>NC_062232.1:24971054-25604986 GCF_902686445.1 Sciurus carolinensis
AAACTTGCAATCCTCCTGCCTCAGTCTCCTGAGGAGCTGAGATTACAGGCATGAGCCACTGCACACCCAGATCTAGCTGTTATTTAACTCAGCTGAGAACCCTTGACCTGATAATTGTGGGCCTACTCTTGTGATCTACCTGTGAGGGCAAGAGAATATTCTCTCAATGGTGTTTGTTGAATATCTGTATTAGAAAAAAAAAGACTGGTAAATAGAAACATGAAGGATTTCAAATAATTCTCAAGAAGTCTGTCTTGAAAATGGCAAACTTCCAAAGTCCCTCGAGAATACTCAGGTCTCAATGAGAAGAAAAAGCAGCTGAGAAAACATGAGGCTTTCCCAGAATTGCCCATTTCTCCTCAAAATTCCTACATGAAGTCTCATATGGTTTAATGTACGGGTTGTTGGGAACACAAACAAATCTTCCTCAAGAGAGTGAATTCACCTCAGGACCAATTTCTCCTCTGTTCGTACATCTACTATTCATTTAGCAGCCCTGCTTGGATAAAGCCCAGAGCCATTTCAATGGCAGTAGGGAGGGACGTCCAGAGAGTCATCATCAGTCATTTATGCCTGTGCTGTTAACAACCGAATCAATAATGTCAGTGCTATGGAGAGCACCTTCACAGACTAGTTAGGATGTCTGCGGTTGTCATATCAGAAAGGCAAGGCATTTCAGAAAAGGATTTGTTTCAGGAAAGATTTGAATGTTAAACATCCATGGGGTTCTGTAGCAATCCCTGTTCATAAGCAAGGACTTATTATGGATTTAATTTTGGTTGACTAATGAAGGTATTTATTGATGCTTTTCATATTAAGACATGATGTTGATTTTTTTAAAAAAATATATCTGTGTGAGGCTGAAAAAGTGATGATAGTCTCAGTTTTTTTTTCTTTTAAGGAAATGCCTTCTTTTGGGGTTCTGTATGCTATAATCATACCAACTTTAATGCTTCTCCTATCAGTGTCTTTATATGGGAGGGAGATCTATCCCTGGTAGTCTTTAAGCTGCTTGGGGACAGGGGTCTAATCCATCTCTGTGTTTCCAGAATTTAACATGGTGCTTGGTACATAATGGATACTCTGCACTGCTTACTGAATAATTGATTGTATGATGAATGAATGAATAAATGAAGTAAACAAATGGTTTCTTAGACTCCTGGTCTATCTGATCACAAAGAACCAATCTGTCTTGGATATCTGCCTATAAAGTAGTTGCGATTGTCACAGTGGCCTTCCTTTCAGCTCTCTTTAGTTCTGCAGCACTTTTAATGGGCTTTATTGTAGATACATATACACATATTCTGAGTTACTTCCTTGATACATTTCTTTAGTCGAATCCACTTGCGGTTAACATCTCACCTCACCTAACACCACCATCTTAGGAATACTGCTCTTCTCTGTATAATGTCTGGGTCAGCAGCTTATGTAGCCCATCACAGGGATTGGGACCAGCAGACTTGGGGGTTGGCTTCCTAGGGACAGCATTACATATGATAGAGTTCTTGGCTGGTATTAAGTACATTTGGTGCTTACAAATCCACCTTCTACAAGTGTTATACTCTATAGAAAGATTAAAATGGCCTTTGTTCCATCAATATTTTATATGGTTCAAAATCTATAGCCATGCATTCTGTCACTTTCTCAAAGACACACTGACCTTAAAGACAGCATAATTTTAAAAGGGATACAGAGGGGGTGAATTCTAAACTGTATATTAAACATTTGTCCAAGTCTTATTCTCTTTGGGTCTATCTAGTGAGGGTGTTACATGATATCTAACTTAATTCTTTTTAATGACATATAATCAGTTTACTGCTGCCTCAATATCTTTTGATTTGCTGCTCTGTCTGGAACACAATTCCTCATAAACTTTCAGTATTCTCTACCCACTTCTTTTAGGTCTCTGCTCAAATGTTACCTCCCCAGAGTAGCTGTCCCTGATTACCTTATATAAAAATGACAACCTCCTCATGTATGACTCTCTAGGCTCTTCCCTGTTTCTTTGTCATTTCATCACTATTTGAGGTTGTATTAGGCACTAATCGTGTCCTTTAAAATTTTTTATTAGTGTGTTATAGTTTTACATAATAGTGGGGTTCATTTTGGTATATTCATACATGCATGGAATATAATTTGTTCCATTAGGATCCCCAGGAGTACCCTTAAAAATCATTTGTCTTACTGGAATGCAAGGTTCCATTGAAGGTAGGAGCTTTGTCTTGTATGCTGCTTTAATCTCAGTACCTAAAACAGTACCTGGTATATAGACTTTCGATAGAATGAATGACTAAATAAATATTTGAACTCCTAGCTCTAAAGTCTTTAGAGTTTCTTAGGTACAATCTGGTTTAAAATGCCAAGTTGAGAATCACAAAATAATTATATCAATAAGCTAAAAGGGACTCTGAGGTTACTTAACCCAATCCCTCATTTTGAAGATGGAAAAACTGAAAGACTGGTTAAGTGACTTTCCCAATGCCACTGAGTTAAGCATTAGTAGTAGAACACAGCTCTTTGCTTTTATTCCAATACTGTTTCCTTTATTTCTGGTGGTTAAGACAACATAATGTATGTTCTCCAAGGTATTTATTAATTGCAAAGGGAAAGGGTAACTTCACAGTTGAGAAAACATATAGATACCACCTTAGCAAAGTGATCAAAATTGACCTTAGCCAGTAACAAAACATGAACATCATGTCCAAGGTATATGATGCACCAAAAAGGAGAGGAAATAGCACCCAAATTCATAACCTCAATATAATTATGAGGAGGCAGCAAGCTAGCCCAAACTAAGGGACAGTCTACAAACTAAACTGACTACTATTCCTTAAAGGTACCAAGGTCATGAAAGACAAGGAAACACTGAGAAAGAGATTTAGAGAAGTAAGGAAACATGGCTATTGAACTAATCTGCAATGCTGGATTGGATCCTGGACTAGAAGAAGTTCATTAGTGAAAATATGTTGTGAAATAGGAGTAAAGTCTATAGTTTAGATAATAATATTGTACTGGATGTAATTTCTTGGTTTGGATATAGTCATGTAATATGTTAACATTTGAGGACATTGGATAAATTGAATATGGGAACTCTGTACTATTTTTGCAACTTTTCTCCAAGTCTGTAATTTCAAAATTAAAAGTTAAAACATGAAAGTCATAGAATGTCGTGCTTATTCTGGAGAGAAGTATATATGCTATATGTCAATTTCAAGGTACCTATACTTAATCCTGAGTGTAGATATTTCTAAGATTATGATTTGGAGCTTGAATTGAAAGAATTCCTACTATATTACACAACTAACAGAAACAGAGGCATGTTGCTCCAATGCACCCTAAAATTCAAGAGGCTGAAAAGACAACCACAACACAGAATTCATTTCCTTATTCTAAACATTTGAAACTACTGGAAGATTAGAATCCAGTGTTCTACTAGGAAATTAGTCTGCAAGGGGTTTTATGACTATTTCATTTTGATTCTTTACATATGGAAACCTGAGATGCCCAATAGACTACTCATTGTCACAGGGGAAGTAAGGCTGATTTGGGTAACAGGCATATTTTTATCTTGAGCTATTTTATCCAACTGTGCTAAATAATTTAACATGAGACTTAAATTTGTACAATATTCCTTATAAATAACAGGAGGTTACTTAGTTTTAGAATGGCAAATATGATTACTTATACCATTATTTTTCCACTGACTGCATACGATGGACATTACTAATTCATCTGTGACACTGTTTTCTAATTTTTCCCAATTTGCCTCATGTACTTCCACAATAAAATACTCTAGGCAGCTGACCAGATTTTAAAAGCATACTTGTGAGATGAACAAATTTACCATTTTACATATAGTACAATATGGAATGAGATAAAAAGTAGAAAACCTAAACTCTAATCACAGCTTTTCAATTTCCTAGTTTTTTTTTCCTTTGGTGGCACTGGAGATGGAACCCTGGGCTTTGTGCATGTTAGGAAAGTCTCTACCACTAAGCTGCATCCCCAGATCCAGCTTACTAAGTTTCTGAAAATCATTTCTGGGCCTTCACATCCTACTTCACCGTTATGATGAGGGTTAAATAGACTAGCATGTATAAAGATGCTTTGTAAAGTGTCAAGAATTATGTAAACAAAAGGTAATCTTATTAGGATATTTAAGGATATCAACCATCAAAATGTATTTCTCCAACATACTTTAATAATCTTTTCTTCCTCCATCCAGTCTTTAAATGGCTCTTACTCCATTGTCTAATCGAGTTGAGACTAGAGGATGAGTGATTCCTTATTCAGCCAATGGAATAAATGATATAGGGGTCAATGGGTAGCATGTGCTTCAGTGCTATTCTACACCTCCTTATGACAGCAAGTCAATGAAACCCATTTTAGTCACTTCCCTACCTCATTACTTCAAATCTCTGATAATTCAAAAGTAAAAGTATATGACTTTAAAAATAGCTGCTTTATGAAGAAGTATTAAATTGACACTTTCAGATAATTTGGGAGGGTGTAGGATCCTTATCTGGATTGCAGCAAATTTAGGATTTAAAATAGAAAAAATTCCCAGACACAAAGCTATCCATCACTCATACACTTATTCACTTCCCTGGTTTGTGAGATGTCCTATTATTTTGATTTTTGTCTTACTTCTCTATTCCCTCCTTTGCCTGGCTTCTTAGAGTTGCTCAGGGTTTGGTTTTAGGTCCTTTTCCTTTTCTTCTTTCACACTAGGTGATCTCCATTCTCAAGACTTTAAATTCCATCTCCCTGTCAACGTCTTTCTTATTTACACTTCTAGCTTGGGTCTCTAGTCTGAGCTACAACCAGATCTGACTTCTGCACTTGGATATATAATAGGTATTTAAAACTGAACAGCTCTAAAACTAAACTCTTTAACTCCCCCAAGCCTCCTCAGTCTTTATCACCTGGGTAAATAGTACAATAAGTTGTTCAAACAAAAATACCTGGGAGCCGTCCTTAATCCCTCATGCCTGACATCTAATCTATTACCAAGATTTTACCTCCCTGGTACATCTCAAATTCATTCACTTCTATTTCCACTGCCACTATTTTAGTCCATGTTGCCATTTTCTTTCATCAGGACAACTGCAAGTGCCTCAGAACTGGTCTCCTTGCTTTCATTTCACTCTTGCTATCTTCAACCTTCCCTCTACACAGCAGGTACATTAAAGCTTTGATGCTTCATAGGTACATTGGCTCATGTGTGCTTTTACAGGTACATCAGATCATAGGACTTCCCTATTTGCTCATAAAATTATCTCTCCAACCTTGTTCTAGACCACTCACTCCCTTAGTCATTGGAGGATTCCAATCACACTTGGCTCCTCTTAGTTCAAAGTCTTGCAAACATTATTCCATTCCCTCTCTCTTCATAGGACTAACCTGACCTTCAGATTTCAGCTTATGTATCTTCCATATCGGAGAGGCCTTTCTAGACCATGAGTTCCCACTGTTATTTCTCTCAAAGTAGCCCATTTGCATTCATAAATAGTTCTCACAATTTGTAGTTGCATGGTAACATTAATATTCTTATTATTTATTATCCTCACCAGATTGCAAATTTCTTGAAGTGTTCAGAAATGTTTCTCACATCCTATTTTGTGGAAGGCCATGTGCTAAGTGCTGAGACTATAAAGATTTATAAGGAAAGGTCTCTGAACTACAAGGTTACACATGTGGCTTAGTGGTAGGGTGCTCGTCTGACATGCATGAGGCCCTGGGTTCCATCCCAGCACAAAACACACACACCACACACACACACACACACACACACCCCACTCACAGAGGCCACAAATTTAATAGAAAAAAATCAAGAAAAGGCTTATAAACAGTAGTAGATGCTGTCAGTTGCCTTGTTAATAGTCATTCCATTCCCCCCTTTTTATAGTGATAGAAGAAAATTTTAAACAAAAGATTTGAAAGGTTAAAAAACTCAGATACTCAATTTCTTAAGCTACTTTGAAGGTAGTACAGTCATGTTACCCAGTTCTGTCCAAAAAATATGTTAGGGTAGCTGGGGTTTCTTAAATGTGAAGAAAACTGTCAACTCTTCCTTACTGTAATGATGTAATTCCTGCAGTATGGCAGTCATTTTATATGTGTGAGGTGGCACTACTAAAGACCAAAGTCAAAAACTAATGAGAGCAAAATGGAAAGATGGAAACACACGGATTCCTAATGATACTGTTTACGTTTTCATTATATATCCTCTTCCTGTAAGTTAAAAGCATCCATGCTGACACAAATTGTTCCTGCTATGACAACAATACAGCCAGGACAGTCCTCTAAAACCACAGATACCCTTTACGCTGGTGTCAAGATTGGGTCTCCTAATTCCACATTGGGGAATTAATTCTAGAAAGTTTTATAGTTTTTCTCTTACATTACTGAAGTGTGATAGTGAAGTGCAGGCATGCACATGTATACACTGGAGAAAAAGCACAAAAAATGACTGTACAATTGAGACCCAAAGTCTAAACTGTAAGATGGCCCTATGTAATAAAGCACTAATCCTCTATTAGCCTCCTGAAGTCTAGGTTTTGGGTTAGTGATGTTTTCATTATTTCAAAGACTCAGACTTTGTTTCCTCTGAGGCATTACAAAAGCTTCCATAGAAACAGAGGATGAATGTCATACCAAGAATAGGGATGTAAAACAAAGAAAAATGTGCAGTGAACTAGTCGTTAATGGAAGGTGTAAAGGGTATGTGGGAAATGTTAAAAGTCATTAGGATGTTAGGAAAGTCTCCGGCAACAAAGGAATCTATGAAAAGGCTGAGGATAATAAGCTAGTACCTCATTCGGTTACACACCCTCATCATTCCCTGCATCACTGTTTTGAAGTTTTAATGTGGAAATGAAAGAGCATTCCTTCCAAAAACCGAACTTCATTTAAAATCAATATGACTACATGGTGTACACATTTGCTTAGCCTCATAGAAAGCAATATATTGAAAAGTTCTTAACTTATTTAAAACATTTTTTTCTTAAAATCCCACCATCTCAAGGTTCCTGTGTCAGAATTCAACAGGTTTTCAACTTAAATATGTTAAGCACTGTTTCTGTTAGCCAAATTATTCTTCACAAGAAGGTTTACAAATCCACAACATTATGATCATTTGTGTATGAGGAAATTGAGTTCTTAAGCTAAATCTAGCTAGTTATGACAGATCCAGAACCTGAATTTGTTTTTTAAAATTCTAAAGCTTTGCTAATATTTGTTAATGATTGTTATTGATAATATTATATGGTCTTTTTCTTATGACATGTGACATCCATTTTAAAAACATTAGATAGTCACATTGGTACACAACTTGAAGAAAGGAAGGTATTTGAAAAAGGGTTGAGATGTGAAGATGATGATATTAGAATTGCTATGTGACTAGACTTGATGAAAAGGTTTGAGATTTCTTTGGAAAAAGAGCTTGTAAAAATATGGTTAGCAGTACCTATAACATCCATTCTTGCAGCACTGATAGCATTTGAATTCGTTTATCAGTCACTTCAGGTTTTAAAAACTATCTGTAAAATAAACTTGAAACATGGAGATAACAAGGCTCATTTTTAAAGTAGTTTATTTTCTCCTACAATTAAATTGCTATTCCATTTATTTTTATGCTTAAACTACATATTTTTTATGACCTCATAAATATTATATGGAATGTCTATGAGAGAGAGAATATGTGTTAATACCTGGGCTTTCTTTCCATTGAGGAGTTGCTCCCCCCATATTGCTCCTTCCGTATTCTAGTAGAACTGCCCATCATGGTATCCCTCTGCCTTTCTCAATTCCCCTAAGGGATTGGTATAAAGATCTAAGCTATGTTACTCAGACTCTGCACCCCTCAAGGATGAAGTTAGAGATTAGAGATAAGTATTCCAAAGACAATATTCAAAAAAAAAAAGATGACCATGTTCCTGCTTCTGGATCCTAGAATACTGCCACTTCATGTTCCATGACTTATACCTAGTTTTTAAATTAAACTTCTTTTAAAACATATTTTAGTTGTAGATGGATATAATACCTTTATTTATTATTATTTTTATGTGATGCTGAGATCAAATCCAGTGCCTCACAAGTGCTAGGCAAGTGCTCTACTACTGAGTTATAGCTTCAACCCCTAGACCTTGTTTATCACTTCCTTCACTTCTATGAATGTCTTTTAAATAAATAGCTCCTACCTCTACCGGCTTTCTTTTCCCTGATTTGAATTAGCTAGAGTTAGTTGTTGATGTTTGCAACCAAGGACTGGAAGACACTACCAGTTAGCTCTTTTAATCCCTTTCCATACCAAACACTTCTCCCTAACTTCCTTTCAGTTGGTGGTTTTCTGACCAATGATTTGTAAGTGTAAGTCTTCTGGGAGAAGTTTCTTGAAATCACTGGCTTTTGAGATAAAATGAGACAGACAGATGGTATCTTTTTACCCCATGGAAATGGTGGCTGGTGGTACAGTAGCCATTTCATGACCATAAGATAACAAGTTTGAGGAAAGACTGGAGAGTCATACCTTATTTCTAGATATCCTAATACTGGACACTATAAAGCTTTATTTATTTAATCCACTATAGATCACTTTCTGGTTCCTCATAGCCATAGCAATACTGACACAAAACCCAAGCTAATAAAATGGGGATAAGAAAGAAACAAAAAACAAAAAAATCAAGCCTTCTATGCAGAAAAGCATTTAAAGGGATGAAGTTTGAGAGAAAGAAGATATATCTAGACAATTTAGACACATTTCTTAGTACCCCTCTGTTCTTTTACTATTACTGTTGGTTGGTTTTAGATTGTAGTAACCTTGTCAATGACATTGATGCAGATATGAAGGATAATGACTCCTGAATATAGGTATATTACTACAAGGCTGTTGGTTTCCAAAGAGGGGGCTTATATGTACTTGTACTTGAAGAAGATAGAGATCTCACTCAATTTTACTTAGACAAGGGAAATCTCAGCATTTTTAGTCATTCCATAATGTGGTATTAAAATAAATGCTAATAAAATAAAATAAAATGCTATTTTGTCAGTGCCTTTTTCATTTTTTGGGGGGGGGCAGTCCTGGGGATTGAACTCAGGGGCACTTGACCACTGTGCCACATCTCCAGCCCTATTTTGCATTTTATTTGGAGACAGGGTCTCACTGAGTTACTTAGCGTCTCATTTTTGCTGAGGCTGACTTTGAACTAGTATCCTCCTGTCTTAGCCTCCTGAGCCACTGGGATTACAGGTATGCACCATTGTACCCAGCTGTCAGTGCCTTTTTCTTTTGTTTCCTATCCTGAACTGCAAGCAAGACTCAAAAATTCTCCCCAGAAGTTGAAAAAGGTTAATAATAGAAATGATTTTCTTCTTTTCACTAACTGATTAAATAACTCATGGGCACGTGTATAGCTACACATGCATTTCTAAAGAAAATCATTCAAGGACCGCATGATTTCCCAAGGTGATATCCATGGTGGTGGAAGTTAGAAAATGTAAAATCTAATGTAACCAATAGAATTAAAAAAAACTGTGTTACGCATTTTAAGAGTTTTGGGTGAATGATAATAGAGCCATGGGGTGTAGTCCCTGGGAGAGACAGGTAATGCATATTTATGTAGTTCTCACTTGATGAGAAAAGTCTTCCTAAGAGAATAAACTAGGTTTAGGACTGTCCTATGAAAATTATTTCCCCCCTGTTAACTCACTTGCATAATTTCAGGGCTTCAGTTCTGAAGGGGCTACTTTATTTGCAACATTTAGACTAAGTTAATGACTGTTTTATCATAGCTAAGGGCAGTTGACTAGAATTAGGAGGTCACTGGCTATTAGCATTTTATTTCCTTGCTGATGCCAGAGAGATGAGTTTTGGGGAGGGAGTGTGGGTTCCATCACTCATATTTTAATTTAGTTTCATTAGATGAGAGTCCAAAATGGTTTCAGGGATGACTCAAAATTTCACATGGGATATGTATACCTTTGCCCTGGGTCCAGTCCTCTGCACAGCAGGCATATCTACTGTTAATACAACTGTCAGAGGAATAAGTTTTCAATTCCTGGTCCAGGAGAGAATGAGATCAGGCTTGAATGATCATTTATGGTGATTGAATTGCTTTTGACATGGAACCTCACTTGCTTGTGGACTTTATGGACGGTGCTCTCAAAAATTGGCCAGTAATCTCTTTTGTTGCATCTTTCCTAGATTCCATTGTCTCCTTCACAAATGCTGTAAAATTGAGAAATGTAGTTTAAGCAAAATGCAAATCAAGTTCCATCTTAGGAGGAGGCACAGCTATCTGCAACAGCCTGGGATGGAGAGGGAGAGGAACAGGATGGCCCTTTTAGAATCATGACATAGGAATATGATGCGAAATAATGAGGCTGACTCGAGGCTGTGGCAAGGATGATTAGTAAATGATCCTCAAAGGAAATGTGAAAGTTGGGGACAAGCATAGGGACAGCCAGTTTCAGCTAGTCAACCCACATGATGTACAGTTTCCTTCTCTCATTTCAGGCTCAGGGAATCTGGGATTATTTTATGAATGAAGATACTAGGTCACCTATGATGGCAGTTGTTATAACAAATGTAAGAACAGAGTAATGGGCAAACTATAAAAAGGAGCAATTGACTTTGCCTTTGAGAGGTATAATTTGAGTTACGTACTAAGACTAATGAAAAAATAGCTAATGCTGAATGTAGCTAAAACAGAAAATATTAAAATTAGCTAATTATGTGCAGCATACATAGTGTGTACTGTGGTATGCACACAAGGGTTATGTGCTTCATCTCACTTAATCTTTATGGGATAACTCTATGGAAAAGTACTACTACATTACTATTCCTATTTTATTGATGTGGAAGCTGAGGCAGAGTACATAACTTGCTTGAGGTTACAAAGCAGGTAAATGACAGAATCGGAATTTGAAGCCAGAATCTATAAGGGAACACTAAAATGTACTGCATCAAAGTTAAATGAGGAATACGAATTTTTAGATTTAGAAGGACTGAGTGTGTGCAAAGACATGAAGCAGCAGAAAGAAATAAGATCAGAGGCTAAAGTGGGGGGCAGGCATAGGCAAGAAGGAGTGCAATGAGGTTGATGGGTGGATTGGAGCCACAGATTGACAGGTTGTGAATCTTGGCTTGGAGGGAAAGAATAGCTATAGCTATTGAAGATTTTATTAAACAAGGAAGTACCTGGATTAGATTTGTGGTTTAACAAGATATTAGCAATGGGGATAAGAATAGTTAGAAGTTCTGGGAGCAGGGAGGCTACATTAAAATGCCCACTAATTAACATCCACTGAGAGAGGATTAAGGGGGGTCAGAATGGTTAGAGAGGAACAGATGGATCTGATGGAAGGTGATGGAGAAGAAATCAAAATGACCCCATATTTTCTAATTTGCAAGTATTATGTTTGCGTGTGAGGGGGTCCCCCAAAAGCTCACATGTGCAACAATGCAGGAAGGTTCAGAGGAGAAATGATTGGGTTGTAATTGTCTTAACCCAATCAGTGAATTCATCCCTGATGGGATTAGTTGAAGTGGTAGGTGTGGCTGGAGGAGATTGGAATTGGGGTGTGGTTTTGGGGTATATATTTTGTATCTGGAGAGTGAAGTCAGTCTCTCTCTCTCGCTCTCGCTCTCTCTTTCTCTCTTTCTCTCTCTTCCCTCTTCCCTCCCTCCCCCCCCTCCCTCTCTCCCGTTCCTGATGATGTGAGCTGTTTCCCTCTGCCACACTCTTCCACCTTGATGTTCTGCCTCACCTCGAGTCCCGAGGAATGGAGTCAGCCTTCTATGGACTAAGACCTCTGAAACCATGAGCCTCAAATAACCTTTCCTCCTCTAGTTGTACTGGTCAGGTCATTTAGTCACAGCAGCAAAAAAGCTGACTAAAACAGCAGGTGATGTCATTAAAAGACTGTAAATATAAAATGTCAAACACGTTTGTGATATGGTCTATAGAAAACACTACCATTTCCATTGCTTAGGCTATATTTGGAATATATTATGAGCAGTTCTGGATAGCTCAGGTTGAAAGGGATCATTGTCAATTCTTGCAGAGAAAGATCAAGAAGAAGGTGAAAGTCTTGACTGAATATTATGAGGAGTAGCAAGGTGCTGGAATAATTCAATTCAATTGAATAATTTTACTAAAGCAATTATTTAGAGTGTATACTCAGCTCAAATTCTGATGGCAATATAAGTGGTTTTCAATTTAAGATAATAAAAAAAAACAAAACCCAACTGGTTCATGTAAGCACAGGAAGAACACTTGGAGAAGACATGAAAGTTTACAATGAATATTTCAAGACACACAAAGTGACAATTCTCTTTGACTCCAGTGGAAGAAATGAATCAATACATAGAAATCTCAAGAAAGTCAATTTCCATTCATTAAGACTTTAAACACCAGAGCTGCTCAAACTGGGTTTGGATGGTGAATCATCAGGAATGCTACAGAGTCAAGTCCCACTTCAGGAGAAAGAAGAATGACTGTTATATTCCTTTCAATTCTTAGAGTGCATGGCCAAAGTACAAGGCAGTTCACACTACCTGAAAAGACAGAATCTGATTTCAGGTCCTAGAATGCACAATCTTCCTGGTTCTTAGTTTTCATATCTATAACATGCATTTAGATTAGTTGCTTCTAAGGTTTATTGTGGCTTAAAATAAGATAAAAAACTCAAATGATTGAAGAGTTGATAGATATGTTGGAAATCTTGAATGCCAGAGTGTGGAATGTTCATTTAATAGGATAAGAAATAGGAAAACTTTGCTTGCAAAATTTCAAGAAAAAATAACTATTAAAGTCATACTTAATGTTGGGGGTAGAGCTCAGTGGTAGAGTGCTTGCTTAGCATGCAGAAGACCCTGCACTCACATATTACTGGCAACAATGAGTAGACATAACAATGTCAGCTCACATTTATTAAACACTATTCCAGAAAGTAAGCTAAGCACTTT
This sequence comes from Sciurus carolinensis, assembly GCF_902686445.1. Taxonomy (NCBI): domain Eukaryota; kingdom Metazoa; phylum Chordata; class Mammalia; order Rodentia; family Sciuridae; genus Sciurus; species Sciurus carolinensis. The sequence goes on from NC_062232.1 coordinate 24,984,025, forward strand.
ATGTAAATGATCCCAATTAATTCTCATAACAACTCTATAAGATAGATACCAATCATAGTAAGGGAAACCAAGACTTGGCGAGGTTAAGTCTTTGGCTCAAGGTCTATAGTTTCTAAGTTAAGTCAGGATTCATACCCTGGCAGTTACCAACAGAGATTTTTTTTCTTTTTCTGGTAAAGTGACAGGTTGTGAGGGTCCCCATCACACAGTCTTGTTTTGTATGATTCTTTGGAAAACAAGTAAAAATTTTTAGCTCCCTTGCTGCAAGAACCAAAATCAAAATCAAAATAAGAACCATCCCCCAATACCCAGGACCCATGTTGGTTTACACTGAGACCTGCAACCTGCTGCCCACTGCCCTGCTCTCTTAGTACAACACCATATTGCTTCCCCCAACTAACATTTGCTGAGGACTTATTATGGGTCAGGCGTTGTGCTAAATACTTTACATGCCATCTCATGTAATCCTCACAACTAGCCTCTGGGCTTATTTTATAGCCCATTTCATAGATGGAAAACAGGCTTAGAGAGTTTCAGTAGCACATTTACAGTTACAAAGTTAGTAAGTAGCAGAGCTGTGTGAATCTGGAGCCTGTCTTTCATCCACTGCAGTACAGTCGCTGAGCTGTGTGCACTGGGACTGGGACAGGGATGAACTAGAGTGAGAAGAGTTGTGTGAAGAGTATGGCATCAGCCTAGGCAATACAACATAGTGTGAAAACACTGTTTTCATGATTAACTGGATTTGCCAATTCATTGGATATTGGGCAAGTAGGATCAGTGGAAGAACATTCTAAGGTCTGAGCTTGGATAACTCAAAGAACAAAAATACAGAAATCAGTTACATGACTGGTTTGAGGGGATAAACAGGCTGATAAAGCTGGTGTAGTTGTGAGATTCCATATAGCTTTGGCTGCATAACTAACTAGTTGTGTTACCACAGGCAAGTAATTTGACTTCTCTTGGCTTCAGTTTCCTGCAGGCAGGGAAAGAGGCTATCAATAACCATTTGAACCACCTTGTAAAATTGGAAAGGAAAATGAACACTAATATTGCTAGGAAGAGACATAGAAGGATTGCTTTCAGGATTGTCAAAAAATAAATTTGAAAGATTTTACATTAAATACAGAAGTGAATGTTTGAGAGCAAATGAAACAAACCCGAATTAAAATGAGAAACACAGCAGTTTTATAATCTTGCCTCTCTTATAAAGTGTCAGAGAATAAGAACCTTGCTAGTTTAACATGCTCTGTTTACATGGTGCCACCATTGAACTTGATATGAAAAGAAGAAAATCATTTCTGATGACTGTACATAGTATCTGAACCTGTTTCCAGGTTATGTGATTCATTTTAAAGATTTTTGATATTAATCTATGATATTAAATCTACTATTCTGAAATAAAACCAATAACAAAATAATCCTAAGTTTATACATGAATAAACACTTATACAATTTAATTCGAGAAACAGATACTCCAAGTTGTATATCTTATCATTTATTCACTGAATATAAATGCTATGTTTCCCATACTGGGATGAGAAGAAAAGACTGTTAGAAAAATACAAATCAAATATGCTTCTAAGAGAGAAACCATTGAAATGTCAATCAAACACAACTCTATTTGTAGGGCATAAGACACTATGAATGAGATCATCTTTTGTGATTCCATCTATCCTTGCATTTCTCAAATTCTATTTTGGAATCACTGCCTATATTCATTGCCTAAAATAGTTTTTTCTTTGATTCTTCAATGATCTTATGAAACAAATATATATTAAAGCAATTTTGCATAGAACTGATTAGTATGGATAAATATTTACACCAACAGTTAAGGGAAGGGGGATTTTTTTTTAGAAATCATACAATGAAAATTTTAGACTGATTAAATCATGATTTTATATGCCATTTAGGATGATAATGTATCACTGAATTTCTTTTTCCCTCTCCCTCCCTTCTTTCCTCCATTATTCTCCCATTTCTTTCTTGACATGTATAGATAGTGCTCTCTCCACCCCACCCACTTCTATTTTAAGTAACTCCAGGGAAGAAAGGCTTGGGTAGTTATTTGAAAAAAAAATACCCTGGGTATTAAAATCTAGAGTTTTATGCCTAAACACAGCCATACATGAATTATATAAAAATTAAGGCTTACATATAGATGTTTCAAATTTTCACTTGTTATAGATGTGAGTGAACTGGGAAGAAACTGCTTTTGTACATTCCATATTTTCTGCATTTTCTAGCCATGGCTTTCATTTGCAACTCTGACATGGCAGCTGCTGTTTTCTACATTTCATTTGTGTGGATGCCTGCTGAATACCAATATATTCTTCTCTCCACAACCATCCACCACTTGGATAATTTCTTTATTAGACAATATATATTCTGTGGGTTACATTCTGAAAATTTGAACATGGACAAAATGCAATCGATATCCATAACACTGCACAGATGTCTCAAAGATTGTAGAAATCAGTCACCAGGAGGCTGAATGTCTAAGAATTGTAAAGCACATTTGGATGGACAAGTCAGAAACCAGATTTAAAAAGCAGTAAACTCCTAAATTTGTGATTTCATTATGACCACAGGATGAGTCAAAGACTAACTTTAGTTAGCAATTTACATTCAAATATAGAAAATGCAAAAGGCACTGTGTGTAAGAAGAAAGGAGATATGGATGTATAAAGAAACGAAAGAAGAATCTTAATGAATGATCTTCAGATGAAAAGAATCAATGAAAATATCCAGCTGTGGTAAAACGCTTTCAAATTGCCATTTATGCAATTGATGCATAGAATAGGTATTTCTCAGTGCAGGGAGTGCGAACAGAATATTATTATGAAACAGGGCAGGATGCTTGGCAAACTACCAATGAAATACACTTTTCAATAGTAGGAAAATGGAGGGTGTGAAATAACGTCAATTAGAGAAATGCATGCTACCGAGAGTCACGACTATTCCTGAAGAATAACCATCACACTTAGAAACCCTGAGAGTTCTGGGAAACAAGACCACAGAAACAAGACTTATTGATTTAAATTAACATTTAGGTTGTGTTTAAGAATAAGCAATGACTACAGTCATATCTAGGATAAAAATAATAGGTTAAAAATATTAGGTATAAGCAGAATGATATTGAGATTATTATGAAATGTATGCAGAACAATTAGGCATAGACAATGATCACTGACATTAGCATTAAAAGGTTTGAAATGAAAGTATTGCTATATGAGTATATACTGTCTGGATATCAGTGCCTGAGGATGATGGTTGATAATCCATATGATAATTTCCATGCATTTTTCTATATCTTTAATTGAATTCTAAATTTCAGAAAATCAAAGGTAGTTGAAATAGTTTAAAGAATTCCACTTTAAAAAATCACCTTCCTGTGCCATTGGCTGAATCATTGACAACAATCTGTATGTCACAAGAAATAACAAAATAAATTGTCTCAAATGACTAAGAAATAACTTCAAAATATCAGGATAGGGGAAAAAGTCTAATATTAAAAAATCTCCAAATCACTTAACTAAATTCAGAACAGTAAATAATCAGCAAAAATGGATGTAAATAGTTTCTACCCATGGTTTAAGTGCCCTTTTGAAACACTTTTTGAAAAGTTAAGAGACTACAAAGGTAAACCATCTGCTAAAAGCAATCCATGACAATTTCCTAAGGACTCTGTAATCATGTCGTACAAGTTCTCAAAAGTACTATTCAGACTAAAAATTCCACTAATATGTCCCACTTTGAATTGTATTAAGCAAAACATAAGAGGGAACCAATGACAGATATAGAGGTTCTATATCTGGGAAGAGTTAACAGCTAAATCATAATTACTGCACTAAAAAAAACAGCATGAATTCCAACTTTCCAACCCCAAAGATATACAATATAGCCAAATCAACATCCACATGAGCTCTTGAGGTTTAAAACCTACTAATAATAATTAGAGACCATTCATTCAATGTAGATTGTAATGGTTTTGAATTGTCAACTTGATTGGATTAGAGATGCCAATGATTAAGAGGCTTCTGGGGATGTCATTGAGGGCATGTCTAGGAATGACTGGAATGTGGATAGTGAACAAAGTGGAGACCCCCCTAAGTGTGGCAGCACTGTCCAGTAGGATGGTGGCTTGGATGGAATAAAAGTTGGAAGAACAAGGAAGCAGATGCAGATGCAAGTTCGACTCTTCTTGAACGGGTTCTTGATTGCTGCTTCAATCATCTGAGGATCAGACTCTTGCTTCTTCACTCTTCCAAAGCAGACTCTGCCAGTGATTCTCCAGGAAGTTTCCAGAAGCCTGGTCTCTGACTAGGGTAACACTTTGATCCTTTTGTTCTGGGGCTTCCGCCTCTTGGACCGCACAGCTACTGGTTTTTCCAACTCTCCAGCCTGCAGGTGGCCATTGTGGACTATCCAGCTTCTGGTTGTGTAAGTCAATCTATAAATCCCCTTTTTATAATCATACTTCCTGTTGATTCTGTTCCTCTAGAGAACCCTGTCTAATACACAGATTTACTGAATCTCTAAGTGCATGTTAGAAGCCATGTGGAATATCAGTGTTTTTTCAACACAACCCCCTATTTTAAGATACATACTTGAGGCCAGGTGTGGCACACTCTTGTGATCCTAGCGATTCTGGAGGCTGAGATAGGAAGATTGCAAGTTCTAGCAATTTAGCAAATTTAGTGAGGCCATAAGCAACTAAGCAAGATCCTCTCAAAATAAAAAGAAAAAGGGCTCAGGTTGGGGCTCAGTGGTTAAGCACCCCTGAGTTCAATCCCTGGTGCCAAAAAAAGGTCTATACTTGGGGAATTAAAATATAAGTAGACAAGCAGTAAAGGTTAATATAAAGAATTAGTTAATTCTATCTAGGGAATCAGAAGGGTCAATGATGGAATATGATTTTGACTTGCATTCTTTATGTAATTGGAATTTAAGGTGGAGGAAATAATGATAGCATGATAATACATAACATTTATTGTTTCTGATACCCAAGAACCTTTATGAGTCATGCAATTTTTTTTTTTTTTTGGTTCCTGGAGATTTAACCCAGAGTCACTCTGCCACTGCTATATCCTAAGCTCTTTTTGTTTTTATTTTGAGACAGGTCTCACTAAGTTGCTTAGGATCTTGCTAGGTTGCTGAGGCTGGCCTGGAAATTGCAATCCTCTTGGCTCAGCTTCCAGAGCCACACTGAGATTACAGGCATGTGCTACCATGTTGAGTTATGCAATTTTATTTCTCCAGATGCTTCATGAAGTTTATTTTTATTAATTTCATTTTATAGAGATGAGGAACTAAGGCACTGAAGGGATTCAAGGTCATATATCTATCAAAGGGGTAGATGGATCAGATTAGATCTATTTGCATGCAGCCGTGGGTCCTATACTATCTCTCTGTAAACAAAGCAAGGACAGAGGTGAGTGGTACAATTGAGCTGGAATGCGGCTTGTGAAGGAAAAGAGTGATGTGTAGACTGGACAAGTGGCTTAGGACCTTCCAACAGCACACAAGAAGTTCCTTTCTTTCTTATTTGGTACAGGGATTGAACCCAGGGGTGCTTTACCACTAAGTCACATCCCCAGCCCTCTTTAATATATTATTTAGAGACAGGGTCTCACTGAGTTGCTTAGGGCCTTGCTAAGTTGCTGAGGATGGATTTGAACTTGTGATCCTCCTGCCTCGGCCTCCCAAGGCAATGGATTACAGGCGTGCACCTCTGCCTGGTGCTTAGGAAGTTTACTTTTCTCTTTTGGTCCCAGGGATTGAACCCAGGGGCACTCAACCACTGAGCCACATCCACAATCATTTTTTGTAATTTATTTAGAGAAAGGTTATCACTGAGTGCTCAGTACCTAAGTTGCGAGGCTGTCTTTGAACTCATGATCTTCCTGCCTCACCCCCAAGCCACTGGGATTATAGGCATGTGCCACTGTGCCTGGCTAGGAAGTTACTTTTGAGTGTCCTCCACCAAGACATATTTCTCTCCAGAAGCTTTGTCAAATTTTTCATGAATAACATAAACATCAAGATAATATGGTGACATCATCATAGAATTCCATAAATATTAAAATTATCAATAATACTAATACTCAGGTCAGGCATGGTGGCCACACTTATAATTCCAGCTACTTGGGAGACTGAGATAGGAGAATTGAATTAGAGTTCAAGGTCGGCCCTGGCAACTTAGCAAGACCCTGTCTCAAAATAAAAAAAAAGAGTAAGGCATGTAGCTCAGTGGCAGAGTGCTTGCTTAGCATGCACGAGGCCCTGGTCCATCCCCAGTACTGCTAAAAAAAACCAAAAACCGAACAACTCAGGAGTTCTTAAATTCCACTAATGAAACTAACTTACTTTTTGAATAGCATAGAAAAAGAAATATTTTAATATTTCAACTAGATCTTGTGATACTTCATATTTTTTTAACACTCAATGTATAGCTCAAGTCTTTTATTGACTGCAATTTTATTGAACCAAAGAGTGAATTTGCCAAAAGTTCCATGACTCCCGTTTTTTTCCCCTTGACTTTATTGCTCATGCACAAAGCATTTAACCAGCAGATACACCTGATAAAAAGTTGTTACATTTTAAAACAGGCTAAGACTATATAACAACACAAACAACAAAAACCCCAAGTGGTTCAATATCTTTCTAACAATATGCCATCCTTCATATATGAGAGAAGGCATCACTAGAATATGAGCTTTGGAATAATTGCATGAGCAAGGGAAATGGAGTGTTAATTCAGGTCTGTTCTTTTATTGGTAACTCTCATTAGCAGTGGCGATATTTATAAGAAGTTTGGCCATGTTTGATAGGTGTGGAATAGAACAAAACTTGTGTGGTCCACAAGGGTCCTGAATCTGGTACCATGCTCTCTACTTAGCAACCAACTGGGCAGTTTTAAAAGCCACAGACGTTTATGGGAGGCTGTTTTCTTTATTAAGCTCCAACCTCCATGCTTAATATCTCCAGAAGTTTAGATATATGCTTTTTTGAATCCAGGGGTGCTTTACTGCTTTACACTGAGCTACATCAGTGGCACTTTTTAATTTTTGAGACAGGGTATTGCTAAGTGCTTAAGTGTCTTGCTAAGATGCTGAGGCTGGCCTCAAACTTTCAATCCTCCTGCCTCAGCCTCCTGAGTCGTTGGGTGTAGAGATGTGCACTACTGCACTTGGCTTGGCCTTGGTATCTTTATGCTATCTGTTCCATACAGGCAAAGGCAATGGATGAACCCATTTTTCTTTGGGTTGACTTCCTTTGGGTTTTTAAGTCTGCTATCAAATATTAGCAGATCCCATCCTCATGTTGCTTACATGGATGTAGCTTCACAGTATGTGTGCTTGAATTAATCATCTTATTCCCCACAAGTGGTACCCAGCAACATCAACACTGCTCTTCAACACAACTATATGGCTTTGGAGGGGACTCTCCTTTACTGATTTCCCTACTCTCCAGCGGGGAACAGGGGGCTCTTCCTATGATTTACTAGCATCTCAGATACTGTGACCATTTGCTAAAATGATCATTTGAAAATGATCAGGCAACTCTAAGTGCAGCAGTGATATAAATAGTAATACTACTGAGATATTTTATGTATCCTTGGGACCTAATATAACCATGATAAAACCAGCAATTTTCTACATAGGAACAGATTCTACATAGTAAACAGATTCTCCTCATTAAATCAATGAAACTTTGGGTGGGTTCAAAGTTCCTGAGGACAGGTTGTAAAATCTTCATCAATTTGGGTGTTTTTGGCACTGAATAATTTAAGTTTTACACTGTTTTTAAAGTGTCATCTATCTTTAACCCCTTACTGTAAAGAACATAATCATACGAAAATATTCAGATGATGAGTTAGTTGATATAATGCTTTAATTGTGAACATCCAAATTGCATTCTCCTATAGCCCCCAAATGTGCGGCTTCATGTTTTCACTATAGAACTCGGCACCAGTAGGTATGTTATAAATGGTTGCTGAGAAGCAGAGTTTGCTGCATTGTGCTCCTAGCCAGAAACAGTTGCACAGTATTTAAGGAGTTGTTCATTATGTAATGGGAACTTTGTGCTTACGACAGCTCCACGGGGAGAAGCAATATAGCTAGATGTAAAAATGTTCTCCGTTTCACAATGCAGAAATTTAATTTTTACAGTATAATTTCCCTTGTAGTGTTATATTTTTCATGTTAGTGAAGGGGTCCCATGACCTCTAGATGGTGCATCTTGGCCTCCTGTCACCTTTATTTTGCACTGCTTCTTTATCTACGAGTTGAAATGAAGCAAAATGAGGAGTACACAACATGGCCTTCTTCTGATTTGGACCTATGCTACATTTTGAGAGTTTAGGGTAACCGGGACCATAAAGCAATTAATTAGTTCATATTTCTATAAGTTTTTCTATGTAAGGTTACAGATACTTTAAATGCAAAATGAGAAATGTAGTATTATCAGGGCAGGAAAACAGCTCTATTAACTTGTGTGACTTCATTATTCCTTACTTGTTCCCTCCACGTACTACAGGAATTTCTCTACTTACCACCTCCCACAGGTAGCAGTAAGTTCCAAGCACAGCAGAAGCATGGCAATGAAAAATACCTCCAACAGAGGACATTGGCACTTATTCGAGTTTAGGCTGCCACTAGGTGTTTTATTCTGTGGTGTGTTTTGCATGCATATTTTGTAATATTTCACAAATGTTATTATTAACACCATTATTCTCAAAAGTACTAACATAGCAAGACTGTTGCTTTAAGAAAAGACACGCAATTACTATGGTAACAAAAGAGAAATAACTTGTAGACGAGTGTACATTGATCACTTGGGTATGTCACTTTGAACTTAGAAGGAAATGAACTTCCAAAGAGCCCTTGAGAACCAATTCTCTTTGTAGATAGAGGAGATTCTGTATTGTCTATAAATTGTAGGATCATAGACTTTTAAGAGTAGATAGGATCTTAAAGTTTATCTTGTCAAAATTCCCAGGTAAAGAGTAATTCTCTCTAAAGCATCTTTGTGGCAACATTGTTGACTGCCCTCATATATTCCCCCTTTCTTCCACAGCAATAGAACCAATGATTTTTGGTTTGTTACATGGAATATCTGAAGTAAAGAATATTTCTTAGGGCTAGGGATGTAGCTCAGTGTTAGAGGGCTTGCCTAGCATGTGTGGGGCCCTGAGTTTGATTCCAAAAATTGCAAAAAAGAAATGGGAAAAGAATGTATTTCTTAGCTGCACATGGAGGTATGTATAATCATTGACATAGTTCTGATGAAGGGACTATTTTAGTGGCTATGTTTCATTGCAGTTCCTGAGAATTTTCTTTAAACTCTGATTGAACATACCTTTTCTGCCTTTTTCCTTCCTCCGTTTTACTGGAGGCTGGAACTCAGATGATGGCTGGAGCTGCAGTAGATATACTAGACTACATAGTGACAGTGAGAATTGATCTCATCACGGCAGGATAAGAAGATAAGAGAGGACTTTGGACTTTGTGAATTGGATAGCCAAAGGATTCCTGATCTACCTAGTGTTGGACTTTTACATGAAAAAGACAGACATTCCTATATATTAAAGCTAATGTCAAAATATGTCTTTGTCAATTGTAACTAAGCAACATGTAAAACCTATTAGCTGATCAGCCAGGTTGAAACACGATGGAAATTTGCTAAGATGCCAATGTCTCTTAAAGACAACTTGCAGATGTAAATTTCCTTTACTTATACTTTCCATAACACCTGCCTGGTTTTCTATTCCATAATCTTACTGACATGTACTTTCTTCTCACCCACCTTCTCAAAGTCATAAAGAATCTGTCATACATTTTCAAGTTGTCTTTCTACTGATAGTTGTATATTCTTTCAAATATTCCTCATATAACCATCTCTACATTATTTACAATCTTGGTTGTCCAAACATAGATGTATTCTGGTTTTTCATTTCCCCTGTTATATGTGGTATTCATAAACCAATATGATACCTCAGATGTGATTTAACCAGTAAGGAGTATAATGAAACATTTGTTAATTCTGTACCAAGACACACCAGATCATACTGGAAATTGATACTGAGCTTGTGGTTACTGACAAGTGCCACAAAGTCAGATGTTCCTGAGCCTATTTGTACCCAGGATTTAAAGAGTCTTAAAGGCAGGACATCTTGTTTACCCTTGCTAAATTTTATTTCATTTTATTTTACTTGTTTCTAGCATCCTGATCCATTGTCATCTTATTTTGAATTTTGATATTGATCTTTTAGGGGTTAACTACCATCCTCACCTTTATGCCAGTTGAAAAATTAATTAGTGCACATATCTATGTTCTTATCTAGAACACCAATTAAAATCTGGTGTAAAGTGTAGGCAGGAAGCCTTATATAGCTGTGCAGGTTGTGCATGGAACAACTTTTAGGAGACACCATTTATGTAGATGTGGTGGGGATTTGTGTAATGCAACAGAACTGAACCCAGTCTTTGGTTAACACCAAGAAAACCCCCCAGATTGACAGTTTAATGCAACACTCCTCCTTGGACTTGGTTATTGAAACATATCCAAATCTACCTAACTAGACTTTCTCAGCTTGTCATTCTTTGTGTAATCTAGGAAGATACTGTGTCAGATGCACTGCTGAAATTCAGATGTATTGCCATAGCACAGCATCACTTTAAAGAAGAAAGTTAAATTGGCAAAGTAAAAAATGAAAATTCACCATATTAAGGTGAAAAATTTACATTGACGCTGGTGACTAGTAAAGTCTAAAATAAGGGAAAAGAAACATTTGCTCAATGTTTCAAAATATGGTTTTCCCCAGATTTATAGCTCTTTAAATAAAAGTGACAAACCAAATTAATGCTTAAAAAAACCTGAAACACGTAGGGAAAAAATTAAACAAAATGCCAAATGGTGGACATTTAGCTAAATAATAAAAAAGTAGTAATACTGTTGCTTTGTTATTTAAAGTCCTTTTCCTTCAAAGAGTGAGTGATAAATTGTAAGGACTATCCCAATACATTTTCAATTAAATGACTAAATTAATGTAGAGACATTTAATTAAAGTTCCACTAGTTTTTCCAAATGCTGTTAATTATGCTGCTATCTAAAATTAAATCTCTCTCCAAACCCTTTTACATTATTTTCTGCTCATCTGATACACATATAATTAAAATGCTGCAAGTTCACCTAAATGCATCCAAATATTATCAAAGAAAATATGAAAAATTGGAGTTTCAGCAACCTCTTTAAGAGGTTGGTATTTTAATGGGATTTCTATTGTCCTTGGGGAAAATCAAATAGATGTGTAAGTATGTGTACATACACATGTTCACAGCACACACACACACACACAGCTCAAATTCTGCCAATAAATTTCTCTCTTTCAATCTAAGACACTGCAGTGAATACCATAGACAAATAGAGTTTCAAGGTTGTCTATGAGCAAAGGATAGATAAGAATGTTTAAGACTCTAGGTAATTAATTTCAGGAACAAGGTGTACTCTATTTATAACAATTCTTTGCTACCATGTTCTAAACAATAAAAATTCCCTAATAGCAGCTAAGAAAAGCACTAAGAGAAACAATTCAGAATTCAGGTTTGCTGGTATTGGGGCCAAATTCCAGGTGGAAAAAAGCTAATTGGGACAATCCTATCTCAGTTCTCCACATAAGTTATTCTCCAGTGACAAACTGAAGGTTGATCCTGACTCACAAATTTATTTTATTAAGTATATGCAAGATGAAAACACACTGATCAAATAGTATGGATCTCTCTTATTTCCTTTCTTGCAGAATTTTATTTGATTCTGACAGTTACCATTCTATGTGCTCTGCAGTGGGATAGTATTTGGCCATCTAAAGTCAACATGTTCCCCATCTACCCCAGTCTGTCCTCCAGACTCCTGAAGTTTCAATGTGCGAATACTTCTTTAAGAAATAAAGAGATACCCCAGGAATAATCACTACCTGTCATTTCTCTGGAGTCAAAGAGGTAGTTGGGGCAGGCTTGGGTCTTTAGAAAGTACATGGAATCTTTCACCATATTTCTTTTAGTAAACAGACTGGCCAGTTGGGAAGAGGCTATTTCCAATTCACCATGATAACCAAAATTTTGGGAGAGAAGTTAGTTCTCAGCAGAAATGGAACTTATGAAAGGTCCTTTTTGAAGAATTTTATTAACAATCATATCCTTCCTTATTCCTGGTTTCACTTTCATACCATCACCCTTCCTCCCACATCTTTATCATTGAGGAGCTCGAAGCTGCCTTCATTTGTAATCCTTGGGAGCTTTAACAAATATTAATGTTTGGGCCCACTCACAGAGACTGAATTGGCCTGGGGTGCAAGGCTGGGCATCAGGATTTTCATATACTCCCCATCTGACTCTGATGTACACCCTGTGCTTCAGGCCTGTACAAGAAGGAAAGTAATCTGATAATAAAAGTTTATTTACTGATCAATTAAAGGGGTTACCACATCTTAAGGGAATGTTTTGTGCGTTAAAGGAAGCGCTATTAAAATTTCAGTTAAATGGTGGCATTACAATGTCTGTAATTAATTTCAATACATCAGCATAGATAGTATGATATTATAGGTACAGCTGGTGCAAGCTTCAATTCCAGAGGCTTGAGGCAACTGGTTACCTTAATCAAAAATTCATACTGCAGGAGAGTGAAGCCTTAGTCTCATGAAAAAGACCACAGCCCAAATACTACAACTATTGTCTCTCTGAACCTTGGAGGATTTGGTAATGTACATAATAAATGTAACAAATATGTTTGTGCTGGGGAAAATATCAGTCTGTAAGGAATATCCCTGTGGGCTCTCATTAGTAAAGTTTAAGACACTCAAGATATGTTGATAGGTTAAAATATTTTAATGACATTCCCTAACATTGCATGAATAGGATGTAAGGATATGGCAAAGCCTGCTGCCTGGGCTTTTAATTTTAGGTTCCATCCCAGTGGTCCTATGTCCAACCATTGGGTTAGGAGGAAAGGCCAAATCTAAAGGTAAAAGAATCCTGTTTCTGCAATGGTGTCAGGTTAAGCCCACAAATCCTGGGCTTTATCAGAGTTGCAGAAAAGATTCTAAGCTTCCATTTAACTGTCGTCTAATAAATGTTTGTTAGCTACAAGTTTGTACTTGTGGAAAATTACTGTCTGAGCTCTAAGGCTGTAGCTTGTGGTTGTGATGAGTTAGTCAACTCTCATTCATCTCAATATTTCTGGTCTACCCATTTTTTTCCAAAAGAAACACATGAACAAATTAGCTTAGGTCACTTCACAGCAGGTGGGATTTAAGGCAGTGTTCCAGTAAAGAGGAAGAAATATTTGGGGTGTGTGGTTGTCTGTGTAACTAAAATAACTCTAGGTGGTTTCCTAATCTTCTCATTTATAAAAATGGCCTCAGCAAAAGCAGAGACTGAAGTAAAGTGTTTTTTAGGCTTTGAACTAATAATCTGCTTTCAGGTACCCTGTCAACTTATTCAAAGGCACACTGAGAGGGAACAGGAATCCATATCACACAGGCTTTTAAATTTGTCCATACTAGGAGCCAGGAAATGCCCTGTACTTCTTCAGGGGTCTTTCAGTTAGCTTTCATTCCAGGAATGTTAATTTGCTCCGTGCAACATTAGAAATTAATAGGGCAAGTGTAGGTGATTGGTCTAAAAGCTGTCTTAAGTTAATGCCTGAGAAATCAACAAGTCTCTAATTTTTAAAGTCCTGTCTTATTTGAAGTTTGAATGCAAAAGTGCTAATGATTGCAGCAGAAAGAGGTCTTCTATACCCTAAAAAATAGGTAAATAATATTTGGTATAGGTCCTATAGTTAAAAAAAAATATTATATATTAAATACTCTATCATTGCTTATGTTTCTGCAGACATTTGTAGAAAACAAACAAACAAAAGAACTGTGGTTTGCAAATGGAATAGGTTCTTTATATGATAAATGTCTTGGTCTGTTTGAAATTCTAACAAAATACCACAAAATGTGTGGATTATGAACAACAGAAATTTATTTCTCACTGACTGCAGACTGGGAAGTCTACAATAAAGATGTTGGCAGATTCTTCATTTGAGAGTCTGTTTCCTGGTTCATAGATGACAGCTTTTTGCTGTGTAGTCACATGATTGATGGTGCAAGACAGCTCTCTGGGGTCTCTTGCTCTCTTTTTGGTACCAGAGATTGAACCCAGGGGTGCCTTACCACTGAGTCACACCCACAGCCCTTTTTATATTCATTTTGAGACAGGATCTTGCTAACTTGCTTAGGGCCTCGCTAAGTTGCTGAGACTGGCTTTGAACTCATGAACATTTTGCCTCAGCCTCCTGAGCCACTGGGATTACAGGCATGCACCACCATGCCCAGCTGGGTCTTTTTTAAAATATTTTTTTTAGTTGTAGATGGTATTGTGTCCATCTGGGGTCTTTTTTATGAGTGCCCTCATCATCTAATCATCTCCCCAAAGCCCTGGCTCTTAATACAATCAAGTGTGGGATTAGGCTTCAACATATGAATTTTCTGGGTGGGGGGGACACAAACTTCAGACCAGAGCATAAGGAAAGCACAATACAAGCCAGTTAGATTTAAGTGGAATAGCTTGAGATAATCACAAAGAAGAGAGTTGCATCATCAATTTCTTTGCCCCGCTTCCCTACCATCAGGGAAAGTAATTCCTGGTAACTTTAGAAAAGTATATTCAATGCTTTATCAGTTAAAAATGTAAAAATTCCTACATTTCATGTACTCATTTTATTTATTCCTTTGTCTCTATTCTTTATTTATAAAAGGTAATTTGATCCACAAGTAATTCTATTGAGATGTAACTCCTAGTTTTTCCAAGGAGAGGTATTGTTAACATGCTTCAAATATCAGTCTGGGGGCTGGGGATATAGCTCAGTTGGTAAAGTGCTTGCCTTACAAGCACAAGACCCTGGGTTCGATCCCCAGCACCAAAAAAAAAAAAAAAAAAACCAAATATCAAGTCTGGACCCTGTGCACACTTTCACACAAATGGCTTACAGCATTCATGTTCTGCCAATGAACATGGGGCCTTCTAACTTCACTGATGATAGAGGTGGTCAGATAACAGATTCTCAGCACAGACTTCTTACTGTTTGGCAGGCATGTCATAATTAGGCCATATGATCCCTACTCACTCCAGAATTAGAATGAGTTAGGATAGCATTTTCCCAACTTTTACCATGACCTACAGTAAGAAATACATTCATAATAGCCAATCAGCATACACTCTACAAAAAGGAATATTCATGGCTATATATATGTCTAAAACAACAATTTTTTTCTCAAGAAACTTTCCCAATCTAACAGATTAGGTCAAGTCCTTCTATAATATTCTCTCATAACTTTTTTCCCAGTACTTATTATGGAATAAAACACTAATGTAATACTGATGGTGAACCATTTCTATAGTTGGATTCTATAGCTTCATGAGGATGGGAACCTTCTTCCTGCCTTAGAAATCAGCAGCCAATCTGGAAAGCCAATCTGGACTGATATGTATACAAGAGCTGCTTAATAAGTGCTTATGATCTTGATTAAATAAATAAAGGCTTCAGTAAGGGCATATTTCTGGGTCCTCTTCTTGTTTGGGAATCTCAAGTTGGAGCCTGAGTAGTGATTCTAATGTTTGATGGCATGGCTTGGAGAACAGCAAAACCTACATGGTGTTAGGGCAGAGAGGGTACGCTTGAGGAACAGGGCAATATACATCAGGATATGTTATTAATAGGTCCACTTTTTTCCTTTTATCTTCTCAGAGTTTTAAAATCTTTCCAGTTGGTATTTACTCATGTTCATCGACTCTCCCTTTCTTTCTCTTATTTTTTTATTCTGTTATCACCAACATAACTTGTTTCTTATTTATCTTCTTTTTAAATACCTTATTGCCTGCAAAATACCAAAATGTTAAAAAATGGGTGTTTTCCAGAAAGTGGGGCAAAAAATGTGCAGTTGTGTTGCTACATAAACACTTTGCTTGCTATATAACACATTTGTGCTGTTTGCTCTATAAAAAACTCAGATGTATTTGTTTTGGAAATAAACTCGATGGAGACAAGACTTGGGAACTTTTCTTTGATTAACCACTGATGGGAAGCTCTTGCTACAGAATCATACTCACATACAGGAGTTGCTCATTTGTGCTTTAGTAAAATGAATAAATTGCATTGATATGTCCACGGTCAATTAATGAGAAATCTAAAACCAGACTCCAAGTTACTTTGGTCTATTGTCTCTTGTCAAGAGTAAAAAATGCATTCAGGTTGAATGACAATTTTTAGGTAAGCTTGTGCCATTATCTCCTTGTTGTGGTTTGAATATAATGGTATCCCACAAAAGCTTCCTGTTAATGCAGGAATATTCAGAGGCTAAATGATTAAATTATGAGATCTGTAACCTAATCAGGTCATCCTAGTTTAAATGGACTGACTGGGTGGTAACTGAGCAGGGTAGGCATGGTTGGAGGAGATGGGTCACAGAAGAGTACATCTTCCCTGAGGCACCCTCCTCCTCCTCTCTGTCTTTCCTGGCCACCATGAGGTGAGCAGTTTTCCTCAGCTGTGCTCTTCCCAGTGATGCTCCATCTCATCTTGGGCCCAGAGCAATGGAGTCAGCTGACCACGGACCTCTGAAACCATGAGCTCCAATAATTTTTATGACTCTAGTAATTCTTGTCAGATATTTTGGTCAGGACAAAGAGCTGCCTAAAGACTCTTTAAGGAGAGAGGCTGATCCAAAGCAAAACTCTCACCTGACATCAAAAAGAAGTCATTATTTGGATCATCTGTATAGGAACTTGGCTTCAGAGAACTGCAAAAGAAATTCATGGGCCAGGCTATTTTGCTCTCAGATTGAACTTCTCATTATAACCCAAATTGGCATCTTGTTCCAGAAAAGCAAGATATTTCCCAAGCTACGTGGAAACAAAGGCCTGGGCCACTGCTGTGCTCATGATCCTCATTTCTATGGATTAGAGTTCAGAGGAAGTGTTCATGATGTAAAAAAGTCAAATTGTGCCAGTCATAGTGGCACAAACCTGTAATCCTAGTGACTTAGGAGGCTGAGGCAGGAGGATCACGAGTTTCAAGGCCAGCCTCAGCAACTTAGTGCAGAACCTGTTTCCAAAAAATTAAAGTTGGTGAATTACTGATACATGCCTCTCTTGCTGTATGCAACCACTGCCATTAGAGATTCACTACAGTGGCCTTATCCTGCAGACATGCATATGCATCTGACGCATGCAATCTAGTTGTAACTAGAGTCCCCATCTGAATGCAGGCATTGATTGATTTCTCTTATTATTTCAACTTGAAATCATTGGCCTGCTCTCATCCAGTGCCCCTGAAAATCCAACAAATCAAACAAAGTGTGATCTGCCCCGCTATTCCTCATTGACACATGGACTATCATGCAACATTAAAGCATGAAGCTTGGAACTACATAATGTTGTAAAAAAGGTGAGTAGGCAACCCGTATGACTATTCTGACTGTGGAGTGGAGAAACTTTCCTCCTGGTAAGCAGCAGAAAGCTGAGTTCCTATTTGGGGTTGCCTTTCTCTCTCCTTTCCCTTACAGAGATAATGAAAATTCCCAGCTATTTTTTGGATATGCTTTTATTTTTTTCTAAGAGATTCTTTGAGTGAAGACACAGAGAAGAATATAAAACCACAAAATAAAAATGAGGTAAAATAAACTTTAGAATGAAATCGGCAAATAAGAGATACAAAGACTAAATAGATTTCTAGTCCCAATTTCTGGAAAAATGAAGAATTGTATTAAATTTGGGCACCTTTTCTGGGTGAGTTCTGTTAACTTAAAGCATCATAAAATACTAAAATGATCATTTGCATTTTCAAAATTCATATTTGTTATCAATTATTATATGGGATTTCAGTAGGTCCAAATAATAGATTCAGGTACAACTGAACCTAAAGATCATATCAGAAAAATGATTCCCCAAATGAATTACTACTGCAAAATTGGAAAATAGGATATAAATAGGTATTGGGGGTTTTCAGATAAAACAACATATATTTTGAACTGTATACATCTTTATTTTCCATAAAGAAAAACTGGTGTAGTGAAAAGAGTGTTGAATTGGGTCTGAGTTCTGATCTTACTTTAACAAATGAAATATCTCAGCTAAGTCATCTAGAATCAATTTCCTACTCTATAAATTAAGAGATTTAACCTAGATGTTTCTAGTCTTTGGAGGTCTTGAATACCCTTTATTCTATATAGGTACTAAGAAAATATTTATCTTAAAAATAGCAGATATTTCTGTAGGTTGGAGTGTTACCTAAACTTTTCATCAATTTTAGGAAACATATAGCTGCTAATAGATTTAATTTCTTAATCTATGTTTAATTTAAGTTTAAGATGTTAAAAGAAGCAAACAGCAAACCTGCAACAACCTTGTGAGGAAAAAGGAATTATGGAAATGGAGGTGAGGGTGAGGTGGGACTGTCAGCAGTGTTTAAAATCTTACCAGGTACACAAAAATGAATTTATTGTTACTGCACATTTGCTTTATATCTGTTTTTATGTCTTAATTTTAAGATACAAATTCTATTTAAGAAAAATGGATGAGCTTAGAATTAAAGAAATGGGAAAAGATGAAGATACATGTTGGGCTACCCCACTTTTCTTCTTGCCAGTTGGTCTGGAAAGATGCTGTGAGTCAAGAATATCACAGTTTCGACACTCAGGCTTTTTCTTCATAATGAAATCATCAATTTAAATTTCATCACAAATTGAAACTAGTTAAGGGAATAAAGAAAGATGGCTCCATCACCTAATCTTTATTAATTGAGAATCATATGTATTATCTCATTGGGTATGATAAATAAATGTATTTAGTATTGTTAATCATGTCAACTTCTTGGTTTCACTAAGCAATACAATTTATAGTTTTATATGTGACATTTGAGTTATAACAGATTCCTCCTTTGGGCTGAAATTTCCACAAAGGTAGAAATCATGACTTTTTGATCATCTGGTCCCCAGTGTATAGCACAATGCTAGACATTAGTAGGGGAACAATAAGATAGGTAATAAATGATTGTATTCATGGAAGAATAAGTGAATAAATACATAGTTGTTAGAGGATAAAGGAAACTTTCAGAGTGGGAAGAAAGCAGGGATGGTGGCTTTTTAATTTTAGTTGAATTCGTGCAAGGCAAAACATGGCTTATTTCTATTGTGTAGAATCTGCAAACTATTGGACAGTTACACATCTCTTTTTAAGCTTAAATACAGGGTCATGCTATAGGTGTGGCAGGTCCTGGACACTAAACAAAGTGAGAAACTGTTTTAATTTTTGTTTTTGCTGCTTTTAAAGACACTAAAACAGGTAAGATCTTTGCTGCAAGGGTATATGTATTTTTCTAGAAAAGGTCAAACTAAAATGAATTAACTGCCAGGTATCATTGTTATCTGCCTTCCATTTTCCACAAGGGTGTATTCCACTTGCCTAGGCTTTGGTAATTTAAAAATTCCTGGTGTTAATGTCCCTCTGAAATGTACAGGATTTTATAGCTTAGATTTTAAGAGACACCATTACCTGACAGGGTAATGACAGTTTTATCTGCACTGGTGACTGGATTTGCTGTGATACTTAATAATAATCCAAATCAAATGATAATTTTTTTTGAGAGGATGTCAGGAAAGGAGAAAGAAAAGAACAAAATGCACAGCATTTAACTTGGGTTAAAAACAACACACTGCAGCTTCCATAGCTTCTTATTTACTGGGGGAAAAAAAAAAAACATCCCTTAGCAATTCATCTTCCTTTGGGCGCATGAATGACATTTTACTGTGATGTGATTATAAGAAACAAAATCCCTCGGAGATGCTGCCTTAAAATATTTCTCTTTATAATGTTCTGAGCTCGACAAACCTTGGTAGAAAACAGAATACTCTTAATTATGAATAAATTAACTAAATTAGTAACATGAGATGGATATGCAATTAAGGGATTGTTAATTGAAACTGGAAACACAGCTGTATACAGCTTAGAGATGAATCATACCAGTAATGACGCAGATGTTTATAAATGTGATTATCTTTAGTGGAGACAGCACTGCATCTCCCAAGCCCATTCTTATATTGTGTCACTGAAATGGTTTTTAACCCGTGAACACCAGGAATCAGTATCTCAGGGATGGCAAATTAGGCTCCCTGGATATGGGAATTAGTGTTGTCTGAATGTCAGCAATTTGATTCTCCAGCTTTCAAAGAATGTAGATATGGAGCCAACAACAAACATCTGTTAGTTGCATGGTCTTCAAAAACAAAAACAACCAAAAGTTGCTGGCAAACCATGCCTGCTTCAATCAGAGAATAAAGTATCTGTAAACACTCACACCACTGTATGTAACTGTAAGAAATGTATAGAAAATGCAGCTCTGGGTCACGAGTGGGAAATTGCACAAACGGAAAATGCCCCCTCTGCTGGCAGAGGCTCTAGAACATATTTAACTATTTTCTAGCAATACACCCAGAAGAAAAAACAACAAAGAAAAAACCCCAAATCTTCACGACAAAAGGAAGCACTGGGAAAATGCTGTTATTAAATGCAACGTATATTTAAATGTACTAAAATTATCAACGATTCTACCGTACTTTGGAAACTTCCACTTTGTTTTTTGACACTGGGGATTGAACCCAGGGGTCCTTTACCACTGAGCTACACCCCCAGCCCTTTTCAACTTTTTATTTTGAGACAGGCACCACTAAGTTATGCAGGCTGGTGTTGAATTTGCGATTCTCCTACCTCAGTCTCCCAAGTTGCTGGGATTATGGGCATGTGCCACCAGACCTGGTAGAAACTTGCTTTTGTTTATCCCACACTATTTTGCTCCATGTGAAATTCCTATTTGTCCCAGGAAAGGAAAATGTCCCTAAGGATATGGATTTTAATACAATTATGTAATCTTTGCACAGACTTCCGTTGGATACAGTTGGGGGGAGGGACTGGAGACTATGTCCTAACCAGAGCTTAATGATTATGGCATACAGTGCTCAGTTAAATAGACACTACAATCTTTGATATTCAGATTCCTGGTCTCTGGATGCAATCTTATGGCACTGTTTTAAACCAACAACTCTGTCAGGACTGCATGGCGCTTACAAATGTGGTAGATATCAGTTCTGCTATATAAAGTGCAAACTAGCCACTGTAAGGTATGGTCAGAAAAGAACTAACACATAGTTTCAGATATTGACAAACAGAAAATATATTTGTCACCTTATCTTAGCTCTTCCTTCAAAGTTATCATTTTTCTTAACAAAAGATAGTTCTGGGAAGAAAACAATAAAACAGAAGATGGTTATACATTAGTCACTACCTCCTGCTCTCAAAAGAATGTAGAAAATATAGAACATTTTCCTTTTAATTCCGGGGAGAACTTTAGTGCAACATTTAATGAAGTATTTGGATGACTTGAGGGCCATATAAATAACTCAATTTTCCACTTTACATTGGCTGTGGGCATAGGGGATGTACTTTGTGTATTTGCTTTTAAAAAATGCTCTTTCAAGAATGAATGAGGAGAAAAATGCAAACATATAAAAAGACACACCACTATATATTGTTTTCTCTGTTGGATACTTATATGTGTGAATTTGTTAAATTTTGGTCACGAAGTCTTCTATTCTATGTGTTAGTCTCCACAAGTACAGGCTTTGCCTATAACTTCAGTATTGATTTGCTGTTATACAGGTTCCAACTTGTCTAAATTTCATTACTTGAAGGGACAGCATGCAATTCCATACACAGGTATAAGAAAGTAAGCTGGTTACATGTACACTGTGAGCTTTGGTACTTTCTCCCCAATATACTTGGCCAGATTCTTCATGAGTGTGTTATTCAGTTGCAAATAGTGATGACAAAGGCCATATAATATATTATTTACTAGCATTGTATTAATATTTTCAACTCTGAACCTTCCTATAATGATACTAGTATCAGAACATATTTGTGGTATAGCCAGCAATTTCACTACCTAATAACTGTTCACTTCTTTTTCCTTGGTAAAAGCTCAATTAAGGCAGACATTGAACATCAGAGGACCCAGTTCTGGGGGGAGAATAAGAATCTGGTCTGAACCAATCATAGGTCACTTGTAGTCGTGATTGGTTTAAAGAAGTTAAATGGGGGCTGGGGATGTGGCTTAGTGGTAAAGTGCTTGCCTATCATTGCAAGGCCCTGGGTTCAATCCCTCGCACCCCCACCCCCACAAAATAGGGTCAATGAGACTTAGTTCCCCAGCAGGAAATCTACTAAACTTATGAGAAAGGTTTTCTTCTCCAAACACACACAAACATACAGGCAGTTTTGCACATGTACACACACACAAATGCAGTTATCCTTGCACTTTTCCCTTACTTCTTGCCTTGGCTATTGTTTTCTGAAGATATGTAACTTGGGGCAGTAAGAAGTCATTTTGGGATCATGAGAAGAAAACCAAGAGACTCCCAGAGAAACTAACCTTGAGTCCTGACATAGTTTAGGCTATTGAATTAATCAATCTTAGATCTAATGACCTTTGGACGTGTGGTTATATTAGAACAGCAGTTCTCAAAATATGGTTTCTGACCACAGTAGCATCAATGTCAACCAGGGAACTTCCTAAAAATGAAGAAGCTCAGATTCAGCTCCAGACTCACTAAATAAGAAACTCTTGGAGGAACCCACCAGCCTGTAGTTTACAAGCCCTCCAGGGGGTTCTGCTGCATGCTAAAGTTTGGGAACCACTGTGTTAGCTTATCAAATGTCTCTATTATTTACAAAATGATAAAAATTTTCAAAATTGTCTGATCCCACTGGCAAACAAGGTTTTCATGTTACAAACACAGATTCCCAAACCTCTGCATCAGACTCACCAATGAAGCAGCTTGGAATTAGCAATTTAATCATGTGCTTCTAGCATTTTTTAAGACAAGAGAAGTTAGGTAAAAACAAATTTAAGACCCTTAAAGTCATGCATTCTGCTGTTGGCTATTGAAAGTGTTCTAACCAAAACACCACCCACATCATTTGTTATCCCCTGTTTCAACTGGTTGTAGTTCCAGGACCACTCAGGTAAATAGATACTAGTTTCTGGCCTTGGCAAGTATATTAGAGAGTCTTATTCTGAAGAGCCTTTGACTTAAGTGAGGTTTACATTTCTAAGAAGTTGGTTTCTTGACTTAAGTCAATTTGAATTCCTGATCTTTTACATTCAGAGCCTGTTTACTCTAACTTCCCACTTCAGCTCCAGTCTGAATTCCTACCCTCTTGTACATTCTTGACCCATGCTATCTGATGGCCCCGTCAACCCCACCAGGATTTCAGAATCCTCTCAAGTAATTACAAGAGTAATCATGCATTCCTTAACTCTTACAGTTGCATTCGCAAAGGCCAGATTCCTACCTGCTGAACATGAACATGCGGATTCTCAGGAAGCAGGCATGAAAGCAGGAGCAATTAGTCTGTGAAGAACTAAACATATATTTTAAAGTCTGAAAAAAAATTTCTGCTCATCCAAATAGAAATAGTTGAGAACTTTAAAATATTTAATTTTAAATGGTCTGCCAATCTTTAGTGTTCTTTCAGGTTGAATAAATATTTTACATTAAAATTTCTATTATGTACTTGGCTAAAGAAGCTGAAAAGGTAAAAATCATCTTAACTGAGATAGTTTCCTTATGAGTGATAAATACAAAGAGTTAAAAGGAGAACTGAAGCAAATATTTCCCTTCTCACCTAATTACAAGTACTTCATTTTCTTAGATATTATTTTACTTTTGCTGCCCTCTCTATCATACAGTCCATACTTCAGTCATCTTAGACTGCTAAATATTCTGGGTTATGGCAGATCTTCCCAGACTTCTAGGCCTTCATTTTCTAGAAAACACTTCCATTTCTTTCTCTACCATTTGGAACTTCATTTACAGAATTCATATATCAATCATCTTTGAAGGGTGCTAGTGTCAGGTGCATCCTCGTCCCTGCTGCCAAGTTGAGACTCTCTAGCATAATATAGCTACAAAAGATACTGAACTGGATTTCAGGAAAAAGTGATTTGCAGATAAAAGCATTAACCAAATAGTGCCTTGATTGACTTACTTGCTTTCATAGGTTTTATATAATTAATATAATTATTTTAATAATTAATAATATAATTAATTAGGTTGATTTTTGTTTGTTAGGCTAACACTGTTTTTTGTCATGCAGTGGTGGTTGTAGCTTGAGTGGAAGGAATCCCAGTTTAAGACTGAAAATTCGGATAAATGGGGCCAATTAGTGGAAAAGGCAGTGTATTTCATGAGGACTAATAAAAGATCAAGGTGTAATTACTTTGGGGGTTATAAGTTCCCTCATTTATAAGAGATTGGTGGCTCCCCAGACACCTATTATGGGGAGACCAAGAAGGAAAGTCTCAGAAGATAAGGGAAAGAGTGTTTTTGAAGATACTGTGATATATACTACTTGGATTTATCCTCTGCTTCCAAGAGCCCTGATCTAAAAGACCATGTGCCAGATGGGTCCATTGTGCTACAGGTAATACAAAAACCAACATAAAATGTCTTAAACAATCAAGGAGTACAGAGGCAAGGCTTCTTCTGACTTTATAATTCAGAAGCATAATGACCTTATTAGGACTCAGGTTTTCTCCACCTTTCTATTCTGCCATCCTTAAGTGAACTCAAAACACAAGGACAAAATAACCATGAAGTTGTGGTCCATCCAGTCATCCCTTCAACAAATATGTATCATGCTAGGATCTGTTCTTAGATGCTTTGAACACATCAGCGAACAAAGCATACAACATCCTTGACTTCATGAAGCTGACTTTCTCATGGTGAGAGACAATAAAAAGAGCACATTTAAGACGTTAATTTTGTAGTATGAGTGTATGGAAGGAAAAAAACAGAGGGAAAAGAAAATATGACAGATGTTCCTTTTGCTGCCTAGCACGGCTCCCTAAAACTTAGGAGCTAAAAACAAAAGTTTATCATTATTTCTCATGGGTCTGTGAGTTGACTGTGCTCCATTGAGTATTTCTTGCTTGGGGTTTTTGCACATTTGCAGCCAGATGGCAGATAGAGTTGGAGTGATATGAAGGTTTAACTGAAATGAATGTCCCAGACATATTTTTTCCCACTCATATATCTGGTGCTTCACTTGGGATGGCTGGGGACATCCAGACCCAGCTTGGGGCTGGCTAGCCATTTCTGTCTTTCTCTGAAGCTTCTCTATGTGGCCAGCTTAGATCTCCTTAGAGCATAGTAGCATTAGAGTAGTCAAACTTTCTTACATGGCAAGTCACTTCTTCCAGAGAAAGCATTCCAAGAGGTGAAGACAGAAACCATACAATTCTTCTAAGGTAGCCTTGGACTTCTTGCAGGATCAAGTCTGCTGCCTTTAATTTGTTATACAGGGCCAGTCCAGATTCAGAGTAGGAGAGAACTATAAAAGGTTCAAATACCTGGAGACACACTTCAGGGGAGGGGGAAGAGCTGCATGAACAAAATAAGGAGGAATTGAAGGATATGGAAAACAAAAACCCTAGGGAGAAAGGAGGACAATGAGTCCTGGGGAAAGAAGTCCTGGGGAAACAATGGGCTTTGGACTTTCACCATTTCCCAGCAACAATGGGCTTCGAACTTTCACAACTGCTCCGGGTGTTCACAACTGCTCCGGGTGACTTGGGCTTTGAACTTGCACAACTGTTCCCCCTGACTGCCCAACCAATGCATTCTTCTATGATTCAAGTCTCACTTAAACCCTATAAAAATTGTATCCCTCTAGTCACCAGTTGCCATTTTCTCTCCTGAAAATGTGCCCCTCCCATGTGTAATATAGCATTGCTGGTCCATCGAGGTCTGTCCCTGTTTTGGTTATTTATGCTTTCAGGAATGAATTGAGATAGCTGGGAAAAGGGAAGTGAGGCATGTTGCCATTTCAATAGAGTGCTCAGTTTTCAAGAGATTTTCTTTAAGAAGTTCAAATTTGAGCAAAATTTAAAGGCAATGACAGAGTTAGTCACATAAATATCTGGAGGAAGAATATTCCAGGAAAATGAGGATAACATAGAATAGATAGTAAAATGACCAGGCAGTCAGGGTAATGGGCCCCATTCAACCGCACCTGAAGGCTAACTGGTAGACATATTAGTGAACACCATCAAGGCCTATTTCAAATGTAAAAGACCTTGAGGCTCACCTGGGGGAACACCTCCAGCCAACTCCTTTGTCCCAGAGGTGGAAGGTGGAGATGAACCCAAATGGAAGTTACAGAAAGGAGAATGGAATTATGAACCAGGATGGTAGCCAGGATGCCTTTTCAATATCTATTTTACATAGATTTTGCTCCATGCTCTGCCTGGAACCATATGTAAACTCCTAAGCTAGCACACCAAAATGCATTTTTCTGCTATCAGGCCCCCTCCTGCATGGCGGGAGTTTTATCTCTTCTCACTTAAATAAATCCTGCTCCGTTAACTCTTCCCTTCTGTGATTGTTCATGGATTTTATTCTTCAAAATTTGGGAGACAAGAACCCAGAGGAAATTGGCTAAGTGGGGAACCTGATCTCATCTCAGAACTCCAGTTTCCCAGGTATAAAGAAGAAGTAGGTATAGTAAACAGAGAACAAGGTCTATTTAGCTTCCTAGCCAACTACCCCTTGTTGTTTATTGCCTGAGATTGCATAAAATGCCTGTATCCCATTTTTTATGTGACACTGAGACCAACAGACCACCATGAAATAGCTCAGGACCATCATGATTCATTCCCTTGGGCTGGGGCCTACATAGATATACATGGTCACATGGAAAAGAGTACCTTCTTATAAGCCTGGTCTCTACCAGTGAGGAAGAAGGGTGTACATATGCCGATTTGAGGAAAGGGAAACAGTACTGTCCCTCCCATACCTCAGGGGTTCAACAATACTTCTTTGAGGCCTAACAGAGGACAACTTATGGAATTTTTCCACATGGTGTAGAAGCAGAAAATGCTGGAAAGGAAGCTTCAGTGACCAAGATTAGCATCTAATTCGTGGAGTAGCCAAGGGGCCACCACTCAGAAGAGTGGGTTTAACAGTACACTCAACAGACAGAAAACAGGTAACATTCATAATGGGAAATTCTGAAAGGACAATTCTATGTATGACACCAAAATATGTTGATTTGTGATCAATGAAGGATTTAATTTGAAGAGACTAACATTAGAATTCCTAAGACTGGCACAGCCACAATAGTTGTAGCTCCATGGGTGACTATTGCCCCTAAAATTTAAATAATGGGAAATCTGGGTCTCTGAATTGGGAATCCTGGTTTATTGGAAGCAATTCAAAATA
Source organism: Sciurus carolinensis (assembly GCF_902686445.1). NCBI lineage: Eukaryota > Metazoa > Chordata > Mammalia > Rodentia > Sciuridae > Sciurus > Sciurus carolinensis. The sequence continues at coordinate 25,011,404 of NC_062232.1, forward strand.
CTTTGATATTTCCTAAGTGCCACATATAGTAACCCACCCTACACTTGCGTTTTCTGTATTATGAAAAGAAAGCCCAATGAGAAGTAGTTCAGTAAATATTTATCAATGGAAACAGAGGTTAATATTTTGAAAGACCAAGGCAAACTGAGATAATAAAGAAACATAAGTCACAATTCAGAGGATAGGAATGCTAAAAGTGTATGTGTACACATATGTGTATGTGGATTTGAAGTTCATGACTATGCTCTCATTTTTCTTTTTTTCTGCCAGTACATGCAGCTGTAGATAGAAAGTATTATATCAATCTGAAAGTCTGTTCAGTTTTTTTGGGTGGGAGGTTATACCGGGGATTGAACCCGGGGTACTTTACCACTGAGCTATGTCCCAGTCCTTTATAAAATTGTATTTGGAGACAGGGTATCTATCACTAAGTTGCCCAGGTTGGCCTCAAACTTGTGATCCTCCTGCCTCTGCATCTAGAGTTGCTGGGATCACAGGTGTGCACCACTGCACCTGGAAAGTCTGTTTGGGTTTAACAAAGGGAGGTAGGTATGATACATAAGTTGAACCTAAGACAAATTAAAGCATTTTATTTTAAATATAGAGAATACCAAAAGATACCATAAATAACTTTTGAAAATACCTTTTCTTTTTGAAGATCAGAAAGTTTCTTTCTTTCTTCATACGTCTAGAAAAAATTTGACTCAGTTTTACTCAAAACTAGTGGGAACCCTCAAGATGTATACTAGAAAATATCCATTGGTTGTAGAAAAAAAAGAGTCCTTATTTTTATAACCTGGCAGGGCAGAAAGGATTAAATTCTTATAAAGAACAAATAAATATATTAGAAAAGATGCTTCATATTCAAGTTCAAAAAAACGAGAAAGTTTAGAAAAGTTTCATAGAGATGAACTGCAGTTCTAATAATAAGCCTAACATTTTAATAGCATTTAATAGTTTCTGATGTACTTTCACAGACCTTTTCTCATTGTTTCACATGGACCTTGCAAGATAAGTGGGATGTGGATAAGTAATTCCATTTAAAAAAATGTCTTACAATATAGAACATTTGGAATGATGAATGCCCTTTTAAAGAATAAAAATAAAAGGCATGTAAAAAGAATAGAGAGCATGTTCTTAGTTCTGGTTCCACTATTAACTAGGTGTGTGAACTATGACATATCATATGGTGTCTTCATAAAGTTAAGAGTTGGATTTCTGGACTGTTGGAGCTAAAATTCTCTGAATTGATGGGTGGTAATAAGCCATCTTTCCTAAAATAAAACATGCACAGTAGTAATATATGGTGTTAAAATTAATTAAATAGAACCTTCAAGGAATGATTGCTGGAGTATAATGCTAATAATATGAAAATATTCAAAAACTCCAAATGAATATTTTTAAAGCAATGAAATCCACTGATGAATTCAGTTGTTTCAAAAGTAGACTTAGCAGCTGAACTATTTACTAATTTACACTTGAGGCAATTTGCTCCATAGCCTTGGCCTTAGGTCCTGACAAGAGTTTCAGATTTATACTAAGGCTTGAGGCTTATCCCACTTGATTGCGAAGGCCAGGTTGTAAATGCAACTAGGCAAAATGTATGATGAAATCAGAGTGAGTCAATCACTGTTATTGTGAAAGAAAAATAAAGTATGTGCAATGTTGGTGACTATCAGACTCTCTGAAGTTTTGTACATTATCAGCTAATTACCTGTTTCCCCCCAGCATTCCTTGTGTATCATTTCCAGATGAAGAAAAAAAAAATAACAGTGCTTTAAATGCTGTTTTAGGACCTCTGTTACCAAACTAGAGGCAGTAATAAGGACCACATTTACCCTTTGTCCTGAAATAACCAAAACATGGAGAATGTGTGTGTGTGTGTGTGTGTGTGTGTGTGTGTGTGTGCGTGTGTGTTCCTCTCCTATATATATGGATTATAAGGTAGTAGACATAAATAAGGAAAGATAGTGATTCCTGAGAGATGGGAAACATGAGGTAAATCCTAGGATTGTACTATCTTACTATCATGAGACAGTTTCCAGGTCAGAGCACAGGGAAGAAAACCCAGGAGGATTCTGGCAGATTCTATGAGTTGAAGAGATAGAACCAAGAGTCTGGAAAGAGTAAGGCAATGAAGAATTCATAGAATAGGAGAGTAGAGAGCTGCAGAGAGAGACATAAATATCTGTAGAGGTTCCCCATCAAGTATTCAGCCAAGGAAATTACTAGAAGCTGGAAAAGAACCACAACAAAAGATTAGAACTGCTGGCCATGGTGGCACATGGCTGTAATCCCAGTAGCTCAGGACACCTAGGCAGGAGGATTTTGAATTCAAAACCAGCCTCAGCAACTTAGTGAGACCCTGAGCAACATTGCAAGACCTTGTTTATAGATAAAATATAAGAAAAGGGCTGGGTATGTGACTCAGTGGGAAAGCATCCCTGGGTTCCATTCCTGGTACCAAAAAAAAAAAAAAAAAAAAGATTAGAGCTAAAAGTATTAAGCACCCATATGGGCGGGAGGGGTATCTATTTCCCACCTATCAACGTGGAAACACAGTGGAATCTTGCCTCAACAGTGGGAAATAATTAGGCAGGATATTTAAGGATCAAACAATAGCACATAATTTAGAAGGAGAGAAGTGGAAATAATACATATATAAAGAGGTCTAATGTTACCTGAAGTTACACTGTGACCAGTTAGATAGGTGTACTGTAAACCTTAAAGCAACCACTAAAATATCAAAACAAAGAGGTACAGCTAATATATCACATAAGAGATAAAATGGACTCAGAAAATACTTGATCAATTTTAAAGAAAGTAGAAAAAGAGACACAAGCAATCAAAGAACAGATGGGACAAGATAAAACAAAGAACTTAATGAAGATTTATTTCTAACCATATTGATAAAAACATTACATATAAATGATCTAAATAGCTCTAATTAAAATAGTAGCATTAGGTTTTAAAAAAGCAAGATCTAATTACATGTTACAAGAAATGCACATTGGGGCTGCAACTGTAACTCAAATAAATAAATTATTTAAAAATAAATAAATGAAAGTATTATGTCTTTCTACAGCTAAAAAAAAAGAAATGCACATTAACTATAAAGAAACAGTTTAAAAGTATGAAAAGCATAATATCACAGCAACAAAATAATAAGAAAGTTGAAGTGGCTATATTATTAGTCATTAGGGAAATGCAAATTTAAACCACAATATCTCAATACAAACCTATTGAAATGGCTAAAATTAAAATGACTGACCATATTAAATTTGGGGGAGGGTGTGGAGGAACTGAAACTTACACTCAGTATTTGTGAGAATGTTATATGCTACAACTGCTTTACAAAAGAGTTTGGCAGTTTCTTTTTAAAAATTCTGTAGTTGTAGATGAACATATTATCTTTATTTTATTCATTTGTTTTTATGTGGTGCTGAGGATCAAACCCAGTGCCTCACACGTGCCAGGCAACCACTCTACCACCGAGCCACAACCCAGCCCCTGGCAGTTTCTTAATAAATTGAACACATACCTGCCATATATTATCTAGCTGTTCCTCTTCTAGGCATTTGCCCAAAAGAAATGAAAGTGTATGTCAGTAAAAAGACTGGAACAGGAATGATCATTGAAGTCTTTTTAAAAATTAAAAAAAAAATTTTTGGTAATTTCAACACAGGCCAGTCAGAGGCACAGAGAATTATTTAGGAAAAAGCAGACACACTTTCAAGTCAGGATGTGGGTCATCGTGAGACAAGGATGTGTTTTGGGGATTCCTGGTTCCTCTTTTTTTTTTTTTCATAGTAGTATTAATTGTAATAGCCCTAAACTGAAAACAACCTAAAAGTTCACTAAAGAGTATGAATATTCAGGTACAGTGGCACATGCCTGTAATCCTAGCTACTCAGGAAGGCAGGAGGACTGCAAGTTCAAGGCCACCCTAGAAAACTTGGTGAGAACCTGTCTCAAAATTAAAAAAGTAAATTATAAGAACTGGGAATGTAGTTTGGTGTGTAAGGCCTTGGGTTCAATCCCCAGTACTGTCAAAAAAAAAAAAGAGTAAACAGATAAAGAAACAAGGGTATATCTATACAATAGAATGCTACTCAGCAACAAAAAGGGATAAATTATTGATATAGGCAAGTCTCTGAATTAGTCTTAGGATAATTATGATGACTGAAAAAAACCCAAAATATACACTGTGTATCCCATTCATGTAAAACTAGAAAATGCAAAATCATTTATAGCAATAGAAAACAATAGTGGTTGCCTCAGGACAGGAAGGAGGTATTACTAAGGGCACAAGGAAACTTCAGGGTAATAGATACACATAGACTATTTTGAAGGTGGTAATGGTGATGGTTTCTAGGTTGTATCATATGTTGAATTATCAAACTATATATTTTAAGTATATAATGTCAATTATACTTCAGGATGCTGTTATAAAAAGTGGAGGGGAGGCTATGCAATCTCATGTTCTTCCAAAGGTAGCAAAGTATATTCTATGTTTTTCTGAGCACATGCATCATTAATTATTTTTTTGTCCAGGGGATTGAACCCAGGGGTGCTTAACCACTGAACCCCAACACCAGTCTTCATTAATTCTTGATAAAGGCCTAGGACATAGGTGAATCATATTCGCCATAGACTAAAGGATAAATATTTAATTTTTGATCCTTTATGTTTTCTTGGAAAAATTTTTGGGACTTTTTGAAAATTATTAAAGTGTTATTTAACCTTATAAATCCACATGTCTAGACATGAGCACTATTTCTTCAGCAATTATAATTTTTCCCTAATTTTTCCCTGTATGATAGAACTTTCTGCTTATTTTTATCATGTTCAATAATATTTTTACTTAGTTTCATGCATGTGTCCATTCATGAAATATTTATTGAATTCCCACTATATAAAAGACACTGCTAAGTGTCAGTAGATATAGTATTAAGGGCCTCTGCCCTCCTGGAGCCGACATTCAGATGGGGGCCATAGACTTTCAATAAATAAAGTCAACAAACACATAGCATAGATTTTAAAAAATGTCATGAAGAAAGCACACAGAATACTGTCTGTAATAACTAAAGGAAATCTTCCTTAGATGTGACTTAATTATACGTTAATTCTGCAGTCCATTACTTCAAATGATCTCTAGTTATTAAATTTACATACTGGATTTTTACTACTTTGTTTATTTTGTTGGTCCCAAGCTTCAGGTCATTTAAAATAAAAGTTACAGATGCATGGAAAAGTCACTCAGTTAACCAAAACCTTTCTGGTTTTGGTTTGAAGACCACTCTATGATCACCATTCCTGCCTCTCAGTCTCATTCAAAACACACACTCATGTCCCCCCAACACACACACACACACACACACACACACATACCCTCGTGCTCTGGTAGTACCCTGCATTTTCTTTCACAACACTTACTGCATTGTGTAATTATTATGTGAGAGATTTTTAAAAAATTAATGTCTGTCTTCTTAGAAACTATAACCCTCCAGAGAGGCTTTTTAAAATTACTGTATTCTCATACACAGACTTTGGTAAAGAACAGATACCAGGGCTGGGGTTGTGGCTCAGTGGTAGCATGCTCACCCAGCATGTGTGAGGCCCTGGGTTCAATCCTCAGCACCACATAAAATAAATAAATGGTATTGTGTCCACCTACAACTACATATAATATATATGTACATAGAGAGCGAGAGATATACCAGAAAAAAATCATTGAATCAATGACTGAATGAAGAATATTTCTGTTCTACAGAAGGTGGTTCTAGTTTTTAATCTGTGAATGATTCAGGCTCTGGGTTAAGCAGGCTGTTCCTGAGATTGTGGTGTGAGATTCATGTAATCGTCCTATTTTAAATATTTATTTCCTCAACTCATGGAACCAGGTGATTCCTGACAAATTAATAAAAATGAGGGCAAAGCTTTTCTTTTTGTTTAAACAGCTGAATTGTAAATTAAAAGGAAATGCTGTTATGTCAATCCTATTTTATATCAGAGGGGTGATAGTTCATAGTGGTTCTGATGGATTCACCACCCAGACTGCCTGAGTTCAAATCCTGGCTTTCTCACCTACCAGGTATATGACCTCAGAAAAGTCACCAGATCCTGTGGGTCCTCATTCTTCTCTTCTGTAAAACATGGATAAAGATAGTATCCACCTCACAGGGCTATTGTGAAGCTTATAAGCATTAGTGTTTGTCAAAGTGCTCAGAAAACTGAGTGGCATGCAGTAAGTGCTAGACAAGTGCTCATTGCTAATCTTAATCATGTGGGCTGCTTGCTAAAACCAATTCTTCTCAAATCCATATTGCACAAATGCATTGGCTAAATAAAATAATGTGTGTAAGTGCTGTATTTCTAACATAATAATCACCTTCTAATATATTGTATTTCCACTCACATATCTACCTTATTAAATTAACTAATATATTAAGTGATGGGAAAACTTACAGCATAGTGATAATTATTTTAAGGGCATCACAGAACTTAGAAAAGTAAAGAAGTATCAGGATAAACTCTGGATGCTTTTGAAATTCAGTTTGTGGTATTTATCTTTTAAAATAGCATTTCTGTAATTTTGTAAGCTTGCATCCATTCTCCTAACCAGAGTTGGCTCTGACATGGAGCTTTTCATATGACCTGAAAGGGGGTTCTTTTCTACTTTCTGGAGGAATGTGCAGTGAGGAGGAGAGGGGGCGTCTTGCTGGTGGAAATGTGAGAACAGCAGCTCTTTGAATGCTGGGCATGACGTAGCATGGGAACTGTGAGCAGCTGCTGGCGGAGTGTTTCACACGCAGCAGGACAGTGGGAAAAGCAATGAAGAAAACAAGCCAGGCAAACAAATGTAGAGGAAAGAGTGGGCGGGGTCAAACTCCAGGGCAGGAGAGGTCAGACTGGAGAGAGAAGTACACTTAGAAGAATGAAGAAAAAAAGCAGTGAGAAATTGGAGGCAAGGGCAAACATCAGTTGCAAAATATGGGAGGACAAGAAAACATGAGCATTATGGCAATTTTAAATACTCAGAACTTGGAAGAAATTAGAGATATGGGAACAAATACACAGTAATAAGTAAATTTGCTGTTTAAACACATCTAATAGGGACACATTCCATTTTAAAAAATAATAAAATGCGTATATGGATTACCATAATAACTTCAGAATTAGAAAAATAATTCCTGATCAAAAATATTAGAAACTAGATAGCATATAAAAATCAAGCAAATAACAACTAATATTTCATAATGATTTGGGTTCGCTTGCTAAAGTGTATGAAAAAATAATATGCCTTTCATTCTCTTCAACTTCTAAATATCTCTTTATCCTGATGTTTTCATTCCCATGTTGTACGGCATATAATTTCTATTTTGTCACACTCCCTACATCATTCACTTGTCTCCCTATCGTCCTACACATCTTGAGGCCTTTTTTAAAAAAATAAAAAATGCCCTTGAAAACGAGACTGTTCTTCTTTCAGGATGAAGAGGACAGACTTTGGAACATCTGGTCCATGTTACCTTCAAGGTTACCTGGGCAATTTCAGTTATCATTCCTCTTGAATAAAGTAAATGTAATGGTAGAAACACTGGAAATCAAACATTCTTGGCAGTGCACTTTGACCTTAGTGTGTTCCCAGGGGTGTAACTATCCTGAGCATGTAGATTGACATCCCTCTTTTTCAATTCTTTAGAGGGCCTTGTTCACTTTTTTTCTTTTTTTTTCCAGAAAACAGAGTCAAGGTTAAGCATAAATGATTGTTTGCTCCTTACTCAAAACATGTTTTCCTAGAACTTAATTGTCCTTCTTTCACGGGTCATTCTATTCCTAATATCAACAAATCCTTCTGTGACCTAACCTTTTCAAGAACAGACACATTCTTCTTTCTTCTTTTCATTTCATTTACCTTCCATGTTATAACGATTCCTGCCTGTGGGCACATTGGGCTAGATGTTATAGTTGAAATCTTTTAGTAAGAGCAACCTAGAGTTTAAAATGTATTAAGAATTGTTTTCCCTACAGGTTACTGCAACATTTTGGAAAGCAGGAATGGCTTCTAATTTTTTAAATCAGATGGATCCCTTCTTGGTATTCCCCAAACTGCAGGATCTCCACATGATAGAAGAACTACTTAGTAACTGCTGAGAAAAATGACCAGTTGATGGAAATTTGTGTAAGTTTAGTAATATTACTACTTTACTTATAAAAAAGTAGTGGTATATGGGTAAGACAATTTTGTATTCAAGCTACTGACAATGCTTGATGCAAAAATCTATTTTTGTACTTTTCTATAAAACCCTATGATCCATAGTATGGGAAGGAATTTCTATATGTGGTTATAGAATAACAGTATCTTCTGGGAGCTTGATAGAAATGCATGATCATAGCCTCACCCAATACCAAATGAATCCTGAGGGTGTTTTTATCAATATCTGCAGGTGATTCTTAGCCATCATAGGTTTTAAGAACTATGTTCTAGAGAAACAAGATGTATCCCATTTGTTTACAATAAAAATAAATTAAAAAAAAGAAATGTAAGACAAATCTAATCAAGGACAAAAAAAAAGAACTATGTTCTAGATTGCTGCTATCCAATATAAATATAGTGAAAGCTATATACATAACTTTAAATGTTCTAGTAGGCACATTCAAAAGGCAAAGAGACAAACTCATCAGTTATTTTAGTTGAAGTGACAGGCTCACTTCATTTTCAAGAAGAACACCCAGGTTTGAATAATCATAAAAATGAGTGAAATTTATAATAATGACATATTTTCCCTAACCAAATATACAAAAAGGAACAAAGTAACATGTAACCAATGCAAACATATTAATCGGATATTTATATTTTATACTGTCTTTGAAAACATATATATATATATATATGCATATATATGTATGTATTACACTTAAACTCATCTCTATTTGGACTGGACATATTCAAGGGATCAGTAATTGTATGTGGTTACCATATTGGTCAGCACAGTTCCAGGTAATTTTTAAATATACCAAATAAAAATACATATAGTAGTCAAGTTTGTTACTAGGAAACTAATAAAAGTTTCCTTGTGTTCTCCAAGTTTACCTTTACTCTTCTCTTTCTGCCTCAAAGAAAATTTAAGTGCCTGGGTCTGCATGCTTCTGTAGCACTATAACTCTCCTCTATAATAAAGCTCTTTCTGCATAATATTATACTTAGTTTTCTCAGTTAGAGTTTAAGTCCCTCAAGGTATTTGTCAGAAATCATGTGCTTTTTCAATTCTTTAAATTCTAACTACCTGACAAGTACTTAATGTAGGGCAATGGTTCTCAAAGTATGGTCCCTAGATGGGCAGTATCAGCCTCACATGGGAATTTGCTAGAAATGAAGTATCTCAGGCTTTACCCCAGACCTAATTAATCAGAAACTTTGCAGGTGGGACCTGACATTCTGTGTTTTAATAAAACTTCCAGGTGATCATGGTGCTCACTATAATGTGAGAACCATTGATGTAGGAAAATATATTTTGTTGGAGAATGGCTTCAGACTAAGTTCTATGGTCTAACCAAAAGCAGAAGAATTTTAGATATCCCTTGTTGAAGAAAAAAGTAAAAAAAGAATATGCTAGGAAGACATCAGTAGAACCAACCCTTAACAAAACTGAAGTAAAGGATGCTTGGATGTCCTCTCCTTGCCGTCAGGTAGTAATAGGTTCACATTATTTGCAGGAGTAGATGGTACAACTTACCTAGGCCCCCTGCCTAGAAGGGACTTCATAACACAAAGCAATAGTATAGAATCATTAGAAAAAAGAAGGGTGTGAGAAAAATGCTCAAAATCTGTCAACATATTTAAAGGTTCAGATCCTATGCTCAATGATGATAAAGATAAACTCACCTACACATAGATAGAAGACCTGTTTAAAAAACCTATCTCACCAAAGTGAAGGACAAAAGCTTTTCTGAGTTAGAAGTATTAATTTTTAGAAAATTAAATACTTTAGTTTAGTTTCTTCTAAAAAATGAAGCCATGCAAATATTCCTATTGGTCAGAACTATGACACCACATTCTCTCACAAATCTTGCCAATTTGACTATATAGACACAATTCCCAGTGAGGAATTATTGAAGACATTATAAACCAGAGATCTGAAGAGGTATTGCTTTTGTACTATCAATGTTATAGTAGTATGTATAGTTTTTGTTTATAATCTGGAGAAAGGGAGAGAAGGTAGTAAGCAATAAAAGAAAACCCATCTATAAAGTTTTCTTAAGATGGCATAAGTAGTAAAGGGAGGTTTGATCAATTTGTCCTTGGACCAAATAGAATGATTACTTTGTTGGCTTGCTACACAGTAGATGCTCATTCTGTGCCAACTGAATGAAAGAAGAAGGCAACAATGAAAGAAGGAATAGAACAGGCAGAATACGTGGGTCTGGATCCCTGTAACAGAAAGTTACCACAGTGCTGTGCAGATGGAGTATAACCATGTCTGTATGACTTTGAAAGATTCTTAGGAAACCTTTAAAAACCATACATAATTCATGATACTGTTCTTTAACATATTTAAAAACAACTTCATACCTCGAAATGCCTTCATATTATTCTTTTTCCCAAGGGTTCACATTCCATAAGTTCCCTCCAGTCAATAAAGCACTCCTTATGCTAAAGTTATTTGTAGCTTCTGTTGCTGTCTGTGGGTTTACTCCTGAGTGCAGAGAAACACTACTATTTGTGCTGGTGAATAAAGAACATGACCATACCACTCAACATGTGTACACTGCCTCACAATTTAAAGGGTTTCTCATTTTAACTTTATTCCAATTTGGTTTTGATATTCACTTCCACTTGATCAAATATTAGCTTTGCTTCTGCTTTAAGAGCTAATTCATTAAAATCACTTTTGGTTGGTTTTAGTACGATTTCTGAGCTATAAGGCAATGAGAAATATAATGCTTTAAAATTTTATATTTGACACTACAACTGTGATTTTTAGGGGGACAATGAACTGGGCTCATTAATACGTTAGTTTGTTAAAAGGAAGATTTCAAAGTTAATATACCTGAGAATCATTTAAGTATGAAAAAAATGAAGTACTTTATACTGTGTTGCCAAAATAGCTTTAAATCTTGACTTTATTAAGTCCAAACTTAATAGGACTTTAAAAGGAGGAAACAAAAAGGGTAGTTGAGAAGACCTGATTCAGATCCTGATTGACACAAGCTATGTGATTGTGATTGTGTCACTTAATGTTTCTAAGTCTTAGTTTCCTTACTTATAGAAGTGAGTAATCATAAAATATAATTATAATCACAATATATCAAGTTGTAAGGATTAAATGAGAGAGTAGATGAGAACTCTTTGTAACTGTAAGAAATGATGTTTCCTTAACACCAAAAAAACAAATGACCCAATCAATAAATAAGCTAAGGAACTGAACAGACACTTCACAGAAGAAACACCATCGATCAACAAATATATAAAAAAATGTTCAACATCTCTAGCAATTATAGAAATGCCCATTAAAACTATACTGAGATTTCATCTTACTCCAGTCAGAATGGCAATTTTCAAGAATACAAGTAACAATAATGTTGGCAAGGATGTGGGGAAAAAGGTTCACTCTTACATTGCTGGTGGGACTGCAAATTGGTACAACCACTCTGGAAAGCAATATGGAGATTCCTCAGAAAACTTGGAATGGAACCACCATTTGACCCAGTTATCCCACTTCTCAGCATATATCCAAAGGACTTAAAATCAGCATACTATAGTGATGCAGCCACATCAATGTTTATAGCAGCTCAATTCACAATAGCTAAACTATGGAACCAACTAGGTGCCCTTCAACAGATGAATGAATAAGTAAAATGTGGTACATATACATAATGAAATATTACTTAGCCTTAACAAAGAATGAATTATGGCATTTCCCAAGTAAATGGATGGAGCTGGAGACTATCATGCTAAGTGTAACCAGTTAATCCCCAAAAAACCAAAGGCCAAATGTTGTCTCTGATATTCCGATGCCTATCCACAATAGGGGACGGCAGGGAGGGGAAGAATAGAAGTTCATTGGATTAGACAAAGGGAATGAAGGGAAGGGAGTGGAGATGGGAATAGGAAAGACAGTAGAATGAATCAGACATAATGTTCCTATGTTCATATATGAATACATGACCAGTGTAACTCCATATCATGTACAACCATAAGAATGGGAAGTTATTCTCCATGTATGTATGATATGTCAAAATACATTCTACTGTCATGTATAACTAAAAAGAACAAGTTTAAAAATTTTTAAAAAAGAAATGATGGTTTCCTATAGCATAAACACACTGTCAAATGGTCAAGTAGTGACATTGGTACGAATGAGCACTCTGAGGGAGAAAATAGGATTTAATTTCCACAGAAAGTTTCAAACAGGCAAACTAATGTCTCTTGTACTTTCATATGTGGATTCAAAATGGAACTCTCTGTATGCTCTATTCTATTTCTATATATGGGTTATTTGGGACTGTGTCTTATGCTACTGATGAATGCACCTATAGTTGCTAATCTATTTCCACCACTTTCACCCATTTTATATATAGCTAAAATACCAGTGTGGCTTTCCTTAAAAATCAAAATTAGTGTATCATGTGATTAAACCCAGGATATTCTGATATCAAGAAAGACAAAACCATAGAGCATGTGACTCTATTCCTTGTTTTATACTATTTTGCCCAAATTTAAGAATCTTTCTGGTTTGTTTGTTTTGTTTTCCTTGTGGTAATGGGGATTGAACCCAGGGGTGCTCTCACTGAGCTACATCCCCAGACCTTTTTTATTTTTTGAGACAGGATCTTGCTAATTTGCCCAGGCTGACCTTGACATTGTGATCCTCCTGCCTTTGTCTAGTAGCAATACATAGTAGCAATACTATGTAGCAATTACAGGTATATACCTGTGTGTCTGGCCTTTTTTTTATTTTCTTTTGTTGAAATCTGCCTTCCGCTACTCCTACTCTCTAATTTTTCATTTTTCTTTGTCTTATCAGAGGGAATTATGAATTCATTCTTGGTTTTTAACATGATTTTAGCCAACTGACATAGCATAGTAAGGGACTAAATTATTTTTATACAAATATGATGTCATGGTGATGATGGACTTGTGCTTCCCGCCAAAGAAGCAGGGTAATGCTTTATTTACTTACATTCTTCTAAATGCAAAATGTTCTCAACAGGACTATGAGCTGCTCTTCCAGTAATAGGAACAAAGTTGATGTAAACATCATTTCTTTGCCTTGTTCCCTTTCTGAACAAGGACTGACATTTAGATTACAATTGTGGTCAATGAATGGAATCAACTTGACTCAGTGCAAACCAAAACCTCAGACTTATCAGCTTTCTGCTATAAATACTTTTAAAGCACATCCTTAAGACCATGTTCAAAGATGGAAATGTGAAATTTGCTATAATAAGAGTATATACCACAAACTAGTTGAAATAATATATATATGGGCTTGGTAAAGGGTTAAAAATTTAAAGAGTGAAAGATAATTCCAACAATTATCTGTATTTTGAGTAAAAGAAACATCTTCATTGGTTCTAAACTAAATTTTGTCATATGTGCATCTTCCCTAGATATCCAGATATAGAATCATAGAACTGAACCAAATGTAACCTTAGACCAATGAATTATCTCATTTTAAAAGTGAGGAGACTGAAGGTGGGAAAGTAACAGGCTTTTCCAGGATAACATGGTCAAGTAATGACTGAGCTTATGTCTGAAGTTAGGCCTCCTAACATTCAATGCTTTTTTTTACTCCATCACACCATCTTCTCACATGTTCTTCCCTGTACTTATGGCCAAGTCTTATTCATTTCAAAGAATGGATAAAAATTCAGCTATGAATATTTTCTCATATTTTGCATCTAAATAAGTAGTGCAACTGGAATGGATCTCTTAGCATTGATTTTAAAAGAACATTTCCTATTAGTTATAATCTTTTGACCTCATTTATAAATTTACATGCAACTGTCACAAATCTTGTACCACATTCCAAAAGCAAATGTGGCATTCAGCTCTCTAAAAGAAATTTTAAAATATAATTCAAAATCACTTGAATGAAATTAATGTAGCCATTGGTTTTCTTTGGACACTTATTACTTTCCTTATTTATGCTTAAAATAAAAACTGATAAAATTCTTTTTAGTTGTAGATGGACACAATACCTTTATTTATTTATTTATTTATTTTGCAGTGCTGAGGATCAAACCCAGTGACTTACATGTGCAAGGAAAGTGCTCTACCACTGAACTATACTTCCAATCCCATGAAACTGATAGGATTTTAATAGTGCTCAACTACTATGGAGCAGACAGAGAATGGCATATAATCACTTAACTATATTGCCTGACTTTAGTCAATGCCACTTATAACAATCTATCATACAAATATTTCAAGACTATCCATCAAAACAAGAATTAAATTATATAAGATCCCAAGAGGTCTTGAATTTGGAGCTTGTTTTTATTAAAGATCTAGCAATTCTTTAACAGAACTTTCAATCACACTCCTAAATGGACCGTCAATAGGAAAGTAATCTGGTTTATTATTTTTTCTTATTAAAACTTTGACAGCAAATATTTTTAAACTCAGTTTTCTCTCTGTCCTCAGGAGTACACTATCTGCATCCTGTGAAATTGAAAAAGGACAGAAAATGATTCTCTAAGTCTATGATTAAACCAGTTTTGTAGTTTGGAGGTATAACCATGTTGTGCATATAGGGAGTACAGAGAAACCTCCACTGCATTTTCTGAGTTCTTTCTATGAACCAAATACTATACAAAGAACTCTATGTGAATTATCTCATTCAGTATTACAGTAACTGTGTTGGAGATGACAACCAGAGAGGTTAAATGATCTCGAGGTCACCCAACTAAAACATCAGATTCCTAAACCTTTGTAGTAGAAGAATCTTAATTGTAATAACACCAAGAGCTACAATTTACAGAATGTTTACTATGTAGTAGACTTTGTTCCAAGCACTTTATATTTTTGTGAGTTATTCATTCTAATAGTAAACTGATAGTATAGAGAATTTTATTCTCCAATTTTTTCAAATGAAAGGATGAGGCACAGAAATGTTAAGTAAATTGTCTAAGGTCCCACAGCTAGTAAGTGTGACCTTGAGAATATTTCTATTCCCTGTGTTCATTTGGCAAACCTATGAAAAACTTCCATGTGTGGGTTTGTGACTGGATGCTCTTTCTTCAAACAATTTTAGAACATATCTCACTACTAACTTTTGTTTAAATTAGGATTCCAAAGGAAAAGATGTTTTAAGAATCCAAGCAATAATAGTACAAAGGAACTGTTAGCAATTCAATTCTTCCATCATGATTCAGCACTATCTTTCATATTTATTACAAGACATGTAGAAGTCCAACTTTAAGCCATTTCCAAAATTAATAATAGTTTGAAAATATTTACATAGGAACATACCAAATAATATAAACTATCTTATCCTCACAAAGCATTATTGTGAACATCAAATAAGTTACATTCATTGTTCCTTATAAGCAAGTTTTAGCTATTTTTTATTTTATTGTAATGAGGAGCAACAATACTTATAATGTACCTACCTGTAGAAGCTTCCATCTGGTGTTCAGGTCTTCCAGAGTGCTGAGGTTATATGGTGAGAGCTGAATGCCCAATGTGGTAAGCTGGCGAGCAAGGTCATTGACGTGGCTTACATTCTCTTTTAGAGGTGCAATTTCTCCTCGAAGTGCCTGTGTAAAATAGTAAAAAGCAAATTGGAAGATGAGAATATTTAAGGTAAAGAAACAAAGACGTCTGGGAAATATAAGGTATCTTACTGTATTTGGGGTGTAGTGTCAGTGATGTTCATTCTGTGCTATGACCTGAATGTGTGGATTCCCCCCCGAATTACATGTTGTAATCCTAAAAATCAATAATCACAAAAACAAAATCCCAACTCCTAAGGCAATTGTATTAGGATGTGGAACTTTGGGGGAGGTGGTTTTGGGGTTAGTACCCTTATAAAAGTGACCTCAGAGAACTAGATAGCTCCTTTAACCATATGAGGATGCAGGGAGAAGGTGATATCCATGAGTAACTGGTCCTTACCAGACATCAACTCTGTCAGTGCCTTGGTCTAGGACTTCACAACCTCCAGAAATGTGAGAAATAAGTGTCGTTTATAATCACCCAGTTTATGTAATTTTTGTTATAGCAGCCCAAATAGACTAAGATATTCTATGGTGTCAGTATTATAACAATGGACATTTGTTAATGATATATAATGATAACTAATATTTATTGAGCACTTCCTAGGTGCCTAATTCTATGGTGAGTTCTATCCACAGGTAGACTAATTTTATTCCTACAAAAGAAACATATGAGGGTGGTAATTGGAGAATTCTTATTTTACACATGAGAAAATAGACTTGCAGATGTTAGATGCCACCAAGGTCCCATATGTAAAAACTGAGTAACCTAGGATAACTGTGCAGGTTTGCCTGCCTCCAGAGTGCATATTCTTAACTACTATATCATATACCTGTTCAAAGAAATTCTGGACTGGCAAAGTAACAGGAAAAAATATAGTGCTGCTAGATTCTAAATTCTACTGATTTCAACCAGAAATGGATTCTTATTTTTTACAATAAAAAGATACACTCGATCATATAGTATTACACTCATATTTCACACCAACCACATAATAAATAGTTTCATTTAGAGACGCTGGTATTTTGTCAAGAACTAGGAATGACTTTCTGCTCTCCTGGTATTTTAGTCCTTGTAGCAATGAGTTCTGAAGGCTCCCATGGGACTTCTCAGCTGTCTCTGAAGCACTAGAGCGGGAGTCTCTTATGCAATGCATCATGACAATCTGTTGAGCAGAAGAACCCTATGCAGATATGGGGAAGATATTATCATGCATCATATCTACCCTATCGAAATGGCATTTATGGATCTTTAACATGATGCATGATGTCCAAATGTTCCAATGAGCAATTTCTAAGGGACAGATTCCTTCACTTAGAACAGTTTGTGTAATGTAATGTCTGCACAAGGACAACATCACTTACTTGACTATACGTGCTGTTTTCACTTGCTTGATATGGGCAGGTATTGTTTCTCCGACTGGTTTACTGTGTTGGTAAACCCATTGTTTACACTGACCTCTTCTATAACCCTTACATTCCCTCCCACTGTAAATGCAAGCCAGACACACATTCAAACTAGGAACGGCATCCTCTCAGATCAACCTTAATACCTTTCACTAAAATGTGTTGTTGTATGGACTATATGACTCTTTTGCATGGTTCTCAGACAAAAGACATTGTGACAACCACTCTGTTGAACTTGTGTTTTTTAAATGTACTTATTTATTTTTGGTAGTGGGAATTGAACCCTGGGGTGCTTTATCACCAAGCTACACCCTCAGCCATTTTAGTTTTTAAATTTTGAGACAGTCTAACTAAGTTGCTTACAGCCTCACTAAATTGATGAGGTTGACCTTGAACTTGTTATCTTCCTGCCTCAGCCTCCTGAGTCACTAGGATTATAGGCATGCACCACTGCATCTGGCTAAATGTGCTTATTTAAAACATTATATCAAAATTGGGGATTTCTTGGGGTGGGGTTGTGGTTCAGTAGTAGAGTGCTTGCCTAGCACATGTGAGGCACTGGGTTTGATCTTCAGCACCACATAAAAATAAAAAAAATAAAGGCATTGTGCCCATCTATGACTAAAAAAATTGGGAATTTCTTTTGGTGGTGATGAAAATATTCTCATATTAATGATACAACCTTGTGAATATGCTAAACACCACTGAATTGAACACTTCAAAAGGGTGAATTTTATGGTATGCCAGTTACATATTAATAAAAAATAAAAAGAGCCCCTTCTGACCATATATGTGCAAAAACTTCATGTTATGTATTCATCTTTAATCAACACATCAGTAATGCCACAGGGATCAGTCTGAAATGATAAATGTTTAATAGGGGTTGAGAGTAAATATTATTCCATTTCCTTATGAGTAAATATGTGGATTAAAGAATCAGAATTAAGTGTCCATGGAAAAAGGTGATTAAAATCCATATATATGAATTCAAATCTCTAAAATGAAATAATCCATAATCATTTTGTTTTGTGTAATAGAAAGGTTAGAAAACAGATTTCTTAAATGTTAATGGGGAACCTGGACAAGGATGATGATTACAAAATGCAACCATTTTCTTCTGGAAAATAACATGCATTTCTAGTAACCACACATAAATATCATGTGAGGTAGAACTGTAAATAGGAACCACTGTGGAGATGGCAGGATAGTGGGCAGAAACTGTCAATACTTCAGGTGAGCTCTTTGTTCCCCAGAGAGGGGCTCAGTCATTAAGTTAATATCCATTCCAGATAATTCATATCAGAATTCAGCTCCCTTTAGCTTACATAATGTACATAATGTACATGTTTAAATGTCTCTTATTAAAATATTTTGATTTTCACTTTCTCTTTCAAAATTCTGGGCAGTATTTTTAAAATATTTTTTCAGTCATAGATGGACATAACTCCTTTATTTTACTTATTTATTTATATGTGGTGCTGAGGATCGAACCCAGTACCTCACATGTACTAGGTGAGTGCTCTACCACTGAGCTATAACCACAGCCCTCCTGGACAGTTTTTAATGCTGCATCAATATTTTGGAGGATGAGATGGATTAAAAAATTTAAGTTCCTATATTCATAGTTACTTATAAAATTCTCCCTTCCCCTTTCTTTTCTTTTTTTTTTTTTGCAGTACTGGAGATTGAAACAAGGGCCTTGCCCATGCTAGACAAGCACTGTACCACTGAGCTGTAGTCCCAGTCCCTTTCTTTTTTCTTTTTAAAATATTTCTTCCCCACTCCTCTACAATGTTATTGGGCTCCTGTGGCTTCTTCTTTTCTTTATTCTTCCTTCCATGTAGTAGTAATAATTGATGTTCTCTAAAGTGATCTAAACTATAACTCACCAGTTTTCATTTACTCTTTGAAACATAGTCTCAAAATAAAAAATATTTGAGGTGATTGTCATACTGACAATCATGGTCATACACATGACCCTTCTCCTCTCATTAGTTGTCAGTTGTGTATATAACTGTCAATTGGATGTGTGCTCTCAAAACTTTCTTTTACCTAAAGTTAGTGTGACAATTACTAATTTAATTAAAGATTGCCAAAATCAAAGAACGAGTCATCTGAAGAGAAAAAAAGTTGTTATTTCTTGGAAAACAAGTTCTATTAAATACTCTGGGAACCTGCTTCTAAAAGAAAATGAATATTAAGTAGATGTGGATGAAAAAACTGTAAAAGATTAGGAAAACAACCCTAAAAATTTAGAAGGAATCTGTATTCAGAATGCTTCTCATGTTTTCTGAAGGGTTTTTTCTATGTTAAAGAGACTAGAACAGGACATAAAAAAGTTCATATTGTAAGTGTGACTTATAGAGAATTCAATTAGCGAATCTGCACTCAAAGAAAAAGTCTTCACACAACGTTAAAAAATTGGTGATGATTTTAGATTAAAGTTTTAAGCTATATTTTTTACAATTCCCTCATTTAATTGACTTTTTCTATTAACTGTTGAAGTATGGGTCCTAAATGAGTTGGAAGAGATAGCATCTATTATAGATTTTTACTACTACTATTATTTTGCTACATCTGCTATTGCTACTAGTACTATAACTAATTAAGAAAAAAGCCAAATACTTAGTTTAATCCAAATGCCTAAATTTCTGTTAAGGTATATGATTGGGGAGAGGTATGTTGACAGAGTGTAATTTGGGGTAAAGTTTCACTTTGGAGAGGGATCCTGATGGAATAACCAGCTAGAAACCATGATGAGGGCTTTAGGTACATGAAGACAGAAAAAGGAGATAACTGATGGTAGAAAAGATGAAAAGATAAAGGAGGCAGGAGAGTGTTGCCAAGGAGAGAGTCAAGTCAATGTTTGCTTAGGTCCTGGTGGCAGTTCCATACCACTGAAGCATGGCTCACTACCATATGCTGTAAGCATCTAAAAGTGAACATTATAAGAAAAATGGTTTCCTAAATGCTGAGTCACAAAACATGTAATGGGTGAGTACAGGTACCATGTCACTGAAATATAACATTGGGTTTGACTAGATTTAAAATATTAGCACTTCTAATGTAGCATGCATAAATTTATGCTTAAATTATTAAACACTGTACATAAAATGTCAAAAAGTAGTTAGCTGAACAGGGTGATGTACTATTTAAATGATGCCAGGATTTCATTAGGTTTTATTCTAGTTTGGAGGCAGTAAGTGAGAAAACATTGAAGGGAGTCATTATACTGTGGGTTTTCTTTGAATCACTTAAACATCTGGAATATGTTCTCCATTAAAGAGCATACCAAGTCTAATTTTATTATGACTAGTTTCATGCAGGCAGAATTTTCACTTCATTAAACGTTGTCTGATTATAGATATAAAAGTACTGATTTAAAATGATCTATAAGTCTCATATGTCAAGTTTTTCTTTTTTTTATAAAATTAAACTGCCTGACATATCTTTGCTTATTTTTACATAGTTAAGGATTTGTTCAAATATATATTTAGAATTATAGTCATCAACCACTTTTGCAGCTAAAGAAAGGAATTTTTCAGAAGGAAATGTTATAATAATAATAATAATAATAATAATTATTATTATTATTATTAGTAGTATTTTTGGTACCAAAGATTGAACCCAGGAGTGCTTAACTACTGAGCCACATCCCAGACATTTTTTATGTTTTATTTTGAGACAGGATCTTGCTAAGTTGCTGAGGCTGGCTTTGAACTTAAGATCCTCCTGTCTTAGTCTCCCAAGCTGCTGGGATTACAGGTGTGTGCCACCACGCCTGGCAGAAAGGTTATTTTTTGAGGGAGCAACTTTGACTTGATAGTTAACACACCCTTCCTACTGCAAGGTACAGAAGTACCTTAGTTGGCAAGATTAGAAAGAATAAGTTGAGGGGACTCTACTTTGAGAGCTGCTATTTCCTCTGTGAAGTATAATGTGCAATGCAGGGTATGCAATGAGTATTTACTGAAAGTAAACATGAATTAAAAGTAAGTTGGGGGGCTAGGGTTGTGGCTCAGTGGTAAATGCTGCCTTGCATGTGGGAGGCATTAGGTTCGATCCTCAGCACCACATAAAATAAATAAGATGAACATACGGTATTCATGTACAACTTAAAAAAATAAAAAACAGAGTAAGTGGGGACATTTGAATTAGTTGTGATAGAGATTGAGAAGGAATTGACCTAAGAAATGTAGTGAGGTTGCCAGGCAGTATTGAAGGCTCATTTGAGGCCAAGGACTATATATATATATATATATATATATATATATTTTTTTTTTTTTTTTTTGTTATAGGGGATTGAACCTTAGGGGTACTTTACCACTGAAATACCTCCTCAGTCTTTTTTTATTTTTGAATTTGAGGCAGGGTATCACTAAGTTGCTGAGGCTGACTTGAACTTGAGATCCTTCTGCCTCAGCCTCTCAAGTCACTGGGATTATATGCATGTGCCATGGTGCCTGGATAGGATCAAAACTTTTTAGCAGAATCAATTTGCCCAAATTCCTCATTTTCTCCAACAATATTCCATGCAAGCATGGAAAAAAACAGTTGGTCCAGTTTTGGCATTTTGTCAAATGATTGTGGCACAAATACTTAGGGACAAGGCAGTTTTTTTTTTTTATTGTAAACAAATGGGATACACGTTGTTTCTCTGTTTGTACATGGCGTAAAGGCACACCATTTGTGTAATCATAAATTTACATAGCAGTTTTAATATTAGCCAGAATATAATAGAAATACAGACTGTGGGATCTAAACTGGATTGGGAAGAAAATAAACAAGATGAAACTTATAGATGGAGAGAAAATGTGTTAATCATGAAGGTCCAGAATAATCCAAGAGAAGCCACAGCAGGAGTAGCTACATGAGAGAGCCAGAGGGAGAGGACACTCTGGGATGCTTGAATAAACTGTGCCAGATCTGCCATTTATGAGTTTACATGCACATGCATGCATGCACACACACACACACACACACACACACACACACCTGCATACCTATATATGCAAACAGTGCTACTTAGAGTCTGAAAGTCTTCCTTTCTTAGAGACATTAAACAGTCCTCCTAAAATCTTAATCTGCTCCTTTGTAGAGATGCTGTCTCACCAAGAATTCAAAATTAGTAGAATCTAATAATAAAGTATCATTCTAGGGCTCTATACACTGCAGAGGAAATTTACATTTCAAATGCTACTTAAGTGGATGATTATATATAATGGGGGTGGTGGGGTGGGGAGTGAGAGAAGAATGGAGGAACTTTAGATTACATTGAGGGAAATGAGAGGGAGTGGGTATGAAAAATGGTGGACTGAGACAGACATCATTACCCTATGTATATCTATGATTACATGAATGGTATGAATCTACATTGTGTACAACCATAGAAATGAAATGATGTACCCCATTTGTGTACAACTAATCAAAATGCAGTCTGTAAAAAATAAAAAAGTAAATAAATAAAATAATAAAGAAAAAGAAATTGAGTAGTGACTAATTGGGCAGCTGCACCATCCTAAAGGGGCCAAGAGGGTCAAAGAACATACCGGTTTGCCCAGAGGATCAGAGGCCTGCTGGGACCTCCAAAACATCTGGGGGGAATGAGTTTCTCAAATGCAACTGGAGCAATTAAGGAAACATATGATATGGTGTAGGCAAACCTTTCATGAAAGATATCAAGCTCAGAGATTACCATTGCTTTAATTCCTGACTTTTTATTTGGGTGGTTCCTGTCTGGTGCAGTGTTCAAGACATAGGTTGCATTTTTGTCTCAGATACTTACTACTTTAGGCCAGGTTTCAGAGAAGCAGAAACTGGATGTTCTTAACAGAAGGAGACTGAGAGAAGCAGGAAAATTTGGCAAGCTAAGTAAGGATGTGTTCTCTGCTGGAGACCCAACACTAGCCTGGTTCCAGTGAGATTTGGAGCACAAATTATACCATGGCATGTTCCACACTGAAACAAAGGGACTGCCCATTTTTTAACCCCAACAGTCTTTGAGAAGAAGGGATGGCACAATTTGCCACTCAAGGTGACTTTTTTTCTGAGGGAGGTTTTCTGGAAAAGGACACAACCATGAGCCTACTTCTAAAACTCAGAGTTGCTGGGGGATGAGTGCATTAGCCCAGTGAAGCAATTTGGTTGGGACAGGGACAGCGACCACTACACAGACTAATTTCATCTAATTTTGCTCTCCCCCTGCCATTTATTCAAGAGGCTTCTTATGTGAATTCTCATTTCTAACCTTACAGGGCTGTCTCGTAGATCTCCAACAATAAGGTAGAGTCCCTTGTTTCTGCCAAATTCTGAAGGATTATGTGGAGCTGTGACACAGGGGGTAGTTTGCAGACAGAATGAATACAACCTTCTGTCTCTAGCATCCCTTTTGCCTTGTGGTAGAGACATTCTTGACAATAAATTATGCCATTGAAATATGTATTCTTTTTTAAAAATAGAGATGCAATTGCATTCTTTTCCAGCATTAGTTTTTATTGTGATAGCCTGAAGGCAAAATATTATGTGGTTTCTTTTTCATTGTCTCCTTTGCATTCAGTTTTCAGGGCAATTGTAAACTTTCATATTTGGTCATGATCACTTTTGATAAGCAAACTGAATAAGGACAAATAATGAAACAGACTCAGAACTAATGACCTAGATGTAGCATAATCGGGACAACTTAGGGAAGGTTAAATAAAAGAAGATTTTAGGAAAACAACATGAAGTTTGTAAGATTGAAGAAATCTGGTATTCTTATTTCCCAAGCAATTATCAGTAATTATATTATAACTATGGTTTCTTCTTAGACTTAACATACTTCCAAATCTGTGTCATTGAAAAATACCAATTAAAGGTTGTGTTTTTTCCAAAAAGAATCCATGTTTTAATGAGAAATGATATCTAGTTTCTCTTTACATTATTGAAAAAGAGTACACAAGTAAACTAAAAGCATAATTTTTTTTAAACATTCTGCCATTTGCATTGATCATAATTTGACACCTTTCTGAACATGGCTTCACTATGATGCTTTAACCCCAATATTTTAAAAATAAAAGCTGAATTATATCTTTACCATATAATATGTCTGTCATTTTTCTTTTCTATGTTCATTTTCTCCTCACATGCATAATTTGTGAATGGTGAACAGGACAGCATTGATCATAAAGGAAAGATTTTTTACTTTTAAGAACAAGGAGTACAACCTTAGATATTTAATTTCCTTGGGAATTTGTTTCTATAATCCCAACTCTGAATTAATTATGTATCCTTTATAGAAAAAAAGCAAACAATTCAAACAAATAAATTAAGGATTTAAAACTTTTCCATACCCTTAAGATTTTTTTTGTAGTGCTGGGGATTGAACTCAGGGACTTTCATGCTAGGCAAATGCTCTACCACTGAGCTATATCAGCCCTAAACTCTTCCATAGCTTTCTAATGATAATTAAAACAAAAAGGTAGTTCATGAGTGTTTTATGGAGGCTAATTGAAAAATATGCACAATTAAAATAAAAGGGTTTCTAATGAGTATAAACAAATCATTTAAGCAAGTCATATTTTTGGCTGCTAAGGAAACAGAAAATACCAATATTTTCTTTCTGAGAAGCTTTAATTATACACAACAACACATAAAAACACAAAAATGGCAGTTAATGAAATCTATTAGCTTATTTAAAAATAAGAAATAATCTACAAATCATTTAAAACCTCAACCAAAAGATCATTGATCTTCAAATTCAGGAGTTATTTTAGACAGATTTAGTTTTACATTGAACCTACTTTCTGAACTTGCAAACATTTTATGATCTGTGCCACATTTGCTAACACCATTGGCCCTAAGTAGAGATACAGTTTTGTTCTATCTTTCCCCTATATGGCTCAAAACATACATCTAAGACAGTGATTCTCAAGAATTGGTGTGCATTATAATCATGTGGAGCGGTTGTTAACACAGAGATTTCTGGGTTTTATGTAGAGTTTTTATTTAGTAGGTTCAAGGTGGGCCTGAGAATTTGGCATTTCTAAAAAAGAACTTAAAAGATGTTGGACTCTTAAATCTCACCAAGCATATTCTTGACTTAAAACCTTCAGCTATGCTGTTCCCTCTGCTTGGAGTTTTACATTTCTAGTCTTCATCTGTCTGGCTCCTAGACACATGCTTCAGATCTCAGCTAAATATGACCAGTAAAGATAACCCATCCCTGGTTGCATCCCCTATTTTTCTTACTCTTGGTACCCTATTTTCCTTGTTAATCCTAATTACAATTTGAAAGTGCATACTTACTTGCCTATTTATTGATTCACTGTTCCTTCCCAAGATCTGAAAATTCATTAAGGCAATTCTGTATTATTATTGCCAGGATATACCTGAACTTGGTACATAAAACTCCCCCAATACATTTGTATTAAAGAACAAGCAGTCAGGTTCTGGGGATGGAGCTCAGTGGTAGACTGCTTGCTTAGCATGTGCAAGTTTTTGGGCTTTATCCTCAGCAACACACACACACACACACACACACACACACTCACACACACACAGTCAAGAGAATAAGGCACTTTTGCATTAACTACTAACACTTTAGACCAATAGCTATTCTCAAATTGCTTTATAAACACAGTTTCCTACAGAAATTGATGCTGAATTCCCAAAGAAAAGAAACCTACTTATTTTCTTTAAGTTCCATATCTGAATTATTTATAGTTATCACTTGATTTATTTTATGTTGGAACTATGTTTATGTGCTAATTTCCAAAGCATCTCTACACTCTGAGCAAGGATATAACATCTCAGCTTTTGGTATTGACCATGAATTTTTCATAAAAATGGAGCAAGTGGCAAAAAGAGTGAGTAACCTATTTAAGGAAAATATATTCTGGTGGTGCTAGTACAACTAGGTGCACCTTCTGGAGGGCATTTTAACAAGACTGAATAAAGGCCTTAAAAGCCTAGAAGACTACAAACCAAGGTCACCATGTGGAGTTATTTAGTGAAATCCGACTGAAATCCAACCTGGGCTCCACTACTGAATCGGTGAGCCTTACTAAAGGAGTGGGAATCTCTTTGAAGAAAACAGTGCCTTTTTCCACTTTGCCCAAAGAGACCCTTGCAGGTATTGGGATTGTAGATATTGGGGTTGATATTATCTCCCCTCTCTCTCTCTCTCTCTCCTTCCTTGTTCTCACTTATGGGGTTTTCCCCAAAATAAACAAAGTGAGAAAGTAACAACATGAGGCAAGAGATCATCAAATAGAATATAACCAAGTTCATTTACCAATATTTTGCAAGTATTTCCTCTTATATAGAAAGGGAATGGTGATATGGATACTCCAGGGTTCATATAAATATGAATAAAAATTGGGGTCTTTTTCTCCTTCTTTTACTCTACCTACAACTAGTTAAGCACTATATCAGGCCACATTAGAAAAACAGTCACACAAGGTCCTATTTTGGCTAGTTCATGGAGACTCTATAAAGCAGTGGGTAAAAATTCATCCATGACAGAGTAACAGACTAAGAATCTTTCTTGGATAGATACCTTTTCGGAGCTGACTTCTCACAGTACTCCAGGGGGAACCAATCTTTTTTCACTAATTTACTGTGGAAGGTAAGTTCTCCTTGAACTAGACATTAGGATATTAGTACATGAAACTGATAGAGGAAGAGAAAGAATGTGAGGAGAAGGATGGGTATTTGCTCAGAGCTTAAAGGATAAGAGGTAGGAAAGCTTAACATGTTTGGTGAATAGCAAATATTCTTCAAGAAGTTCATGTGTGGCTGGGTAAAGTGGCACATGCCAGTAATCCCATCTACTCAGGAGGCTGAGGCAGGTTCAAGGTCACAAGTTCAAGGTCAGGCTCAGCAACTTACCTAGGCCTTAAGCAACTTAGTGA
Organism: Sciurus carolinensis; assembly: GCF_902686445.1. NCBI lineage: Eukaryota > Metazoa > Chordata > Mammalia > Rodentia > Sciuridae > Sciurus > Sciurus carolinensis. The sequence continues at coordinate 25,038,427 of NC_062232.1, forward strand.
AAACCTGTCACAAAATAAAATAGAAAAAAGGGTTGGGAATGTGGCTCACGGGTAAAGTGCCCCTGGGTTCAATCTCTGGTACAAAAAAAAAAAAAAAAAAAGAAGTTCACATATGAAGTACAGGGGAGTTGGGACAGATGAATCATGGGTATTTTCTTGAAACATGACTGTGATGAGTCTTAAATGAGCTGGCCTTTGAATGTGGAGAATGAACTTTTTTTTTTGAGAATGAACTTTTTGGCAAAGGGGAATGACATGTTCTTCACAACTCTTTTAGTTAGATTTAATTACTAATGTACTTGAAAACACTTATATAACTACTGTGTACCATGCATATATATACTATGCATATATTACACATTGGGAAAATGGGACTCACAGTTATTAGCAGAGATAGACAATTTAGTGGGCTATTAAAAAGCAATGTATCACATGTTATGAGAAGATGTGTCATGGGTTTCAGAAAGTACAAGTCAGGGGAGTCTCTCTGAGGAGATAAGGTGTCTATCTCCCTGACTCCCTGAGGAGATAAGGTGACTAAAGTTTTTCACAGAGGGGAACGACAGAAAAGACATGATCCTTTGAGTATAACTTGCTCATCTGGAAAATCCCAACTAGATCAAAGTTAGCTTGCAGTCATTATATAAAGGAGGAAGAAGTGACAATGAGTGTTTGTGGATACAATAAAAAGTAACAATGTCCAGAAATCGATGATGGCAAATGGGAATTAATTATCTAGAAAACAATGCTTAAAGGTCTTACGTATCTTAAAGAGAATATTTTACTCTATTCTTTTGCGCATGTTTGTTTATTCATTGTTCTAAAAAGTATTTATGAACACCTATTATATGCCAGGAATATTCTAGGCATTGGGGATATTGCAGTACATCAAACAGACCAAGTCTCTGTGACTGTGAAACTTAACTCTTAAAATATATCATGCAAATGATGATTATTATTATATAGGCTTATAAAGAAACAAACAGCAAGCCAAAATGTATCCACAGCTATAAAACACAACATTATTTTTGCCAAGAAAATGCGGGAGTATGATTATATATATACATATATATATATATATCAGTGCAAAGAGATATATATATCATATATATACATATATACATATATATACACATATATCATATATACATATATACACATATATATCATATATATAATATATACATATATACATATATGTATCAGTGCAAAGATATATATATATCTATATATATCTATATCTATCTATATCTATCTATATCTATCTATATCTATATCTATATCTATATCTATATATATATATATATGAGTGCAAAGAGATGCTATTTTTCTCACCAAAACAAATTAAGCAGGTGGGTGTGGTGGTGCACACCTGTAATCTCAGTGCCTGTGGTTTGGGACTGAAGAAGGAGGATCACAAGTTTAAGGACAGCCTCCGCAACTTAGCAAGACCTTTGGAAACTTAGTGAGACCCTGTCTCAAAAACAAACAAAAACAGAAAGAACTGGGGACACAGCTCAGTAGTAAAGTATTCCTGGGTTCAATCTCCAGTACCCACCCCCCATAAAAAGCTATGTATGCATGTACGAATAATGGTTAATAGAGGAATCTGGGGTTGTGAGTTACCTATGCAATATTCTAAACCTAGTGTGCTTTATATTGGACACTTTGATTTAATTTTAGTTCTATGGGGAAGGCATTCACTATTGAAACAAAATGGATTTTTGTGAATTTGATTTTCCATTCAATATGTTATCAACTTAGAAATACTAAAGCAGAAATGAATCAAAGGTGAATAAAATTTTTCTAAGAACTGAGATAAAAATAATACGTAGAAGAGGACTGAAAAGGATTGCAAAATGCTCTTCTCTGTTCACTTTTACTTTCAGATTATTGTAGTTCCTGAATTTAATTAAATGTTTTGAGTCTATCCAAAATGGCTTTATTTCTTAAGTGAAACAAAAGATATGCAACTACTTAAGTTAAATTAAATTAAGATAAAATGGATTATCTTCATTCAAATCTATGCAATAGCATGTTAAAAATTAGGTTGTAAATTTGTTTAATAATGGTTCATCATTTAATTATATTCTGATGCTGAAAAGAAAATCTTATGTATTTACTTCTGTGTAATGTTGGTCCTCTGGATATATCAGTGGTTGTTACTTTTATACTTTTACTTCCATGAATAGATGTGTGTGTGAAAGACCTAGTTTAAGAGTTTACTCCTAGTTATCCATCATATAATTGATAACTTCTACTTTCAAGATATTACTCTGATTTTTCTGATCACATCATTAAGGCAATATCTAAATTCATATCTTATTATAGTCTGTTATGACAACTGCTATCATGATAATGTCCAATACTCAGATATTATGTAAAAAATAAATCAAACCATTGACCAAATCTACCCCTTAACATAGTGACTGGTATTCAACTAACAATTATATTATACTTAAGTAGTAATAGATTTCTTTTTCAAAGTAGGAGTATGACTCAGTGTTCTCAAATATCTGTGGGGGAATTACTGCATTGATTATATAAAAGAGAATACTATTTCTGTGGAAAAATGATTTAAAAAATCCTTTCACTAAGAATGCATCATTTTAGGGGTCAAAGTGGGTCAGATTTCATTAAGACCCCTCTTGCATACTACACTAACCCCCAGCCCTGTGGCAATTTTAACACTCAGACAACCTTGGAAACTTTTATAACAAAATGTCAAGGTGGTTCCAAAGGTAATATTTTATTCATTGTGTAAGCCAAAAGATCAATGGAAATTATACTCATTTGTTTAGCCTATATGTGCTTTACTGGATGAATAGAAGTCACCATAATATTAGATAATGCTTAGGGCAATACTAGTATTGGATTTGTGTCCATCTCAAACAATGAACGATTCTCTTGCTTCAGCCCTGTCCCTGTCCCTGTCCCTATCCCATGTGGAGGCCACAGCCATTAGGCAAGTTGTGGGTGAAGCAGGTGAAATACCAGTTCCAGGTAGCCTATTTCTGGGTACAGACAAGAGACTTAAACCACAGGGAAATTAAATGGGTATTATTTAATGAAACCTAATAGGCTTTAGGCTTACAACAAGATATAAATTCTGAATTGGGTTATAATATTTTAAGAGTAGGAAAATAATAAAAGGAATCAGCAGGTGTTTGTCATTGGTTTTCAAAAACATCAATGTATTGCCAGTAATTCTTATCCATCTTCATTTCTATCTAATTCCTCTACTTAGACATGTGTTACCTATAAATTAACTTCTTTCTGTTCATGAACTTTCTTATGCCATGATAAGATCATGAAAGTAAAATTTGAATATATGATAGGGAAAAAGTTCTAAATGTAGCCCATTGAGTGTATAAAAATGTAGAATACCAATAATGAAACTTCTAAAAATATGTATGTTTTGAAACAGGATGGAAGGCTATTAACTGTATGAAGAAAAAATATTCACCATAAAAATCAATTATTAAAAGAAAATAGAAATCTATCTTAGTATTAGATTCTCCAATCTTATTCTGGTTAAGAGAGTTTATATTTCAGGGCTGAACCCACTGTGGAAACTTAATAAAGAAACATTAAAGTTTACAAACTAAAAGCATAATGATATGTGGAATGATTTTCAAATTCAATGTTTTACCCTAATTCAGTTAAGTCAATTATTTAATGTACACTTGACTTGAGTAGGTTTGACCATAGCTATTTCAACTTTACATTGAACATTAATCAAATTACTCTTAATGTAAATTTTCCTTTATTCATACCTCCCCAGTGTTCCAGAATAAGAGGTAAGTTTGTTTTTAATGTTTCTTGTTTAATGTTGAGGCAAATTTTAAAATATTTGTTTCTATTATATTTGTCCCATAATTCTCATTACATATACCACAACCCTTAACTTTTTCATAGGTATTTAAAACAGTGATTTTGCACTACCTTTGGGAAAAAAATCTCTCTTCACCAATTACTACAGTTAAAACTCTTTTTTACTTTCTCTCAGTTCCTCTTCCACTTTCACCCCATACCCAGCTCCATTTCTATATATGAACATTTACCTTCCCCCTCAACACTGAGCCACAGAGGGTTGACAGGGTAAGTTATAAAATGTAAGGATTCCTGGAAAAACTATTATTCTTTGCATCTAGCAAGCAGGCCTTATTTAAAAATCATTGAATGTTCTCAATTATTCTTAATGTCTCATATTTCAGAAACTCTGTAAAGAATTTTCTTATAGTCAGTATGTTCAGCAGAAAATGATGTGGAGAATTTAATTGTTGTTATTGGTAAATATGATTAACATTTATACAAAGTGAAAAAATATGTGACTAAATATTTTAAGTATCAATTATAAGAAGGATAGTTATTTTATAGGTCACCTGAAGCAATCCTAAAATTTTACTGGGGTCATTAAAATACCAGTATGAAAACTGGAAAAACTAACTATGAATACATTCCACAAGAGATGTAGTGGTTTAATTAATTTCATTATTAATTATTATTAATTTCAAGGTTCCTGAGTAACTATCATTCATTCTATCAGGAGATCATGTGCCTGCATTCATTTTTTGGACACCTTTAATTTTTATTGTTGCATTATAATTATATATAACAGTGGATTCACTATGCCATATTTGTATATGCACATAACATAAACTAATCACATTCCCTAGTACATTCACTTTATCTTTCCTTCTCCTTCCCCTGATCTGCTTGCTATACTCAATTGATCTCCCTTTTATTATTATTATTATTTGAACTGGTACATTATAATTATATATAAAAGTGAGATTCACTGTAGTATGATCATATATGGATACAGAATAATTGGTGGAATTCATTTCCCAGGAATTCCCCATATCCCCCTTCCCCCTTCCATTACCCTATTGGTTTCTTTTCTATTTTTGTGAGATTCCACCTTTTAAAAATTCCTCTCCCCTTTTCCTCTAGCTTCCACATATGAGAGAAAAAATTGACCCTTCACTTTGGGAGTCTGGCTTATTTCACTAAGCATGATGTTCTCCAGTTCCATGCATTTACTAGAAAGTGACACAATTTCATTCTTTTTAAATGGCAGAGTAAAACTTCATTGTGTATGAATACCACATTTTATTTATCCATTCATCTGTTGGTGGGCACCTAGACTGGTTCCATAAATTTGGATATTGTGAACTGTGCTGCTATAAACATTAGTATGCATGTAACACTATAGCATGCCTGCATTCATTTTTAAATTAAAAATTTAAATTAAATTAATTCTAGGTATTGATAAGTATAAAATAAATAATATATTATTATAAATAATATTTTAGTAATTCTTTAAATAGAAATATATTCCTTTTTTGTGGTGCTATAGCTCAAACCCAGGTCCTCATTAATGCTAGCAAGCACTCTACCACTGAGCCACATGCCCAGCCCAGAAATAACAATATTTCCAAATTACAGAATAAAAATGTTCTATTTGTATAATTTCTATTATAATAGAAGAAAATAAAATAAATAACATTATTTCTAATGGAAGAATTACTAACAATATGCAAAAATAGATTCATGTATATACATAATAGCTTTTCTATTAAATGGTAGCTCTCCAAGAGTTTTTCTGAATGAGCAGTATTACCATCACCTGGGAACTGGTTGTAGCCCTGCTTCAGACCTTCAGATCTCTTGAATCAGAAATTGAGGGAATAGAGTTCACCAATCTAGGTTTCCACAATCCTTCCAGGTGATTCTGATGCACACTAAAGTGAGAAACACTACTGTAGAAAATTCTCAACATTCTCAATGACTATGTCTTTATAACCTGAAACCCCAGACACTTACACATATTATAACCAAAGAACCAAATTCACTTCTGAAGCCATTTTCTTATAATAAATATCATTTTCTTAAGTTCTTTTCATTAGGGCTGGGGTTGTAGCTCAGTGGTGGTGTGCTTGCCTAGCACGTGAGGCATTGGGATCGATCCTCAGCACCACATAAATAAACAAAGTAAAGGTATTGTGTCCACCTAGAACTAGAAATATTTTTTAAAACGAACTTTTCGTTAACTCTTCTATCACCAATTTCAATTGGTAGCTGAAGGTTGGGGAAGGAGGAGGGTGGATTTTCAATAAAAAGACAAAATTCTCATCCCTTCTGAATAATTTTTGCATAATAGCATTGAAAAAGTCATGTTGCGATATGGAAGCTGAGTGTATTACTAAATTCACTTACCAGTTGCAGGTGACACTTTACCTGGCCAGAGCATCCATCTCCCAACTGCTGTGATGATTGACTGCTAATGTTTCATGGCTGCCTACCTTCTGCAGAGAGGTGACTGCTACTGATGGGATGCCCCCTTAGCCCAGGAGGTAACCCTATTCTCCTGGCTTAGGAGATATTCCAAACCCCCAGGGGTGGGCTAGAGCCAATGGTGTGCTGGAGTAGAGGCCAAGAACCAATTGTATTTTGTCTCCCAATCCACATTCAGTGACATTGTGTTGGTAGCTGGAAGTCACCAATGGTTGGAATACTTTTTTAAAAAATTTTATCTTACTTATTTTATTTTCTTGTGGATATTAACAAAATAAAATTCATTTCACTGCTGGGATTTGATAAATGATCATGTGATGTAGAAGTGGAGTTGAAAAGCTGGATTTGGAAAACTTTGCTTCTTAAATGTATTACTTCAGTGTCATGCCATTCATTTCCATCTCCTTCCAATGTAGTCAGTTCTTTGGTTAGACGAATTTTACTAGTTAAGTTAAAAAAGTCTCTTCTTTCCATGTCTAAGTTGCCTAATACATAGACCCTTGTTCAATCTGAGTTGGAAGATACATGAGATATATATACTTAAATCTTTATGTGTACCTTACAGTATTAACTGCAGAGATAATATTGTATAGCAAATCTCTAGAACAAATTTATCTTGCATAATTGAGATCTTACGCCTAACGATCAGCAAACCCTCATTTCCTCCTGGCTCCAGTCACTAGCAAGTACCACTCCATTTTCTGATTCTATGTGTTTGACAACATCAGATACCTCAGGTAAATGGACTCTTGTAAAGGTTGGAGTATTTATACCATAAAAACTGGAAAATGCTACAACCAGAATTTGTCTCACCTCAGAGCTAGTTGGTAAATATTTACTGGCACATCACTGGCATAGTCATTGACTAGATGGGGACTGAGAGAATAATTCTGCTGTGTGGTTTAGCTCCAGGGTTCTCTCCAATGGATGAGGACACAAAGCTAGTATCTGAGATGGCATACTAGCTTGACTTTTTATTCTCTTTTGCTTCCCTAACTCCCACATAGGCTTCTCCTGGGAGCAGATCCTCTACAAATTCTGTGCACCCAGACACCTGTTCTCAGGGTATGCTTCCAGGGAACTTAGATTTAAGATACCTATGAGTCATTAAGTAAGGGACTGTGAACATAAGCCTCAAAGAATACATGTTCAAAATTACAAACAACTACAAGTCATGGGAATTTTGGGTCTTGATGAGATGAAACTGCAAAAGATAAATCTGAAACGGCAATGATATACTCTTTGTGTGTGCATACATAAGAGAAAGAAGTTGATGGAAAAAGATGAAGAAGCCTCAACAAATTGGGCAATCCAACTTATCATGCTTCTCAAACTATGCTTTGATATGCATAGGTAAATGTACTTGAGATTTGGGGAGAAAAAAGCAACTTTATGTTAAAACATTAAATTATAATGTAATACATTATGGAGAACATGAAAAAATTGACATAAATTATAAAAAATAAAATAAGAACCATAAAAGAAATGTCATGGTCATGGAAAAAGGAGGTAAGTAGGTGGAAACAGGAGATAGCCAGAATTTGACTTGGGTGTTAAAAGAATGGAAGTAGACAAGTTTGAGAAGTAGTGCTTTTGGAAGGTGCTTATACTAGAAAGACCTAGAATAAATGTAAATTATAACTAAAATATTATTTTAGTATGAACAATATTATAAAAAAGTTCTCTTTTCTTGGGCCCTATTAAAACAAGAGTATTGTGGGTACATCTGTTCAAATAATACCCAGAAATCCGGTTCACTAAGAATAAATATTAAATGTCATTGCTTAACTTAGTTAATGTAAGGTTGTGAAATGCCTAATATTGGTGTCAGTGCTAACCATTAATCATAGTTGTCAACCATGACAGAAAGACAACAGGAGCCCACTACCTGGGTTATTTGCTTTTAAATCATTTCTTATTTTGTTTCTGGTAGGAGAGTAACATAATTGCACACTTAAACTTTCTACAACTTTGGTAGATGTCAAAGGAGAATTAAAAATATATATTGGTTGTGTGATTCCATTTTATAGAGAAATAGGGAATATCAGTTAAATAAATGATTCATATTTTAGAAGTTTGCAGTCAATGTGGTACATGCACACATACATACGAGATAATAAAAATTCTTATTCCCTCAGCTTGGTGCTAAATAATAATATTCCCAGGAAAACTCAGATACCATTAATACAACTCCCAATATAATTTTATTTATGAAATGAATTAAATATTCACACTCTCTAATGAGATCAGACTTCCCTGGGTATACGTTTTAACCACAGCATAAGTGGATGAATGAATGTTTTTATATCCCTTAATACTGAGAGTATATTAGTTAAGTTTTTTGAATAGTTTTTTATTATCTAAGACTCATGAGGAATAGTATTTATAATTATTACCAGACACAAACAAAGCTTCTAGAATAAGTCCTCAGTAAACAGGATTGGCATATTAAAGGATCAGTGTTTGATATGGTTGTTTTCAAATAGTAGGAAGGATGATAATCTTTGGAGAAATTTTTATTGTCTAATTAAACACTTCCTGAGAAGAATAATGTCAGATGAACTCATTAGCTGAACATTTTGATAAACCATGTCCTTCTAAATGTCCCATGACCGGAAGAGGAGCTGTGTGATTCTGATTTAATGCAATAACAATGGTAACCAATTCTAGCTCTTTTTTTAAATCATAGTCCATCAAAGGGACACAAAGAAGTACAAATTAAAATAAGTAAAATAAGAAAAGAACATGCTCCTTTCCAACTGTTATAAAACCTTTTCCTATCTTAAAGCAAAGTTCACTCAGTAATTATCTTATTTATGAAAGTAAAAGCAGAAGGATGTTTCTCTTATTAAATAAATGGCTTTATGCTTTGGATGTGGAAGGCATCACAAAACAAGTCAAAAAAGAAAGCATGTTGAATGTCATCAACTCATTTTCTCCCACCCACTGTTTTAAATTGTTTGCTTGGTTCCAATGTATACTACACTTACATAAGTTGTTTATGAAGAACCAAATTAATAGTCTTTGCGATTGTTTTCATTGGAATTTGGAGAGCTGACAAATGAATTAGTAGAAAATGGCAATTCTACATGAATTAGCTTTTAAGTCTCCCTAAGAGGCTGATGCAGAACTTAATAAGAGACTTATTAGAAGAAGTAGGACAACTTAATTCAGATTGATTATAGACTTTGGTGAAGACAGCTGGGGTTCAAATGAAACTGAAAAGGAACTTATATGCACTTCAAAGTATGCTAAACAGATGTCTGAAACAATTACTCCACTCTGCCTTTTCAGAAGTTTCAAAGGCAGAATGGGAATAGCATAGAAGGTTCTATTTGCCTAAGTCGAGGTAGGGGCTTTTAAAACACACACAGCTCTCTAAAATCAGATGCTTTGGGTAAAGAAAGTGGTTTGACATTGCTGTCCTAAGTAATTTGCTTTTAGCTTTATAAACAAAGCAGGAAATGAGAGGAAATAAATGGAAACTAACTAATAAGCTCTCCTAGCAACACTAACTTACAATTAATTTCATATTGAACAAAAAATTTGGTTAGGATTTTAAAGAGGAGTAATTCCTACTTTAGTTTTTAAGCTCTATTAAAGCCAACAAGGACCATTCTATTAAGAGATAAATACTATGCTTTTAAAGTATATAGTGAGACTTTACTAGAATATGCCTTTTTACAGATGTATTCCCAGATATTAAAGGCCAGACCATATGCTTTTAAACAACACAACTACATGCTTTGAAAACTAGAAAAAACCCTGGGTCCTCTGTATGATAGGCAGTAAGGCCATATATAACTCAGATTTATGAGAGATTACATCTTTTTGATTTGTTTGTTTTTTCCTATCAAAGGCCTAATTCACATAACATTTCTACTAGAACAAGAACAAGGACAACAAAAGCCTCCATTCAGCAAAAGATCTGCAGTTTATAACAATGAGCATAATATTAATTTTTCTTATTCCTACTCTAGGCAGTACACTTCATTGTAAAGATACCATTCCTTTATTTAGAGTCGAGAGTTTATATATTTTGAATCTTTTTAGGGTTGCCCTGTTTGTGGTGGTTCTGCTTATCCATGTATCCTCTAGCTCTGTAAAAAAGTAAGATAAATTTTCTTTATAATATTCACATATAAGAAGGATTTCAGGTGGGTTCATATGAATGACAAATATAACAGAATTAATAAAATATGAAAATAAAAATTTAGAAATGGGGTTAAGAAGAGAAAAGCAGTAAGGGAAGGCAGAGTTGCCAAAGTGAAGATGAAATTCTAATACATTACATCATAGTTCACCTTATCTGTCCAGAGGAAACAGATTTGGTTTTCTCAATGTCAAATTCTGAGATAGCATTTCTTTGACAAATTTCTCAAATAAACCAAGCCACAGGGACTCAGTATGGTAGGCCCAAAAAGATGCATTTACTAGTTTCCTTCTTAAAATTTTTGATGTGAATATTGACCATAAATAACAAGAGCATGGTGGCTTCATCATAGTCCTTGGTTGACTGCACACATTATCAAATTAAGCTTAATTAGAATGTCAAAAAGGTCTAATCAAAATATTTCACTAAAAGAACTTCATAGGGAAACTCACAGAATTTCTCCCCTTGACTTTTTGCAGTAAGAACTGTAAGTTAAAAGTGATAAAAAATACAAAATGCCTAACTAAAAAGATGTGACAAATTTGCATATTTCAATATGAAAGCCTGGTAGAGTTTAACTATGGTGTGTGAAAAACTGTGTTTAATGTCACAGCTGGAGGTTTAGCTTAGTGTTAGAGCATATGTTTAACATGCTTGAAGCTGTGGGTGAGTGAATGAATGAATTAATAAATAAACAAAATCATCAAGTAAAACAAGTGTCGTGAAACATCCCTGGCTCAAGAATGATGTACAACTTTCTGTGTGGAAAAACAACAGTCAATTAGAACATGAAAAAGAACAATAACCTACAAACATTTTTTACATTGGGATTGTTGATAAGGACAAAAATGTCAGTTGCAAAAGTTATTCTATTTTGTTAGTGCCAACTACTTGGGAGTTTGAGGCAGGAGGATCACTTGGCCCAGGAGTATAAGGCCAGTCTGGGCAACATAACAAGGCCCTGTAACTAAAAAACAAAGGCTGGGAGTGTAGTTTAGTGGTAGAGCACATCGTGCTTAGCCTGTCCAAGGCCCTGCATTCAATCCCCTGCACCAAAACAAAAACAAAAGAAAGAAAGAAAGAAAGAAAGAAAAAGGCATTTTTTTAATATTGCATAGATATGCAGAGCACCTTGTGATTCAGAGTTCATTCTTGTTACAAGGAAAGTAGAATATTTGTATAGTCAAATAAGCATTGATGTTATTGCCAGTAAAGTGAGGAATCATAATTCTGTCCTTAAAATATTTGATAAGCAATATAAATTATGAATTTCAAAAGAGGCATTTAAATTTAAAATTTTATTCTAGTGGTTATTCCTATGGAAGCTATATTTGGAAGACTGAGATTCTCCTAGTGAGCAAAACATTCAATAATAATATTATGTTTCTTTCTCTTGATTTATCTTATTTACTGCTCTGAAGATGATCAGCCAGCAATAATGTATTTTCATAGAGTCTAGGGACTTTGTTGTTATTTTATATATTCTCCAAATCCAAAAGGCACATTTGTTAATGAAATGATATAATGCTAAATCCCACAGAAACAGATATTCTGTATTCACTTGAATAACAATGTTTTAAACACAGATGTTCAGAATGGAGAGAGGTATTATGACAGAGTCACTTGGGGTGATGAACTGATATTTTCTTCTGGCTTGCTGCCTAGCTATCAGTTGGGAGTTCCCTACAGCATGAGGCCTCCAAGGGCTTAAACAGCTAAATATAAAAAGAAATGGGAATAGTAGTTTAAAGCATGCTTCTACTTTTTTCTTGAAATAAATTTTAATTAATAAGTTTAAGTTGGTGGTGTAAACTACCACTTACAAAACTTCAGAGTTTAATTCCTGGTATCAATAAGATACAATAGAGAAAAATATTTTATTTCCACTGCAAAATTGAAGAGCTACTAAAGGGAAATAAATATATATTAATTCATGTAATCCATATATTTAAAACATGCATAAAATGCTTGTACAATACTGGTTTAGAAATGGAAACAGTCATATTTATTATCACCAGTACATAAATATTTACATAAGTACTGTGATTTAAGATCTATTTCTGAGAAAGATAGATGTGTTGGTACATATAGGCTCTTTTTGAAAGGTATAGTAAATATTTAAATGTATTGTCATTATTGGGATTAGAATGAGAGTCTTACCAATTAGGGTATGTGAAATGTAGTTTGTCTTAAGATCAAGAACAGATAAGATAGGGAAATAAATACTACAAAAAGTATTGCATGAAGTTCAATTAATATTTGAACTTTTTCACTTTTAGTTATTTGATTATTAATCATGCTGTATATTCTCCATTTATACTCTGTATCTTATACATGTTCCTGATGTAATAGAAATGGCTAAAAAAGAATCCCTTTTGCCTGCTATAGAGCCTATATACTCAACAGCTGGATTGATAAACATTAACTAATTTAGTTTCTTTAGGATATTTTCCCAAAATTATTTCTCATTTTTGGGAAGACTTTAAAAATTAGCTCCTATATTTTTGTATAAAAGTACTATATTTAATGCTGAACAAATACAAGGTAATATATCTTAAAACATTATCTTAATTTTCAGGCAGATAGCGACCTTAACTATTGCTTTAAATGTTAGACATGGGGTCATATTTATAGTAGCACAACTCACAATAGCCAAGTTACAGAACCAGTCCAGGTGCCCATGAACAGATGAATGGATAAAGAAAATGTGATGTACATACACAAAGGAGTTTTGCTCAGCTATAAAGATGAACAAAATTATATCATTTGCAGGAAAATGAATGGAATCAGAGAACGTTATGTTAAGTAAAATAAGCCAGACTCAAAGTCAAGGGTTGTATATTTTCTTTCATATGTGGACTTTAGAGAGAAAAAAAGAAAAAGTATGTGGGCAATCTCACGAAAGTAGAAGGGAGACCATTGCAGTAGAGCAAGGGCACCAGGGGAGGGAAGAAGGAAGTTACTAGGAAATGAAATCAATCAAATTATTTTATGTGCATGTATAAATATGTTGCAATGAACCCCACTATTAAAAATTTTAGATGTGGGGTTATAGAATGTTGGGGTATGGGAATGTTAGAAGTAATCAAATGTTTAAGCTTTTCTTTTCAAATCTTCACCTACTATTTTAATGAAGAGTCATTAATTCAATATTAGACTATAGGCTTCATAAGAGCAAAGATCAGGACTGCTTCTTTTACAACTACATGTCAAACACACTGTATAGTGACATGAAAACTGTTCTTAAATGAGTGAATGAAGATATCAAATGAGATTTCTCATATGTTCCTGGCACCAGGAAGTTAAAGATGTATGCTATGATCCTTCCTTTTAGGAACCTTATTTTCTTTGGGAGAAAAAAATATAAGATGCTGTAATATTTGTGAAATATAAGTGTGACAATTTAAGCATGTTTGATGATCTACAAAAGCACCAAATTAAGAGCAGTTTCTTCTGGTTAGTGGAAGTTGGCAGGTGTAGACATTCATGGAAGATTAGAAAGACAGGCAACATCTACATTGGGCCTTGAGGGTTGAGTAAGAGTTACCTAGGCAGATAAGGTGGGGTCATCTACACAGAGCAAAGGGGCAGTTTTGAAAAAAGACGAGATGTTTGATTAAAAGGGATGGTGGTGTGGGCAGAGTGTATTAAATGGCTGGGAGGATAGGAGGTTCAATTGAGAAATGAAGCCAAAGCCAGGAGGAAAAGGGACACTTACCCTCTTTACGTCTGAACTTCATTCTCTAGGCAGGCACTCTCATGCAAAGAGTTTGGATTGGACTTGAAAAAAGACTGGATAATACCAGTAAAGAAACTGTTCACTCATCAGTTATTAAAAATGCAATATTTCTAATATGACAATTGCATGGAAGAATGTGATTTAAATATGCATTCTGCTATCATGTAAGTAAAAAGATACTGGGGATTAGAACAAGGCATTTGATGAAAAAAGGAGAGGAAGTAGAAGAGATACTTTGAGGTACAAAAAGAAATTGCATGCAGGCAGTGAAAATGTAGAAGAGGTTAAGGATGAACCTGGAGTTTCTACACTGGAAAATTTGCTGGATTATGATTCATTAGCTAAAATAGGAAACACAGGAGAAAGGGCAGGTAGAAGGGAGTAGCAATTGGGGAATGGAAAAACAGGAGAACAATTGAACTTGGTTTTAGACTAGTTAAATATGTGATACTAATTAATATGGGTTAGGAGATCAGAAGAAAGATTCAGACTAGAGATTTAGATTTGTCACTATCCATTCTATTTCAAACTGGGAACATTTAAACAATTAAAAAAACACAAAAAAATCAAAAAATCATTGGACTGAGGTTAGAAACTTGGGTACATCAATATTTAAAGGTAGGTTGAAGTTACAAATTTAGGAAAATGAAGGAAAGGAATGTGGACTGAATAGTGCCAAGAAAGCCAAAAAAGAAAATAACTTCCATGCAGGTCACAGTGGCACATGCCTGTAATCCCAGAGACTTGGAAGGCTGAGGCAGGAGGGATTTCAAGGTCAAAGTCAGGCTCTAAAGCAACTTAGTGTGATGCTGTCTCTAAAAAAATATAAAGAAGGGCAGGGAACGTGGCTCAGTGGTTAAGTCCCCTTAGGTTTAATCCCCAGTACAAAAAAAAAAAAAAAAAAAAAAAAACAAAAAAAAACTTCTATGAAGAGGCTGTTAACAAATATGCCATGCCAAGTACATGAGAAAATTTGACTTCTTTTGAATTAGATTCTAGAAGGATTTTTTTTTTTGGTTTGAAATTAGATTAGTAAACAAAATGCTTTGTGCTCCTGATTTCAAAATGATTCTTGTAAATATACATTATTTCCTTACAAATACATTTACTATCTTTGTGCCAGAATGAATTTACCTGTGAATAGTAGTATTCCACATATATATTTTTTTCCTCATGTCCATGGTGGACTGGGGTAACTAGCAATTGAATTATATACACTGCCTTCTAAGGGTAGGGTGGCATTGATGGTTTAATTTCATAGTATCATACATTACCCACTTCATATAACCTGGTTAGCAAAAAGACCAAATCCTGGACTCCTGGATCTTGGCTAGTGCTCATTTTTTTCTATTCTGATACTAAGTAACACAAAGAACACACACACACAACACATACATCACACTACTTTAGTATAGTTACATTAATTTCCTAATGGCAAAATCAAAATTACTGTTTGGCCCTGTAACTTTTTAATATTTCACTTTATATCACTCAAGATAGATGATTACATTGCCATCTTTTCTGGGAGAAAGTACCATGTAATAGAATGGTGAAAGATGGACTCATTTCTATTGCTTAGGGGCTCTATTTTTAACTCTCTGGGATGAAAACACTGCACTCAAGTTTACATTAGAACCTTTTCTGGGTCTCTCAAAGGACTCTGGAGCAAAGTAGGAGCTGGTACCTTGACTTTTTCGAGGTGATCTTGGAGAGAGTCAATGAGGAGATCGCCCACGGGCTGCCAGGATCCCTTGATCACCTCGGCTTGGCGCAACTTGAGATCCAACTCATCTGTAGCTTCCTGAAGTTCCTGCAGTCTTTCAAGGGCCTCATCTATTTTCCTCTGCCAATCAGCAGAGTGCAGGTTCAATTTTTCCCACTCAGTGTTGACCTCCTCAGCCTGCTTTCGTAGGAGCCGAGTGACATTCTGGGCTCTCTCCTCAGGAGGCAGCTCTAAATTGGCAATGCAACAAGGTTTTAGACCACATTCATTTTTTTAAACAAAACATTGTTGAAAAGGTCAGACTGGAAGAAAAAAAAGAGAGTACAGTTTAACAAGAGGCCAACCTACTGATTAATGGCTATTTTTACACTTTGGCATAAGTTTTGATAGAGTCCAGAAACATCTCAAGTCTGTCTTCCTCAGTGAATCTGTTCTATCTTATATCAATCAAATAATCCAGATTCTTTCAAGCTAGTGAGGAGAAAAAAATCTTAGGATGCACGTCACAAGCTCTAATTTTCTTCAGTCAGGCTCTTAAATTGAAAATTAGCTTGTAGTGTTTGAAACAATAGAATTCATTCTCACAGATAAACTCTTTTGTTTATTATTTTCTAACTGTTCCAATAATGGATTGCTAATCCCTGTTAATGTTTATTTATGGGTTCACAAACAGATTTATGCATGGTGGTTTATGATTCCTTATTCTTTTTCAACATCTATGTTTAATTTGAATTGATTCTGTTTAACTGGAAAATATAAGAGTTATCCAGACCCTGGCAGCAAGAATGGATGGGCCACTCTGTCACCACTGATCCTTCTATCAATATGTTATTACAGTTCCACATTCAATTACCTCTAGGCTCCTGGTAGAGTTTCTCTAGTCCTTCCAAAGGCTGCTCTGTCAGAAATATTCGTACAGTCTCAAGAGTGCTCATGATTACAGGTTCTTTAGTTTTCAATTCCCTCTTGAAGGCCTGTGAAATGAGATGAAAAGAAATGCTTATTTGGCTTGTGGCATTCTTCTCAAAATTAATCCTGGGTGCTCAGAACTTGTTTATGAAACTCCCAGGTCAATTTCTATCTTCTTTATTTGTAAACTGATAGTCATAAAGCAACAAAGAAGGTTATGGGTCTTCCTGTTAATGAGGAAACCAATGTGTTTGTTAAACTATTCTGGGAAGAAGGGAGAGCTTTCAAGATAGTTGATGCCCTCTTATTAAGATAAGAGCACTTGGTTTACATAACATGACTGTCAAACTTAAAATCTAGAGCTAAAGTTGCAAGGTATTTATTGCAAAATGCAAATATGGCTAATGAGGATTTAAACACACCCAAAATAATAGACATCCAGAGCAGAATGGGAAGCTGGAATACCATTTGGAGGTACTAAGGCTTTACTGAAGTATACAATGAATCCAATTGATAATGACCAGTTAATTCTGTCAAAATGTCTGACAGTGACTAAAATAGTGTACTGAAAGTAAGCTAAGTGAAACTGTCAGTACTTTCAAAAAATACCCATTGCATTATTCATTGTGACTGCTCTGAGAAGTAAAAATGTTCTGAGCTCTTTTGGATGTAGTAATTGTGGGAAGAAGCTTCTATAAATGAATAGACTTAAGTGTCTTGAGGTCATGTAGGCTAATTATTGATTTTAATAAAAATCTATAATTTTTCTTGATACAGGGGATTAAGAGAAAAAAGTAAATGCATAGTTTCTGCCTTCAAGTAGTTACTAAAACAAAAAAGAAAACTATGTGGATGAAGGTGTAGCTCAGTGGTAGAGTGCTTATGTAGTATGCAAAGGCCCTAGATTTAGTCCCCAGCATGGACCTCCCCCAAACAAACAAGCAAACCCCAAACAACAACAACAACAAAGCACAGAAACCTAACATACTAGAAGCAGAGTGAAAATTCTAAGTGCATATATAATCTAGTACTAAGAGGATAGTGTGGCATACTGTGAGACTAGATTAAACTAACAAATACTCTAAAACCATTAAAGAAAATTATCTATCCAGATTCTGTATCTCAGAAGTGAAGGTGTTAATAGAGTATTAAGTATTGCATAAATGGTAGTGTATCTATGTAAAAAAAACAGCAATAATTGCCCTGACCTAGGGCTTCAATATGCATATATTTGTTTTTTCAAACCTGCCTTATTTTTAGCAATGTTTACTACTGAATTTGAGCCCTGTTCTGTCTGTAGGGAAAAAACTCAGTAGCATACTCCTTTAAACTTCAGATATACCATTACGATAAATGTTTATCAATACAATCTTCATGATGCCCATCATTCAAAAGGATCCTGAGTCTCATACTTTGCAAAATGATTCATCTTCCATAGTTATTTACAATTCAATTGAGAGAGGCAAAGTATTTGAACCAAAATAATGGAGTTGCACAAAGTGGAATATTAGGATTCAGCCTGTGTATAGGAAGTAATTTCTGTGTTGTGGGATATTCTCGTGTCCTTGAAATCCTACTGGTTAGGTGGATTATTTACTCTGCTTGCATAGAAGGCTGATTCTATCTCTAATATTTCACTTGCAACAGGCATGTGTGTGTTTATGCATCCATATGTGTGTGTGTGTGTGTGTGTGTGTGTATATATATATATGAAAGTGAAAGTATATATATATATATATATATACTTCTTGTGTTCCTGTATTTTTTTACATGTTTAATTTTCCCAACTTCAATAAAATCATCATTTTGCCTGGTTTTTTCAGCTGGACTTGACAGGAGGCAACTGATACTGCTATTGTGAACTATAAAATCAAAATGGCTATCTTTGTCAAACTATGGTATATCAGTAGTTGTATTAGAGACTGGAAACACAAAGTCGAATGCAAAACAGTACCTCCCATTTAGGAACTTAACATATATAATGGAAGAGTAAAACATAAATCACTGCAATACAGTGTAGAAAGTGCTACTGGTGTGTACAATCTCAGAAAAGCATCCCAGAGACGACAGTAATAGCACATAATTCTAAAACATGGACATGAGTTAGTTAGGGAAGAATGGGTTATAGGACGTTCCAAGAAGAGGAAAGTACTAGTACAGAGAGATAGCAAACATAAAAATTTATAGCATGTACCAAGCTCTTTAAGCATTCTCATGTTTCTAGAGCATAAGGAACAAGGAGAGAACATGCCCCAAGATGAAGCAAGGCACTGTCATTATCTGGAAGTATATTAGATCTTTAAGGCAGAATTTGAAGCTCAGTCTCTCTATGAAGTATAGCCCATACAGGGCCTGTTAAAAGCTTAGGTGTTGTGGTATAGGTAATCGGGATCCCTTGAAAGGAATTAAGAGTTACATGGCACAGGTATATGAATGTTTCAATAGATCTTCCTGAAATAAATACAGTAGTACCCCCTTACAATGGTTTCACTTTTCATAGTTTCAGTTACCCATGGTCAACCACAGTCTGAAAAGGGTAAATGAAAAATTACAGAAACAAATAATTCATAAGTTTTAAATGTGCACTGTTCTCAGTAGCATGATGAAATACTGTGCAGTTCTATTTTATCCTCCCTGTGATGTGAATCATCCCTTTGTCCAGGGTATCCATGTTGTATACATTACTTGCCTGTTAGTCACTTAGTTGTCTCAGTTTCCACAATGACTGACATGATTTCACAGTGCTTGGGTTCAAATAAGCCTTATTTTACTTAATAATGGCCTAAAAGAGCAACAATAATAAAACTAGCAATTTCATATGCCAAAAAAAGTTGTAAAGTGCTTCCTTTAAGTGAAAAGGTGAACAATTTCAACTTAAGGAACATTTTAAAAAGTCATGCTGAAGTAGTTAAGTTCTACAGTCAGTTATTTTGTTACTCTCTTGCTGTGCCTAGTTCATAAGTTAAACTTTGTCATAAGCATGCACACATAGGAAAGTACATGGTATATATAGAGTTAGCTTTCATGTATTCACTGGGGGTCTTCGAACACAATATTTCCCAAAGATAATGCAGTACTACTATACAGATTGTATATTTGAGAAGGGCAGACATGGATTCAGAGAGACAATCAGAGGCAATTGCAAGAATTCAGTGATAGAATATGAAGATGTGAACAGGGCATGGGTACCAAGGGGAAAAAGACAGGGAGATAATGGGGAAATGTTTAGAAAGTAGAGGTATGGGGATTTGGTGAGTAGATAGATGCTGCAGAGAAGTGAGAGGAAGAAACAAGGAGGACTTCTAGTTTTTATATTGAGCAGATGTATAACAGTGGGTACAGTTAGGCATAGTATAAGAAAATAAACTTTCCTATAAAAGGCTCTAGCCTCCTGAGAACTTTCCTATACAATGTGAATTAGATCTGTAACCATTTATATAGTTGATTTTTCAAATTTCTTTGATCCAAGAAGGCCAAGTGATCACACCCCAGAGTAGATTCCCTGGCTAAACTCCAAGTTTTCTGCAAGACTGAAGTGGCTATCTATCTTGGTAATCACACTTCAAAAAATATGAAGCCTAGACCTCGGAGACACTTCTAGACTGAGAAATCTGAAACACACTGGGCAGCTAGCTGGCTCCTTGAGAAGTTGGAGGTGGACTCAGGCCCAATATGCTTCCAAGGAGAATATTTCAGGAAGAGAAAAGGACATCTACCTCCTTCTCCTTTATAAATAGAAAAATATAAAATTTCCTGATCTCTTTTTTGTGGTCTATTCAGTCACTAAAATAGGAAAACTTTAATCAACATTCATCATGTTGCCATAGGGTCAAGTATCTGGGCAGAGGACAGGAGGGAAACAATATTTACTATAAGGTATTTAAAAGAAATTTGACTCTAATACAGAATATCTCATGTGCATTCAGGATAAAATTCATAAAGACTAATATAAAAGCTCAACACTAAGATAGGGAGGATTCTGTATAGGAAACAGAGTAAGGGGATACAATATGTTCAATTTGGAGAGAAAAGATTCCTTCCACAAGGAAATAATAAAGTTACTGGAGAGAAGAAAAGGAGATTAAAGAGTCATTCTCTCATTCAGATAATATATACTGAGTGCCTATATATCAACATTTAATGAGTAGAGAGAAAAACAGGAGCTCATGAGAGATGAAAAAGTAATGGAAAGGTGGAGAGTGTGGGGTAAATGAGGAGAATAAAACTGTTGAAGAGTGACAGTTTGGAAGAGGATAAAGGAAACCAAGAGTGAGTAATCATGATACACAGAGGTAAAGCCAGATCTGCACTGAAAAGTATTCATTGGACTTGGTAAGAGCAGTTTTATGGAGGGTAATAGTCTAAGAAATAGAATTAGTCAAGGAAGGAGAGGAAGAAGAGGGAGTAGGTATTTACAGTGAAAACTATCTTATTTTTTTTTCCAGGAAGAAAAAGAGGACAATAGGATAAGAAGACAGAGGATAAGAAAGGGAAGAATGTTCTTTTGAGAATAAGGAAAGATTTGAACTTAGAATGAAAGAGGGAAGCTAGCAATAGGGTAAACAATACTCTTGGTTTTCCTATCACTGAGTTTTTCAGGATGTGAAACTTCAATGTTAAAACCAGATCAGTTCCAGGAGAATTGGAGAGTCCCCAGGAAACCAAGATAGTAGGTCATGCAAATAGAAGAGGATCTATTAAGGAACTGGATAGGAGAAAGTAGAGATAACTGTTGGGGAAAGGTCTGCAAAATAAGGAAATGCATCTTAAAGGTCTCATCAAACTTAAAATGTCCAAGATACTATTTGATGCAATTCCACCGTTAAAACTGAACATTAAATAATTTGAGGCTAAGGGCCATCCATTGTGAGAGACCACTTGTTTGCCCCTGGAGTTGTTGCCAAGGACTTAGTTCCACCACAGCTGCACAGTTCATTTCTTAAATATGAGTCATTGAGGATTAAAATGAGTTTAACAAAAAGACAAGGGAATTTCTGTCATTACAAAGACACAAGCACCATTATTTTCACATCATTGCTGGAAATTAAGAAAAGAAAATAGATGGAAGAGAAGGTTATATGACTATCTTCAGAATTTATTACAATTTAGGCTAAATTTAAAAAGGGTTAAAAAAACAGAAAAAAAAGGGAAGAAACAGTTCTAGAAAATGAGAGGAAAAAATATTGAAATGTATATGATTATGTGGAAAAATTATAAGCTGCAATGTATCATATTAAACATGGTTATATTGAAGATCCTCCATCTATTCAGTTAGCAAATTTTGAGCACCTATTATGTACCAAACACTACTTTAGGCAATGGCTATCAGTGGACCTTGTAGCATGGAGTTCAAGAGAGATAGGATAATATAGTTAAGAAAAAGATCCTGCATTACAAGAGTGGAAGATCAAAATTTCAGTATCTAATAACTTACCATAAACTACATGCTCTAATACAGCTTATTGCATTTTAAGAGGATGGAAACTGGAGACAATTTTAAATAAAAATATGAACATTCAATGTAAAAAACCTTGTTTTTTTTAAAAATAATAAGCACCTGGTTTCTCAAAGAAAGACTATGTTGAATGATGTTTGGGAAAATACATGTTCATATACAACATTGAATTTCTCTTTTAGGTTGTGATTAATATTTTATCAGACAACTCAGTTCATTCATATTATGATGTGAAAAGGTATCAGATATAGGATATGGAGACCTTCTCCCATACACAGAACATATCTACAACATTTAGATATCAGTATTCAAACGTTAAGATAATTACTTTCTGAATATCTTGAACAGATCAAATTATTTTCTTTAAAATATCATCTTCATACCTTGATTTTCACTTTTCCAAGGCTGACCAAAGGGTTCAAAATAGCTACATGGAGGAATTAGAAGCAATTACTAAATATTTATAGCACCCCTGTAAAATAAAATAATATTCTGCTGTACTAATGAGAAAAAAAATTAGGCATACTGAATTAATGTTTTTTTCTTGAGCTTTTTTTTTTCATACTGGGGATCGAGCCTAGGGGTATTTTACCACTCAGCTATATCTCCAGCCCTTTTTAATCTTTGAGACAGGTCTTGCTAAATTGCTGAGGTTGACCTTGGACTTATGATCCTCCTGCCTCTGCCTCCTGAGTTGCTAGGATTACAGGTGTGGGCCACAATACCTGACATTCTTGAACCTCCTAAGGTTAAAAAAAACTTATATGAAGCATGCCCTTATGATGTTATGGCAATGGTAAATCCCAAAGTAAATCAATTTATTTTGAAGGTTAAATTATCAGATGGATAGTGCTTACATATTACAAACACTGGACAAATGGGTGACTGCTTATTAATTAATTCATTCAAAATATTTATTTTAAACCTATTATGTATAAGGTAGAGAAGATTTAAGGACTTGATATTTATCTTTAATGAGTCAATCACTTGGCTAAGTATGTACATTTTTGGTGTGGTTTTTATATTATGAAGTTTCAACAAGGAAAATTGGGGTATGGATAAGTTAGGATTTAATAAGACCATTAATTCATTGGATACTTTCAATCCAAATGTTGAAATTCCTAAGCAATCTGATAGCAAAATAGAACCAAACCAAACCAAACCTTCTTGAATTATGGTAATTTGGAAACCATGCAAGTAGAAATATCTAATGACCATGAAGCAAATCAGAAACTGTAAAAATACCTAAAAGTAATAAAGAAGAATCAAGGCATTGATTTTTTTTTCTGCCCTACCTGCTTCTAGAAAATAAAAAAGGTAAATATCACCCAAAATACCTAATAAATAGAAGTATCTCAGAATCATGTGTGGAAAGGATGAAGGGTGAGGTATTGACTTATTTAAGGTATCTCAATTAGACAGGGACAGGATGAGCACTCTGGGCCCAGGTACTGACTTTAGAGGGAGAAAAACAATCTTGCTTTCACCTAGAGACAGGGGAAACAGGATCCTATTATGAAGGGTGCAAATAAAAACCCTTGCTTTTCAAAACACAGATGTATTTCAATCATTTTTATCTATAATCCAATTGAAGTGGCAAAGTTCTATTTATATTAATTAGAATGAAAACTGATGGAATGACTGTATATGATTTCCATATTCAGAAACAGAACTTGACAGAACCATCTTGCAAGCCAGGATGGAGTGGTGAAAAGAATACAGTCCTGAGTGGCAAGAGCCCTGAAGTCCAAGTCCAGCCTGGGCCAGAACCTGGCCACCGTGATCTTGAAAAGGTCATCAAATCTCCTTGAGCCTTTGCACTTTAATTTGTAAAATGTCAAACTTTTTAACCACCTTTTCCAAGTTTGAATATCCAGTTCTAAAACTCTATAGTCAACATATTTAGATCATTAATTGGTCAGAGACCTGTTAATAAAGTAGTAACTTGAAATGGTTTCTGCTGCACATCATTACTAATGATAAAAATCAGAGCCAGAGCTTGGCACATAGTAGATTCTCAATAAATATTCTTGAATAAAAAATCTAAATATTCAGTTAGAAAACCGAATGTGTTATAGATAGGCCAGGTTTATTTAGAAGCAAAATCAGGCTTTCAGATGAAAATCTTGTCTTGTGAATCATTAAAGGAAAAAAAAAATGTTTGCCCATTGGGAAAAATAGCTCTTATTCTGGGCTTACCTATATAAAGTTGAGTATAACCTGTGAGTTATTGCCTGGAATTTCCTTAAAAGGTGGCCTAATTAACTCTGTCTTCTTCAACCCAGTAGTTTCTTAAAGGAGATGTTTATGTTCAAATACTCACAAGTCCCATGGTTTGATCTACTGGTTGGGTCTTTTTATTTGCCCTGAAATATTAGCTAGGTAAAAGAACTTTAGATGGACCCTAAAATTTAGAGTGAACCAATAGTTCCATTCATTCAAAAAAATGGACACTGAACATGAATAGGCAAGGACATTAACATAGTCATATCTATAATTTGATCAGTATTTAATAGTTTTGTCATCCTATAGTATCATTCTGGTTCCCTTATTATTTCTACTTCATCTATATGCAACCTATATTGGGTTTGTGTCTGGTAAGAGAGTTGTTGAACACAATTCTGTCACCATAATGATCTTCCTCATTTAAAGAGCAACCATATTTATGGAGTCTCAAATACATTTTTGCCAAATGCTATCTTGGGGACCAACAATGCCCGATTAATTCAAAATCAAGATTTTGGAAAAGGAAAATGATCTCGAAATGAGGTTACGTGACAGGGTGACAAGAATATTGCTTCTAAGAATCTAAATCAATTTATAAGGGTTCATGAGATAAAGAAATATGAAGGAAGAGGCAACAGAACAAAACCCCAAAAGACCAAGCTTTCCATATTCATCTGGGATAGCTACCTTAGAGACATTGTGAAAATGGGCAAAAGAAGTCAAAATCATCTTTTAAACAATTGAAATAGTGCTTACCATGAGATCTACCTTCTTATGAAATTTTAAGTGCCAACATCAGTATTGTTAAATATAAGCTCTATGCTGTACCGCAGACCTCTAGAATGTCTTCTTCTTCTACAACTGAAACATTATAGCCATTTACCAACAATTTTCCCCAACATCTAGCAACCATCTTTCTATTTTCTACTTTATGAGTTTGACTACATAGTCATCTTTAAATAAGACGATACAATGTTTCCATCTTATTTTTTTTAGTCGACTACTTAGTAAAAGTGAAGATAAAGGATTGCAGTATCAGGAACATGTAGCCATTGTTTCAGATTGTCAAAGACATGAACAACAGAATTAATTCTTAAATGAGATTAATCAATTTGAAGCAGAGTTGAAGAATGGACATATTTCAAGCCTGAAATTAATTTTTAAAAATCCAATTATACTCAATGAGAAAACATTTTTATGTGTTTGGTGGAAGAATGTGTTTAACAAAGTCCTTGTTAAAATTTAGTTTTCTGGAAGTCTTTTAAGATAAAAGTTATGTTCTCTGAGATCAAGGGCACAGGCTAGAATAGAGCCCAGGCTGCTTCCAGGTCTGTGATACTTTGAAAGAATAATTTAGTGCCCACACAGCATTTTGAACAGCTGTTTGACTCTCAGTCGTAACGCTGGGCTGTTTCCAACAACCACTGGGAAAGTCACTTCCTACTGACAATAAAGTTGTTAAGTTTTGAACTGACCTTAAAGAACCACTGAGGAAAACTCGATCTGTCTCCAAAGCCATTTAGAGAATTAGGTCTTAGGTCATTTAGCCTAAATCCTAAAATTTGGAAATTCCTTGTGAAGTGATAGTACAAATGAATGAATTAATAGAAAACCCAAGGACAAATTAATTTATTTCCATTCTTGAGAGGCTCAGCCAAAATTTGGGAATGTGAAGTGTAAGTACCACACCATTTGTCTTGTCTACCAACATAATCCAAAAGCAGAACCCTTGATTTGCTCCAAGTACATATCTTCAAACATGATCATTTCCAAGTTTTTCTCATATCTATAAATGGCACTAACAGTTCCCTATTTATGCAAACTATAGGCCTCAGAGATACCTTTGACTTTTCTTTTTCTCTTGCACTCCACATCCCATCTATCTTAAGAATTATCTCCTTGACTTTCAAACTATATCTTGGGTCAAATAATTTTTCATCATTTTCATCATTTCCACTCTGGTCCAAGTCATTGTCATTTCCTTCCTAGATGACTTTGCCACCCTCCCAACTTTGTGCTTTCAGTTTTGCCCCTTCTGGTCAATTCTCTATCAACTCCTAAACACAATAAATCATGTTACACCATCCCTGCTGAGATCCCTCCAGTGATGTCTCACCACACACACAATAAAATCCACCTCCAAACTAAGGCCTACAAGACCGTTAATTATCTGGCCTTTGTCTGTCTGTCTGCCTCTCTCTCTTTCTAGTCTCCTGTTCTTATTTCCCTTGAGGAATACTGCCCATCTTATTTTTCCTTGATACTCCTAATCTGTTCTTGTACTTGGGTTTTTGAATTTGCTGCACATTCTGCCTAGCATGCTCTTCACCAAAGGTCTTTGCTTGGCTTACTCACTCATACAGATCTCTGCTCAAATGTGAACTTCTCAGATAGGTCAGTACTCCCCCAGTATTTCTCTGTTCTGTCTTCATTTATTTTTTCTTCATAGTACTTACTACTATCTGGCATTATTTTATATATTAACTTATTGGTTTACAGTGCATATCCCTGACTAAAATTGAACACCCATGGGTGCAGGAACTAGTTTTGTTTACTACTATATCCTCAGCCCCTGCCATAGACACTCAATAAATAATTTCTAAAAGGACCAATAAGTTCTTGGAATCAGTTATACAATTTTTCCTGAAATAAATTTTTTGGGAAAAGGAAGGAAAAGAGATCAGGGGTTCATTTGTAATTAAAGGAATAATGTGTGTAAAAGTGCTTTGTGAAGGCAAAACACTATACAAATATTATTTTAAAGAGTATTTGTCAGGATCTATCTATCTATCTATCTATCTATCTATCTATCTATATGTATATATATATATATATTTTTTTTTTTTCAGTACTGGGGATTGAACCCAGGGCCTTATACTTGCAAGGCAAGCACTCTACCAACTGAGCTATATCCACAGCTCCTCAAAATATTTTGACAAAGTAAAAAGAAAACTTTGGTAGAGAAATCAATTTGTAAGTTGTACACTTTTCATCTTGTTATAGTCATTAAAGAACAGCAGCAGTTCCTAGATGACTCCATTCTTATGTTTTGATGATACAGCTACTTTTCAGAAGTTTTCCTAAAATGCCTAGAAATGCAGGCCTAAAATTAAGTCTTCAGTCTTTTCTCTTCAGCATCCCTAAATATGACTGCACAGGATATCACACTTATGCAAGTATAATTTCTTCTATTAGTGATGAAGAATAGATTGAAAAGATATCTGTTTCCTCCAACATAGCTAGGAAGACATTTTAGAATAGTCATAACTAGAAATGAACTTTGCAGGGGAGCCAAACTTGTTTTGGAGTTTAGAAACTCCAAGAGACCAGGTCATTTAATGTTGGAATAAATTACTCTATCACAACCTTTTGTTATTTTTCAGAGGTGATAGGGAGACTTCATTTTTCTTAACACAGAGCTGACTTAAATCTTAACATTCACAAATGGCACCCACAGACATTTTCTATTTCTGTGTAAAGAAAACACAGAGAACTCTAGTTACCATATGTACTAAAATGTACCCAAAGCAAGCAGGCCAGCATTGATAATAGAATTAGCTTAAATAAATGTATAATCTACAACATGATTTCAGGAGAATTTTATTGAATTTCTGAACCTCTGCCTCACTTCATGGAGACTTCTGAAGAAATCGAACTTGCATAATATATGACCTGACAAATGAACAAGTAAACTACTTTATTCAAGCCTTTTCATTTGTCAACAGCATCCAAGCAATAATGGCTTTCTGTCTACTGTTTTAATAATGTATGTATTGATTACTTCCATCTAAATCTTAACCAGAAAATGTTGGGAAGCTTTGAAGGTGTCCTTAATGGTCCCTAGGGAAGGGATTATAGAGATTTTTAAATTGAAAGATAAAAACCTAATGACAAACAATTTCATTAGTAAAAATGTAAACAAAAAGTCATTACCTACAGCGTTCTTATAATCAAGACCAAATCCCCTTTTGGATTTGGGATAGGTAGAAGGGAATGAAATAAGCTCATGGTTTATTACAGTTTTCCTTAGAAATTCCCTACTATAATTTGCTCCTTTAAGACTCTCTCTAGGTTAATCACAGAAGAAGATGAGTAATAAATATCACATTAGTGACTGCTCAAGTAAAACAAAGGAAGTCAGTTTTAAAAATATATCTGGACCAGAATAATACACACTAATTGAAAACAAGTCAGTTTAGTGAGGCAAGTAATGAGGAATTGTAAAAGCCAGGAAAATATATTTGAAAGATATAAAAATTGGTCAGTTTATATTTGTTAAGGCACATTTGAGCTTTAATTATTTATAACACTTTACCGCATATGGAGCATTATTTTATTAATTAGTCTTGAGAGTCATTCAGTTGTAGTTGTTATGCTGCCCAGCTGGTTTGGGGAACACAGATCCACTCTCCTGGGTGTGAAAATTGCTTTGAGGAGTGAGACTGCAGTCCCTGACTACCTGTATAGACAATCTCAGAATTATACCTACAGGAAAGTCATATCTCTTTCTATCACAGAAACTGAGACTAATTATATATTTTCACTTTAAGAAAATAGTATAAGATATATGACACTTTGCTATAAACTTTTGTCATTAATATGAAATGATATCCAAAGAAAATATAAATTATCTTTTAAAAAATATCTTGATTCATATAAAATCAAAGCAAAAATGAACAATGTTTGATTATAGTTTCAACTTTTGACATTTTAATGGGATATGTGTTCCCATAAAAAGTAACAACCAAGTGCATCAATAATTTACAACAGATTGTAAGCAGATGATTTAAAAAATGCAACACTGCAATACTTGGGGAATAAGTTTCTGATTACAAGTGACCCATCTTGATACCAAACATTCTATATAAACAACTAAATCAAGAAACACATAACGAGCCAGACAACTTATAATCCTGTAAACATAGCAAGGTAAAACAAAAGTCTAATGAAAGTAAAGTACAAAAATCTGTCAATGACTAGATCTTGATGGAGCTTTATCCTGATTGTGTTTCCTTTGTCTCTTCCTAACTGACTTCAGAAGTTTGTATGGAATAATCCAGTTTCAAGGATTTTCCTTTGTTCTTTTTGTCCACAGGTAACAAGTATATCACTAACCCTTGAATTACAGCTATGAAAGGGCTATTGCATCAATGTGACAGAACTGAATACAACCAGTGCTAAATTATTCTCTCGTTGGCATTCAGGAGTGATGATGCTCTCTGAAGAAAGGAGAGTAAGACACTTTATGACATTTTCCTTAAAGATACCAGGAAAAGCACATGAGATCACTGGGCCAGACTATAAGTAAAAACAACATGCATCAAAGTAACTTTACACACTTTACAAGGATGCTTAGTTGGGAATAAACAGAAAAACCCTGTAGGTAAGGAAGGAACATCACTACTCCTTCTTTCCTTACCCTTGTTCTTGGTAGACTAGAGAAGAATGAAAAAGGTTAATATTAGTTCACTAGTTATTTATTCCTTCCTCCCACCCTCTCTTCTTTTTTCTTCCTTGATTCATTTTTATGTTATTTATTGTCTTCCATGTACTAGGCATCATATAAAGTTGTAGGTATAAAAATGATACCTTACTCTCCCCACAAAAAACTTCTTAGAGCATATGTTATAAGGAGAGTGATTGACATTAATCAAATAATTGCACATATACACAATGACAAAGAATGGTTAAGTCATACAAGGAAAAGTAGACAGAGTTTATGACAGTGCATACAAGCTGGATCAGGCCAAATGTGAGCATCACATAAAAGCTTGTCTGAGCCAAGATGTAAAGGATTAGTAGATGATGATGTGAGCATTGTGAGGGTATAGGTGTGCGTAGAAAGGGTTTCAGACAGAGGACCAGTACGTTCAAAGTGTCACCTGAGAGGAATATTGAGAACTACAAAAACCCAAACAAGACAGTATGACTGGTGTTCCACCAGCAAGGGAAAAAGCAGTAAGAAAAGAGAAAGCTGAGTTCAAACCAGCCACAAAAGACCTTATGGCCCTTGCTGAGATTTTGACCTTTATTCAAGGGCATTGAGAAGCCACCAAAGAGTGTGAAGATGAAGACTGATGTAATTCAATTTATATTTTTACATAGACTAGTCTGAGTGAAATGTAGAGATTGCAGTGTAGGGTGGTAAGAACAGATGCAGAAAGGTTAAGAGAAATAGGTTTTATAACTATGGTGATGATAGTAGTAGAGAGTTGAGAAATAGTTTGGAGGTAAACTGACCCAAGGATGTGGTAGCAATGGAAGGCTGCAGGTTGGTCATTCTGAAAAGGTACTTTGCCAATCTGCTGTGGTTGTCTGGTTAGTAGAAAAATATTTAGATCCTCCAAGTTTTGAGGTTTTGTAGATTGCAGCAACAAAAAGATAAGAAGCAAAGGGTTTGAGAGCTTTGGAAAAGAGTTATGAAAATGATTAAATTTAAGTTGTAATTGGAGGTAGGTAAAGATGGAGAGTAGGACTGAAACTATGTATAAAACACAGAGTTATCAACAGGCTAGAAGTCTTGTTGAGTTAAAAAAAAAAAAAAAAAAGGTAGGTATGTATCTGAGTGAGCACATGAACCAAGAGAGGATTCATTAACTCTGGTACATGCTACCCTAACTCTAGCATATACATTTCCCTGAATCACATCAGATGAGATTCCTGAGTCAAGACTGAGAGTTCCAAGTACAAATATTTTACTACTATTAGCAAGCTACCAAAGCCAATAACCAGGGATAGCAAAACAGTATCTATAATAAACTATGGGCTAAAAGGGACCATGGCAATTAGTTGGGCCAATTTTCTCATCTTTCAGTTGCTGAACAAAGTACTGTTGACAATCAAAATTTATGGAAGAATATTACTAGTCTCAGTCTCCTGATTCCTGGTGCATTTGTCAAATGATTCATTTTCTTCAGTTTCTAGAACTAGATTAAAATTACATCTATTTGCAGAAATTCAGTCTCATTTCACTATATCATATAATGCATTCTATTTAAAATGTCTACCATTCTCAATGAATACTTTTCTGCATACATACCAGTGTTTTTATCCAAAGAACATTTAAAAATATAGCAGTATTAAATTTCACCCTACTATTAAAGCTACCTTAAGATTCTGAATTATCCATGAAGATAGAAGGGAGATCAGTGTAATAGAGGAAGGGGATGAGGGGAGGGAGGAGGAATGGAAAAAGGGAAGAATGGTAGAACAGAATCTGACCTAACTTTCCTTTGTTACATATATGAATGAATATACCACAGTGAATCTCACCTTTATGTATAGCCAAGAGACACTAATTAAAAATAACTATAAATAGAAGATCAGTAGAGTAGAGAAAGGGAATAGGAGAGAGGAGTGGAAGAAAAGGGGAAGTACCAGGGACTGAATTAGGCAAATTACATTCCATACTTATATAATTATGTCAAAATGAACTCTAATATTATGTATAACGAGGATGAACTAATAAAAGTAAAGTGACAAAAGATATTCTGAATTATATAAAAGGAAATAGCTAAGGGAGAAACTGACAGTTTTCTTGGCATTCTTTTGCAAAGACCCCTGGATCTTCCTATGTGTTCACATCCTTTTTGTAGTCTCCTATATCCCCTATATCTCCTTCTCTGGAATAATAGAAACCCTTGACCTTTATTCAAGATGCCACCTTTGACTGTGTCTCCATAGAGATCTTTCCTTTAAGTAGTGAACATACAAAAGGGGTGCAATTTTATCAAGTTTTTGTTATTTGGTAATAATTTATTTGGTTGGCTATTCATTCCTGTTCATGTACCTTTTATTCTCATTTCAAAAAGATTTACTATCAGTGTCTACTATACATCAGATAGTTTGTTAGGCTATAGGTCTTAGAAGTGAGCAAGGTCACATCTCTGCCTTTCTCCCTCAGGGCCTAGTAGAGCAGATAGAAATGTAATTAAAAAAAACAAGAAAAAGAAACAACTGGTTACTACTGGAGGATGCTAGTAAGCAAATTCTTATTCTTAAAATAGTTAAAGTAGAATCATTTATCTTCCTTATCCCATATGAACAGTATACTGGGTACTCAAATGGTGAATGAAAGAAAGATTTTTTTTCTCGTAGACATCCTCCAGATATAAAAGGAAGATGGAATGATAGAAATATGCAATTAACACATTGAAAGCTCTAGCCATTAATCACTAACAGCTGATAAAATTACACATAAAAGAGAAAACAAGGCATTATGAATCTCATGATGATAGAAGAATACACTAACACATATGAAGTAGTCTTGAAAAAAAAGAGTCAACCTGATTATGATCAGGCAGGTAGTCCACTAACCACAGTTAGTAGGTAGCCACTAGCTACATATGGATACTGAGCCCTTGGAATATAGCTGGGATGACTTATGATGTGCTGTGGACACACAATTTTATATTTATTGCATATTGAAATGACAATAGAAATAGTATTACAGTTATGTAAGAAGTAACCATTAGAGGAAACTGGGTAGAATGTACAGAAACTGGTAGAATGTGGTTACTTTATAACTTATTAAAAAAAGGGAAAGAGTTTGAGAAATAAATTAGCCAAGTGCAATGTGTGGCTCTCATTTCAATTCTTATTTAAAACAAAACAAGAAAACAAAAAAAAAATTGAATGACAGAAACAAAAAATTCGAATACTTACTGGACATTCAATATTTAGAAAACTATTGATATTTTAAAGCATTATAGTATCATCCTGGTTACTTATGAAGAGTCAACCCATATCTTTTTGAGGTACATTTTTTTCCAGTACTTAAGGACTTTCGTAGCTCTGTGCTTTACCATCTGTTTCTTTTTATTGTAATTATTAGCACATATTAATTATACAATCTTTTCTTGATGCTTCCTGAAATATTTATGAATAAAATGACATATGCCTGAGAATTGCTTCAAAATAATGGGGGAAGGAAAGGAGGCATAGATGTAATAAGCCTGGCCATGAATTGATGACTGTTGATGTCTGGTGAATACATGAGTATTTATTACAACATTCTGTCTACTTTTGTAAATGTTCAATGTTTTCCATGATAAAAAGTTTTTAAAAATAGTCAAAAGAGATGGGCAATTTCTTAAAGGGTATTATTAATGTGGGTACTTCTGACATTTAAAATATAATGGTGTGCATTATTTATAATTGACTCTTGGGTAAGAGGAATAAAAAAAAACCTCAATTTCAAACAAAACTAATTTTAAAATAGTCAATGCTTACTATGTACAAGGCACTAGGGTTAAAAATGTCCTACCCTGTGTACATCATTCTGCTTCTGAACTGCTGGAAAATCGCCTCCAATAGGTGCCTGCCTGCTTAGTTCATCATCTTTCAGTTGGAGCCACACCAGCAGTTCCTGAAGAGAGAGGTGCAGACGCTTCCATTGGTCAGAACTGGCTTCCAAATGGGACCTGAAAAATAATAGGGGCAAACTATGTCAGAATATTCTAGAAATATAATTAATGATTCTAACAATTCCTTTTCATTGGCTGGTTATTTCCATAGTGTATGAACCTACTGTGAACTATATAGCAGTCTTCACTAAAAACCTAGCTTCCTGTTTTTGAGAGCCATCATATAGGGTGGGAGGATATTTTGGTGGTAATTTTGAGGAAAGGCAGTATTCAGCCATTTGTTTCTACATTTATCATTTCAAGACTTTTGGCATAACATATGCCCTGGAATTGATCACTTTCCCATCCCTATTATAGTCAATAATTCTTAAGTTTCTGGTAGAAAAGACTGGACCCAGTGACTAATAAAAAAACCCCTCCATTTTCATATGATTCATGCTCATACAGGAATTCTTTCTGCTTTGAGAAATGGAAAGGTCTCTCCCCACATTTTGACTTTTCCATTTCTACACCCTAGGCAGCCTTTTCCATTGACTCCTTCCGTCTGGCGTCTGTTCCTTTCTGCTCCTCTTCCCATATGCTTCTCTTTTCCCTCTACCCTTCTTTATTCCTGTGCACCTGGGATTTGTTTTCACCAAGTTCCAACATTTTCCGCTTCATTTCCTTTGTGTAAAATGTACTGAGACAACAACTCACGTGGAAGAGGAAAATCAGACGTTTGTCTGAAAGCTTCTCCAAAACATGAATAATTTAGGCAGTAGACTGAGTGCTTTACCATTGACTGTATTTAGAACATACAAATCCTTAGAAGCCATTTAAGAATACACAAATGAATGATCTGTGCTATAAAATCCACATTTCACTTTAGGATGAGAAACTAAATTAATAAAATAAATCATCATCCAGAAAACAAAGAGGAAAGGCAGGATGTTAGCAAAACTTTATCTTCAGGTAAATCTGGAATTTGCTGCATCACTTTTATATTACCAGCAAGCACTAATTAATTCATAAAATTAATGCTGCCTATAATATAAATATAATAAAGTCTCCAATGCTGCAAAGTTTGAAATGTAAAGTAAAGCAGCCAGGTAGAACAACATTTCCCTTGGCCATTTGATAACTTGGCCTGACATTTCAAATACAGTTCTCCTTCTGGCCTCAGTCTGACAGAATCACCAAAGAGTACCTATTTCTGAAATTAAATTGTTTCAAAGTTTCTGAAGGCTAATGTGATGGTATATGAAAGTCTTAAAAATGTGCAAATACAATGACCTACAAGCTTAAATTTGAGGAATTCACACTAAAAATTAACTAGAAAATCATACCAAGGTACAGTAGAAAAAAATTTAATTTACAGCATCATTTATGACTGTTATAAAGTGGAAACAATTTAAATATTCAATATTAGGGAACTGGTTACATATATAATGGTGAATTAATATAATGAAATGCTATGCAATGTTCCATATAATGACATAGTTAAATATTTATGGATATGGAAAAGATCACATGTTAGTTATGAAAACGAATATAATCTGGTAAATGAATGGAACTGGAGACTATCATGCTAAGTGCAATAAGTCAATCCCAAAATACCAAAGTCCAAATGTTCTCTCTGATATTTGGATGCTGACTCATAATAGGTGGGAGTTGGGGGGTTGGGGGGATGGAGTGTAGGTTCACTGGATTGGACAGGGGAGAGGGGAAGGGAGGGAAGATGGGAATGGGAAAGATGGTCCCTATGTTCATATATGAATACATGACCAGTGTAACTCCACATCATGTACAACTGCAAGAATGGGAAGTTATACTGCATATATGTGTGATATGTCAAAATATATTCTACTGTTATATGTAACTAAAAAGAACAAATAAAAAATTACCAAAAAATAAAAGCTAAGAAATACCATTAAAATGAATATAATCTATTTTTCTAGAATGTGCATGTGTATATTTGTGTGCACATGCTTAACAATAAATGAAAAATTCTGGAATGACAACCATGTTATCCATCTGCAGTGAATTTACAAGTGATATGTTCACTTCATGTTTCTCCAAATTATCAGAATTTTCTTTCTATAATAATGAAAAAAATGAAGACTTCTATCAAACAAGAGAGATTAAATTGTTCAAGACTCCAAGGGTATTATTATCTAAAAAGTCAATCACGATACACCATAATTATCATGAATATAATAGTACATGCAGACTGAAAACAGTATGGAGATATAGTTCTCTTGATGTTTCTATTACTTCTTCCTCTTTTAGTTATCACTTTTCTGTGATAAGCCTAAGTGAGAATTCCCTATGCAAGATTTTAGCTATTTAATGGCATGTAATGAGTACTGGTTTGCAAGGATTCCCTGGGGTGTCTGGGATTTGTAGCTTGGGCCCCTTGAGGTCCAAAGAGACTGTCAAGCAAGACAGTTTGAATGGTAAGAAGAGAGAGGCACAGTTCAGACATGGAAAAGTAGCCAGTGGTAGAATAGAAACTGATTAAATAAGTATTTATTGAGTGTCCAGTGAAGCATTGAGTAGTAGGAAGAGGGAGTATATAAACATACCTAATGCTTGGCCTCCCTTTATCTGGTAGAAGAAACAAAATATTGATTTCTAATGGAGGGAATGCTGAAGGGCAGGCTGCCCATGGTGAGACCACAAGTTGCTGCTTTGTTTAAATAAGGAAGTGCTACAATCTCAGTTCTAGGTTAAATGGTGCTGACTAATTACTAGTGGATCAAGAAACCACTTTGTGTTTCTCAAAAGGGGAAAAATAACTCTGAGACTTAGGGAATTCAGTTCTAAAGGATCTAAGGGTAACTTAATAGCATGATATAGGGAGGTTCTAAGTCAGGCAGAGGACAGCCCAGAGACTTCACAGAATAGCAGCAGAAGAACCTGGAACACCAAGAGATGAAAAGCTCTCAGGTATCTGAGTGAGGGGAGTTTTCCTAAGGTGTGAAGTTAGGTAAAATTGCAGAATGTTTGATCATCCTAACTACATATCAAATGACTGTTTCTTTCCTTTCCCTCCTAAGGCACAAGAATAAAAGAAAAGATCTGACATGAGGACAAAAACCTAAGCAAAGGAGAAAAGACAGTATGTAAGTGCATAATGCATAAAAAGGTATTCAGTCTAACACTGTGATTCTTAAATTTTAGTGTGCATAAAAAACTTATAGTAGCTTGTTTAAATTCCAGATTCCTAGATTCCACCACCAGAATTTCAGTACTTTTAACAAAAATCTATACTTTTAACAGGAACCTTCACAACTCTGCAGGTGAGCTCCAGGACTACTGTTTAAGAATTTCTGAAAGTATTTGTGATTTGCCCTAAATGTGACTTGTTGGTCTCTACAGGGCAAAGGGTATTTGTCAGTGACATGATTTTAAGGAGATCTAACTGTAATGAAACACTGTGAGCCTATAAAATATTTTCTTTGACCATGCTAAGCTTATAAAATGTTTTCAAGACATATTTCTAGTACATTTGTTGGAAGCAACTGCCCTATCTTTATTTTTGTAAGTGTATACTGAATATTTCTTTTTTTTTTGTCTATTAACCAAAGATCCATTCTCTTCTTTTTTTTTATTTTATTTTATTTTTTTTTGTTTATTTATTTATTTTTAACGTTTACATAGGGTAATGATGTTTATTTTTTTTTCCCTTCCCCCCACCCCTCCCACCCCTCCCACCCCTCTTTTCCCTCTATACAGTCCTTCTTTCCTTCATTCTTACCGCTCTCCTTAGCCTAACTCTAAACCTAACCCTAAACCTAATGCTAACCCCTCCCAACCCCCATTATATGTCCTCATCCGCTTATCAGCGAGATCATTCGTCCTTTAGTTTTTTGAGATTGGCTTATCTCACTTAGCATGATATTCTCCAATTTCGTCCATTTGCCTACAAATGCCATAATTTTATCATTCTTCATTGCGGAGTAATATTCCATTGTATAAATATACTGAATATTTCTAAATGATTCACCTATGTTTGTGTTGGGAATGTCTTTTCCTCAAAAGGTTTCTTTGGATATGGAACAATTTTTTTTGTGTGTGTGTGTGTATCAAAGCCTGCTAGATCATAGGTTAAGTATCTAGTTTTGCAATTTGGAAACCAAGATGCAAGATTATAAAGACGATTGCTGAAGCACATAACTTGAGTGATCATATTTACACATGGGAAATAGAAATTACAAGCTGTTCTTTGATGAGGAAACCAACTTACTGGCTTTAACTAAATGTTCTGGATACCTGAGCAAAACACTTCTAGCTAATTTTCACATATACTCTATCCTTACTTACTCAACAGAAAATAAAAGAGGCGGTTTGAAGGGGTACACTTAGCTTCTATTCATTTTCGATTAATCTTTATTAGCAAAGACAAGAGTTTAGGGGCTACTAACTTTTAACAAGGCAAGTGCTGATCTTTAAAAAGCAAACAATTTTCACAATTTGTAAGGTTTAGGTAAAAAGCAGAACCTTTAAGGTATGTTGGAATGTATTGCTTGGTCTTTAAATAACTCTTTGGGGACAGCACTCTAAGAATTATAGGGGCTGATAAAGTGATTGTTATTTCTCTAGACGCAGATATTTCAAATGTGATTTGGTTGATGCCTAGTTTGAAATCCTTAATAAAACTTTACTTAGAAAGGCATGTATTCTTAAAGCAAAATGTGTTATAGTGAAATCATTTTTCACTTTGACTTCCTTTATAAAACTAATGATATAGCCCCATATATCTTTGGTGCCTTGTGTAACAAAATAACACTTAAACATACGAGAGAAAAGGTACAAATTCAGAAATAATAATCACAGAAATAACATGGGAGCTAAGAGGCTTTAAATAGAGAATTAAGCTCAAAGAGAAGTAAACCAAAAAAAGATTGGTCTTGAACTCCAACTTCCAAACATAATTAACATTCCAAGAGTGAGAGAAAGAAGGCCAGAGATACTCAATGTCCAAGTTGCATTTTTTTCTCAAAAGCAGTAAGACTCTGCTTTTTGTTCTTTCTTTGTTCTCCACTGTAGAAAAAAACCCTTAACTAATCTAACTTCTAATACCAAGTACTTCCCAAGAGCTGTACTGCTGCTGTAGATTATATAATGTTGGTGTTCTTGCCTCTCAAATTAATGTTCAAAATTTTATAAATGTGAATGTTTTATATAATATTTACAAGTTTTTCTGCTAAATATGAAAATCTTACAAAACAAACTTCGCTGAGTTTATGTTGACAATATGTGATTCTCATACTTTACAGTATTACAATAATCTGGAAAATATCGGGTAACAGACTGAATTGAAATCTTTTTGAATTGTGTTTATATAAAAAATTAATCACTTCTCAAATCATTAATATCACTGACTACTTACTTCTCCTCATGCCTCATGGATAATATGTGATGATAATACATATGAAATGGATGGCATATACTTTAAAAATATTTTTTAATTGTAAATGGACACAATACCTTTATTTATTTTTATGTGGTACTGAGGATCAAACCCAGTGCCTCATACATGCTAGGCAAGTGCTCTGCCACCGAGCCACAACCCCAGCCCTGTCATATACTTTTCTTGGATTAAATTATGAGATAGCACTATATAATTTCAATTAAAGCATTCTTTTTTACTGGAAGATGTCTTATTTACTTTTTCTTACATCCTGTCTTTTAAATTAATTAATTTCATTTAAAAATAGGAAAACCAAGGTAGAAAAATTCAATAATTTGGACAGGTTCACAAAGGGTGAGTGCATAATTAAAAATAATAGCATTGTAGAACTGCAAGAGAGTGTGACAAGATCACTTGTGTTTCTCGTCAAACCTCTTCATTTCAGTCTGAAGCAGTTAAGTGACTCACTCAAGGTGACATGCTAAGTAGCAGATAAGTGACTTGTTCAAGGTGCCATGCTAGTAGAAATGGAGATAAGAAGAAATGGAGCTTAATAACTAAGTCACCCATTTGCTGGTCCAGGACTCTTTCTATTGTATCTTCTGACTCATTTAGAGTTTGGATTTCTATATTCATCTAATTTAGGTGGAGGAGCAAACACAGCCTTCTGAAACAACTCGTAAATACTTAAAGGAACTTGTTATCAAGTGAGTATGTGTGTATGTATATACTTTTTATTTCTTTTTGCCATATTGGGAATGGAACCCAGTACCTTGGATATGTCAGGCAAATTACTGTACCACTGAGCTATACCCAAGACCCTCATGTGTAATTAGGATTTTACTGGGAAGACCTGATGAAAGAACAGAGAAAGAAATATTCATTATGGAATTTGAGTCAAAATTTAGGGCATGATGCAGGGAAAATGGATGGAACTTGAGGCCATCATGTTAAACCAAATAACTCAAATTCAGGAGGTTAAGAGTCTTATATTTTCTCTCATATAAGGAAGCAAGAGAGGAAAAAGGAAAACAAAGTTTGGGGTGGATCTCCTAAAAATCAAAGGAAGATCAGTAGAGGAAAGAGACCAAGGGGTGAAAGGGATGGAGCGGGTGGAAAATGCTCAGGAGTGATACTGGTCAAATTATATTGTGTGTATGTACAATTATGTAACAAAAAATTCCATACATATATACAACTAAAATGTACCAATAAAAATGTGGAAAAAAACTTAGAGCATGAGAGGAGAGACAGTATTGTATGAAAACCAGGATATACACATAATCACATGAGAGAATAAGGAAATCATTGGAAAGCAAGAAAGGGGTTAGGAAGCAGAATCTACTTGGCTTAGAACTAGAATGCTTCCTGGTCAAAAGTAAACTAGGGGCAGAGGATGAACAGAGAATGAAAGGGTTTATGGTGGCATAGTCGGTAGAGAATGGTGTGTCCACTAGATTCTAGTGACTAACTTCATGAGAGTAGTCATTTCATTGTTATGCTTTGTTCACTATTGCATCCTCAGTGCCTAGAAGAGTGCCTAGTATGTAGTAGGTACTCATTAAATGTTTGTCGAATAAACAAATAAATGACCAAATGAATGCAATATGTGCATGACAAGATTGACGCTCTTGAATGAAAGAGTAATATGATGGAAAGTGTCCTAGTTAGCATATTCTTGTAAATGTGTAATGAACGGTCTAACTACATATGTTGGTCTATCAGTATGGTATGATATGAAGACTTGAAGATCACAGGAAGAGAAAAGTTGCAGGGCATAAGGAAAATAAATGGAAGAAGAACATGATATGGATCTAGAAATACAAGGATACCTCTAATGAGTCAATGGAGCACAAAAGGAAATTTCAAAATCATTTGGATTCAAAAGATTTCTTTTTCATTAAATGTGGACATCTATGAAATTAATGCTTTTATTTTTTGAGGCATAGAAATGCTTTAAGAATCCCTCAAAAACAATGAACCAACTGTAATTATTTAGTATAATATATTTTAATTTGGACAAACAAGGTTGTTTTTCCAGGGTATCTTTGGAACTACTTTTTAATTGTGGTGACTTTTCATAATAAAATAACCCCAATGGAGTTACTGATGAGATTTCCCATGCAGGTTTATTAGTGTCACTAATGTTTCTGTATCTAACTCTTCCCACTGTTCATCTATCCTTTTTCACAATCACCCCGAATTACCATCTCTACTGAGCCTCTCTGAACTGAACCTTGCCATTCACTAAGGATCGAGTGATGTCCTATTTCTATCAAGTGTCAGGAAATAAGCTAAATTGCTTTTATGTGAAGAATTACCTTTCTTTTTTTTAATAAGCTGATGCTTATAACACATCCAATATTATTAGAGAGGATGC
The DNA here is from genome assembly GCF_902686445.1 of Sciurus carolinensis. Taxonomy (NCBI): domain Eukaryota; kingdom Metazoa; phylum Chordata; class Mammalia; order Rodentia; family Sciuridae; genus Sciurus; species Sciurus carolinensis. Next base: position 25,080,072 of record NC_062232.1, read on the forward strand.
TTATAACACATCCTATATTATTAGAGAGGCCTATTTAAAAGCCAAAAGCATTGATCTGAATATTTAAATTCTTGAATTTGCAGCACCTTAGATAAGCTAAGGTAACTGTTTTCTACTTGATTAATGACAGCAAGAATTAGACTGCAGTAGCTGGCATATGGGAAATTGCTGAGAATGAAGAGCCCATATTTTGGCTGACATGCTGTTTGCTGCTTTCAATTCTCCTTTTATTTCATCAAGTTCATATGAAGGAGAAAAAAGGCACTGAGTAATGTTCAGAACAGTTATAGCACCTTGCTTTTTCTTTCCTGCATAAAAGAATAACTTTCTTTTCTTTACCTACCAATATCTTTCCCATCTCACATGTTTCATTCCTTTTTAATGACAGATGTTATGAAAGTGGTCTTTGTCATTACACACTCTGACCTCTCTTAAGAGTTTAAGCTGTAGAAAATGAACGGAGCCTCTCTATCTTTGAAAATGCCATTGCCTATTATTGCCCGCACCTCATCACCAACACATGGATGAAAAAATTCATGGACAGAATAGGGAGATAAAAATGAGTGGCTTGGAAGCTGGGGTACAAACTTGGGGAAAAAGTCTCATAAATAATAATAAACCCTTTTCTACTCCTAGAAATCTGCTTCTCTATTTCATCTTTTCCATTGTGTATTTATCTAAAAAGGGTTTCTTTTTGTGTACTCTGTGGGATAATATGATGATTGAACACTCAGATGCTAAAGTCAGATTCCCTGTGTTTATAACTTGGATTGTCACTTGCTAAGTGATCTTGGGAAAGTCATAAACTCTGTCTCACTTTCTTCAAATATAAAGAGAGTATAATAATGGAATCTACCTCTTAGGTTTGCTCAGAGCATGAAATGGGTAAAAAAATGTAAGTTCCTTTGGCATACCATGTGTTAGTTGCTGTCATTATTATTATTTTGTATTAGGTGCAAATTTTTACAATAGTACTTTTGAATTAATAAAATGTCAGGGTTTTTCTCCTCCTTATAGGAGTAGATATGTTATATGCTGAAATTTTAGACTATTAGTTGAACTTTAAAGAAGAAAGAAAAGCCTCCCTTCTATAATCTTATTTCCTAAAGGAAATGACTCTTCTCACTCTTTTGGTGTATTCCCTTGTAACTATTATTACATTCATTTGTCCTTTTTACCTCTTTCTACCACCATTCCTTTTATAGACAAAGACAAAAGCACAAAATATTTTCAGAAAAAGAAGTAGATAAGGAAAAGCAATCAGAAAGTAGGAAGCCTGGCTTCCACTCTCTGCCACTTGGTAGATCCTTTAGGTAAGAGCAGGCATTTCACAGACTTGTCCCTCTACTGAACTGTCTTAGCAAAATGGGTATGCAAAGAGCTTCCTCTGCCTTCCTTACACCAATGTTTGGATTCATCCACTAACTTCTCAAAAGAAAGCTGGTGCATAGAATGGGGCAAAGTAGAAAGTAACAGGTGGGTATAGAATTAAAAGCTCATTCCTGATACATAACAAGGGGTGTGGGGAGGTAAGAGAAGAATGGAGGAACTTTGGATTGTGTAGAGGGAAATGGCGGGGAGAGGGTGGGGGAAAGAAAGACACTGGAATGAGAAAAACATCATTACCCTATGTACATGTATGATTACATGAATGGTATGAATCTATGTGGTATACAAGCAGAGAAATGAAAAGTTGTATCCAATTTGTGTACAATGAATCAAAATGCAGTCTATAAAAATAAAAATAAATTAAAATAGAAAAGTTCAGTATGCCCACACAGGATGTGTTTTAACAAAATCTAAGAGGAATCAAATGACAAAAAGTGGCTATATTCTCTCAGCTGCTGAGGCTATGGAGAGGGCTTCTCTAAACTGTTAATTATAATGAGTTCTGGTATTTAAAGAATGTCCTCCAGTATGCATTTTGAGTAATGCTAAAGAAAGAATTCCATAATAAACATCCGTTAATTTTATCATTTTTTGTACAACCCTGTGATAAGCCAAGAGAGAACTCTATGAAATTAGAAGAGCTGTGCTCCTCATTTAAATTCACTCTAATGTCTTAATATGCATCTCTCCTGTGGTTATAAAACATCACCATGCTAATCTAACCTGAACCCTCAAGTATCATCTCCATACCAAGCAAATGAATGATTCATTTATTCAAAATAAAATGAATCATTCCAAAATTGGGTGATTTACATAAACATATGAGATATTAGCTACTTATGCTAGGAAAATGAGGAAAATTTTGTCGTTTTAATTCATCTCTGGTTTTTTTGTTCCAATCTTTTCCTACCTAATGTTGAGAGACTTTTTCCGCAACTCGCTCCACTTGAAGTTCATGTTATCCAGACGTCTTTGTAGCAGTGCCGCTTCATCAGAACCTTCCAGGGATCTCAGGATTTTTTGGCCATTTTCATCTAGGTTGTGATAGATATCCGTGTGAGCTTCGATTTCTCCTTGGAGGTCCTGTGGGACAGCAGGAAGAAGGATACATGCAGAATTATTGAATGAAAGAAACCAGCTGTGAATGTGAATTTGGAGAAATAAAAAAAAAACTATGAGTTCAAACATTTTAATCAGGTTCACTATGAGACAATACACCTCAAATCACTTTTCTTGGTATATTGTCTCATGTTATTATGTAGATTGAAAATGAACATCTAATTAGGTATAGTAAATTTATTCATTGTCATTATGAGTTGGAAAGTAATGTATTTGTAACTTCATGAATTTCAAAAGTTAAATCTTCTAGTTCATGGATAAAATGTATTGTTTTATGGAAATGGTATGGTAAGGTGCATCCCGGTACCAATCATTTCATTAAAATATGAGTCAAGGCATATTTTCCATGTACATAGTAATCTGTAAGGTTGACTCTGACCATAAAAGCATAGAAAGATGAATAAACAAGGTTGTCCTTGGTCCACAGAACCAGCACATTATTGGAACTCTATCAGAGGAGCAGATCTTCTTGACAACACACATTAAGTTCACCTTGGTGTTAGAGCATCATACATATATTATGGCATCACACATTTATTAGTAAGATCTCCCATTTAAAATACCATCATATTTTTAGGATTGACAGGTGGAAAGTTCATAGGACCTTGGTAAGAGTTATAATAAGAGGTAGGCATTCAAGTTCACGTGTACAGACACAGATCAAGAAAATTATCAGAGTAGAAGTATCTGACCTTTACATGGTATGTCTTCCTGTGTAACATTTTCAGCTTGAACCGGGGACTACAGCACTGATCCTGTTGCATAGCAATCCTGAGAAAACCCAGAAACTGAAAGAGTCCTGCTTTAAAATGCCAACTTTGCTTACATTCTGTTGACAGAATGAGTTTCAGAGCACAGGCCTCACCAGTCAATAATAATAAACAGCCACTTTGTACTCCTTGCTAAACGGTAGCCAGGCGTGTGGATGTGGGAGGGACCTCAAAGAGAGGAGGCCTGGAATATGCAACTGACAGTTTATATTAAACAGCCAACTTTTCTTATCATTTTGCCACTACAAGCCAGAGACATTATAAATTCATTTTATATATGTGTTTCCCTCCTTGTTCCCAGCAGAACAGTCAAAGCCAAAGGAACATTCCTTAGAGAGCTGCCGGGTACCAGCATTCCTTTCTGCCTACACAATGAATGGAGGCTTTGTACATTATCTGACTTGCTCTTAGAGATTTGTATGCTTCTGTTCAACAAGTTTAAAAATTCATTCTGAAGCTCCAAACAATTGGATTGATCTGTGTAACTAGAAAAGTTTTCTTTTTTCTCTGTCTCTTACTCTTTCTAAAATTGAATTAAATTACTCTGCTAAAGTAAGGGGGAAAGTGGCAACAATAACATGTTAGAAATTCTAAAGAACTAGCTCATGTTTTCACTCACGGCCTCTAAAGATGCAGAAGTTTGAGTGCTACAGAAGTAAGGTAGATGGTTAGTGAATGTCTCCTGTTACTAGTGTTGGCCCTGATGGACTATGAAAAGAGTTATGTCCATTCCTCTTTGACTGGAAAGACTGGAAGGGGAATGTGAATAGGACCACATCAGAAGTTGAAAGAAGGGAAATACTAAAATAGACTTAGGAGCATGTCCATCAAAAAGAGGTTGGTTCTGGAAGGGTACAGACAGATTTTGAAACTAGCATATGTAGTAAGAAACTAGTATTAGGCTTCATACAGAACAAGTTTGGTCAAACATATAGCCATTTTATGGCATTTTTCTTCTTTTTTTATCTACATGGAATAATGTGCCTCTTTTTCAGAAAAAGAGAAAATTGAGTTAATTCATCTAAGCAATTCAGGACAAATAAAAACCAGATCCAAGTTCCAGATAATTCCCACACTTGTCTCTTTTACTTTACTATTTTGTTCTGATTTGTGCAGTACCTAAAATTTCTCCTCAGGGTATATATTTAGTGAATTAAAGCCAAATTTACAGTTGTTCAAGAAAATAAAGTTCTTTTTTGTGTTTGTGCAGTACTGGGGTTCAAACCCAGGGTCTCTGCATGCTAAGTAAGCATTCTTCCACTTGAGCTACAACCCCTGAGCCCCAGAGAGTAAAGTAGTTTGACTAATAGGATAAACATTCTACCTTATATGCATATAAATGATAGTACATTTGAATTTTTATATCCTGTATTGATAGCAGACACTGAGTCCTAATCATTAATTCTTTAAGATTACGTATAACATGAAGCCATCAACACTTTCTTTGTTGAATAAAAGAGGTCTTTCCAAGTGCAAATAGGGTATTGATTCATGAATTTGCTAATTTTCATCTTTGCCAGGCCTGTGTATATTACACTGCATATAAACATCTTTGTTGTATCATCAATAAAGAAATGGATATAAAATTCATAAACAAATATTTATCTAGGACTGATTGTCTAGTCTTAGCATCATGGAGATATAAGAATGCAAGTGACAGTTCTTCTTTTCCTAAAGTCATACATGCACTTTTTATTTAATTCACTTATATTATTAACTAAATATCAATGAGAATTTCCTGCCAAATCTCATAGATAGTAGGATAAAATCTTCTCCCTTAAGAAATGCAGACTTGACTGAAGTAAAGTCTTAGCATTGGCATGAAGGTAAGTATTATACCAGTATTAGTTTTCTAGGTCATGATGGTGGCTTGGAGCACTAAATGAAATATGTACAGTAAGAGCTTTACAGGTTACTGAGCACTTATAAATGTAATACCCTGGCTGTTCCTCCCCTGGCTCTGTGAAGTATATCATATTTTTCCTCTTTTGCAGATGAGAGATTCAGAGAAGTTCAACTGATTTGTTCAAAGTCTCATGTGTAGTAAATGTTAGAACTGGGAAATGGATCCAGTTCTTTTGACTCCTGAAGATCTTGGGCTGTCTCCACCAACCTGTTTGCTGTGAGCATTGGATATAATACATAGTAGTTAGTGAAGCTGAACAAGGATACTATTAACAAGAAGAAAAAACTGATTGTTGAAGGAAAAGCACACTGAAAGATAGCATTACTGATTTTGATAAAACATTTACCCACATGGATTGATTTATTCTGAGTGAAAATAGAATCCTGACTAACTTTTTTATTTCTCATTTTGCAATTGGGCATCCGGGACCACCTGTGAGCAAAAACTGTATTGAAAAGGTCTTACTACAAAATATCTCTGCTGCCACAACACAAATTCTTCCATCAGTGAATCTTCTTTTTGTCTCCAAGAGCCAAGTGAACCATGAGCTACACGAAGTAATGACCTGACACATCAGCATTAAGAGAGTTTGATCACATTCCTTTGGGATGTAGGCTGGTCGAGAATCTGTCAAGCTACAGGATTCAGGTAGTTTGCCCTAAAAGACAGGCAAGTACTAGTGAAGAACATGAGGGTCTCTTTCAAAGGTTGCCATACTGTAGTAGAGAATTTTCAGCACCAATATACAACATGAGTTTTGGGTGGGAATAGGGCATTGACAAGCCAGGTAAAAAGGAACATACATATGCATCAAACTACCATGATGACATTTGTTTTAAGACTAAACCTTACACTTAGAGACCACAGAAAAGCAGGAAGTTGGTATGGAGAGGTGAGTGGAGTCTTCAGAGAGTAGCCAATCTGGACATAGGACAATTTTCACAGAAAATTTTAAATAGTTTTATTTCACATGTGACCTAACTAGAAAGGATTGCTCAGGACTTACTGTATTTATTGTATGCTATTTAATTTTTCTTTTCATGTGATCATATTCTTTAGGAAGAATAACAAGTAATTGATAGGAAAAAAGATATTTGTTATATAAACAACAAAAACAATGACAGCAGCAGTAACATATATAAGACTTACTATATACCAGGCATTGTCCAAAGAACTATTATCATGAACTCATTTAACACTCTCAATCACCCTTTATAGTAAACATCATTATTATTTTCATTTTCCATATAAGAGAAGAAAACTACAGAGAAGTTAAGAAAAAATGTCCAATGTCATATAGCTAACAAACTATTCCATGAGTTTTGAATTGGGACAGTTGAACAGGGACAGTTGAACAGCAGGACTTGTGCTCTTAACCATTAAGCTACCTTGCCTCTGAATTTCAGTTTTTTGATGGCAATTTTCTGATTAATACTATTCTCATCTACATATCAGTAAGTTTAGCACTGTCATGAGAAAATAAATATCATTGTTACCAGTACCCCAAAAGTAATTTTATGGTCTTATTAATATGGAAACTGTTAAACAGATTTGAAGTAGCAACCAGAGATATATATTCAAAACTATGAGAGGGAACATAAAATGATTGAGAAAATGGATGCAAATGAAAAAATAATGTATCTCCCCAAATCAAAATATATAGCCTGAAATTCTATATAATTTTGGAGCAAATTTTAGTGATGAGTGCCAGGAAAGTTTAAATATGAGGCAAGTATTATGCTCACAGGGTAACAGTTTTAGGAGTGCAAAGTATCCTGTTTTCTGAAAGACTTTTACAAATCCCACACTTCCTTATTCCCTGGGAGTCTAGTCTATGCCTGCTTAAGTCCCCTTTCTCAACCTCCAGGGAAAACTCATGAAAAAGTACAGTTAAATAAACATATTTGAGTCTCCCTGTTCTCTTTCTCTTATTTGCTGCTTAAATTTGACAACTTTTTAATCTCATTGGTGCCACTAAATGGTAGATAATAATACATACCTACTGGGTTGGTTTGGATATTACATGGAATAATTTTGTAAAATACTTTGAACAGAATCCAGAACACAAATCCCTAATAAATAATAGGTAATATAGAGCTTACCACTATGAGAGAATTCATGTGGAATTCAAGTGATAGAAATAGATTTCATAAAGTCATGGAACTCACCACTCTGGAGCAGTGTGGAGATTCCTTAGAAAACTTGGACTGGAACCACCATTTGACCCAGCTATCCCACTCCTCAGCCTATACCCAAAGGACTTAAAATCAGCATACTACAGAGATACAGCCACATTAATGTTCATAGCTGCTTAATTCACAATAGCCAGATTGTGGAACCAACCTAGATGCCCCTCAATTGATGAATGGATAAAGAAACTGTGGTATATATACACCATGGAATATTACTCAGTCATAAAGAATAATAAAATTATGGCATTTGCAGGCAAATGGATGAAATTGGAGAATATCATGCTAAGTGAGATAAGCCAATCTCAAAAAACCAAAGGACAAATGATCTCACTGATAAGCGGATGATGACACATATAGGGGGTGGGAAGGGGGCAAGAATGGAGGAAGGAGGGTCTCTATAGAGGGATAAGAGGGGTGGGGGGTGGGGGGGAGAAAAAAATAACAGAATGAATCAAAAGCTATTACCCTAGGTAAATGTATGATTACAAAAATGGTATGCCTCTACTTCAAGTACAAATAGAGAAACAAGATGTATCCCATTTGTTTACAATAAAAATAAATTAAAAAAAAGTCATGGGACTCAGCTTGGTCTTTGAGGATTGAATGGGATTGAGAAATGTGGAAGGCAGGAGATATTAGAAGAATAGCATTGAAATGGCATAAAGGTGGAATGATTTGGTTTATGAGCAAAGATAATAAATTGTATAACCTGATTGGAATAGACAATGAATGTTAGGGACAAACAGGTAGAATGCAGTCAAGTGCCTTAAATTAAGTAGGATTAAAAACCACTGAGAAAAGTACAAGGACAAGATTATTGACTATTACATTTATTACATTTATACTGTCTCATTCAACAAGAACAATTATTGCTCATTGTTCATAAGCAATATGACAAAATGGGGATGAATATGGAAAGTTAAAAAATTTTTACTAGAAGAAAAATAAAGGGAGATAGCGACAATTAGTGTATATCCTTTTTCTTATTACCCAAATTAAGGGATGTGATAGGATTTCAAAATATCATGAATAACAGTATCCATGTATTATTTTTTACATATATATGGAATTATTTGTCTCAAAAAGAAGAATTCAGTAAACTAATACAGTCATTATGGAAAACAGTATGGAGTTTCCTCAGAAAACTAGATATAGAAATGCCATATGAGCCAGCAACCCATCTTCTGGTATATATCCAAAGGAAATGAAATCAGTATGCTGAAGGGATATTGGCACTCCATTGTTTATTGCAGTATTATTCACAATAGCTAAGGCATGGAAGCAATCTAAATTTCCTAACATCAGATGAATAGATAAAGAAAATATTCTACATATGTACAGGATGGAATATTATTCGGTTATAAAAGGGGGAAATGGCATAATTTGTGACAACATGAATGAACATGGAAGACATTATGCTATGTGAAATAAGTCAGGCACAGAAAGACCAATATTGTATGAGAACACAATGTTGATTACCAGGGGCTGGGGGAGGGGAGCACAGGGATTGAGGGGAAACATTGATCAAAGAGAACAAAGTTTGTTAAATATGAGGAATAAATAAATTTTAGTGACCTATTACACAAAATCAATGACTATAATAAATAATAATAATGTATATAAGAGATTTAAAATGCTTCACCATAAAATGATAAGTATGTGAAGTGATTTACTTTTTAATTAGCCTGCTTTAATCATTTCACATTGTACATATATATTAAAACATCACATTGTACTCCACAAATACATAAAATTGTCAATTAAAAATAAATAAATGACTCAGCAAATGAACAAAAACTCCATTTGAATATAGTTGAGAAGTGAGGAAATAAACAGCACAGAAAGAATAAAAATAAGTGGCCAAATCTCCATAAAATTTTTAATATAGCCACACTACATTTAATCCTTTCTGAAAGCAGTTAGTATATAAATAATTATAAGTATTAGTTATTTCTTATTGATAATTGTTGCCTAATTCAAATAAGCTTAATAGGGAAAAAAAGGTAATAATTTGATTTCCAAAATTTATAAAGTCAGAAACAGAAGATTTCAAAATAGGAAAGAAACTATGCTTATGGGCTAAACTGAGAGTAGCAAGAAGTTAACATCTGACAGAACCACAAAGACATAAAAGAAGCTATAGCCTTCAGGGCCACACAGTGTGGAAACTGAAAGCCCTCTATGTATTAGTGCCTTTGAAGGCATCAACTAGTTTTACAGCCAAGCAAAATAATTAATGATAATGATCCTGAATTCATCAGAGAAGGTCAATTTATGTTTAGAAAACTGTGTTTAAGGAGAAATCAGTGTGTGCAAAACTCTTCAAATGTCTTGAAAAGGTGTTAACTGTTTTGGAGAAGCTGAACAAAACAAAAACAAACTTATAAAAGTAAAACTCCCTTAGTTTGATTATTGATTAAACACAGGCTTTAAATAGTTGAGGTTTTCAAGTTCTTACACACACACACACACACACACACACACACACACACACACACATTCCAAGAACAGAAGAATGGAAATTGACAGTAAATCTTAAAAGATGTGTACAACTAAAAATAAAGAGCCAAGGCTTACATCTTGTATGTCTGGTATTTGTAATTTTTAAAAAGTGATTCATTTTTATTGCATGTTACAAAAGTATTACTCTTTAATGGTTTGGAAATTACTACTAGCAAAACAAAACAAAATTATCCTTCCTAACAGATTTTTTGAGAAGTACCCAAATAAAGGAACTGGAGCCAGTCTTGGCCTTAAAAGGACTCTAATCTAAGCACCAGAAGTTCCTAACTAGATCAGGAAATGCACTTGGTTACAGATTCACAAGAGGGTGTGACTGTTTTTTTCCTATCGATTGCACACGTGGCCATTGTGATACTTTCAAAAGTAGCAGAGTTGTCATCCCAAGAGAAACAAGAGTTAATTTGAGAGCTGCTGTTTGGCTTGGAGCCTGGTTGCTCTAGGTAGATAAGGAGTGTGTTTTCAGGTCCACTGCATCGTAATGTGTCTTAAACGAGCAGCTATGGATTTAGGAGTCCACAAGCTTTGCTTTAAAAATGGCTCTTATTAAAGTCCTCAGAGACTATTATCCTGCAGGGTTTGTTGTCTTTGCTTTCATATCTCATTCGAAAATTCTCACACTTAAGCACTAGAACAGCAGAGACAAGGGATATGCTCTCCTGTCTCAGTACATTCCCAGGTGCAAAGCTTTATTTCAAAATCTAATCTTTAAAAATGCCTGGCCTAGGGTGGATTATCCCTGGAGGAAACTGAGCAAAATCCCATTTGTCAGACTGCCTTAAGCAATCCCAAACTCTGGTAACATGTGATACTTTCTCTCCTTGCCTGACCCTCTGGCTTACTCTCTTCTTAAAATTACTTTTTAAAATTGTAGGGTTCATTTAAGTTGTAAAAGGTTGGCAGTAGGAAGAGAGGTATCTTTTCTCTTTTGAATCTTGTTTTTCCTCCTTTTTCCTCTAGCAGTGCAAAAATTCTCTGCATATTTATTCATCACACAAATATGCATTAAGTGCCTATCTACACCTAAGATCTTGCTAGGAACTATGGGAATGCAGATAATATAGGTAAGATGTGATCCTAGTTCTTATGTGAATTCTTTCTTCCTTCTTCCTTCCTTCTCTCCCAATATTTATTGTAGAAGGAACCTACAATAAATATTGGTGGGGGGAAAAAACCCCAAACTTTCTACCCTTTTGAAGTTCACAGCATAATATTTAGGGGACAAATATAAAAAAAAACCAGATAAATCAATATTCAATAAAATAGGAAATGCTCTGATAACAAATGGAAGACTATGGTGAGAATAATGGTGCACACATTGTGGTGATGGGATGCCCCTTGGTTATGGTAGTCAAGAAAGGATTATGTGTTAACACCAAAAAAGTAAATAGCCCAATCAATAAGTGGGCAAAGGAACTGAACAGGTACTTCACAGAAAAAATATAAATGGTCAACAAATATATGAAAAAATTGTTCAATATCACTAGCAATTAGAGAAATACAAATTAAAACTACACTGAGATTCCATCATACTCCTGTCAGAATGGCAATTATCAAGAATCAAGGAATGATAAATGTTGGTGAAGATGTGGGAAAAAAGGTACATTCATACATTGCTGGTGGGAATGCAAATTGATGCAACCACTCTGGAAGCAGTACAGAGATTCCTCAGAAAACTTGGAATGGAACCACCATTTGATCCAGTTATTCCACTCCTCTGTTTATACCCAAAGCACTTAAAATTAGCATACTATAGTGATGCAATATATCACTATCAATATATCATATCAATATTTATTGTGGTTCAATTCACAATAGCTAAGCTATGGACCAACCAAGGCGCCCTTCATCAAATGAATGGATAAATAAAATGTGGTATATAAACCCAATGGAATATTATACTTAGCCATAAAGAAGAATGAAATTATGGCATTTGCTGGTAAATGGATGGAACTGAAGACTATTATGCTAAGTGAAGCTAGCCAATCTCAAAAAACCCAAAGGCTGAATATGCTCTCTGACATGTGGATCCTGACACATACAATAAGTGGGGGTGTGTGTGGATAGAAGTTCATTGGATTAGACAAAGGGAACTGAAGGGAAGGAACAGGGATGGGAATAGGAAAGACAGTAGAATGAATTGGACATCACTTTCCTATGTTCTTATATGAATACACAACCAGTGAAACTGCATATCAAGTACAATTGCAAAAATGGGATCCTAATTAGAATAAGTTATAATCCATGTATGTATAATATGTCAAAGTACACTTTACTGTTTTGTATATCTAGAAAGAACAAATAAAACGATTTTTAGAAAGACAGAAGAAAGAAAGGACTATGTGAGGCAGTAAGTGTTAGCTAAGACTTGAGGATAAGAAAGCACCAGTTACAGAAAGATGCAAAGGCATAGAATTCTTCCCAACTAAAAGAGGAGCTGGTTTTGTGTTGGCTTTGTGTCAGCTTTGTGGTAGGAAAGATCTTGACTAGAATCCACCAAGTAAGAACAATATGTCTGGAGATGGGGTAGAAGAGGCTCCAGATAATGGAGAACATTTTAAGACTTGAGGTAAGGAGTTTGAATTTTATTTTAAGCAAATAAAACTTTTAAAGTAAGGTAGTGACATAATCTGATTTAGACTTAAAAATCATTATATTGTTATGTGGAGATTAAACAAGGCAAAAGAGGAAAGAGGCAGGCCATTAAAAAAGCCAGGCCTCTAATCTAGACAAAAGATAATGGTGAACTGAAGTAGTGTTATTGCAGAAAGAGAGAAATGAACCACTGTGATTTATATAAAGGTTTTAACTTCCCCACTTACTAGCTTTGTGAATTTTGTAAAATTATAAAATATTTCAAAGTCTGTTTTTATGTCCTATAAATGTGGCCAATAATATCTACCTTATAAGGCTTTGGTGATTAGGTGAGGTGATATGTGTAGAGCATCCAAGTACCTTATACAACGCCTGAATATTGTGAGTGGCTATTAGAACTGTGCCCCTCTGGTCTCTCATCCTTCCTCTACAACTCCAACCTGGCCAGGAGAGAAGACATAAAACTATTTTAAGGAAAATAAACACCAGAAGCATAGTGATGGTGGACAGAGCTATAGGCAGGAACTAAGAGGTAGTGCAGAGGAGGGTCAATAGATGAGGTTCAAAGGGCTCAGAGTAGCCATTGAGGGCTCTGAAAGCAGCCTGGAGATTATATTTGATCCTATAAAGATAAGATTCTACTGTAACTTCCTATGTAAAGACTTGACAACAAAAAAGTATTTGGGAATGATTTTAGGAGGGCAGTTTCCATGGTAAATGATAGCAGAGAAACAATGGAGGCAGGAAGCCTATTTGACAGGTAGTCCCAGTCATTCAGGAACCAACAAAGCAATAGCTCCAGAAACAGGGAGAAAATAAGGAGGAAGGATGCTACGAGCATCAAGCACTTTTAAATCATAGAAATAGCTGCATGTGTGACTCAGTTTCATCCTTCTCTTGCCCTACTATTGGAAGGTAGAATTCAGGCAAGTGATAACTATTCACAAAAGCATTTTAAACAGAGAAATGTTATTTTACCTTTTGTTTCCCCAGGAATAAGGCAATCATTACAAATGATGTATTTCAAGCACACACACACACACACACACACACACACACACACACACATCCCTCAGGGTCAAATAAATTAGAATGACAAGGACAATACCAATGACAAGGACATGGACATCAAACCAAACCTGTATATAGACACAGGTGATTCCCACTCAAAATATCCCTTATTAGGCATTCCTAAAATATATGGGTGTGAGTTCTAAAGGACACAATATCCAGAGAAGTGTGGATAGAGCAACCCTGCTTTAGTTGCTTTAAAAAGCTGGATGCCATGGACCCAGGGGGGAATTAATGTTGATATCCATTTAGATCAGCATATGAAGTTTAGTTTAAAAAAAGAATGGAATGCCTTCACAATGCTGGCATTGAAAGATAAAACCATCCCAAGACAAGATGAGTTTTCTTTGTCAATACTATATCTAAAATCTATATAAAAGATCTATACCATGCTACAATATTATATCAGATTCTGTTACACTGTCTCGGTGCTCACAAATAGATAAGATCTTTAGGAAGATCATTGCCAATGGTAATCTTGAAAAGTTTTTACACGCAAACTCTAGATTGTACATTTAAATTATGGTTAAATCACAGGCACAATGACATATGCAAAGCCTAGGCTGTTGAAGGTACTTTTGGTCTTGTATTATGTTTTATATTTTGGATCAGCCTGTTTGAAGATAAGCCTTATCTGAGAAAGACCAGATAGGTCTTTCCAATGTTGAAACATATTTATAATTGCAGAGCCACATTGAGAGGTGGGGATAGGGTAAGGGAATGAAAGGGTCAGGAAACTAATACAACTCTTATAAATCCCTCACACCAACTCTATGAAGTAGACTTCCTTATCTTTCAATTGAGGAAATCGTGATTTAGAGAGATGAAGTAACTTTTTCAAATCCTTTGGCTGTTATGTGGCAGAGGCAAGATCTACCTGAATCCATGTTCTTTTTATTAGCTCCCCATTTCCTTCCCTACTTGTCAAATAAAAAGCATGTGACTTCTGAGTTGACTACATGTAACAGCAACATATTTAACACATTAATCCACCTGTGAGACACTTGGTTTGAGAAACGTACTGTGATGCTCTGAGTGGAATGATCAGCAACTGAATTATTTTTCTAGTTAGGTATGAAATATTTTATTCTTCCTTGGTCAATGCAGAACTAATATTTTTCAATGGCTCTAAATGAACAGAATATATTTCTATTTTAAAAACAGTCACCTATCTTCTCATGAGCTAATACACAGATGGTTATATTTATCTGTGCAATTTGTCTATATTATGCATAGAGTTAAAAGTTAGAAAATCTCTTATTTCTGTAATCTCTTTGTTATCCAACAATTTTTTTTCTCTAGAGAATCACTATCATTCAAGATTGTATATTAGAACTAAGCAATTAGTTGATGTCAAGTCTCATCTTATCCAAAAAGCAATATGTAAGAAGAAGGCAAGAACATATGGCAAAGTGCCATAATTATTTTGGATAATACACTGGAAATCATAACAGCCATGTAGTTAATTTTCTCTGGCTTGTTTTAATTATGAAGGTTGTAAATGCAAAACAACAACTTTATTCTTTCTCAATCCCCCATAAACCTCATAATATCATGTATAACCACAAAACAGCTTTACACTGAGGTGACTGTTTACAACAGGTTAATGATGTGAAAAATTCAAGATATTTCTGTTTTTCACTTTAAATAGCAAGACAGTTTCCAAAATAATCACAAACAGATATTGCATACAACTCTATTCATTTTTGCGTACCCTTAAGCCTAAAGTTTAAAGATATTAACTTCAAAATAATTTCTAGCTATTCATAAATTTTAAATATTAAAGAGGGTTCCAGTACCATGAAGTTAACTAACGTCCTGCTGCCATGATTGGTCCAAGTCTCTGGTGTCCTTTGGTGAGTTGATTTCTGTTTATTACCATGTAGATCAAATTACTTCTTTTGGGGAGTATAATGAATTTTTGGTGCCTAGGAAATTACTTCACCTAGTTTTCTTCTTTCATGGAACAGGATGGATGGTGATGAGGAGAAAAGAAAATTACTCTATTTTAATGTGAGGATAAGGAGGAAGAGGGGACATTAATACATATGGACATTAATGTAAAGGTATGGCATTGGCATATCTGCTGAGGGAACATGTAAATGAGAAACAGACAAAAAGCTAAGGAGTATTCAATTCTAGAAACCACTGTGCAGAGAAAAGAAACACATTCATGGGATTTCTATTGTATAACCACTAATCCTTCCCAAAGAATTGGTTCAGTTCAGAACATCCTAGAGATACTTGGATCATTTTGTTGAAGCTGGACCAGGACATTTTTGGCCCTTGGTCACAAGATAATGCTCTTCTCTGAGAATAAATAGATTTGGAAGACTATCTCTGGGAGTGCAAGGTTTGAGAAGACATAGTATTTCTCTACCCACAAGACAAATTATGTAAGTTTTAATAAGGAACTTGAGCAAACAAGGTGATTTCTTAACAGATGACATTGACATTGTAAGAATTTTTACATGGCAGTTACATTGTAATATCTGTTTAAAAGTAGTAGAAATCTGCCTCATGGTACCCTGAGTAAGAAAGAAGAAACTGTAGCTGCATTTAATCATTGTCATTGACCTTGAGTACAAATGAGGAAGCCTGGTAGTGATTAAGAAAGAGAAAAGGTAACTAAGCCATGTGCACAGTGTTTTTACCATGACCCCCAAATGTGTTTGATACATTCTTTTCATATAGGGGTAGAAGAACTGTTGAGATGTCATGAATCTCTGCTGAGTTTGTGATATGGTTTTAAATTTAACAGAAGAAAACTCACCAACAGGAGACTGAGAAATCAATGTGGATAATATCTAATTATTAATGTTACTTTGAGTAGAAAATAAAGGGACTTGCTGAAAAAAATTTTTTTTCTACTTGGTTCTATCAGTGTTCTGTTTCATTAACTCACAGAATTTGATTTTTTTCCTTTTGTGGACTGGAAGAAAGATGGAGATTCCCTAAACTTTGACCAAAAAATACTCTTAAAGGTACATGATGTATGTTATTTGAATGGGCCTGCAGTTTTAAAGTCTTAGCAGATAAATAAACCTAAACTGTGATAATGTTAAAGTAAAACTGATTACTTAAGGGAAATTAGTGCATTTATACCCCCACCTCCACCTTGTGTGTGTGTGTGTGTGTGTGTGTGTGTGTGTGTGTGTGTATCTTGATAAAAAGGAGAGGCTAGATTGTGAATGGGATTATATGGCATGCTAAGTATCTGGGCTTTATCTTATGAAGGTATTTAACAATCTATTTAAGATTCATCTTTTGGTGATGCCATCTTGTTGGCAGTGAAAAGATGTTTTAGAGGCAAGAATACTAAAGCCAGGGAGAACATATGAAAGGATATTACAACAGTTGGAACAAGAGAAGATGGTGATGTAAACTAAGGTAATAGACATGGATGGAACAAAGGAGATATTTTCAAGAGATCACACATACAACTTGTAGACTGAGTGAATCCAAGGACAACATATAAGGGAACAAGATAATTTTTGGCTTAGAGAGTATGTAAGGTTATACCACTGACCCATGGTTAAAGTGTTGTTCCTCTAAGGACGTTTAGGTGATTTAAAATAGAATTTTGAAGATGTAGTGAAGGGAGGATGGTTCTGACCTTCTGAAGGGGGCATACCCTCCACCCACTATCAATGGAAGCTTGAAGTGATTGTACTAAAGAGGCACCCATCATGGAGTTAGGCAGTCTATGTTCTCTTCTTTGGTCTGTGTCATCAACATGTACCTGGGAACATGAGTTTACATTATACATTAGCAGTGTGTCTTGCACAGTGGTGAGCTTGAGACTCACCTGGAGGGCTTATTAAAACTAACACTGGTTGCTGGGTCCAAGCCCTGGAGTCCATGATTCTGTAGGTATGGGGTAGAATGCAAGAATTTGCCTTTCTTACAGGTGATATTGATACTGTTAGTCCAGGGTCACCATTTGAGAATGATGCACTGATCTAGCATAATTGTCTAATTATCTGGAGGCCATTACCATCTTTGTGAAAATGATGAATCTTACCTGGGATACTTGAATGAATATTGGTAAGCACAAAATATGACAATGAAACACTAGGAGACAAGGGAGAGTAGTTGTCTATGAGTAGCTACTGCAAACTCTATCTCTAAGAAATTCAGTAAATTATTAAAGGCAACATATCCTTCAAGTAGCATTTTAATGGAAAACTCTCAGGAAGAAGAACACATTGGAAATATCACCAAAATGTGCTTTTGCTTATTTGTGCATCTTGGAACTACTCACAGTGATCCTAGGCACAAAACGATCAGATGTCAGGGAAAGAGCATCTCAAAAGACAGTTCTTGGATGCTACAAGGAAATTTACCCCAATTTAACCACATTCAACTAACCTCGTCATTTCTCATTTTGACCTGCCATTTTCTTGGGAAATAAATAAAAGAGAAGTGGGTGGGTAACCATGGAGAAAAAGGGTACATTCAGTCAGGGGTCTGACTGTGGAAGGGCACAGTGGTTTGCACCTTGAGAAAAGCATAGCTAGGCTCTCTGCTCTTTGGTAGCTCAGTGAAACAGTTTAAGATCAAAGAGAGAGATAATTAAGAATGTGCTGAAAAGAAACCTTCAAATGAGTTGTGCTACACAAAGATGTGAGACAATTCCTGTTGTAGAGAAAAGAACACTTTGACTTTACTCTAAGACTCCCCCTTATTTGCCTTCTGTAGCCCAGTGGTATAGATATTTTTAAATGACCCTGAAAAGAAAGCACAGGTGTTCTTTATTTCATGACTAGAAAGCAATCTTTCATTTAAAGAACCTTAGGCCTGCTCTGCATGCATGCATGGAGTCAGGAACACGATGCCAATATTGTATTATTCATTTTGGCAACTATAAATTCAAAAGATGGTTCCGAGGTTGGGGAGAAAAAGGCCTGCTGAGCTGGGGAGCAGAACCCTTCCTTTGGCTTATCGAAGAAGTGATAGTGCTTCAGGCAAAAGCGTCCTGTAATAAACTAGGGAGAGTACACCTCTGAGTCAATGAAGATTTTCTGTTATTGCATGGGCTGTTTTGCCTAAAGCCAAGAAAACTCTGTCCAATAATCATGTTTTAGCCACTTCATCTCTGTCTTCAATTCTTCTCAGCAAACTTGTACTAGGTCTCATTCTGGGCACATTTACAGAGCAATTTCCATAATGATAAAATAGCTTCAAATGAGATTTAAAATGTAATTAAAGGGCAGATTTGATGTGGCAAAGGCATTGCTGTGGGTGGCCATACATCATCATGCCATAGAGCCCTCACTCAGTTACCCTATGGCATGACCCCAATTTCACTCTGGTAAGATTACATGTCCTTGTTTCATGCTAATAGCTTGATTAAGAAAAAAATAAAAGAAGATAAAACAGCCTCTCCATTAGAGAGATAAGTCTATGAATATGAGTTAGAGTTTTGCACTCTTCTCCCTTTCTGTTTATTTTCTCTCAGATTTTGGCAGTTACAAGAAACCCGTTGAATACGCAAGTGAATGTTCACAGACTGACAGGTAAGAGCTAAACAGATCTGCTTGCCCTGAGAAGCTGAGCTCTGTAAATCCTACGGCCTATTCTCAGGGTTTTTAGTGCAATTGCTGGAAAAGTGGAAACTACAGGTTACAACTCTCCAAATGAATGAATGCTTGCTCCTGGAAAACTGCCTGGTGCCTGAGAAAAGATGGAAATAGTCCTTGGGCAGTTAATTTTTGAAACCTCGAAAGTAACTAAAACTGTTCTTCACTATAAAATCAATGTAAGATTTTAAGCTTTGAAATGTACCAAACCCCAAAATATCTTGCTTACCCAGATTGCCAATCATGGTATTCACCAAATGATATGAACTAATTTTTCATTAGGCTCCTGGTTTCAATACTGATAATCATATAATAGGGAAATCATATATCTTTATAAACAGGGAAAATAAAATCCTTTAAAAGATCAGATTTTAGATCTATAATTGTTATTTAATAATAGATTCTTAAATGTTAAAAGGACAACTTGGGGATTTTAAATGCCTATGCCCATTATCTTTTCTTTTAAACATAACATTAAAATATTCACAGAGAAACAATGTGACACTTAGTGTTTGAATTATATAAAGCATTGAGAATTCAGTTCCTTCCTTGCTCCTCTCTTTACTGAAAAGAAATATTTCATTAGGCACAACAGTCTATGAAATCAAATTTATCCTTGAGATGTTGAGAGTTACAAAATAACTCATGTGTTTTAAAATATCATTAAGGGTTTGAAATTAAATTATAATCAGTAAAAACCATTTGAGGATCTTCAATTTACAGATGCTGACAAATTCTCATCAAATGGCGATTGTGCTTTTAAAGTACAATAGTGCTTTTGTAAAGAGGCAAATGTAAGGGAAAATAAGGTATACTTTCAAAAAGAAAATGAACCTACTATACCTCTGAAATAAAAGAAACCTAGACCTGCTGTATTCCAAAAGAAGAACACAAGCTATCTGAAAAGTTGACTTCACTTGTCAAAGATGCAATACTATCTTCCATTTGCTCTTACAGCAAACAATTCATGGAAAGTTGATTTCACTGTAACAATACCCTCTTTTAGCCAACTCTTGGATAAAAATTTTCTGCCAAAAAATTCCCCTACTTCCCACTCTCACCACCAGAGAGAAAGGGATTGAAGAGATAGCACCATTCTCAGTAGGACTGTTTGCTCACACTCAGCCAAGCTTCTACTGCTTGGTTTCACTGCCATGGAAAGTCCTCCAGGATAACTTGGGGAACAAGTACCTCTATTATTTCTCACAACATCCCACTGCTTCCCATTGTTACTGATTTCCTATTATAGTCAGTAGCCTAGAAATTATCCAACTGTTTTAAATGCAGAAAACTCCAAGAGAAAATGGGGAACAAAAATGTATTTCTGTATTTCTGAAGAGTGGCCTTGTGCTTGTGTGATTGTTTTCCCTCTGTTCTGGCTTCTTGGAGAGGTGTTACTTCTTCTCCTACTTAGGCTAACATGTCTTTTCATCAAACAGTTAAGTAGCATGGCGCAAACTCAGCATTCAACCTTTGATATTGTTACCTATGAAAAAAATACAAGCAGTTCCCAACTTACAAAGAGTTCTCTAACCAATAATCATTTGAAAGGCAGCGGTTCAGAACCTCAAACTCAGATTTCCAGTGAAACAATGATAATACACGTCTTAGGCCAGCATACATATATACTCTATGTGACCTGCAACATGGACAATCTATGTCATTCCAATGGCATTGCCTTGGGTTAGGTGTTTGGGAAGAAGACATCTTTTGGGGTACAAAAGGGAGAAGAAATACAAAAGGGAAACATTTCCTTTTGTGATTCCTGCATTTACCCAATGCAAAACAGTAAGCAAAGGAGATCTGACTGGGCATCTTCTCATCTTCTTCCACTTTCTGGTGCCAGTATTTTTCCTCCAGGGTTCCTCATTTTCTTGTTGTCCTTCTGTCCTACCTGCTGAAAACCTTATTCCCAGGGTATAGATGATCACTTTCACATCCTGGGAATTTGAGTGAAACCGAGTGAAACACAGATTGGTAGGACTTCAGAGGCTATATTCAAATGGTAGCAAGTGCCTGGGAGCAGACAGCCTTCATTCTTGGTATGATAACTACTTTGGGTAAAATACTATGGATTGGTGGTACACTAGGACCTATTCAACCTCCTTCTAGTTGCACAGGTTGGAAATTAAAAATTGTGTTTTCCAGACTTCTATGGAGTTAAAGCTCTGGATATGAATTGGGTTACAATAAATTAGGGTAGTCATATAAAATATAGTGTGTTCAGTTAATTTTGAATTTTGGGTGAACAATAAATGTATTAGTATGAGAATGCTGCCTGTAATTTTATTTGATAAATCCAGCAACCCTACACTGAATAGTCTTGTGAGACATTTGGAAGACAGGTAAGGTATAGGCCATCTCTCTGCCCCTTTTGGCTGTTTCTGTTGGTAAGCTTAGCATATTAATATGAGATTTCCCACACCATAGTTTCTGAGTCCATTTTCCAGCTCCCTGTGAGAAAAGGTAGTTGCTAACATCAGCTACAAAAATGGTAGCCTCTACACTTCAAATTCTTGGTTCCAAATTCACAGTTATAGAGTATATTCTTTAATTTATTGCTTCAGTGGTACATCAGAGATGGTCATTTCCTAGTGGATCCATTCTATCTGGTTTTAGAAATCTATCCTAGAAGATAAGTCCAAAGACTTGCTCCTTTAGCCTTTCCAGAATATTGGTATGCATCTAATTCCCTGTATTAAATCCCTCTCTGATTAACATATCTAGAGTAGTTTCTCTTTTCTGTACTTACTCTGACTGCTATATCTACTCTTAGGGTCAGCTCTCCTATTGTTTCTATTATTTGTGGTATGTTCCTTTAATTATTTTAGAAAGTCAAAACAATAAAACTCTACAGTTTTCTGAACTTGTTTCTTTGTCACAGCAATGAGATTCCCCATTAAGAAGGGCAGGAAGTAACCAGGTGCAGTGGTGCACACCTGTAATCCCAGTACCTTGAGAGGCTAAGGCAGGAGTATTGCAAGTTCAAAGCCAGCTTCAGCAACTTGGCGAGTTGGCGAGGCCCTAAGCAACTCAGTGAGACCCTGTCTCTGAATAAAATACAAAAAAAGGACTGGAGATGCCGCTCAGGGGTTGAGTGCCACTGGATTCAATCTTCAGTGCCAAAAACCAAACCAAAACAAAATAATAATGGTAGGAGGAAGTAAGGAATGCATATGAATTTGTACACACTGATGGACAGCTTGTAAAGAATATACTATATAAGACACTTTATGGTGTGGGAACAACTAAGAATACCCAAAGACTTTATCAGCATCCTTTAGAAACATTTTACTACAATGTTTCTCATCTCTTTTGTCCCTCATATCTAGATGTCAAATTTTCACCGACAACACATTAGATGCCTGGGGAAAATATTTGATTCAACAGTTTCATAACATGATGTTCTATTAATTAAAACATGATACATTACCATTGAAATTACCAAAAAATAAGGCCTGGAAGTGGAATATCACAAACTTATATCATTTGTGAAGTCATGGGGAGGGCTGGAAGAATACTAAAGGAAGATAGTGTGTTTTCAAGATGACTTGCAGGTTATGTGTGAGGTGAATGCTGGAGAACAGAACTTACCTCTCTGTTACCAGTACCTGGCATGATGCTGAGCACAAACTAGACACTGAATAAATTGAGCTGCATTTTTAGTCATTTTTCTACCTTCACTCACTCTGCATATATCTCAGGTGCAATTTCAATCCCCAAAAGTATGAAGTTCTCACACCAGGAGAGAGATATGGTGAGCACTGACCATCCCTGATGGACAAAGTTTTCTACTCTTGGGCCCATGTAAATAGAGTGACCCCTATAATTTATTGTCCGAACCCGAACACTTTTGAGAGCTATTAATAATCACATGAGAACAAAAGGCACAAACCAGGACTGTCCTAGACAAATGAGGATGGATGAACCTGCCACTGCCAATAAAGTGGGGAAAGTCCTGACTGAGTCATTATGTTTTCTCAGAAGCAGCTGGGCAGTCTTTCTTCCCACTTATTCTAAGTAACAAAAGGTCCATGACACGATTTTCCCTGCCTGCCTGGGGTTCACTGCACACATTGAATTGATCACTGCACCTGTTTCTTACATTCAGTGAATGACAAGCAGAGAAAAGGCAGAGGTTCACACCACTGTTTGTGTACCCAGGTGCCTTCTCACCATGGGGAGTAAACACCTTCAGTTCTATTTGCTATGGGAAGGAAAAGAAAAAAACCAAAATGCCCTTCAAAGAAAACATTTTATGAGCCTGTGTGTAGCAGAGATAAGAGCTAGGACACTGTCAAGAGAAAGATCCTAGAATAGCTTCTTGAAAGATAAACTTTTTTTTTAAAAGGTGAGGAAGGTAAGTGAATGATAATATAACACCTATTGTGTATCATCTGTCATATTCCTCTGAGCAAATGAGGATCAAAATTTCTGCTTTTGGTGGCAATACAAAATGAAAATCATTCACTTTAAATTTTCCTTTATGGCGTGGTAATTTATTCTACATGAATTTCATACTTGACATTTAATACAAAGTTGGTATTAATTATTATTATTATTATTTTGGGCTGCTGGGGATTGAACCTAGGGCCTTGCACATGCTAGGCAAGTATTCACTACTGAGAAACAACCCAACCCCATCTAATACAAAGTTTAATGTTACAAAAATGACTTTGTAGGGCTCCCAGGTCAATGAAAAAATTTCTTCCAAAACATTTCCATTTGTATCTAAGGAGAATGGGGACATAAAAACAAAATGAGAACAAAAGCAACGAAATTCTGGATTTTAGATTTATAAGCCATGGATTAAGAACCAATTTAGGTATAAAATCCCTAAACAGAGAACTTGAAAAATATATGGCAATTTACGCATGTCAGACTTTTCCTTTTGAGGAAAAGCAGGGAGAAGACACTAAAATGGAAACTTCCTGCTAGCCTAGAAGCTTCTGAAGGCAGGAAATGTACCTGGCTTCTTTACTCTTTTATCCCCAGTTCTCACTTTACTACTTGGCATGAAACTGCTTATGTTTTCAATTAAGAGTTATTAAACAAATGATTGAATATATTAACGTAGATATTACTTATGAAAGAAGTCACATCACTGCAGAACATCAAAGAGGGCTAGTAACCTTGGTAACCTTCGTATGAGACTAGATAAGAGAACACTGGCTGTTCATTATAGCAGTCCAGTTTATCATGTGATTGCTTTGACTATTTTCCCCTCCAATTTTCCAAGTTACAGCAGTTTTTGTCACTACCTCTAGTGTGATGGTAGGACTATCATTTGTCATTGTCCCTTCATTTATTCTGTAAACACTGGGTACTCACCACAGGCCTAGCACCATGCCAGGCCCAAGTGCCACAGTGATGAACATGATAGATACAGCCCTAGCCCGGGAAAAATTTGTTCTTTGAAAAGGACGGTATCATGGGCTAGATTAGGTACTCTGTATATAAAGCACTTTGAATTGGGCAACTATAATACATCAGAAATTGTGGTGCATGATAAATGAGCCTTCAGGAAAAAATCTTTCTTAATTTAACACTTAGGAAATCAGCTAACGGGTAAAACTGTTTACATAGAAAACTAAACAATTTAAGATGAGATTGAGTAATTATTAGGTTCTTTTGATTAGGTAGAAAATCTATCCTGGGAGTTAAAATCTCAAGGTAGAATTTTTGTTGCTATATCTGTTTGGACTAGTCACATGACCTTAAATTGACAAGATAATTGAAAACTATTCTTCTCCACTATAATCCCCTCATTTTAAAGGTAGCTTTAGTAGTCTAGGATTAATAACAAGCAAGCCAACAAACCAAGATTAAAACTTATTTTGTAGTATCTTTTATCAGCAAATTTCATGATAATTGGTATATATGTACTTTTAAAAATTAGGATGGGTTAAATTGGGGAGGTAAGAAAAGAAAGGTAGAAATAAGTACAAGGAAGTTTCTGAGACAGTTGTTACAAACTGAGAAGCAAAGAAATGGACTTAAAACTGCAAATAAAATGGAATGGACTGAAATACTCACCAGTTCTGTAGTCAACATTTTCTCTAATATCCCAAAGCAGCTATTTCAAATTGCCATTCTCTTTAAATCTCAGACTCCAATGCATTCCCCATCACTCTGCATTTAACTGCAGCTTCCACTTCAGTGAGAAAAATAAATCTAATAGAAGAAACCTACTTTAACCTTTCACTGAATTAAAAAAAAAACTACCAGCAACTATGCCCATTCTTCCCTCCTCCCCTAAAGTTGCAATAGAAGATATACTTTCAGATAAGTAGAGGAAAGGGAACAGAGGGAGGAGGGAGGGGAATGGGACAGGTAACTACTGGGGACTTAACTGGCACAAATTATACTCTATGCATTTATAATAATGTCAAAATAAATCCTAGTGTTATGTATGAACCAATAAAAAATTAATTCAAAAATATATACTTTCATTCCTATTCAGTCTAATTTGTAAATTTTTCCCTTTCTGCCTTCTCAAGTACCTGTATTACCAATTATCTCTCAATTATTCTAGATTCTCAACCTCTCCCTCTCTACTGTCTCCTTCCCATTGTTATTTAAACACACTTAAGTCTCTTTCCTCTTATAGCTTTGTTCTTCTTGGCCCTATATCCATCTTCTGTTATGGTCTTTCTCTCTTCCCATCACAGCCATAAGTCTTGAAAGAATTGCTTTATAGTCATTCCTCAATGTTCTCAATTCTCAAAAGTGTCTCAATCCACTGCAGTCCTGTTCCCTATTTGACATGGAGTGTTTACTGGATCCTCCAAAATCGACACTGAAATCACTCAAATCAATACTTTACATATGGCTAAATTAATTGGATATTTTTGGTTTTGTCTTCCATGACTCTTCTGTAGCATTTGAGAACTCTAAATGTTTTTTTTTTTCTTTTCTGAAAAGTGATTTCACACGCACCTGCTTTGTCTCCTACCTACTGAATTGCTGATTTTCCTATTTCCACCACAGGTTCTTTTTCTTTATATTATCCTGGAAATTTTACTACTGTTTTACTCTTAGACCCCTTTCTCTTCTCTATCTACAAACTTTACACTGAACCATTTTGACTCCTTGCAAAGTTTTAACTGCCTGCATACTGATAAAATTAGTCAGAATTTTTTCTCATAAGTATCACTCACAAGACCAGCTACCTGGACTTATATGTTTGTATGTTCCATGGTCAACTAAAACCCAACACGTATAAGACTTGACTCAATATTACCCCTTTGCCCCATTCCATTCTCTATCTCCTTCAAACACATCCCATCTCTTGTGGAAAGTATTTGAATAAATTACACCACCATATGCATGATAATCCAAATTAGATAGTGGACTTAACTCTTCCCTCTAACTCACCTACCATAAACCAATCAATCATAATATTGATTCCATCTTTTAAATTACTACCAAGTCTGTCCCCTTCCTTTTCTACATCATTACAACTTAGTCTATACTATTATCATCATTCACCTGAATTAACTTCATTATAGTCATCTCCCTGTATCAACAAGGGACTGGTTCTAGAACCCCAGTGGATACCAACATTCATGGATGTTTAAGTCCCTTACATAAAATGGCACATCATTTGAATCTAATCTATACATACACACTCCTATATACTTAAAATCCACCCTAGATTACTTATAATACACACTACAATATAAACGCTATATAAATAGTTGTTACACTGTATTGTTTAAGGAAAGGAAAGAAAGTCTGTACATGTTAAGTACAGATGCAAATTTTTTTTTTTTTTTTTAATATTTTTTTTTTTAATTTATTTATTTTTTTTACGTTTACATAGGGTAATGATGTTTATTATATTTTTCCCCTCCCCTCCACCCCTCCCACCCCTCCCACCCCTCCCACCCCTCTTTTCCCTCTACACAGTCCTTCTTTCCTTCATTCTTACTGCTCTCCTTAGCCTAACTCTAAACCTAACCCTAAACCTAATGCTAGCCCCTCCCACCCCCCATTATATGTCCTCATCCGCTTATCAGCGAGATCATTTGTCCTTTAGTTTTTTGAGATTGGCTTATCTCACTTAGCATGATATTCTCCAATTTCGACCATTTGCCTACAAATGCCATAATTTTATCATTCTTCATTGCGGAGTAATATTCCATTGTATAAATATGCCACAGTTTCTTTATCCATTCATCAACTGAAGGGCATCTAGGTTGGTTCCACAATCTGGCTATGGTGAATTGAGCAGCAATGAACATTGATGTGGCTGTATCTCTGTAGTATGCTGATTTTAAGTCCTTTGGGTATAGGCCAAGGAGTGGGATAGCTGGGTCAAATGGTGTTTCCATTCCAAGCTTTCTGAGGAATCTCCACACTACTTTCCAGAGTGGTTGCACTAATTTGCAACCCCACCAGCAATGTATGAGTGTTCCTTTTTCACCACATCCTCGCCAACACCTATTGTTGCTTGTATTCTTGATAATCGCCATTCTAATTGGGGTGAGATGAAATCTTAGGGTGGTTTTGATTTGCATTTCCCTTATTACTAGGGATGTTGAACATTTTTTCATATATCTGGTGATTACTTGTACATCTTCTTCTGTGAAGTGTCTGTTCATTTCCTTAGCCCATTTGTTGATTGGATTATTTGTATTCTTCGTGTAGAGTTTTTTGAGTTCTTTATAGATTCTGGAAATTAGCGCTCTAGAGGACATGGACACAAACCCAAATAAATACAATTTTCTCATACTAGACAAAGGTTCCAACAATATGCAATGGAGAAAAGATAGCCTCTTCAACAAATGGTGCTGGGAAAACTGGAAAACTATATGCAATAGAATGAAACTAAACCCCTATCTCTCACCCTACACAAAACTCAACTCAAAATGGATCAAGGACCTCGGAATCAGACCAGAGACCCTGCATCTTATAGAAGAAAAAGTAGGTCCAAATCTTCAACTTGTTGGCTCAGGATCAGATTTCCTTAACAGGACTCCCATAGCACAAGAAATAAAAGCAAGAATAAACAACTGGGATAGATTCAAACTAAAAAGCTTTCTCTCAGCAAAGGAAACTATCAGAAATGTGAAGAGAGAGCCTACAGAGTGGGAGAATATCTTTGCCAACCATACCTCAGATAGAGCGCTAATTTCCAGAATCTATAAAGAACTCAAAAAACTCTACAGATGCAAATTTTAAAAAATATTTTTGATCTGTAGTTGGTTGACTCTGCAGATGAAGAACCTGTGGATATGGAAGGCTGAGTGTAGTGTCTCTAGGATGCTGAGCTTCCTTTGGTTCCTAAAAGTGCCATGTAATTTCTCACTTCCAGGCTTTACAGATACTATTCCATCCTCCAAATCCAAACTTCACCTGGCTAACTCATGTTTCTCCCCGACTCTCAGTAGATATGAGACTTCCTTGGGGAAGCCTTCCCTATCCCACCAAGCCAGGGTCAGGTTATCCTGTACATTTCCATAGTACTACCATAGCACCACTCTTACCATATGGCTAGTTACTTGCTTAATTTCCTTCCTTCCCTACTGAACCACATATCAAAGATGATAGAGATCAAGTTTGCCTCATTTGTCTACTGATATATATTTACTGTCTAACACAATACCTGGTCTATCAATAGACATTCATGAAATAGGGATAAGGATGTGGATCAGTGGCAGAGTGTTCACCTAACTGCATGAGGTGCTGGGTTTGACACCCAGCAACACATACAACACACACACACATACACACACATGCCAACATAAAATAAATGGATAAATAAATGTGTACTTGCATCAGAAAACTATTTTGTCAGTCTTTTCTAATGATTGACAATTTTGTTAATACTATTTTATGTATGAAGGCTAATATCCTTTGAGTTATCAGTACATATGCTTCTGTTTAAAGAGAAATACTTTCATAAATCTATTATAATAAAAGCAGAAGATACCAATTTTTTCCCTCTAGAGATTTTTAAAATGTATCATAAACCTTCTAGACATAATATATTAAATTAAACAAATCAGAAGTCAAAGAGTAATGTACAGCTATTTAGAGTAGACCTATTGTAATTTTAAAAAATGGAGAATATCTTTAAAGACAATGCAACCTAGAGATGACAAAGCATTTTTACCTATGTGTTAACTCTTATGAGTAGATGGTAGCTACATGAAGCATTGTCTTGAGAAGTATTCTGATAACATACTGATTGATTAGTCATGATTCTCATCCATGGGCAAATGAGGGAGAAATGGAAGTTATCTACTATTTTTTCTTCCCTGATCTAATTAATACCTTTGTTGTCCAGAAGAGAAAATTAATGTCAAGAAAAGTAAAGAAACTTGTTCAAAGTTAACATCAGTGCTGGAGCAGAACCCAGATTTCTTCACTTCTTGCCTATGTGCCCTACCCTTTACTACACCTGGCCTTTAGATTCCTTACTGAGATAAATCATAAATACCAGTCTTATGATTTACCATCTTTCAAATTTTAAACTACTTTCAAGGTTAACAACTTGCCTTGGGTCACAAACATAAATAAATCCAGGTATGCCATGTGAGAACATGGCATGATCACAGGAAATAGCTTTCAACATCATAAAACTATCACATAAAATGTAGTGACAAGTTCACTCCCTAGAAGGCCAATGTTATAAGTACAGTGGCCATTGTTAGTCAGGCTAAACAATGGAGGGGGAGGAAGAATTGTGAGTAGGACAACAAAAATATTATCTATAGTTTTATTACGAGCCATACTTGGCTTGACTCTATACAAATGACAGCAGAACACAAGCAAATACATGTCCCAGTGTAAACATGTAAAGACTGGAATTGATTTAACATTTATTAATATTCTAGTCATGGTAGTAGGCACTGAGAATACATTAGTGAATGGGGCAAATGTGGTGCTTGTCTTTGTAGTCGTTACATTTTAGTGGTGAGGTCAATCATTGAAACAAGGATGCATATTTCAAAAGAGGAAATGTAAACAACTTATTGGGGAAAGGTAACCTGATGACACCATTTTTGGAAACTGCCACTCAGAAGCAGAACACAGAGATCAATTGGTGGTAACTTTTGGTAACCATTCTGTATCAAACTGGATACCCCAAACAACCACTGTGTTGCTAGGGAAAACTCAGGAATATAATATTCACAAATTGGTATTTTAAAATAAGTGAATATAAGGAGAGGAGATAAATTTACACTGAATAATAACTACTTGCACACAAATATATGCTATTATTAAAAAATAAGAAACTTTAGTAATCATCTGTGTTTAAAAGATACTTATCAATACTTACTGGGTGCTTTTTTTACTTTGTGAATCAATTTAAACATACATGATAATCAGGAATCACTATTTTTATTCACTTGGAAAGTCAGAAGCACCCTTTTCCACTGAGATTTTGAAGGAAAAGTAAAACACCATTCATTTGGAGATTTTATGGGTGTCTTACCATGTGCTTTTATAAACAGGAAATGATTTATGACTTATTAAAAGGTATGCCTCTGAGTCTCTCACCTAATCTCTAAACCCAGCTGACTTTCCCCATTTCTCTAACACTGAGCATAGCAAAAGGACATGCTCTTGATTAGTCAAGAGACACTGCTGCTCATATGGCAACCTATATTTGACTCAGGGGTTGGGAATTGAGAAATAACCTAAATACAACTCTTCTAGATGAAAATTGCTATGAGGATTTTCCATTTTGAAAAATAGAAGAAAACCAAGTAGTTGTTTTTATACCATACAATGTAGAAACCCTCTTGGACATTTTAGTGACCTACAAAATGACATTTGTACAAGGTTTACATATTAAGAATTAAGAGAAATAAGTACAAAGGAGCTATTGGTATAAATTGAAACACTACTAAAATGTTGAATCTGGATATGTGAAAAAAGATTTGAACTTCCAAAATTGTTTCTGCCCAGAAAGAAGGTAGGGGAGACTCATTCAGTGATACAAAATTTGTTCCTGATGATTGTAAGGGACAAAATGGGTGGGGAACTATGAATTATGATATAATCACTGAAATTTTCTACATCATCATTGACTAATTTCTTCAATAAGCATTGATTTAGAACCTACTACATTCTAGCATATTGCTGCTCAATACAGCAATCACTAACTGTAGGTAGCTGCCAAGCACTTAAAATCAGGTAAGAGATATAGACTAGCTCCCCTATGGTTGGAGAAAAGGTTTTGTGTTAGGAAAGGTAGGAGATGGGGCTAAAGAGGTATCATGCATTCGCCTGAGCATCTTGACCTTTTATCCTTAAAGCTGTAGGGGATTAGTCATGTTTTAAAGATTATCCCAGGCCTAAGTGTAGCAGAGTGATTCAAAGGGGAGTAAGAGCTGGGCTCAGTGGTGCATGCCTGTAATCCCAGCTGCTTGGGAGGCTGAGGTGAGAGGATCGCCAATTCAAAGCCAGCCTCAACAATTTAGTGAGGTGCTAAGCAACTTAGTGAGACCCTGTCTCTAAATAAAATACAAAAAATGTGGCTGGGGATGTGATTCAGTGGTCAAGTGCCCCCCAGTTCAATCCTTGGTACCCCCACTCGAAAAAAAAGGGAGTAAGGCTCTAGGCAAGAGATAAGAGGCCAATGAAGAAATATAATTGAGAAGGACTTCAGGGACACTGTGAATAGAGGGCATGGCACAAATAACTTGGAAGAGGCTGCTAATTGCTCTTAGAAACTTTCTCTGCTTCTTTGTAGCTGCTACCTACATTTAATTTCCCAGCAGCTCTGCAGTTACTTGTGGCTGCAGCACTGAGTTCCAACCAGGGTAAGATGAGGCAAGGTGTTGTGGTTAAAATATGAGGTATCCCCCAAAAGTTCATGTGTGAGATGATGCAAGAAAGCTCAGATGTGAAATGATTAGATGATGAGAGTTATAACCCAATCAGTGGACTAATCCCTTGGTAGGAATTAACTGGGTGGTAACTAAAGGCAGGTAGATGGTTGGAGGAGATAGGTCACTGCATGTCCTAAACTGTTTTTCATCCTCCACACCCTTCTGCCATGCTATTCTGCCTGATATTGAATTCTGAGCAATGGAGTCCCCATCTATGCACTTCAACCTCTGAAACCATGAGCACCAACTAAACTTTTCCTCTTTTAAAATAGTTCTTGTCAGGTTTTTTGGTCATAGCAATGAAAAAGCTGATTAAAACATGAGGGATGTGGGCCACCTCCCATGCACAGTTCTCCAGCTCTTACCCTTAGGGATGACTGAATATCTTCAGAAGGCCAACCTTGGAAACTGGCTATTGAAGATGGAAGAGTCTTGTTGGCCTTGGTTCCTGAATAACTGTGAAGGCTACCATCCCTCCTTGCCAACACTGTCTAACATGGAATCATCTTAGACTGTTTAAATGAGAAAGAAAATACACTTCTATTTTGTTTAAGTGTTTTATAGTCATACATTTGGAGGAATATGTGATATAGCAGTTAGCCTATCCTAGTTAATAGAGATATAAAAATATTTAAAGAGCTAAAAGCATTTTTCATGAGGGAAAAAGACTTGATGACCAATTGGTTATGGGAGTGATGAAGAAAGCTGTCATCAAAATCTTTGACTAGCACAGTCTCAAATGTTAACTTGAGCTCAAATATAAAAAGTTAATCAATAAACATTTTCTTTGTGCACTTAATAAAGTATATTTTAATGCTAGTAGTAAAGATCATTAAGGTAGGGACAAAGCCTGGGGATTTGGTGAGGCTAAAGAAAGTAGACATCTACCTAAATTTAGCAAGAAAGAGGTCATGTTTGGGTTTCTTAAGATGGTGGAATACAGGAGGTCACTTTTCTGACTACTCCATGGTGCGAGACCAAGAAAGCACACAGGCAGCTTCTCTGAAAGGTGGGTGAGCAAAAAAAGTGGGGGTGACTTTACTGGAATTTAAAAGTGGGCACTGAAAGCAGACTGTGCACTCAGGATGTTGGATATAAGAAAACAAGGAAGAAATTCCTAGTGGCACTGCTGCTGCCATGGCCAGGCTGGAAGCACCAGCCAGAGTGGTCCCTCCATGACCAAAGTGGAGGGATAAGGGAATTAAAGGAACCTGCATTTTGGGGAGGTCCAAGGTATGCCTGGGTACAGAGTGTTTAGAGATCAAGAGCATTGCCCGACAAACCTGAAAGACAAGCTGCACAATATTCTCTTGCAGGAAAAAAGCCACCACTGCTCCTGGCAATTTGTGGAGGACAAAACAAGGAACCATTCTGTAGCTGTGGTGGGGGGAGCTGGAAGCTGGGGGAACTGGTAGCTGAGGGAGCTGGTTCCTGGCAAACCCAAGTTTGGCCTGAAGTACAGGTCCAGTAAACACACACTGCATGACATAGAGTATTCTTAAGTGACCAGGAGAAAATCAAACGTGGAGAGAGGTTTACACATGAGGCAACTGGTTGTGGAAACCCACATGACTCTACCCCTCCCCCTCCAATCTGGCTACTTGCAGGAACTGTTGGGAGAGATACATCTGGCTGGAAATTTGGAAGGGTCGGAGCAGGAGAGATTGAGTTTGGACACTGAACCCAAGACCAGGAAACATGGGGGCTGCAGGTGACATAAAGGACTAAAAACTGGCTTCTCCACCACACAAGTGGAACCTAGGGAGATCACTGGGGTACAGTCTTCTAGCACAGACCAGCAATTGCTGGGTTCTAGAAGTGCACTAATTTAAAATCTCTAGACCACTGGCATTCAGCAAAGAACCTGGAGCCCACGTAAGCCAAAACCCTGCCCCGAGGAATTTGGCCTATGTCATTAACTCTCTCTCACTCCAGCAATCCAGAGTGTGGAGCATCACACTTCAGATTACCCCACCTGAAACTGCTGAGAAGAGAAGCTGAGAATTTTTTGAACTCCAATGAACAGAATTCTTAACTTTTCCCTGTGAGTTTTTTCCTCCCTTTTTTTTTCATTCTCTGTTTAATCATGACCTTAATAGTACATAGACATTCATGCATACTCATATTTGTTTCTTTCTCATTTCTAGCATTTTTGAAGCCAGTTATTTTTCATGGATCAGTTTTTTGAGGACTAGAATGTTTGATTAGTGTATTTTAGTATTATTTTGTATTCTTCTACTTTGACTTTTAATTTTTAGAACTTTTTACTTTATATATATATTTTTTTTCTCTTACTTGTTTCCCTTAATTCTCTTTCTCTCTTTTCTTCCACTAACAGCAAATCTCTACTGTTCCCTCTTTCACTCTTCCTTTAATTTTTTACTTCTATCTTATCTCCTCCTCTCCCATAATTATCAAATTCTATATCACTTCTGTTTTCTCCCTGGCCACCATTTGAAATTGTAAACCCTTTAGTAAACTTACTGTTTTTATTGTAGGCAATAACTGACCATATCATTTCTGTTTACTGTGATAATTAACATTGTAGACATCATAGTAGGAACTATTTGGTTTAATATTATATATTGCTTGCATTGGTTGTTGTTATTACTTGTCTCCCCCTAAAGAGCAAGGTACTGAAAACCTTTGGCAACACTATAAGTCCACAGGATAGAAACTCTACTGCCCCCGAATCTATACTGTTAGATAGGTAGAAAGACAATATGAAAAAGTGTGCAAGTTGCCCCAAACAAACCAAGATACTCCAATAACAGAATCCATCGACACCACAGTGGAAGAAATGTCTGAGAAATAGTTTAGAATGTACATAGTTAAACTGATCTGCAAAGTATAGGATGTTATAAGGAGCGAAATCAGAGAAAATGCAGGAATTAAAAGATCACTTCAATAAAAAGGCAGAGATTCTGAAAAAAAGACAGAAATCCCTTATATGAAGGAATCAATACACCAAATTAAAAATTCAATTAAAAGCATCACCAAGAGTCTAGATCATTTGGAAGATAGAGTTGCAGGCAATCAAGACAAAACATATAATCTTGAAGACTGAGTTCAGCATCAAGAAAAAGATGTTAAAGGACCAGGAACAGAACTTGCAAGAAATATAGGATAATCTGAAAAGACCAAATTTAAGATTTATTGGGATAAAGGCTTGGAGATACAAATGAAAGGAGTGCATAACCTTTTCAATGAAATAATATCAGAAAATTTCCCAAACCTAAAGAATGAAATGGAAAATCAAATATAGGAGACTTACAGGACCCAAAATATACAAAATTACAACAGACCCTCATCAAGGCACATTATTATGAAAATACCTAACATATGGAATAAGGATAGAATTTTAAAAACTATCAGAGAAAAACAGCATATAACATTTAGAGGGAAACCAATGTGGATCTCAGTTGATCTCTCAACCCAGACCCTCAAAGCTGGGAAGTCTCTGATTAATATATACCAAGCTCTGAAAGAAAATGGATGCCAATCAAGAATACTATACCCAGCAAAATTAATCTTTAGAATTGATGATAAAATAAAAACCTTCCATGATAAACAAAAGTTAAAAGAATTTACAACTAGAAAGCCTGCACTATAAAATATACTCAATAAGACATTTCATGAAGAAGAAATGAAAAATAAAAATGAAAACCAGCAAAGGGAGAACCTACACTAAAAGAACAGTGAATCAATGGAGAAACTAACTAAAAAACCAGGGAAACTAACTAAAAAACCTAAATGACAGGGAATAAAAATCATATCTCAATAATAACATTGACTGTAAATGGCCTAAACTCATCAATCAAAAGACACAGACTGGCAGATTGGATTAAAAAACAAGAACCAACAATACGCTGTCTCTAAGAGACTCATCTCATAGGCAAAGATATCCACAGACTGAAGATAAAAGGATGGGGAAAAATATGTGATTCACATGGATCTCATAAAGAAGCAGGGATTTCTATCCTCATATCAGATAAAGTGGACTTCATGCCACAGTTAATCAGAAGGGACTAAGAGGAACATTTCATACTGCTTAAAGGAATTATTCATCAACAAGACATATCAATCATAAATATTTATACCTCAAACAATGAAGTATCTACATACATCAAACAAACTCTTCTCAACTTCAAGAAGTAAATAGACCACAATACAATACTAGGTGACTTTAACACACCTCTCTCACCACTGGATAGATCCTCCAAGTAAAAACTAAATAAGGGCTGGGGATATAGTTGGTAGAGTGCTTGCTTTGTAAGCACAAGGCCCTGGGTTCAATCCCCAGCACTGCTAAAGAAAGAAGGAAAGAAGGAAGGAAGGAAGGAAGGAAAGAAGGAAGGAAGGAAGGAAAGAAGGAAAGAAAGAAAGAAAGAAAGAAAGAAAGAAAGAAAGAAAGAAAGAAGTTATAGAACTAAAAAATATAATTAATAATTTAGACTTAATAGACATATATAGAATGTTTCATCCATCAATGACTGATACACATTTTTCTCAGCAGCACCAGGATACTTCTCTAAAATAGACCATATCTTAGGCCACAAAGCAACTCTTAGAGAATACAAAAAATAGAGATACTACCTTGCATCCTATCAGATCATAATGAATTGAAATTAGAAATAAAAAAAAAGAAATAAATAATAAAATAAAAAAGAGAAGCTACTCTAATCCCTGGAGACTAAATAAAACACTATTGAGTGACAAATGGTAGCAGAAGAAATCAGAGATGAACTAAAAATACACTTAGAGGTAAAAGAGAAGAGCAATACAACATATCAAAATATCTGGGACACTATGAAGGCAGTGTGAAGAGGAAAGAAAATTCATTGCATTGAGCTCATTCATTAAAAGAATAGAAAGTCCAACAAATAATCTAACATTACATCTCAAAGCCCTAGAAAAAGAACAAACCAATGCCAAAAGCAAAAGAAAGGAAATAATTAAAATCAGAGCTGAAATCAATGAAATTGAAACAAATGAAACAATCCCAAAAAATTGACAGAACAAAAAGCTGGTTCTTTCAATCAATAAAATCGATAAACCTTTAGCAAGGCTAACAAAGAGAAAGAAAGAGAAAAAAAACTCAAATTACCAAAATTCATGATGAAAAAGGAAATATCATAATGAATACTACTGAAATACTGATGATACTCAAAAACTATTTTGAAAATTTATACTCTAACAAAATAGAAAATCTTGAAGACATCAGCAAATATCTAGGGACATAAGACCTACCCAAATTGAATCAGAAGGACATAGAAAATTTAAATAGATCAATTCCAAGCAATGAAATTGAAGACACCATCAAAGCTGACCAAGAAAGAAAAGCCCAGGACTAGATGGATTCTCAACTGAGTTCTACCAGATCTTCAAAGAAGAACTAACACCAATCCTTCTCAAATTATTCTATGAAATAGAAAAGGAGGAAACCATTCCAAACTCATTCTATGAAGCTACTATCATGCTGATACCAAAACCAGACAAGGACACATCAAGGAAATAAGTTTTCAGACACATATCTATGATGAACATAGATGTGAAAATTCTTAATAAAATACTGTCAACAGGGCATGGTGGCGCACACCTGTAATCCCAGCAGCTCAGGAGGCTGAGACAGGAGCATTTTCAGTTCAAAGTCAGCCTTAGCAATGGTGAGGTGTTAAGCAACTTATTGAGACTCTTTCTCCAAATAAATTATAAAAAAATAGGGCTGGGGATGTAGCTCTGAGCTCAAGTGTCCCTGAGTTCAATCCCCGGTAAACTCCCTCCCCTCAAAACATTGTGAAATCACACACAAAAACATATTAAAAAGATAGTGCAACATGATCAAGTGGGGTTCATCCCAGGGATGCAAGGTTGGTTCAATATATGGAAATCAATAAGTGTTATTCATCACATCAAGAGACTTAAAGACAAGAACCACATGATTATCTCAATAGATGCAGAAAAAGCATTTGACAAAATACAGTATCCATTCATGTTCAAAACACTAGAAAACTAGGGATAGTAGGAACATACATTAACATTATAAAAGCTATATATGCTAAACCCAAGGCCAACATCATTCTAAATGGAGAAAAATTGAAAGCATCCCCTCTAAAAACTGGAACAAGACAGCCATGCCCTCTTTCACCACTTCTATTTAACATAGTCCTGGAAGCTATATTCAGAGCAATTAGACAAAAGAAAGACATTAAAGGGACATGAATAGGAAAAGAAGAACTCAGACTTGCTGATGACATGATTCTATATTTAGAAGATCTGAAAAACTCCACCAGAAAACTTCTGGAACTCATAAATGAGTTCAGCAAAGTAGCAGGATATAAAATCAACATCCATAAATCAGTTGCATTCCTACCTATACATCAGTGAATGAATCAACTGAAAGAGAAATTAGAAAAACTACCCCATTCACAATAGCCTCAAAAAAATAAAATACTTGGGAATCAATCTACCAAAAGAGGTGAAAGACCTCTGCAATGAAAACTACTGATTAAAGTAAGAAATTGAAGAAGACCTTAGAAGGTAGAAAGATCTCCCATGTTCTTGGATAGGCAGAATTAATATTGACAAAATGGTCATACTACCAAAGGTGCTATACAGATTCAATGCAATTCCTATTAAGGTTCTGATGACATTCTTCATAGAAATAGAAAAAGCAGTCATGAAATTCATTTGGAAAAATAAGAGGCCCAGAATAGCAAAAGCAATCCCCAGTGAGAAAAGTGAAGCAGGGGGCATCACAATACCAGACCTTACATTATACTACAGAGCTAAAGTAACAAAAATGGCATGGTATTGGCACCAAAACAGACATGGAGACCATTGTACAGAGTAGAAGACACAGAGAAACACCCATACAAATACAGTTATCTCATACTAGCACTATAAACATATATCAGAGAAAAGATAGTCTCTTCAACAAATGGGGCTGGGAAAACTGGAAATCCATATGTAATAAAATGAAATTAAACCCCTATCTCTCACCCTGCACAAAACTCAACTCAAAGTGGATAAAGGATCAAGGCATTAGACCAGAGTCTCTGCACCTATTAGAAAAAAAAGTAGGCCCAAATCTTCATCACGTCAGCTTAGGAACCGAATTCCTCAACAAGATTCCTATAGTAGAAGAAGTAAAATCAAGAACCAATAAATGGAATTTTATCAAACTGAAAAGATTCTTCACAGCAAAGGAAAAAATCAGAAACATGAAGAGAAAGCCTACATAATGGGAGAAAAACTTTACCACATGTACCTCAGATAGAGCATGAATCTCCAGGATATATATGTCAGGGGCGGGCTCTGAGGGCCCCAGAGCCGCACTGTGGCCTGATCTCTAAGATGGTGCCTGGCAGCTTGCCAGACATAGCTGCACTCATATACAAGTTTTAGGAAGTAATTCTGGTTGGCTGTTGTACATGAAGCAATCCTGGTATCTGCCTGGAGACTGTTCCTTGATAGGCTGACTTTCCTGGTAGTCTACTCTCTGATAGGCTGATGTTCTCAATATAAGTCTGAGACTTGTGGAATAAAGCCCTTTTTGGTTCCTGTGATCAAGAAGAGCGTATGCATTGTGATTATCCCCACGGGCGGTGGGCGATCATATATATAAAGAACTCAAAAAAATTAATACAAAAAAAACTCAATAAATGGGCAAAGGAACTGAACAGATATTTTAAAGAAGAAGAAATATGGTTAACAAATATATGGAAAACCGTTCAACATCACTATGAATTAGAGAAATGCAAATTATAACTACATTGAGATTGCTTCTTATTCTAATCACAATGGCACTTATCAAGAATATAAGTAACAACAGGTGTTGGTGAGGATGTGGGAAAAAAGGTACATTCATACATTACTGGTGGAACTGCAAATTGGTTCAACCTCTTTGGAAAGCAGTATGGAGAGTCCTCAGGAAACTTGGAATGGAACCACCATTTGACTCAGTTATCCCACTCCTCAGAATATCCCAAAGGACTTAAAATCAGAATACTATAGTGACATGGCCATATCAATGTTCACAGAAGCTTAATTCACAACATGTAAGCTATGGAACCATAGCTTTATCTGCCCTTCAACAGATAAATGGATAAAAAAAAAGTGTGGTACATAAACCCAATGGAATATTACTCAGTTATAAAGAAGAACACAATTATGGCATTTGCTGTGAAATGGATGGAACTGAAGACTATCATGCTAAGTGAAATAAGTCAATCACAAATAACCAAAGGCCAAATGTTTTCTCTGATATGTGGATGCTGACTCACAATAGGTAGGGGACAAAAGGAGGAGTGGAGGTTCATGGGATTGGACAGTGGGGGAGAAAGGGAGGATGGAAATTGGAAAGACAGTAGAATGAATCAAATATAACTTTCCTATGTTCATATATGAATACACAACCAGTGTTAACTCCACATCAAGTGCAACCATAAAAATGAGAAGATATACTCCATGTATGTATGATATGTCAAAATACTTTCCACTGTCATTTATAACTAAAAAGAACAAACAAAAACAAAAAAAGAGGTCAAGTTTGAAAAGAAATTGGGACATTTGGGTTACACTAAAAGTTAAGACAAATAGATGGGAATTGAGACAAGTCAGTTGGTTATGATAGTGATGAGCTTCAGGGTATACATCTCAAAATATGGCATCTTGGCATTTGAGAAAATACCAGAAAGTGAGGTCTCTCTCACTTTTTTCTCACCTATTCTGCCATAATACAGGCCATAAAACCTAGATGACCTTTCTCTAACTTAGGTCATATGACCCTCATTCCAGAGGTGCACTCCTTATTCCAAATGAAAAGGAATGTCCTTATCTTTGAAAACACAGGGATGGGACTGTGATTG
Source organism: Sciurus carolinensis (assembly GCF_902686445.1). Classification (NCBI taxonomy): domain Eukaryota; kingdom Metazoa; phylum Chordata; class Mammalia; order Rodentia; family Sciuridae; genus Sciurus; species Sciurus carolinensis. Next base: position 25,120,934 of record NC_062232.1, read on the forward strand.
TGGCTCAGTGGTAGAGCACTTGCCTAGCATGTGTGAGGCACTGGGTTTGATCCTTGGCACCACATAAAAAAATAAACAAATAAAATAAAGGTATTATGTCCATCTACAAAAAAAAAAAAAGAAAAAGAAAAAAGAAAACAGGGACAGAGAAGATTCTTAATAAACAGGCCTTGCTAAATTTCTCCCAGTTTATTATTGTTTGATCACATATCACTTCATTCAATCATACTTCTGCAAGACTGTCCAGTCTTAATCAAATCTGAGCATAAAAATACATACTTTCCTTTTTCTTTCTTTGGGTTTTCATATGTGAAAATTCTTATGTCATGTAAAACTTATAAATAAGTTTGTATGCTTTTCTCTTGTTAATCTGTCTGTTATGGGTATCTCGGCTATGAAGCTAGTGATGGGTGAGGAAAAAATATTCACTCCTACAGTATAAAGAATCAAGAAGAATCTAAATTTCTAGAGAAAGGGGCTTGGGTTCCCAGAGTAGCGTGGGTCATCAAGATTGGCTTCAACATACCCCAAACTATAAAAACTGAACTCCAATTTCAAACCAACATCACTGTACTTCTATGGGGCAAACAAAAGGTAAAAGGAAGGTAAGAGTTCAGTCTGTCCTCATCTTCAGAAATTTAACTGTGCCTTACTCTTAGAAAGCTTTAGTTGTTCTGGGGTTCTAAGGATTCTTTCTATGAGGAACAGAAAAAAGAGGGTTTTTAAAATATGCTGGTTCCATGGAATCAACTCCAAGACCAAGGTCAACAATGATGGGCAGCCCCTGCCTTCCCTAGTCCCACCCAACCTCAGGACTGGAATCTTTAGCCTGTAACCCTTTACTCTGCTGCTACAACTAATCCTGCCCAGTCAAGCAAATCAGCAGAGTTCACTCAATGACAGCATGCAAGAGTTGTGGGGTGAATTTTGCTGCTGCCATTATGGTAACCAGCATGTATCCTAGATTCAACATGATTACTCTAATTCCTTCTGCCTTCTGGAACTTTCTTCTCACACTTCTCTCAGTTTAAGAACCATATTTCTTTCAACTAGATTTCTCAAATCATTTTCCTTATGCCATTTGTTCACAGGAGTCATATTTTCCTCACCATAATTTTTGCAAATATGTTGTGGAAAAGAAATAATACACAGTATCTATAGTACTTGCTGCCTTGCCCTATAAAGAAATTCTATATAAGAATTTATATAGAAAAATGGAATATACCATAAGAGTTGTGAAAATGGGCATTTACAGTTCCTAACAAGGTTTTGCCAGTCTTTGGTTGTGCCAGATGTTACCAGCCATGGTTGTTCAGGTTCTGTAGGCTTTAATATCAGTACTTCCTGCTTTAAATTAATGAACTCTGTAAATGCAATCCAGAGTATATTAGGGGTCAGACCCTCACTAGCAGACAGAGCCTGTGATTTGCTTGAGCACTTACTAGGTGCCAGATATTCTCCTAAATGAGTCTAGTGTAGTAAATCACTTCATTTTCATAACAACTCTATGAGGTTGGCATCCTTATCTCCATTGTATGCATAAGGACACTGAGGTTTATAGAAGTGACCTAGCTAGAAGGTGGTGGTCCAGTTACAGTAAGTTATTTATCATTCTTTGCCTGCTCTTGGTTCTTTAGAGCTGCCATTCCTGAAGTAATGACTGTGTCTAATCTTGGGTCAATAAAAATCAACCAGCCAAATATTAGAAGCCCAAGTTTCACCAGCAGATGGACTCCTGTATTATACCATTTTCCCAAGTCTTCTAATAACAGAAACAGCAGCAGCAGCAGTGCTATCAGCAAACATTTATGAGCACTTACTTGTGTTGTGCCACACACTATATTAAGTATTTTCCATCTGTTATATCAATGTAATTCCAGTATTGAGTGAGCATAAGCTGAGCTGCCTTATGCTGCACACTCTCCCATTAATTGCCACCTTTAATCCTCAGTCATTTTGACTGAGATGCTTTGTTGGTGGCTTATACCTCAGAGCTTTATTTGAGCAGAAGTTAGAGCATGGCTTTAAACATTGGATACCTGCCTGGACCTTGCCAATTTTTTTCTCCTTAAGGAACTAGACTCTAGTTGTTAGGTAAAGATTATCTCTTTCTGGATAAAACCTATCATGGGCCCCTTCCCAAACTGGGTTCCTGACACACTCCAGCCCTTCTACCAGTTCCCATTCTTTAGTTATTTACATTTTGGTTATTATACTCAAGTGTACAAATTCCTACTGGCCTTTGCCTTTGGGATAGCTGGTGCTTTCTCTTGAGAACTGCCACTTCAATAGCCAGGACAGTCCTCTAGTCATCTCTCTTTATCAACAAGTTGCTACAGTCATCAGGTTTTTTTTTTTTTTTTTGGTACTCCATCTGCTATTATTTTTGTTTGTTTATTTTTATGTGGTGCTGAGGATGAAACCCAGGGCCTCACACATGCTAGGCAAGTGCCCTACCACTGAGCTACATTTCCAGCCCCCGCCATCAGGTTTTGTTTGTCAAAAGCAGCAGAATAGTCCCAACAGAATAGTCTTGTACCTGTGACATTGAGTAGGAAATATCAGGAGAAAGGGACCTTGTCTGATTTATCCCCATATCTCTAGCTCTCTAGCACTTCCTCTGTGCTTGGAATGTAGAAGATTTTAATATGTTATTGAATAAATGAATGAATGAAAGGATATTAAAAAAAATCACACCTTATTTTTCTGTCACACTCTTAAAAATCAAGGCTATAACTGAAATTTCTAGTTAGAATAAAATATACCTTTTCTAGTTCATAATCTGAGAGAAAAAAATTACATTGCAGGTTATACTTTTATGGTAAAATTTCCCATCTCATAACTGGATTTAATTTATTCTAAGATAGTAGAAATACATTGGTGCCATATGAGATGAAGGGGATTTAAAGAACATAATAAAAAGAAGAACATTACAATCTGGTTAACATAACCTAACCCTGGGAAGATGAATAGCATTCAATTCATACAAAGGCAATCTACACTTTGATATATACAAGGTCTTATTAAAAATGAAAGTTGATTATAATGAAATGCTATCACCATGCAAAGATTAGCATAGTGTAGAAAACAGACAAACCAATGATCTGGCAATAGTTGAAGTCAATCCTTTTAAATAGAATTCCATAGGATCATTTTTTAGTTCCAAGATGGTCAAATCACATAATGGTTAGAGACATAATTAAGAATTATGTTCTAAGAAAATCTGCAACAGAAGGTAATTAATCTCCTTTTGGGGAAGGCTGGATTTTTAATGAATCAGACATGATTCTGTGGAGAAAGGCTCAATGTTGCCATCTACTCTCAGCAATCTGGTTAGCTGAAAACATATCATACTAGGAGCCCCTTGGGACATGAGGTCAAGTTTCACATTTGTGCACAGAAAGCATGCATTTGCTGCTACTCTTTTACCATGCTGGGCATGCTGTGGAAGGACCAGAGGAATTTTGGAATTGTACACTACACTGAAAGCTTTCAGTCCTGTACATGTTGAAATTAATGAGTCATTTTCAGATTTGGGACTTTTCCTTTAAATTGGCTTTTATAAAATCATATATTTTTAAATGAAATCACATACTCAGAAGTGAAATAGATGAGTGAGATGAACGATGAAAAGTATTAAATTTGGAGGAGGCTGGGAGCCTTGGAAAGAGCCTGGTTGAGCCCTCTTCCTGTCCTTTACTCTGACCTCTGAAGTAATCTGGAGTACTTCTAGAAAGCCTTGATGTGTGGTTTGAAAACCGTCAGTTCTGGAGCAACCTTTTTCTCAGATGAGGTAACCCAGATTTAAGAAGTTAAGTGACTCGTAAAATCATGCAGACAAGTGAACTGGCAGAGTGGGAAGGAACTGGAAGTATCTTGGTGGCTTTGATTTCACTTTCTCACTGCCCTGTCTCCTGGAAAAGTGTTACTCAATGGTTCATAATGAACATCACCAGGGATCTTTTTAGAAACAGCTCAGGGTTTGTCACAGACCAGCTAAATCAGAATCTTGGTGGGGGTGGTTCTTGGAAATCTGCATTTTAACTAGCTCTCCAGGTGATTCCTAAATATCCGGACCCTTCATTATCTCTCCTGCCTTGCCTTTTCTTTTGGCCATCATTCTCCAACTCCTAAACCCCAAAGTAGTAGATATTTACATTATTAGGAGTGAAAATATTGTCATAAAAGGAAAAAAGGGGAAGAAGTGAGGTAGAAATAACTCCAGAGCTATTAATCCCTCACCTCAGGCCTCATTTAAGTCATTTTGGAATTTAACTATCTTTGTTTAGTGACAGCACTATGAAAATGAATAATACACTCTACCACTCCTTTTTCTTGTTACATCAGTTTTTTAAATGTATGTATTTGTTTCAAACTGTCTTCATGATCATCTTAGAACATTTATTACATAAATACAATGTTTAAATAGAAGAACTATGGCATGCACTATTTGGCACACAGAAGAAAGAAAACATGCATAGATACATAAGTGCTGAGGTTTTGAAAAATTTGTTCATTACTTTACAAAAATATGTCTATCGAAATTATATATAAATGTGCCAAAGAAAGGCACTAATTCAAGGTAATCCCTGGTAACTTCTCTTATATCATGAAGGTTCATGAAAGTGAGGAGCGTACGGATTACTGAAACTGTGAGAAACAAGAAAACTATGTGAAAACAACATTTCCATGAAAGGGGGGTAAGGGCAGGGAGAGAGGGAGAAAGAGTGCATGCAATTAAATGTAACCTTTTAGACTCCTCCTTATCTGTTCCCCTTAAAAATCAATATCTCACACGTTTATGTTTCAAGTTAAAGTAAATGATTTTCTGTCTCTTCTAAAAATCTTTGGAGAAAATGAAAGATGATTTGAAGTATCATAAAATCAGGATTGAGAGCAACTACCCTGAAGGAATGGATTATTTTAGGATGTGAAAGAATGGCCAAGGTCTATGCAAAGTTATTTTTTGCTTTGAATAGAAACCCTGAGTGCAATGTGTAAGAATATAAAGCTATTCCCAACATGCAAAAATTCTGTAGACTTTTTCAAATGAACCCTCGAAGTCAGTATTTTAACTCTGCTACTGAGAGAACTATGTATGTGTTAGGTTTCCCAAATGAAATTCTCTATTCCCAGGACAATCTTTTATAAAGTCACACAAAAAAACAAATTGAATTCAAAGTTCTTATGACTGATATGCTCTGACTATGCCCTCTTTCATAAAACACATCATCTACTTTTTATATATCTCCGTGTATTCTTTAGAGTCACAAATTATATATTTCTTCTAATTTAAGCTAAAGCACATGATTTTTATTAATAATCTAAATAAAAATTGCAAACACAAAACATTTATAAATTCATGCTATGAAATTAGGATTTGCAACAGCCGGAGTTCCTCTGGATATTTTTTAAAATAACATATGGGTTTTTCACTTCATGAATCTTTGATTACAACATTACCTCTGAACAAGAGACTGGTGGGGTGATACAGCATTTTCAATTAAAAGTTATAGTATTTGGCTTAACACAAATACTACACCACAGGTTAAGTTTGAGATTATTTTGAAATCTCTGAACTGCTCAGCAGGTAAAAACAAGCAATACAGCCCACTTATAGCTCATCAGCTCTGCGTTTTGAATCATCCAAGCTATAACTGAAGGAAGGTGAGAATGAGCATTTGCCACTCTGAATGGGGGGTGGCACTTAAATCTCAGGAATCCCCTGGAGATAAAGCCAATTGATACTTCACATCACCCATCATGCTCTGCCATCAACTCTCCACTGCCATGGAATTCACAATGGAAATGTGCCACACTTAGGCCACTTTTCATTTCAGCCTTTTTATATACACCCTCCCCTTTCATATTCTCCCTGGAACTGAATTAGTTACTGTTTCAAAGAATAGGAGCCCTGTGCTAGGGAAGGGTGGAGTGAGTCCATTTGTTTGGAATAAAATGGTCAGAAACAGAACAATAAACACAGAAGTCTGCTAGAACAGGCTTCAGTTTATCAACACAAAGAGTTTTCTTCATTACTTCCTTGGACATCAGTTGCATTTAAAGATAGAGTTGCTAATAATTTCCTTTCCCTTTTACTTGTTTAATTATGCAATAGGATATTAAAGCACTTGGGCGGGCATTTTGCCAAATTTTGACTCTTTTAGTTTTATTCCAACTATTTCCAATTTTAACTATTTTCAATACAGATTGGAAATCTTGGCCAGTAAATCATTCAAATATAGCATGGTTTAATATTACTCAGGTTACATATACATATGTAGTATCTTATCTCCCACATATAACTATACCCACTAAATTAGCAAAGTAACAATGCCTATGCCATCATGGTGTCTGAATCTGGGTTCTTGGTAAAGCAGAAGAACATTGGATACAAGTAGTTGATTTAGGAGGTGATCCTAGGAAACACTATAGGGAATAGGAAAGTGAGAGAAGAGAAACAATCAAGAGTGCCTCATTGAGCAGATTACTGATGTGGGCACCTGGGGCTCAATGCTGCTGGAGGCCCTCTGAGAATCTAAAACATTCTTCACAATTATTGCCACGAAGGTAAGAAAAGCTGGGGGTTTTACCCATCTACACTTCCTTATTGATTGAGGTTTGGTTCAATTCAAACCCTGGCACATCTGGCATGACCTCTGTGTCCACCTACCATCCCCAAATTTAAAAGGTCATGACCGTGATATCTAAAGCTTCTGTTCTACAATGTATTAAATGCTATCCCAATCTCTACCCAAAGAACAGAATATAGGATCATGGCCTCATAATGATAGCAAAGAAAAGAGATGCATACACTGCACACAGGATTTGACTGGGTTTGCAAAACTTCTTAAAATTCTTTGCATATGAACTAGATTCAACCCTCAAATTTCAAAGCAAAAAATATCAGCAACTGCTTGAAAACTGTGGCATAGAAGTTCCTAAGAGTTTCAAAAGATGAGCATTGGGTTTCATTCCAACTACATACATACAAAGCCATTTCAATTTCAAGGGCTAGGTCAGAGCTCTTGAAGTCAAAATAGCAAGACTCAAATCTCAGAGCATTTTCATAGCTGGATGATCTGCATTTACTTGCATTTGTAGGCAAAATTATAAACAGGAATTAAAATGTGTGAATTCAAAAAAGCAGAGTTTTCCTAAAGAAAAGAACCAATAACATATTCAGGTAAAGATCTATCACATAACAAGAAATGCCCAAGACAAACAAAATAAGTGAACAAATACCAGCTTCTCACTTTTGACACATAATTTAGAGCCTGAAGTTCTTTTGTGCTTCACATCATAAAGACTCCCTTGACAAAACATTTTGTGTTATTCCTCTAAGATTGTAAACAGAATCTGAATGTGCACTGTGAGCATCTCAGATTCATCCCCAAGAACAATTGCGCAAATGCTCTCCTGCATACAGAAACTTCTGGATCCCCTTAGGGAAGCCGCTTTTTGCCAGACAGGCAGAGGGAGAGCAATCAGCATGGTGTTGGAGGAGGAGGAGGAGATAATCATTGTTCCCTTCCTTTATTAGGGTTCTCAGGCCCCACCCACAGTGCCTGCTCAACTGGACTGCTCCCTCCAATCTCACTACTGCTTTCAGCCTCATATTTGTAATGGTGAAAAATCAGAGCACAAAACAAACTTGTCTGGAACAATTGAGATTCTGCACTTTGGAGTCAAACAGACACGGGTTTGAGTCTCAGCTCAGTAAGCTTTGGCAAATTTCCCATTTCCTTATCTGCATAGTGGAGATGATAATAGTGCCTTCCTCCAAGGTTTGCAGTGACATAGAGTCCTTGTTACTTAGTACTCAAGAAATGCTAGCAGTTGTTATTATTACTGTCATTATGGAAGCAAGAAAGCAGGCTATAACACAAGAGTTCTCCTGGGAAACTGGAAAAAGGCTGGGGAAATATAACAAGCAAAGAGAGAGAGTTTTCCCTTTCTACAGAGCACTGGCTTTCAAACTGTGGTGCCAGGATCATCAACATCCTCTGGGAACTTGTTTAGGCCCCATTCCAGACTTGTTGACTCAGAAACTCTAAGGTCCCAACCACCTGTGTCTTAACATGCCCTACAGGAGATGCTGATTTAGGATTTGAAAAATCACTGTTCTAGCTATGTATCAAGAAAGGTAAATGCTGAACTGAGCTTAGTTCATAAGGAGAATTTATGAGTGGTCTGCTTTTGGCCATTTCTATCACTTGGGACTGATCATTTTTTTAAATTGGGGGTTCTGGGGGTTGAGGACTCTACTTGTAGCATTCTGTGGTGTCAGTAATCTCACCATGGCTGATTTCAAGCTACCAACTAGATACCAATGAATGAGGAATTCTGCAAAAAGAGATGTACATAATTGGCTCTTGGAATATTAAACATAAGAGAAGTAGTTAGCAAGTAGAGCATTGTGTGCTAAATGTAAGGATAGAAGCACCAAGCAATACTTGAGATTTTCACTTAGATATTTCACTTATATATGATACAATCCATAGTTAGAGCCTTTTAAAGATAGAGGTAGATAACTAGCTATAAGGGATTGTTTGTCCTCTTTCCAGAACCATAAAGACTGAGTAGAAAGAATTCCATAGGCCATTTTGAGTCCTTCTTTGTTTTAAATATGTATGTAAAAATGTATATAAATACGATAACAATTTTCATCTAATCAAGCCCAGACTATCAGATTGTTGAAGTCCCATCATTACTCTTAAATTTAAAAAATAACCAATAGCAAAACTCTTCAACTATGATTAGAGATCATACATGCTTGTGTAATAAAGTGTATTTTTAATATAAAGTCAAATTTCAAATCTTAAGGCTTGTCAAATAACATTTTCTCAGCCATATGTTTAATAGCTGTAAAGAAAAGACAATGCTTTCTACTGCTGAGAAAGTTGATTACAGAGGAATCTTATTTTAAGTGTTGTCCTTCATTTAAAATCTTAAATGATATTACATATGTTCTTTTGATTTTAAATGAATACATATTTACATAAAATGTAGTCATTTCTCCCACTTCTTCATTGTTGAAACTGCCTTCGCCAAAAGTTATGCGGTGTCAAGATGGGATCAGAATGTGTGGGAGCAGAATTTTTTTTCAGTCAAGTTTTGCTAACATATGCACTATTCACAAATTACCAATGAGACAATATATATCTAAGAAAGATGTGAAAAAGCTGGCTATTAAAACTATTTCCTTAGTTCTTGCCTATGTAAGAAGAGGAGAACATGAAAGCCAGAAAGATAACACTTGAGAGGTCACATGGAGTGAGAAGAAGGGCCACGTAAGCAGTGGAATGCAAGAGAATGTTAAATAATTGGCTCTGGGGGTTGAGGACTCTACTTGTAGCATTCTGTGGTGTCAGTAATCTCACCATGACTGATTTCAAGCTACCAACTAGATACCAACGAATGAGGAATTCTGCAAAAAGAGATGTACATAATTGGCTCTTGGAATGTTAAACATAAGAGAAGTAGTTAGCAAGTAGAGCATTGTGTGCTAATTGTAAGGATAGAAGTATCGAGCAGTACTTAAGATTCATGAGGCATCCAGGTACTAAACATACATAATATACTAAACATACATAATATACTAAATATACATAAGACATAATATACAAAAGATGCTAAATATGCAAGAGGCACTAAACACTGAGGATAAAATAAATATATATGTGCATTTAATGTTCATGAAGTCTTTATTCAGTCACTCACAGGTAACATCCATTTTAACTCCAGAGGTTTTCTTCTTAAGAATGACATAATTATTCATTGACTATTTGGGTGAGCTTCAACTGTGGTCAAACATGCTTGTCTCTGTGTCCATGATGAATTGTGTGTCACTGATCCAAGTATCACCTATTGTGAGTTCCCTTGTTTGAAAGTTAACTCTGGTTCTTGTAAGCACACCATAAATGGAGAAGGCTAATGCAGTAGATAGAACAAAGAACATTAGGTATATCAGAATTCCCATAGTGTGGCCATTCCAGTCCACTTACCAGCTATCCTAAGTGTATTAACTTGGCTCATATCTTTCTCTTTTGCTCCTTACTGTGTGATTTTAATAAACTGTGTGATTCAAGTATTTTAATTTGGTCTGTGAGCCTTTCTGTCCCATGACTTCCAGGATAGGTTGCCTGGGAGTATACTTGGAAGACACCATTGCATCAAAGTCATTCGCCACATGGTAGAGGAAAGAGATGACATGCAAAAAATAATAATTTGAATTTCCCTGGGACAAAAACATCATCTTGGAATGGATGAAGATCATTCATTTAATTTGTTTAATTATTTACTACATTTTAAAGGAACAAACTTGAAGTGAAAAAAGCAAAACCATCCTGAATGTACTGACTTTTGAAATGATTTGGGTGACCACATCTAGAAAGGAATTAAGAAAAAGTCCACAGAATATATTGCCAAAGAAATGCTAAATTAAAAAATAGGCATGATAGTCTGATGGTACCTGTTTACTTACATTCACCCATCCAAGAATATTTTTAAAAACACAAGAGATGAATCATTTGATGACATTTAAAACAATGCAAAAATAACCTTAGGTCTAACATATCATTGAAAGATACAACTAATTGGATTAGAGAGTTAATATTTAAATAAGTAATATTCAGAAACAGCATTAGAATTTGGCATTTATTTTAATGTTGTTATCACTGAATGTCACTGTAAAATTAAGTACACAATTTGGAGCAATTTAACTTAACATTTGTTGGAATTTATTTACTGCCTATTTGTTTCAAGGCATTCTGTTAGATACATCAGGGGGCTACAAAGATGAAAAATGTATTCCTAAGGAGTTTCAGTCTAATTATAAAGATGAAGAATGTTCTATTACTAACTACAACTTAATACAAATAAAGTATAAATAAAAATCTGTAGAGACTTGAAGAATGGAAAAGCATAACTGGTTGGATAATAAGGACAGCTATGGTTGAGGAGCTGTGGGAGATAGTCCTTCAAGCATGATGTTTAGGATATTGATAGGAAAAGGGCAGAGAGAAAACTAAGAAGGCCCAGGAAATTATATGATGCAGATGTGGCCTTAGAAAAAGACAAAACACTAACTCATGTAAACCATAAACTATTTTGAAGGAAAATATTCAAAAGCCTTTGAGTAATTACTAAGATAGAAGCAGACTCTTCTAGCAATCTCTCACTTCAAACACCATGATTTGATTGACCATTGGGCTTCTTGGGGCAGTATCTGAGACACAGTTATCTCTAGCCTTGGGTATATAGACTTTGGCACAAACCTGTTTTAAAATGGAATGTGTTGCGCTGTGACTGATTTGTTCACTTGTGTCCATAAGTATACTATAAATTCCTCAAAGCAGAGGATTTTTTTGATCACTTTTATCCTTAAATCTAGCCTTGACTATAGTGCTTAAAGTTTATCAAGTGCTCAATTCATGCTTATTGAATGAATGAATCTACCATGTTTGGTTGCCCTGATCTAAAATGATTGCCCTGATCTTCTTATTAATAATGTAGTACTCCCTTTGTCAAAGGAGAGAACGAAGAAAGAGTAGAGTGAAGAAGGGAGAAAAGGTTTTCCCAACCAGCACACAAAGAACAGATCTAAGGTTCATACAACACATAAAATCAGCATAGACATGATATAAGCACAGATTAGAAAATACAATTACACTAACAGGAGTGGAATTTACACTACTTTCTGATACATATACCTGCTAGCTGTCCTTAGATAACTTCTTTTCTCTTTCAAGGATGTCTTAGAGACTCCAGAATAAAAATATTACACAATTGGGAAGAGTGAGGCATACTGTTTGATTCACTCCCTTGGATAGAGCCTGAATAATTTTACTTATAACAAGGACAGGAAATATTGGAAGATAACAAAGTGTCTTGTGAATCATCTAAGAATGATAATATTAAGGTACAATGAGGAACTCTGAAGAGTGGCAATCTATGAATAATACATTTGATATAGAATGTGCCTTTTCTCTTTAGGTGAATATGTAATTGAGTAGAATTTTACATTGCTAGAAGGTAGTATTTGCTCTTCTCTCTCTCCCTCTCTGGGCTGAATATATTTTTGGCATTATTATTGTAAAAGAAAGATCACTATTCCATAAGCCAAATTTTCTTTCAACTTGCTGCTTCTTGAATTCCTTTATTCTTTCTTCCCCTACAATTGCATCTCCAGATCTCCTTGGAAGGATAAAATAAAATAGAATGCCTATGGGCTATCTGTCTATGGTGGTAACTGGATTGAATTCAATGACATTCAATACAAATGTAAGATAAGATTTCAGGACACACTCAGCATGAAAGCCTGCCAAAGGAGTTTGTATAAATCTTGAAAATAAGTTACAGGATAGGTAAAATTACCACATCATCCTTATGATGAGAAGAAAAAGCGTTCAAATTAAGAAAAATTAGAGATAAAATAAGAACATCTTATTACCAAAAAGTGACTTTCATCTACACTGATCTTACTAAAAAAGATACTTGTATCTTTTCTTCAGTAAAGGAGTCCTACAATATTGTACATTTTAACTTGTAGATAATTTGTGTGTGGAATCAGAATCTAGCCTTTCTGTCGTTGGGGTGATAGCTATGTATATTCTTGTATTCTTTTCTAGCTATTGCCCCATTTTGCAAATTCCTCTCATTTATTTATCCCCATTCCTTCTCTACTTCCCTTATTCACAACACACCACAATAAGATTTTCTGACTCTAGTTCCACTATAAATTATTTGATCACATCATCATGAACCTTTTATTTGCAAAACTCCAAGGGATTGTGTTCATACCTAGTTTACTCAGCTACCTGGTCATCCCTGACACTGCTAGCCACTCCCCTATTTTTGAAACTTCCTCCTTCCTCAGCTTTCTATTCATTGTTTTCCTTCTTTGCCTTGTATTTTCTGACACTTGTCTTGTAGTTCCTAAAGGAGGAGTCCTTTAAATTTTTTTTTCCACAGGTATTGTTTTCTGTTAGATATTCTGTCTAGGACATCATGCCTATACTCTTTCTTTTAAAAATTTTTATTTGCTATTTTTAGTTATACATGATAGTAGAGAGTATTTCGACATATACACGTGCAGTATAACTTGTTCTAATTAGGATCCCATTCTTGTGGTTGTATATGATGTGTAGTCACACTGGTTGTGTATTCATATACGAACACAGGAAAGTTATGTCTGATTCATTCTACTGTCATGCCCCAATTCTCTTTTTTTTTGAAACACAAAGCACTTGTTTGTTATTGCTATAATCAAAGCAAAAATATCTTAAAATGATCAGCCTTGATAATGGAAGTATAATCAGAACCATTACTCATAAATTTACAGTTTGTTCTCTGCTGTTGAGACTTCACTGTTTCACAAACACCAACAATAACAAGATCTTGCCTACACAAGAGGAAGAAGAAAGAACTTGAAAGTTGTAAAGCATGGCTTGACCACTTTCATAGTTTCTGACTTTAGACCAATCACTTACCCTCTTTGAACCTGTTTCACCTTATGTTTAAAAAGAGTTAGAGAGGGGGCAGAATAAACCTGCCCACCCACATAGAGGGTCAACTGAGATAATACAGGAGAGAACGTGGATGAAATTGTACTGCAAACTAAAAAATTATACGAAGTACAATATCACTAAGCAAGAAGGGAAAGGGATCATCAGTTTATGGAAACCTGAATGACAGTCACCAAGAATCTTCAATCCTGGAATGTGACAAAGGACCTTAATGACAAAGTTCCCAGACTAATGAAATAACTGCTTTGTCAAGTCACTTAATATGGACCCAATTGTAACCGAGAGACACTGTCAGCTTTATTTTACCTTAATATACATTTGTATAGGCAATAATAAAAAGACGATTATATAACAATCGAGTGAGTTTTAACTAGTTTCAAGAATAACATATGCAGTTACAAATGAGAGGTAGAAACACTGTATTAAAGACCTAAAAATATAAACATTATGTAAATAAATGTTTAAATTAACTGCTGGAATTTCATACAGATGAATTAGGCAGAAATTACATTATTTTGTCAAAGTAAAGGAAAGTCACGTTTGTTTGTTTTTATCAGTACATTAAAATTAGAGTAATGCCCAAGAGCTTCTGCACAACTGTCAGTTCAGAGAATTTTATGTAAAAGGCTTAAAATAATAGGATTAAAACTGGTGAATGGTTTATTCAAGTATTCAAGCAGGTAAGTAAAAGAAACCAAATAATTACGAGGTAGAAACCATTCCTTCTTCTTAGTAATATTTTGAGTTGTTGGTGTTTACTTTGTTTGCATTTATATGTACTGACACTTGTGACCTTAGGTTTATTAAAGGATATGTTTACACGGACAGTATTAGAAAAAGTATCATGAATCAACAGATACTCTTGAGAATTTTCATAGGGCCAAAACAAACTTAGTGATCAAAGGCTTATTAGTGATATAGAGTTTCTACATGAAGTTAGTGAAAAATTAGGTCTTTTTTCTCTTAGGAAAATGGGCAGCTCTCTCCAGCCTAATGTGTATTTTTAATGTTAATCCTGACAGTTCATGAAATAGCTTGTAGTGGAAAAACAGGCAGTTAACACACCATTATTCTTGCATAAATGAAAAGCTCTCCAAATCATAGGTGAGAAAATACGGGTAGTTTCTCTTTCAAAGCTAAAGTAGTCACTCCAGAATAAAAATATTATAAAATATTGTTTGGGGTCCACATTATATTGGTGAGGAATTTAAAGTTCATCAAGGTAAAAATCACACAGTTGCAACTAATCTCCACCTGAGAGCTTATGATCTCTCACATCATTATATCTTTGGCACTGAGTATGATTCCATGTATATATATGTTTGATATTTTGATGTTCCTCAAGTTCTAATATATATGCAAATTCCTTGGGAATCTTTTTACCATGTAGATTCTGATTTGGCAGGTTAGAAGTGGCGTCTGGGATTCCACATTTCCAACAAACTCCCAAGTAATGCTGAGGCACTGCATATATAGAAAGGTGATAGATGGTGTTTTAACGAAATGAAGCAATTAATAATAAATGGAATGCATAAGTCTCTATTACAGAACAGCATCTATGTGCACTATAAAAGAGTGTTATAGTTTTTATAGTTTTCCTCTGTGCCTAACTGGCTCACTATGTACCCAGGCCAACAGTGAGCCCAAGGAAAAAAATGAAGTTCATAAATAAATACCATAGACAGTTGAAAATATTACTGAGCATGAAAATTACAGCATTTTAAGGCTTTAATTTGTCTAGTTATTACACACACACTGTGTGAATTCAAAGTAATCCTGTTGTGACTCACATACTGTTTAACAAGTTGGATGATAACTATAGAAAACTCTTAAGGGTATGGTCAAAATTTCTAATTCACAAACTCCACTAGAAACTTTCCTTAGGATTGAGGGCATGAATCCCATCTCTAGGAAGCCAAAATTGCAGCTGCCACACTGTCACAAAATTCTATTTCACCTCAGTGATATTTGAAGAGAGGAGAGTCAGTCTTCATCCATTCTTCCCTTTGGGTTAAAATGGAATAAGCAAAAATGGGGTCAGGGTAGAGAACTAGAAAGAAAGGAAGGAACATTTTTCCTTGGAGAGATCCTAAGGCATACCAGATAGAGTAAGATTCTGACTGTGTCATAGATACCACCCTCTGTGTCCAGGTCAATAAACATCATATTACTACTTCTTCCCCCTCCAACAGTAGTAGTTACAGACTAGAGTTTACCAATAGCATGTAATAACTATGGCATTTGTCCTTAAAATACAGGTAAACTCAACACTTTTGTGTATCAATCTAAACATACCATGATGGGCATCACTGTACTGTGACTCTAAGAATCACAAATAATTACCAGTCATTGAGTGTACATGTGGCAGGGCACATGATTCCTCCTGAGGAGTAGGGGGATAGGCTATAACATTCACTGCTTCAGAAATATTTATAGTCAAATTGGTAGGAAAAGGGGTTTTATTCTAAGTCAGCTTTGACAGAAGATGGAAGAAACTTAAAAAATAGGAAATGTACATATACAGATTTAGTTAGCCTGTATTAGGCATGAATGGGAAATTTCCTTTCCCATTTTCTTTGGTATCTATCAGGATATGGGGTTGCAGGCCGACTACCTTCCTTTTCTTAGAGGAAGTTTCTCTTAAGATGGGGGGGTGGGTGCAAATTCTGTCTGTTTTACTATGTTTGTCAGTGTTTCCCTATTCTCTGTTTTTTTTTAAATAGAATAATCCATAATATTAAAATAACAATATTAGAAGACAAAAATGTCCTTGATCCAAACATCTCATAATAAAATCAACACATTGTTTTCCATATTAATTTACAGTCCTTTTCCATACACACATTTAATAGTTATACATTTACAGTAATATATTCCATTTTGTCATTTTGTCACTTTTTATACAATTTGATGTATTCCTTTTTCCTCTTAGTTTTCTTTCACTCTCTTTCCTTTAAGGATTCAAGTTTAAAATTACAAATAACCTGGTCCATATATGTCTATTTCTCTCTCATGGTAGATAATCTCATGGGATTAATTTTATCTTTTTAATTTCTAAAATGAAATCATACTGATAGGTAACAGAGAGATGTGACTAATGGGAACATGAGGTTAAGGGGATAATTCTATAAACTGGGCTTACTATGTGAACTCCCACATACTTTCTTTTTAAAAACAATTTATCTGCAGCCCTGCCTGGCTTAAGTCAATAGAATATGTTATATTCCTCAGCAAACAACCTGTTATGTGCAGGAGAAATGCAGGTCCAAAAGACTCCTCCCTGCCAATAAGAAGAATACAAGTTATTCTAAAGGGGGAGAATATTGTGACCTTTACATAGACCTGATTCCAGAACTCAGGGAGATTGGCAAAGTCACCTAACCATAAATTATGTAAGAAACAAGTTCTAGTAAGAACAAGTCAGCATGGACCAAAGTGATGTAGACTGAACTTGAATCTTTAGCATGTTATTATAATAGTAAAAGACCATGTACAGTAGAAACTTGAGAGTCCAATGTCATTCTGCTGTCAGTCAAAAGTCAAGAGGTGGACTTGGGCAGGATGCTCTGGAAACTTCCCTAGGGACCACCAATAAAACTGGAGGGCAGGAGAAGTACACCATCCCTCTCTTTTTTAAGAGTGTCCCTCTTTTCTCTTTTCCTAACCCTTCTAATAAACTCATGCCTGCTACTATGTGTGATGTTGCCAAAATCTTTCCAACAGAAACTATCTGCAAAAACTGATGGCCAAGGACTGACATGGTTGTGCTGACTCTGTGGTATGCCCTTGCTCTGTAACAATGTTAATTGAAATTTGTTTTGTTTGCTAAAAAAAAGATATCATGATTATCTTTTCAGGAGAGCACTATGCAACTAACTAAACTAAATAATTCATTGCGCAAAGCCCACATAATTCTGTAATTCATTCAATAATTTCTCCATGGATGGGTGTTTGCTTTATTTCTACTTTTTGACTACTACAGACAATGCTGCAATAAACATCCACTACAGATAGCCTTTCATATTGAGACTTTTATTTCTGTGGAATTGACTCTCAGAAATTTAGTGACTGATTAACAGTGTGTATATTTAAAATTTGAACAGCAAATACTACATTTTTCTCCAAACAGCACAGCAATTTATGTTTCAAGGAAGAATGTGTGACATCTCAAGAATGAGACAATTTTGGGATTTTCATTCTTCTCTTAAAAGAGGAGGAAATTTGGAGAGGGGTGGGGAAGGGAAGTAATCTGGGGATGACATCAGTTTGGTGATTATAAGATGGCTTATAGTCACATGGTAATTATCAGAGTGCTTAAGTTGATGTCTTCTACATTCTCTGATCAGTAATTTTGGCAATGTACACTATATTATAGGCTTCTTACTTTCATTTGTTCAATCTAGTGTGCAAATACATGTATTAGTAGGTTAGTTAATAGTACACAGGAAAAAATAGTACACAGGGCCTTTTTCACCAGTGGGTAAATTTCCAGTAACTTTAAGATTCTAAGTGAAGATTTGCAGATTTCTAGAAATTCAGGAGTAACAGACCTGGTAGGGAGAACTGGCTTGGGGAGGAAAAGTATGAAGAATTTTAGCACAAGGTATTTAGATTAAAGTTAGTCTCCTTGCTCTTACTTTTGACTCCTTTCTACCTCTTTTATTTCTTCTAACCTATCTCAAATGCACTAGAAATTTATTTTTATATTATATGAGTTAGGAGAGAATCTTCATTTTCCAAGACGAATGGTAGAGTGCTGGCACCATTTATTGAATGGAATGCCTTTTTCCCATTGAATGAAAATAACCCCTTTGCTATATAATATTTCCAAAAACAATGGATCTGCTTTTGGATTCCAAACTGTGTTTGAATGATCTATTTGTCTCTTTTTGTGCTGATACTACACCACTTGGTATAACAAGTTTAATATTAGATAAGGCAAACTTCCTTTCTTTTTTCTATTGTAAACAAATGGGGTACAACTTGTTTCTCTGGTTGTACATGAAGTAGAGGCATACCATTTGTGTAATCATACATTTACCTAGGGTAATGGTGTTTGATTCATTCTGTTATTTGTTCCTTCCCCCCCACCCCTCCCACCTCTCTTTTCTGTCTATACAGTCCCTCCTTCCTCCATTCTTGCCTCCCTCCCATCCCCCCATTATGTATCATCATCTGCTTATGAGAGAGATCATTAGTCCTTTGGTTTTTTTGAGACTTCCTTTCTTATCACTAACAGAAACATTTACTCTTTCTCATACATTCTTGAGCTATTTTTACATATTTATTATTTATTATGAACTGTATATCTCCCATCCTGCCTTAATATATCCTGCCTTCATTGCACCTGAAGTCAACAGAGATAATCACTGTTTAAACAGGATCTCATCTCAGTAAGCCTCAGATATCATAATTATATTTTATGACACTTAAATGCTAATATTAGGGTAAAAAACTGAAGTGAAAAAAATGTTCAGGACACTACTTAAATAAATCACCATATAGCCACAGAATGGCATACTTGTAGTCACTGAAAGAATGGTTAAGCTCTTTGTTATAGGTTGGATTTTATCCCACCCCTCCAGATTTACATGTTAATGTCCTTAAATGACCATCCCAAAGATGTGACCATATTTGGAAACAGGGTCATTACAGTATCAAGTTAAAATGAGCTTGGGCTCCGATCCAGTCCAACTCCTGTCCTAACTCCTGTCCTTAAAAAGAGAAAACTGGACATACACACACACACACACATACACACACACACACACACAGAGGGAGAACTCCATGTAAAAGATGAAGGCAGAGATCCAGAAGGCAAAAAATACCAAAGAATGTTAACAAATAACCAGAAGTTAGGGGTTGAGGCATGGAACAGATTCTCCCTCACCATGCTCAGAACAAAAGTTGCTTGATTTCAAACTTCTAGTCTTCTGAACTATGATAAAATAGATTTCTACCTGTTAGGACACCTAGGTTGTGGTACCTCTCACTATGGCAGCCCTAGAAAATTAATACATTGCTTATATACTGATAGAAGGAAGTGTCTAAGATATGTGATTGAGAGAGAAAAGTATGATTCAGTACAAGTGCATAAGCAAGCTACCATTTATATAAAAATGTACATGCATAGTAAACCAAACACACACAAAACACACACACACACACATACCTCCTTGAAAATTCATAACTGTCTTCTGAAGGGTACACAAATAACTGACAATACTGTTGCCAGTACACAGAGGTAAGGGAAAGAATTGTTACTCTATACCTTTTTGTAACTTCTGATTTCTGAAACATGAAAATGATCACTTATTTCAAATTAAGAGAAATTAAAATCAAATACAGATCCTCAAATTATCACCTTTTAAGGAACTATCTTAATCAAGTAAGGTAATTTGATCATATTTTGTTTTGTACTTTGTATGTGCAAATATATATCAGTGAACTATTTTAACTTAGTATTTGCATATACTAATAAATCTCTGTTTCCTGTTTACTCAGACAAGAGATTTTACAGGGCTAAAGTATGATCAACATTACTGGATATAATGTGGGAGTTAAAGGAATACAGGACATAATTTCTATATTATAGAATCTAATAATTGAGTTAAGGAAAGATGAAAAAAGCTTCAGTGAGGCATGAAAGCAAGTCACTTCAGTTTTCGGTACCTCAGTTTTCTCAACAGTAAAACATCAAGTGAGATAAAATGGCCACTGAAGTCTTAAAATTTCTGAATTGTATAATTTTCTTTTTGAAATCACATTTTAAATTTTGAGATAACTGTAAATTCACATGTACTTATTAGATATTGAAAATGACAAATCCCAAATAGTGTGGCCTGGGAAGAGGGAGTAAGGAAGAAGGCAATGCATTGATAACATTGATCTTTTCCCAATACATTCTTTCCCAGTGTTAAGACAGGCCCTGGGGATGAGATATCCATCAAGTCTGGAATGATAGTCTCTGGGAAGGGGCCAAAGCATTGATCCTTTCCAAAACAAATCCTTTCCCAGATACTAACCGCTGATCCCAGACCCTCCATCTGGCCCAGTAAGAACAGATCTCAAATTCCTGATAGCCCAAACTGACACTCTCATTAAGTCACCTCTCAGTGTGATCTATATAAGCACAGACTTCCCTTTTGGCCAGTGGTTCATTTTCCACCAGGAAAGTAGGTCCATCAGAGGCATGACACCATTGCTGAAAGGCTGTGCTGATCTGTGAAGTTTGCACCCAGATCAGTCCTTTTGTACTAACAACTGTGAGAAATAAACCAGAGAAAGCTAGTATACCTCTGCCTCAGATGCCCCAAGGGTAAAATCTTACAAAACTGTAGTACACAACCATCACCAGGATACTGACAATGATAATGTCAAGCTAGAGAACAGAACCAAAAGGATCCTTCTGTGTTGCCCTTCTAGAGCTACATCAACCTCTCTCCCCTGTCCCCATGATGTCCCAGACTCCTGGAAATCACTAATCTGTTCTCCATTCTTTAATTATGTCATTTCAAGAATGTTATATAACTGGAATCATGTAATACACAACCTTGTAAAATTAGCTTTTTTTTTTTTACTCACAAAATTGCCTGGTTATGTATTCAAGTTGCATGTGTCATTATTTCATTCTTTTTTTTTTACTGATGAGTAGTATTGCACAGTATGGATGAACCTTTGCTTATATAACTATTCATTGTTGAAGACCATTTGGGCTGTTTCTGGTTTAGAGTTTTAATAAAGCTTGTATGAACATTTTTTTTTTTTAGGTTTCAAATTTTGTCCTAACTCCTGTCCTTAAAAAGAGAAAACTGGACATACACACACACACACACACATACACACACACACACACACAGAGGGTTTAATGTAAATTATAACCCTAGAACCTGAAGATTCTTCTCATTTTATTCCTAAAAATTTTATAATTACATGTTTTATATTTAAGCTCATGATGTGTCTTGAGTTAATCTGGGCTAGGGGCATACATATGCTCCAGAACCATTTGTTGAAAAGGCTAACTTTCTTCCATTAAATTCCTCCTCCTCTTCCTCTTCCTCCCCTCCCTTTCCCCCTTGCACATACAAAGCACTTGCTATACCACTAAACTACACTCCAGCCCCCAAAACTGATATTCAACAGTTTGGCATATTTACATGTGTATGTTCCACTGCCCACTCTCACTGCTCTTATTCAACATAGTTCTGAAAATTTTAGATAATGTAATAAGGCAAGGAAAAAAACACAGATTGTAAAGTAAAAAAATATAAAATTCTCTGTATTTGCAGATGACATGAGTATCTACGTAGAAAATACCATGGATTCTACCCCCACAAAAAAAAATTGGAAAAAAGAGAAAAAAACCCTTCTATCACTAAGAAGCCAGGTCCTAGGATACAAGATCAACACACCAAAACCAGTCACATTTTAATATATTAAAAATATAAGTGAAATTAAAAATACGACACCATTTACAAATGTTCCCTCAAAAATGGTATGCCAAATTTGTCAAACATCAGTTTGGGTGACTAGAGCTGTAGCTCAGCAGTACAGCACATGCTTAATATCTGTGAGACCTGCAGTTCAATGTCCCCCACCTTTGTCACATAACAAAAAAGTATTAGCTTTTATATCCATGGTACATTTATATAAATATATAAATATAAAAATTATTATCATTAGGGGAAGTTTTGTGCTAAGTACCATGAAAGGTGCCCAACAGTAGATATGGCTTTTTTTAAAGCTCTGTTGGTTTCTGCCTCATTTTGACTGCTGATTTTTTTAGATCTCACTAGTTTCTCCACCCATTTTAAAGTCATTATTTTTACTTTTCCACACTCCATTCTTTGAAAGCATGCACCAAGTTCAGCTTGTATCCAAGGGGGGATGGAAGATAAAACTATGCATCCCAGATGGGAATATCAATGTCTATTAATTTAAATTCTTCTAAAACAAAGATTTGTCCCTCAGATACAGTTTTTCAGTGATCAGAGGAAACTGTATTATTTGGTTGCTTTATGGTATGGTCGATCTTATTTTTCTCCCTTTCTAAATTCATAAGCTGTTTTTTTTCTTTTTTATACCAGTATAACTTAACATGGATGTTTATCTTATGTTATTAATTTATTTGTTTAGGTGACAAAGATTTCTTTTGGTGGGTTCTCAAAACTAATAGGTTTTTCCACATATTTCTGTGGATACAAATTGTACCAGCACACTGGGAAGGGAAATGAGCTGACAGAATATGTGTCACTTTGAATCACTGGGTATCCTACTGGGAATATTGAGTTACTTAAGCTTCAAAGAAAGATGTGACAATAGCTAACCATATTTTAGATTCGGATTTTAATGTTCTTACAGCCTAGGTGGCCCATCAATTTTTTATGCTAAGTTTTTTTCTTAAGTTCTCCAACAATTTCTCTGGGCAAGTTTGTTTCAAATGCAAGACTAATTTTAAGCTCGATTAAAATGTTAAAGAGGCTGTCATGCCATTTGTATTATCCTTTATGAAAAAATCAATACTTTAATAGACTTCTTTGGTAAACTATTTTGAGAAATTCAATAGGATTGTTAAATAAAGCAGAACTCCCCATCAGATTCCAGTCTTTTATTATGTATTCTCTGACAAAAGGGTAAAATAAGATGAAGCAATGAGTTACATGAAAAAAGATTTAAAGATTTTTTCTTTTTGCAAAGAATTTATTTTTTACAATGTTCTGAGCTAAGGGCAGAAATTTGCCATAGAGAATTGTTAATTGTCTAAGTCCTAATACCTCAAATTTAGCATGTTATTCATCCTCTATTGCAACAATACCACATTCTAGTACAGTCAGTTATTTTTAAAAATCTGTCTTCCCTACTAGACCATGAGTTCTGACTTCAAAGATTATATCTTATTCATACTTATTTCCTCAGCATGTAGCATCACACCTGGCTCACAGTCATATTAGCTATATTTCAAGGACTCAACAGTCACATGCCTCAATACTGGACAGCTCAGATTTAAAATATCTTCACCATCACAGAGAATTCACATCATAGTGTTGGTTTAGAGCAGGATTTCTCAACCTTGGCACTACTGACATTCTGGACTAAATAATTCTTTGTTGACAGGGGGTTGGGGGGGTGGAAGGGTGGGAGGAGGTGGGGGAGGACTATTCTATGCATTGTAGAATGTTGAGCAGCATCTCTAGACTTTATCCACCCCCCAATATGACAACTGAAAATGTCTCAGGACATTATTGAATGTCCTTTGTGGATGAAATCAACCTGGGTTTAGATTTACTATCTTACAGAAATACTTTTTGAACTAGAATCCTGGAAACCCTTAGATTGCCAAGACTTACCCTTTGGATTGCTGAAAATTGTTTTCTTTTAAAAGAGATTCACATATAACTTAAGTGCTTCATACCATTTCATAAGACTTTGTTGTTTAATAAAAGAAAGACTTATTAGAGTAGACTTGTGCCACAGTTATGAGAAACAACCCTAAATTTCTCTTTAACTAACACATTTTGGACCCATCAAATGAAAATTCTTGCTTATAAGAAAAACATCATAAATTTTCTTCCTTTGACTTTAAACAAAATATGCATACATATCTCCTCACTACTTTAATATATACCAATCTGGCTTTCAACTGTGAGAATCCATGTTCTTTTTCTCTAACGGCTTTCTTTGGACACAAAAGTGTTTTCCTTGCCAAGGTGGTATGACAGAAATGCTACTTCCTCTTGGAAGCAGATTTCAATCAGTGACAATCAGGATTTGGTGTACAAACACCCCAGATCCCTTGCCCTTTCAGAAGGATAACTCTGAAAATAATATTCAGTATTTTCCCAGTAGTGTTATATTCTGGTAGACCAGTGGTACTTGGCTTGGTAATGTCTCTTTTATGGAACACCTTCTCATCATTGTCTTAATTTTTCTATCACCTTTGGGCATTTTATTCCTCTCCAAAGTGAATTTTTGACTCAGGGTCTACTTTAAAAAATATAAATATTTTGATTTCTTATTAGTGCATTATACTTATAGATAATAATTGGGTCCATTTTGACACATTCATAACTGTATATAACATACTTTGCTCTATTTCAGTCCCCAGCGTTACCCCTTTCCTCCCTTTCTCACTCCCCTGATATCCTCCCTCTACTCTATTGGTCTTTCTTCTATTAATTTCTCTCAGGGCCAACTTTGCATTAAATTCTTTGCATTAAATTGTTAACTCAGGGTCTTCTTCTGGGTATTCTAGAATACAGCACTTATTAATTAAATAACTATTTATTCTGAATTATTATTATTAGTGTTATTGTTATTTTTGGTGCTGGAGATTGAACCCAGTGTCTCATGCAAGCTAAGCAAGTACTCTACCATGGAGTTATACCTCCAACCCCTATTTACAATGATTGAGCCCTTACTGTATGTTAGGTTAGGTGGAAAAGGTACTTCCTTATAATTAGAACAAATAAATATGCTAAATCCAGGATATGCCTTTGTATTCATTTTATAACATTCTCCTAATATTCTTTTTATTGAAGTACCATTTACTTAGCATAAAATTAATCACTTTCAATAGCTCAGTGGCATTTAGTATATTCACAATGTTGTGTAATCACTCTCTCTAGTTCCAAAACATTTGTATTACTCCAAAATAAAATCATGTACCCACAAAGCAGTTACTCCTCATTCTACTTTTACCCTGCCCCCAGCAACTAAAATGTGCATTTTGTTTCTTGGATTTATCTACTCTAGATATTTCATAAGCCTATAGTATGTGTCCTTTGTGTCTTCTTCCTGTTAATATAATATTTTGAGGTTCATCCACATTGTAGCATATATCAGTACTTCATTCCTTTATGGCTGACTAATATTCCATTTTACATATATACCACAATTTGTTTATCCATTCATCTGTTGATGTACATTTGGTCTGTTTCCACCTTTTAGCTATGATGAATAACCCTATTATGAACATTCATGAAAAAAGTTTAAATATCAGTTTTTAATTCTTATGAGGGTATATTTATGAGTAGAATTCCTGGGTCTCATTTTAAATCTATATTTGATGTTTTGTGCAACTGCCACAGTAGCCGAACCACTTTATATTCCAAACAGCAATATACAATGATTCCAATTTCTCCACATACTAACAAACACTTTTTATTTTGCATTTTAAAAAATTAAAGCCATCTTTGTAGGTATCAAATGGTATCTCATTGCGGTTTTGATTTGTTTTTCCTTATCTACTAATAATTTTGAATATCTTTTCATGTGCTTGTTGGTCATTGATTTATCTTCTTTGGAGAAAAATCTATTCAAATGCTTTGTCTGTTTTTTAAATTGAGTATGGTATTTTGTTGTTGTTGAATTATGCAAGTTATTTATATATTCTTGGTAATAGATATTTATCAGACATACAGCTTGTAAATATTCATCCATTCTATAGGAAGAATTTATTTATATAAACCAGAACAGGTATTCAGTTAACATTGCTAAAAATAGTTATTCAAGCCTCTCCTCACTTCACCACAGACTTATAAATTGGAACAATGTTCCTACCTACAGAAGACTAATTACCCATGTGCATCTGGACTTTGTGGGAAAAGGTTTGAAAAGAAGTGAGAGCAATGGAGAGAGTGGGACTTGCAGCTCCCGGGACAGCTGACTAAGGGCTAGTGATGACCTTCATCCTTGCCACTGTGGAACACCATGGAGCCACAGCAGAAGCCTAAAGGGTTATATAAGACAGATGCAGCACAGCAAACTTCTATTTTTATCTGCACACTTATCTATTTCTTAGTCTTATTTGTTTTGCTATTTTGTACTCTCTATATTTCAATGTGATTCTTCACTACCCTCTCTTTCTCTCTGTAGATGTATATATTAATTGTATTTTTTTCAACTTTGCACAGATATATTCTTCTGGATATATACGGATATGTGTGAATTGTTTTTCGTTCTTCTCATGTATTTTCCCATCTTTGCTTTTCTTGATATTTCTTTCTATACACAATGTTTCTGTGTTTGACTGTTTTTCTAACTCCTGTCATTTAAAAAATTTCCTTTATTTTTCCTATTTATCTCCCATATTTTATCACCAATATAGCAGGAGTAAATTTATTATCATTTTGTTAAAAGAAATTAAGGATATAATTTAACTGATAAAAAAGTAAACTGATTTGATTTTTCTTATATAGCTTTGCTTTAACATATTTTTCTATGTATTTGAATATACATGAAAATCAGTTACCATTAATAAAATAGAAATTCCTATCTTTATAACAAAAGAAGAAATAGGTTTTTTCCACCTGCCTTCTTTTAAAAAGTGTTCCATAGTACCCAGGATATATGACAGGACTAAATTTAAAAACTTTTGAGTTAAAGGTAAGAAATATCTTCCGAAGATTTTATAATGAAATAAAAATATTTCTAATATGAGCCAAGGCAAAATGATTCACTCAAACACACATACACACGTGTGTGTATGTATATAAACACATATATATATATATATATATATACACATACATATACATGTATGTGGTGATATGTGAAATGGATTAACTACATGTCCTTTATACAGTTTTCTATAAATACTATTAACTGAATCTTGGCTACAGAAAGGAATGCTTGGAAGGTAAAATGAAGTTGTAGAGCATTCTTTGGCAGAACCATGGACTACCCTTAATCTGTATTGTTGACAATGAAAAGCTCCAAATATTTGACAAGGTACAGTAATACTAAAAATTCCTTTCATTAAAAGTTTAAGAAGGGGTAAATCTTCATGATTTGGGATTCACAATGGATTATTAGATATGCTATAAAAAGCAAGCAACAAAAGAAAAATAGATAATTGGATTTTATTAAAAAAAATTTGCACAGGCTTTAAAAAGTCAAGAAAGTGAAAATACAACCTACAGAATGGATGAAAATATTTGTAACCCATATACCTGATAAATATCTAGTACCCAGAATATATAAATAATTGCTATTACTCAACAACAACAATCATCCCAAATTTAAAATTGCTCCTATGTTGCTGGTGGGAATGTGAAGTGTAAAAAGTACAGCCACCTAGAAAATATTTTGACAGTTTATTAAAAAACCGAAGTACACATTTCCATATGACTTAGTAATTTTACTTCTGGGCATTAACAGAGAAAATTCCAGAAAAATGGAAATTTATATCTACACAAAATCCTGTACATGTCTTCATTGCAGCACAATTTGAATTTTAGCTAAAAACTGGCAATGATGACAACATCCCTTGATGAGTCAATGGTTGAGCAGAATGTAGTAATTCGTATCATGGAATGCTACTCAACTATAAAAAAGGAACGAACTATTGATAATACACAATACCTTGGATCCTGAAGGCATAATGCTTAGTGAAAAAAGTAATTCCAAAAGGACACACACAACATGATTCCATTTTTAGAACATTCATAAAAGAATAAAATTACAGAAATGGGAAATAGATTAGTCATTGCGGAGAAATAGTGGTTTGGTAGTTGGAGCGAATTGGATGGGTAGCTTAAGGGAGATCTCTGTAGAGATGAAATAGTTCTGTATCTTGGTGTGGTGGTGGTTATACAAATTTCATACAAGATATAATGGCATGGGCTGGGGTTGTGGCTCAGTGGTAGAGCACTTGCCTAACATGTGAGACACTGGTTCAATTCTTAGCACTGCATATAAATAAATGAATAAAAGTCCACCAACAACTAAAAAATATTTTTAAAAAGATTCAATGGCATAAAACCACAAACATGCTTGTGTGCACAGCAATGTGCACAATGTATTAATGCCAATTTCCTGATGTTGATATTATACTTCTTTAAGTTTTGTGAAACATAACCATTGGGGGAACTGGGTGAAGGGTCCATAGCACATTTCTAATACTATTTGTGATATCCATGAATCTCTATTTTGAAACAAAAATGTTTTAAGAAATCAATATTTAGGGTTTGCCTACTTGTGACTAACATTGTTCACTGCGGAGTCAAATATTTTACATAGTGATTTATTTCCTTTTTTGTTTGTAACTTCTTCCTTCCTGGAATAACTTACAATTTGCACTTGCTTAGTTTTAAATATTTGTATCCTTATGTGTTCTCAATCACTTATGTAGAATTTTATAGTCACTCTAATGGTGGTTTTGCATGCACAAACACAGCAATTACTTTATTTGTTCTTTTCTCCCATCTAACTTTTTAATGTCTGCCAAAAACAGAGCCCTTTACCCTTCTTCTCCAGTTTTGACAGGTTCCATTCTGAAAATGACTTTGCTTCATCCCAGTTACCAAATAATAATTTTGTAGGGTATAAATTCTGCATAGAAATTTGAATCTATGTTCTTTTGAGGTCTTTTGCTGCTATTTTCCTGTGTAGGTAATCTCTTTTTCTTTCTGTGGATGTTTTTAAAGTTTGACAATTTCATTGCCATATGTCTAGTTGGAATTTTCTTCAAGCTATGATCAATTAGGTTATTTTTCAAATTTGTTTGTTCTTTTCAAAAATACTATTTTGTTTTGTTCCCAAAGTTATGATTTTGTATTTTATGTCTTTAAACATTTTAAGAATGAGTATTGCATTTTTGATTTTGATAGGTCTACTGTCTAAAAATACAGAGGAGTATTGTTTTCCTCAGCTGACTCTTGTTTATGGTACTTCTATGCCTGTATTATAATTTTAGATCATGAGTTCATGTTTGATATATTATTAACTGTGAAATCTATATGGACTGATCTGATGGTACATCCTTCAGAAATTCACTTTGTCATTGCTGCAAAACTGTAATCCTAGACCTTCCCCTGTCTCCTCTCTCATCTTGTATACTTGATTCTTATTTCTTCATTGTTTCATTCTTGCATTTTAATGGAGCTAGTCTTGTAGTAGCTTTCAGAGGAAGGGTGGTTGGAAAGTAAATTTTTGAGACTCTGAATGTTTGACTACATCTTTATTAATTCTATGTTAATATTCTTTTCCCTCAGCATTTTACAGATGAAGAGAATAGAATAGTGGTCTGCAGAGGTTAGGATGGGAAGTAATTAGGAGGGATAGATAGAGGTTGAATAATGGGCGCCACAGATAGATCTGTGGAATATCTAGTGTTCTACAGCATGACAGAATGACTATAGTTTACAACAACTATTATCTAATTTATAAGAACTATAAGACAGGAGTTCAAAAATACCCATCACAAAGAATGAAAAATGTTTAAGGACATATAATGCTAAATACCTTTTGTTTTAGTCAGGTTTTTCGCTTTTGTGACTAAATGACCCAACCAGAACAATTGTAGAGGAGGAAAAGTTTATTTGAGGGCTCACAGTTTCAGAGGTCTTAGTCCATAGAAGGCTGGCTCCATTCCTCGGGGCTCAAGGTGAGGCTGAACATCATGGAGGAAGAGTGTGGCAGAGGGAAGCAGGTCACATGATGATCAGAAAGCAAAGAGAGACTCCACTCTCCAGATACAAAATACATATCCCATAGCCACACCCCCAACAAACCCCTTCCACCAGCCACACTCCACCTGCCTCCAATTACTACTCAGTTAATGCCACCAGGGATTAATTCACTGATTAGGATAAGGCTATAACCCAATTATTTCTCCTCAAAACCTTGCATTGTCTCTCATGTGAGCTTCTTGGGGGGCACCTCACATCCAAACTATAACACCCTTATGTGATCATTGTACATAATAAAGGTGTTTCAGATATTTGTCATACTTTACCCCTCAAACTTTTACAATAATTGCATATCAATTAAAAGCAAAGTTTATTTCCAACAACAAGATATGGATTTTTTTTAATAGTAACTTTGCAATGTTACTATTAATAGGTCTGACGCCATTCTGATTTTCAATTTTTCATTAGTGACCTGGTTACTGTCTGTTCTCTGTTTACTTACCTATCTGCCTGCCTACCTACCTATTTTTATCTCTTTACATTACTATCTCAATTTCGATGTCTCTCTCTCTCTATTTGGAAGGTTTTAGAATCTTACTGCTATTCTGAAATGTCACACTATATAAATCTTCTATATTGTGTTGGGAACTTGATTGGCACTTTCAATCTTTAAAGTCATCGTCATTCTTGTGAAATGTTCTTATATTATTTTTTGATAACGTTTCCTTATAATTTTCCCTTCAAGTCCTTTAGTCAGATGTTGGACTTTTTGGATTGATCCTTCATTATCTTTTCTTTTTTCTTGTTCATTTCTTGGACTTTATTTTAGCTTTCTTGTAGGATTTAGTTTTCAATTTCAATTTAATTTTATATATTCCCAATGATAATTTTATATTCCAGGAAGACATTCTTGTTCTTTGATTTTTATTTTTAAATAAAGTATTTTTATTTCATGGCTCCAATATATTCTCTTTTATTTCTAGGGATATTAATTATAGGTGTCTAGTTACCTAAGTTATTCCTTTCCTGCTTTTTATTTTGGTCCCATTTCCCCCATTTCCTATTTAGGATTTATCAAACACTAAGAAGTTATTATGAACTTTGTAGGGTTTCTCAAAAGGTGAATTTCATTTTGTGTGCATGGGTCAAGACTCTGAAATAAAATAATCAGTAGGTCTTTTTCCTAAGGCCACTCAATTTCTCTGGAAGAAAATAATCTCTTATTTGGGATTACATATTTGCTACCAGTATTTCTGGAGCCAAGCAGAACTTGAGCCTTGGAGGTAGTGGTGGATGTTAATACATACATGTACTTTCACTTAATTCCCATTTTCAAGGTGGAAACTATTCCATCTTTTACTGACGTCCCCAGGTCTTGAACTTTTCTAGTATAATTTCTCCAAAGAATACATTTTGGTCTCCTGATTGAGTAGGGAAGAGGTGATCACTTTGATTCCATGAAAAGAACTGAGAAGTCTGGGGATCTAATTGCTTCTAAGGCTAATCCTTCTAATTTCACCCTCACACTCATCCTTATTTTCAATAATAGCCAGTGCCTCTAATTCCAAAGATTTTCCAGACCTAGATACTTGGTATTTAGTTTTCCCATACATGCTAGCTCCTCCATTCTCTTGATATATTTCAAAAATTTGTTAGTTCTTGTATTTTATTGTAGCCTTTCTCACATTTTCTTTCTTCTCCTGGGTAAGCATCATTTTCATTTCACTAACCTTCATTTAAGTGATGTTTCGAGTTCCACCATTTTTAACCAAAAATCCCTATAAGTGATCTATGGAAAGAAAAATTTGCAAGCAAGACATTTAACTTGCATGGATCAGAGGTGAAGTAATGGAGAAGGGTGGGATTTGTGGTCATTTAAATTCAGCAGTGGAGGGTTGAAAATAAGATCTTCTTTATGTATTTCTTTATGGCATTGAATTTTGAGGGTATAATTAACTAACTATATTTATTTTTCTTATGATTGTTGACAGCAAATATTAGGATATCATTTGTAACTTTGAGTAACATGATTCTCATTAGCAATTAAGTTGAAACATATGAGAAAAGCCCTAATAATTTTTTAGCCCTAAAACATTTGAACATTGATAGTAACACATGGTTCAAGTTAATATTTTAACATATTTCCAATTGGGCTGTGTATGCTAACTTCTACAGTGGGATCTACATTTCTCTGCATCTTTCTCAGATTAATGAATAGGTACAAAGAATTTTGTACTCTGGTTAGTATTCTGTTTATCAAGAGATGTGATACTATGTATATGAGACTTGAGAAGACATGAGTTAGTTAAACTAAAAGATCTACTGTGTTGGGGATGAAGCTCTAGCAGAGTGTGTGACTAGAGTACACAAGGTTTACTTCTTTTCCAAGTTGCATTCTTTTGAATTCTGGACTTTTAAAATTTCTTTTGAAATTTCAGTAAAATAATATAAAAAGGTGCTTTGTATATTAAAAAATCTATATATAAGCAAGGCACATTGCTATTAACATTTATAATGAACTACCAGAAATAAGGAATAGATCCTTTAATCTATTTTGACCATGAGATAAAAGGACAGAACCAATTCTCCCAACAGTCATGATCCATTATTATTAATAATAATGATGATGATAATAACAAAATAGAAGCTACTACCAACATACCAAAACTTGACAGAAACTGAGTTTCTATTTTCATTACTATGTTACACTGCAGGATTATTCCTGTGCAAAGAATTGTCTTTGAGTGAAACATAGGAATGTAGATTTAAGACAGAATCTGATATCCTAAGTATATTATCAAGGATTCTACTATTCTACAAAGCCATGTTATTTATTTGCAAATACTCAGCTCCCCAGGTACAGAACCAGAAAGGTGCCCAGACTGCCAGTTTAGTTTACTTAATAACTGAACTAAAATGCAACAAATCAAAGGGGAGTGACTTCTCTGAGGACTTGAGACTCTGACACTACTTTCTCATTCCTTTAATTATAAAGTAGTCTGTTAATTTTGAACCTTCCACTTACTTTCTTTCTTCTTTTCAGTCTTCAGCAAATATCATATTATATTTGGCCATATCAGACATAAAACTAACTTTAACTCATTTTCAACAGACAAAAACTATGTTTTTAATAACAAAAGTGCATTTCTCCTAATCTTTTGCAAATGTTACCTTCTCTATGCAACTGACCTATTTCAGGAGTCCAATACAATAGCAAAATATATGCTCAATAACAAAATAAGTAAGATATGGGCTAGAGAACGTAGCTCAGTGGTAGAGTACCTGTTTAGCAAAATATATGCTCAATAACAAAATAAATAAGATATGGGCTAGAGAACGTAGCTCAGTGGTAGAGTACCTGTTTAGTATCCATTAGGCTTTGGTTTGAATTTGCAGCAGCATCACCAAAAAAATTAAACAAGGAGGTATGTGATTAATTTCATTTACAATTGTGACATTTGAGCTATCAGAATATAAGATTTCTGATGACTAAAGAAATTTTTTGTTTTGTTCCCTCTTTAAATGCTTGGTGGTGTTGAATACGTATGGTCCTTCAGTAACTTCTTGAAAATCAGGTGAACTTGGCTCATGACAGATATTTTAAAAACATGCTCTTCTCTTTAAACCATTTTTTAGATGTATAACAAAAATAGTCATGGAAATTCTCTGAGATTTAGTTAAATCTTTTTCACCTAAAATTGGTGATATAGAGTAATGTGTGGACTGCATTCTTCTGCTGTTATTGAACAACTGAATTTTTCTATAAACTATTGAGAGAGTTGGAGAAAAGCCACAGTTTGAAATATATTGAGCTTAACTGTACAATTTAATTGCAAAATTAATAAAAGGAATAATTGTCACAGCAGGAATTATATCATGCTGTTAAAACCAGTGGGCTTATTCATAGACACTATCTCTGAAGGCTTTATTCATAGCAGTGCCTCCTTTATGGAAAGAAGGGCACATGAGAATTTGGGGTGACTATTTTAGTTTTCCTTTCACATTGTACCAGCTGATGTGGAACACTAAAGTCAAAATAAGTTGTATTTTCCTCGTGTGAAAACAAATGCAAAGTTTATTGTTAGGCATTTCAAACATTAAGCACAGAACCTTTGTTATTTCAGTTAATTTAATTGGGTGTTTGGCTGGATCATTTTTATAATTATAGTAGCTTCCTACACAGTGTTAAATGGACCCACTCCAACATACCAAGAAATAATTAGCTCCTATGATTTAATCTCATATATGTATATGTGCCATAGAATATGCTGGCACACATATTCACTTTCTAACTCAGGAATCATCAATTAAGTTTAGGTTAGAAATGTATTTTATTTAGTAAGTGTTAAGCACATTTACATATTCATTCAGACTAAACTAACTAGTCATTGGTTACAGAGGAAAAGATAGCACTTTCTTAAAACATGTATTTATGTTCTTTTTTTAGAATAACTTTCTACATTGAAATGCTTTAAGACTCATGGGAAATTACAGATATAATGCAGTTCCTATGTACCCTTCACCTAGCTTCTCTTGATAACATCTTAAATAACCATAGTACATTAACAAAGGTAGGAGACTGACATTGGTACAATAACATTAACTCAAAAACAGACCTCATTTATATTTCACCAGTTTTTATATGCAATCTTTTAAAGTCATATTTATTTTAATCTTGTTTGAATGCTAACTCTAATGTTAGACAAATGTGTTTTATTGCAATTTTAATATCACTCTAAATTGTTCTAAGCAATGTTCAATACAGTAAAATTACAAGAACGATATTCTGATTACTTAAATAATGCAAAACTCTTGGCTTTCTGCTATGGAATTGTCATAGAAATTTTCAAAAATTACATTTTGTAAAGACAGAAAGCATCTTGAATGAGAGAACCTGACTTTTTATCCACCTTGATATGTGTGTATGCTCAATTACTCCTCAGAAACTGTATATGAAAAGTTTAGTTCTGCTTCTCTGCTTTCAAAGCTCATTTCTGACTAGGGTTTTCCTTAACATCTGGTTCAATATTCACAGCATATCAGGTTTCAAATTTCTTTAAAACAGAAGTTAGTCAATGTTACATCTACAATTTAAGGGTCCTTTAGGATATTCTACTGGAAACAAGCAAAAATGTTAAAAACAAAAATGCATAATTTTTAGATAAAAAGATATGTGTTAATATATCAGTTATAATGCCTGGTATTATCTATCACTTTCTTTGACAATAAATTACTCAAAGACACTGAATAGCTAGCATAGCTGTTTAGCAAATATAAATAAGTATTTGCTTCCTAAATATTTTAAGTGGTTGGTCATGAATTTTTATAAAATGTATTGCAATCACATTAATCCCAACAGTATAATATCTTTGTAATGTGGATATAAGTAATTCAATAGAAGTTCACTGTGATTTTACTTTAATTAATACTAGCTTATTGTAAAGTATTACTTGCCTTTTGATAGCATGCCCTTAATGATTACGCCTCTTTCCTTGAGTGCTGGATCATTATTAATTTCTTTTGTATTCATTATAACAACATCAATCAGGGAAAGCTCATTTGCTATTAATGTGAATATAACAGGTAATTCCATTCTAATCTAGTAGTGATTAATGTTCACTTGGTAAGTAATTACAATATCACATTTCAAAGTGTTACCATTGGACAATACTTATTTTGTGTGGCCTCTTAAAGAACCACAGCATTTTGTCTAGGCTAAGAATTAAAAAGGTTAAAGAAAGGAAATCAACCCAGGGACAAAGAGAACAGATTCTTATGTGGCTGGGGAAATTGAATAATGGTTAAGAGAGGGGTTTACAAAATTCATTACTTTTTTGTCAATCAAGTGTGCTTCCCATATACACAGAAATATCACTACTTCATTTGTGAAACAAAGAAAAATGAAACTGATAGATTTAAAGAACCACTTCTTTTGTTCCACGGTGTCAAGGAATTTTCCAACTATATGATTTCCCTGTCCTAAATGACAGATTAGGTTCAATGCAAGAGAATTCTAACTTGTATTTAAAATAAAAGGGCCCTTTTGGTTCCTTAATATTTTGTTTACAAATTAATATAAATTAAAGGTATCTACTGAATTTTGAACCAAAATTATCTTTATATTGAAAAAAGAATCTGATAAAAACATATTGAGGATATACATTAACATCACAGCTTTGTCCTGTACGAATCTCCATTAACATCAATAACCAGAGAGACTCTCACATATATTGAAAATATATTACATTAGATCAGATTAGTGCTCATCAATGAGTTTTAAAATCCTGAAAATACTAAGCTTACAGTAGAACATTATAAGATGTCTGTAGGCACTAGAGATTTATAGGCTATATGGGGTGGAAAACGCATGTGAACCTCAAAACAACCTTGAAGTATAAGCAAGACAGGTATCATTAATCTTATTTCACAGATGAGGAGATTGATGCTGAGAGAAGTTAAGAGACTTGCCCTAAATCCCACTACAGAGCTTTTACTGGAACCCAGGGCTTCTAGCTCTTAGTTTTATGTTCTTTCCACTACAGCCCAGTGCAATCCTGCCTCCACTCGCTTATGACAGCTTCTAGAGAACAGATGTAAGAAAAACTGCCAAGAGTTTAAGAGTATCCAAATAACTAAAACTACCAAATAGGGAGACTGAGAAAGAAGGGAAAAAAGAAAGTCAGGAATGCTGGGTTTTCTAAAACATTTGGGCACCTCATGTTTATTTCCAATATACTAAATACCAAGTCTGTAAACCACAGAATTTTAATTACAAATCCCACCAGATAGTAAGCTTAGATTTCTGATGTGATACTAAAGTCACTAGTGCTAATTCAGAAACTAAGATGAGCCTGGTCTACACAGATAGGGCATATCAGTAGATACTACTGTCTTTGGAGGGAAGCAAACTGAAGGGGGAAAGCAGAGTAATGTGTGACCTTGGACAAGTAATTTGCTATTTATTTAATTTCAACCAAAAGTTATTGATACTACCATGCATCATGTTATAAATTATGAATAGAACAATGAATAGGACAAAAATCATTGTCTTCAAGTTCACAGTTTATAAATGCTCTAAAACAGTGCTTTCTCATGGATAAGCCAAGGTTCATGCTGTGATTTAGTTATGGGTATCTCAAATAGTGATCCTCTCAGTTCTGGAACAGATAAGAAGGGACTGAGGGCAGCTTAGACTTCCCAGATATGAGTCACCTTATTTGTTTATCATTATGTCAAAAATACAGGAGTATTGCAAATAAGTTTGGCTTGTTTTACAGGAAGGAATGAACATGTATCTTGGCTAGGGGAGAGGTGGGAATCAGAAGATGTTTTCATGAAGGAGTGTGTTAAATATAAGCTTAAATTAGAGATTCACAGGAGTCCTAGTGCATATTTCAGCTAGTAGAAAGAATAACTCGACAACATTTAGACACATCAACATGAGCAAACTTCAAATTGTTCAACACAACTACAAAGACTGCTAGAGCCATATTCAATCATTTGTCTTTCTCCTTTACCTTTATCTCCCCAACATTTTACCCAGTTCCCAAATGATGTATAACTGAAAAGACTAAACAGTGGAGGGAATATAAATTCCTACTGCATGTATAACACAGCTTAAAACAATTCAAACTTGACTGGGGGTGTAGCTCAGTGATAGAGCTCTTACCTAGCATGCACAACACCCTATGTTTGAGCCCTAGTACCACAAAAACAAAACAAACTGCAACAAAAGTGATTTTCCAATGTTTGGGAAATCAGAAGTCCAAAATGGGTTTCACTAACTAAAATGAAAGTGTTTGTAGGACTGTGTTCTTTCTGGATGAGCTACAGGAGAATCTGCTGCCTTGGTTTTCTAGCTACTAAAGTCCACCCATCTTGTTTCCTGGTTCCTTTCTCCAACTTCAAAGCCTTGTAGCATAGCATCTTCACATATCTCTTTGTATGTGGCTCCTATTCTACTGCCTCCATCTTTCACTTATATGGACCCTATGATTATATTCGGCCCTTTTTTATAATCCAGAATAATCTCTTCATTTCCAGGTCACCTGATTAGCAAATTTAGTTATTGTCTATGATCTTAATTCCTGAATACTATGGAACATAACATATTCACAGGCTTAGGGGAATTAACATCTTCAGGAAGTACACTATTCTGCCTACC
This sequence comes from Sciurus carolinensis, assembly GCF_902686445.1. Classification (NCBI taxonomy): domain Eukaryota; kingdom Metazoa; phylum Chordata; class Mammalia; order Rodentia; family Sciuridae; genus Sciurus; species Sciurus carolinensis. The sequence continues at coordinate 25,159,036 of NC_062232.1, forward strand.
ACATATTGTAAACAAAATTTGCTTTATTCAATGGGATATAAGCAGAATTGATGGAAGCTAGGGTTTACATATTTCTAATTCCATTCCTTCATATCTGCCTTCACCAAGAGAACACGATTGGGTTAGCCTGTTTGGATGAATATGCAAGATATGAGAAATAGATTGATGTTGACCCAGGACCCCCAGACATATGAACTCTCAACCATGCTCCATACTTGCAAGCAAGCATAGTCAGGCAGGTGGACTAACCACATAAATCATCAACCACAAAGTAGAGAACAAAAGGATATTTACTCTTTTAAGCTACTGGGGTGGTTGTTTCACAGCATTTTTGTGGCAATACATAAACCATTTTAAATATATGCATAGATGGCTGATGTACACACCAAAAAGTAATATTACCAGGTAAACTATGAAAACAAAACAAAGTCTACCATCCCATATTGTCATCATATTGTAAAGGAAGGGGTATTTTAAGAACAACAAAAAAGTATCAGAAGGACATGATCTCAGAATAAAGAACAGACTTTCCCAAGAAAGACAGGTGACAAGTTTACATGATTTCTTTTTCTCTCCTTCTCTCTCCTTTTATCATTTTAGTTCTCATTTTTCTACTGATTGAGGAAATCTTCTTCACAGATCATCTGCATTTGAGAACCTTTCCCATATATTATTTAATGTAATGCTTTGCACATCGTAAACCCTTAAGAATGTTGTTGAATGAGTAATCACAATGTGAATTGAGTCATTCACAATGGTGTGCTACTAATTCTGGAACTGAATAATGTGGTCATTGCAGTATACTAAGCACATGCAAACTTCTAGAAGAGAAATATTTTATATAGAAAATGTTGCTTTCTCCATTATTTTAGCAATATTATTGCAGCATAGAAAGTCATGCTGTGACTTTGTGGAAAGTGGTGCCTTGATAATTTAAAAGGACACACTGACTATATGTTGATTGGCCTGGGACTTATAACCTTGATTTATTTTTATTTTAATTCTCACCTGTCATTCTGAGAATTTTCCTTATAATGACAATAGATACAAATTAATCAATAAAGTATTATGGAAATTTAATGTAAAAGGAACAAAAAACCCCCTATTTTAAACCTGTCAGATCTGTTTAGCACACGTCATAGTGTAGTTTAACCCATAGTGCATTAACAAACTATAGATCAAAGTTAAATATTATAAAGGGGGGCACATTACTTATAAAACATTTCACTGGAATAGAAAATTTAGGGATTTTTTTTCCCATAGACAGATATAGACATTTATTTATAACAATTCTTCCTAATCACCTATATCTAATCAGGTTTAATGATCATTTAAAAAACTAGTTTATATTCTCTGGTATAATTTTAAAGGCTACTTCAAAAGTCTGAATTAGCACCACATTTATATTGTTTTTATAAGAACAAGTTTATTCTTGCTTCACTTATGTAAAAACACCTATGTCACGTTTTCAAATGAAAACTTATTTGAGGATAAGATTATTAGAATATTAAAAATTAGTCATATATAGAGGGATGGATAGATAAATGTTGCTAGGCAAGTATAGTAAAATTCTAGAGGCAAAATATAGGCATATAGGTTTTTGATACAAAATTCTAAAACATCTTTATTTTGAAATGGCAAAAAATTAATCCTGAATTGTAAAATGTTATATCTTTACTTACTTTGTACCAGTACTACTATTTTGCAGCTAATTCTTTTTTGATAAATGTGATTGTTAACTTTTTACCTTTGAAATATCTGATAAATGATTTTAGGAATCATATTTATCTTGCACAATTTACTGCAAGATTTGTGATGCTCTGTGAGCCAGAGGTCTTTTTTTGGAGTTTGAGATTATGCAAAGTTAGGTGGAAGGTATTCCCAGTTAATAACAGTCTGGAGACATAAGGTAGGTAGTAGTCAGGTAACCTTTAATTTTTTGATACATACCTCCTTCAGGGGGAGTGGAAGACATGGGGCCATGAATAAATTATATCATGAATGAGTTTGACTGCTATTCCAAGGAGATGAGAGGTTATTTTAAAGGTACTGAAGAATTTCACATATGGGTGTGGATGTGACAGGGTGGACCATCATGTTAGAAGACAACTTTGGTTTGAGGAACTGACACTAGATGCAGGAAGTCCAGTTACAGTATTATTCCTGTTTTCTAGGTGAAATCAATAGTAATTGTATCATCAACAATTATCATGGTAACTACTCAAAAGATTGCATTCTATGTAACTCCATGTAGTAATCTCATTCATTGTTTTTCAGTCACCCTAAGAAGAAAAAAAATTTTGAGGAAACTGAGATTAGTACAGATTAAGAAATTTCCTAATGCTACAAGACTTGATTCAGGTGTGCTTAATTCCACGGTACTAAGGTGTCTGAAATGATACGTAGTTATACACAAAAAATGTGCTTTGAGAGAGATTTAGGAGATAGAATTAGCAGTATTTGGTGTTAGTTCTAGATGTGTGTATGAAAGATATCAGAATTAGAGGTTGCAGTTAATGAATAACTGGGCAAATGGTGCTGTCACTTTCTGAAATAGGGAACAGAGGCAAACATCCAGAATCACTGGGGATTTCAGTTCAGGACATGTTGATTTTGAAATGCCTGTGGCAGAGGTAAGACTCAAAATATTTAACAACTGCTATGGCAAATGCTCAACCAACCAGAAAAGACCTAGTCAGCTTATCTTACTTGTGCTTATTAATCTTGTGGCCTAAATAAAGATGTTCATAGGGGAGTTGAAGATGTAAATATGAAATAGCTACAAGGGAGACAACAGGTGGCAGATAACGATTTAAGAGTCATCTGCTTGTAGGAAGTAATCGGAGCTTTGGGTGAAGATTAAATCCCAAAAGAGCTGTCGGTTGGAAAGTAAAGAGGGGCTAAGGTTGGGATCTGGAGTGAAGAGGCAGAAGGTGAGTCATTTGGGAAACAGACTCGAATGGGGTATGGAGAGAGGTTAGATGAAAAACATGGGTAAGAAGGTATTAGGGAAGTGAATGAGAGAATGACAAACAGAAGCTGAGCCAGGTTTTCTTAGTGAAAAGAAATTTACCTGACATGGTGGGAGTAATAGCCAAATCACATGGACTGAAAAATAAGTTGTGGTTAAAGAAGGGGTGGTCTTTTCATAAAAAAAGAGGTGATGCAGAAGGGGATAGGAGAGGAGCAAGATTTAGGTTGAACAATGTGTTGGTTAAAATGAAGTGTAGCAGAGTGATAAACTGTCAGGAAAGGATTACTAGAAGGCAACATAGGAATGATGGAAGAAAGGATAGGGATGTAGCTCAGAGTTGGAGTACTTACAGCATGTGGGAGGCCACAGGTTCAATCCCCAGTACCTCCCCACATGCACACACACACACACACACACACACACACACACACACACATCTAAAGAATGATGGAAGAGATTTTTGACAGAACAAATCTCTAAGGAGATGGAATTCAGAACCTTACACTCTTACATCTTCCATGTCCTATATCCACAAAACAGCCTGAGGGATTTAAAAAGATAAACATAAACCACAAACTTACTGGCTGTTTTCCCAGGTGGAATGTAAACTCCAGAAGGCAGGACCCTTGTGAGCCAAGCACAGGGCCGGGAGAAGGATCATGAATGAAGAATGACCTAAATTCTGTCTGAGGAGGAACCCATGAACCCTGAAAGTCTTCTATGTGCCTTTGGAGGAAATGGCCCCTTTGTAAGGCATTTGTGTGTCTTTGTCTCTGTGAGGGGTCCTATGTGACTGAACCAAGCTAGTTATTCTCTTTCTCTTTCTGTGCCTGATAAACAACTTATTGTTTGGCTTCATTTTTAAAAATTTCTTCCTCTCTACTCATACCTTCTGTAAAACCAATCTCATCTTCTAAAGTATCTCCTACACCTGCTATGAATACAAGCTGAACCTTAGCTCTGTTGGTGATAATGTTGGTTACAAAAAGTTTGTGGACAAACTAAGTCAAAATAACTATAGGTTTTATTATATAGAAAACTTCGCTGACTTAAATTGGGTTTTGCCTCTAAATGACTTCCTTTTTTTTTGGTCCTGGGAATTGAACTCAGGGGTGCTTTACCACTGAGATACATCCACAGCCCTTTTATTTTTTATTTTGAGACAGGATCTCCCTAAGTTGCTTAGGACCTTGCTAAGTTGCCAGGACTGGCTTCGAACTCGCAATCCTCCTGTCTTAGCCTTCCCAGTCACTGGGATTACATTAATGACATTTTAATAAGTGGTTCAGCCAGTGTGGTCTTCAGTCAGCAACAACATTCCTTGGGAATTTAATAGTAACATAAATTCTCAGACGCCATTCATACCTAACTCATAACATCTTGTGATGTCTCTCCATCTAAATGTTTTCAGTGACAAAAATCAATGAAGAAAATCTCTGCCCCAAGTTTTCCTTTTAGTCCATGGTTCTTAGAGTTGGTCCCCAGGCTAGTAACATCAGCATCAATTGGAAACTTGCCAGCAATGCAAATTGTCAGGTCTCACCCTTGCCCTAAATGAATGTGAAACTCTGGGGTGGGACCTTTAATCTGTTTGAACAAGTTCTCAAGTAGTTCTGATGCATGTCCTAAGATATTGGAATTTTAGCCTATATCTGGAATGCAAGTAAATTAGGGATAAAAATAAAACCAACCTTTCTATTAATGAACAAAGTTAGAATGCAAGAGCTAAAGGAATCTCAGGACATGAACTAGATAAGATAAACACACAAGGGAATATAAAGTAAAAAAGTAACTGAAAATGACTGCAGAGAACCTGGAATAACATGATGTTTAAAACAGAGTATATTATTTAAAAGTATGTATGTGCTAAATCTCATATTTCTTTCTGTGCACTAATTTGAGAGGCAATTCATATCTGACACAACTGTCATATGCATTTATCCAACATGAAAGTCTTCTTGTAACAAAAAAGATAACACACTGCATTTAGAAAACTAATTTTTAACACAAGGAAAATGCCTTATATGAAAATGCTGCCCTCTAAATATCTTCCTGACTATTCTTATCTGTGTTCTTAAGAGTGAATAGTTTTGGAAAATCTTCTGAATAGAATCCAGAGCTTCTCTAAAGACAAGTTCTTTGTTGTGTAATACCCATGTACCTTGGATCCTAGAATCATGAATGTTTAAATCAAGATACTCCTCAGGATCATACTGAGATGTGTATATATTTATATATATATATATATGACTATCAGAAAATATTGAAAAAAATTGATCACACTCAAATGAAGGCTACCTTTTAATGTACTAAGTAATGCTATAATTTAGGAACTAAAGTTTGTTTTTGAAACTGCCAGTTTTGGGGCTGGGGAGATAGCTCAGCTGGTAGAGTGCTTGCCTCGTAAGCACAAGAACCTGAGTTTGATCCCCAGTACCGCAAAAAAAAAAAAAAAAAAAGAAAAAACATATGAAACTGCCAGTTTGGGGTGTTACTCAGTGGTATTGCACTTGCCTAGCACGTATGAGGCTATGGGTTCCATTTCCAACACCACAAAGAAAAAAAATTGTGATTGTGATTATAAAAGTAAATTTAATAGGTATCTATATTGTTATTTAAAAATTGTTGCATCTAAGTTTATTATTCATTTATTTTATTCAATATAAGATTTTAATGACTGACAAAAAAATCAAATCCACTTTTACAATATAAAAAGTTGATACCTCTTAGCATTTTCTCACTCCACCCCATTTCTGCCATCTCCCACCTTTTTGGAGTTGCTATTTCTGACAAAATCAGCAAAGGAAAGGGGGCAGTCAGTGGTTTGAGGAAGAAGGATCTGGTGGTTAGAAGGACGGGGATAGGTGTCATGGACTAGAAATAAGTTCTTGGTATTCTTAGTTGAAACTCTGAAGGTGTTTTCCATGAGTGAAAAAACTGATCAGTTTCACAAATCACCTTCAGAAATACTACCTCATTTGTCCTCTTATTTATTTGATATTTTTCTGTAGGTCAACTTGTATTGACCCATTTTGTTTTACTTAGTCTCTTTTCTAATAATATCTTAAAATCAACCATTTATAGTATGGGTTATATTTTCTAAAACACATTAAATCAGTACATTATTATTAAAATTTATTAAAGTATAAAGTCATGTACCATGTAATAATATTGAACTTTCATTCTTCCAGTAGGAGGTGAATACTTAGGGATGAGCTATTATAAATGACAGGTAATATATAAACTATATTACACAATAAACTAGTGTATAAAAGGGACTTCTCCAAGCAGCCCTGTTCCCTCCGGCGGCAGGCTCCTTTCATGGCTAGCTTCTCGGAGCAGACCGCCCAGTGAGAGCCTTTCTACACAGAGCCAGCCACAAGTCCCAGAGCCAGTGGGGAGCTCCGGCCCGCAGGCAGCATCTGGGACCAGGGCAGGACAGCCAGAGACTTCTCCAAGCAGCCCTGCTCCCTCCGGCGGCAGGCTCTTTCCACAGGGTGATCCAAGATGGCAGACTAGAGGGTGACTGCATCTACTGTCGCTCCAGAACCCAGGATTCAAGAAAGGGAGGCATTGAGAGACTCGGATGGGGTGTCTCCCCCACCAGGTGAAGCTCGGCCTGGGCGGCAGGTCTGGAGAGGGGCGGCTTCTCAGAGCAGGGCAGGGCAACTAGAGTCTTCCCCAGGTAGCCCTACTCCCTCCGGCGGTAGGCTCCTTCCACACGGCCAGTTTCTTGGAGCAGGCCCCCCAGTGAGAGCCGTTCTGCACAGAACCAGCTCCAAGTCCCAGAGCCAGCAGCAAGCTCCGGCCCACAGGCAGCTTCAGGGACCAGGACAGGGCAAACAGGGACTTCTCCAAGCAGCCCTGCTCCCTCCAGCGGCAGGCTCCTTTCACAGCCAGCTTCTCGGAGCAGACAGCCCAGTTGAGAGCCTTTCCACACAGAGCCAGCTCCAAGCCCTGGAACCAGTAGCAGGCTAGGGGCAGCTTTCTTTGGAAGCACTGCATTATCAAGTTCCTCCAAGACTTCAGGCTACTGAAGGCTGGGAGGTGATATACTGGAAAACTACAGGGACACTATAAGCCAATAGAGGAAATCTGCAATATCTCAGAGTCCCACTGACATCTGACCAATATGAGAAAACAAGGGAAGAAAATGTCCCAAACAAACCTAGATACTATATCAATAAAACCCAATGACAGCACAGCAGAAGAAATGTCAGAAAGGGAGTTCAGAATGTACATAATTAAAACAATCAGGGAAGCAAATGAGGAGATGAAAGAGCAAATGCAGGCATTGAGGAGGAGATGAAAGAGCAAATGCAGGCATTAAATGATCGCACCAATCAACAGTTAAAAGACCAAATACGGGAAGCAAGAGATCATTTCAATAAAGAGTTAGAGATACTGAAAAAAAAAAAAGAAATCCTTGAAATGAAGGAAACAATAAACCAAGTTAAAAACTCCATAGAAAGCATAACCAATAGGATAGAATACCTGGAAGACAGAACCTCAGACATTGAAGACAAAATATTTAACCTTGAAACAAAGTTGACCAAACAGAGAAGATGGTAAGAAATCATGAACAGAATCTACAAGAATTATGGGATATCATAAAAAGGCCAAATTTAAGAATTATTGGGATTGAGGAAGGCTTAGAGAAACAAACCAAAGGAATAAACAATCTATTCAATGAAATAATATCAGAAAATTTCCCAAATCTGAAGAATGAAATGGAAAACCAAGTACAAGAGGCTTATAGGACTCCAAATATACAAAATTACAACAGACCCACACCAAGGCACATTATTATCAAAATACCTAACATACAAAATAAAGACAGAATTTTAAAGGCCGCGAGAGAAAAGAATCAAATTACATTCAGGGTGAAACCAATAAGAATATCAGCAGATTTTTCAATCCAGAACCTAAAAGCTAGAAGGACCTGGAACAACATTTACCAAGCCCTGAAAGAAAATGGATGCCAACCAAGAATCTTATACCCAGCAAAACATACTTTCAGATTTGACGACAAAATAAGATCCTTCCATGATAAACAAAAGCTAAAGGAATTTACAAAAAGAAAGCCAGCATTACAGAACATTCTCAGCAAAATATTCCATGAGGAAGAGATGAAAAACAACGATGTAAATCAGCAATGGGAGGAACTCTCCTAAAGAAATAGCCAAATAAAGGAGAAACCAAATCATGTCAAAAAACAAAAATGAGTCAAATGACTGGGAATACAAATCATATCACAATAATAACCCTGAATGTTAATGGCCTGAACTCATCAATCAAAAGACATAGACTGGCAGATTGGATTAAAAAGAAAAATCCAACAATATGCTGCCTGCAAGAGACTCATCTCATAGAAAGAGATACCCATAGACTAAAGGTGAAAGGATGGGAAAAAACATACCATGCACATGGACACAGCAAAAAAGCTGGAGTATCCATCCTCGTTTCAGATAATGTGGACTTCAAGCCAAAACTAGTCAGAAGGGCTAAAGAAGGACATTACATACTGCTTAAGGGAAGCATAAATCAGCAAGACATAACAATCATAAATATCTATGCCCCGAACATTGGCTCATCCATGTACGTCAAACAAATCCTTCTTAATTCCAGGAATCAAATAGACCACAACACAATAATACTAGGCAATTTTAACGCACCTCTCTCACCACTGGATAGATCCTCCAAACAAAAATTGAATAAAGAAACCATAGATCTCAATAACACAATCAACAATTTAGACTTAACGGACATATATGGAATATACCATCCAACAAAGAACGAGTACACTTTCTTCTCAGCAGCACATGGATCCTTCTCTAAAATAGACCATATTTTATGCCACAAAGCTACTGTTAGGAAATACAAGAAGATAGAGATGCTACCTTGTATTCTATCAGATCATAATGGATTGAAATTAGAAATAAATGACAGAATAAAAAACAGAAACTTCTCCAATACCTGGAGATTAAATAATACACTATTATATGATGAATGGATAACAGAAGACATCAGGAGGGAAATAAAAAAATTCTTAGAGGTAAACGAGAACAAAGACACATCATATCAAAATCTCCGGGTCACTATGAAAGTAGTACTTAGAGGAAGATCTATTTCATGGGGCGCATTCAACAAGAGAAGTGGAAATCAACAAATAAACGACTTAACACTACAGCTCAAAGCCCTAGAAAAAGAAGAGCTGACCAACACCAAAAGTAGTAGAAGACAGGAAATAGTTAAAATCAGAGCTGAAATCAACAAAATTGAAACAAAAGAAACAATCGGAAAAATTAACAAAATAAATAGTTGGTTCTTTGAAAAAAATAAACAAAATTGATAAACCCTTAGCCACACTAACAAAGAGAAAGAGGGAGAAAACTCAAATTACTAAAATTTGGAATGAACAAGGAAATATCACAACAGACACGAGTGAAATACAAAACATAATTAGAAGCTATTTTGAAAATCTATACTCCAACAAAACAGAAAACCTCGAAGACATCAACAAGTTTCTAGAGACATATGAATTACCTAAACTGAACGAGGAGGAGGATATACACAACTTAAATAAATCAATTTCAAGCAATGAAATAGAAGAGGTCATCAAAAGCCTACCAACAAAGAAAAGTCCAGGACCAGATGGGTTCTCAGCCGAGTTCTACAAAACCTTTAAAGAAGAGCTCATTCCAATACTCCTCAAAGTATTCCATGAAATAGAAGAGGAGGGAACCCTCCCAAACTCATTCTGTGAAGCCAATATCACCCTGATACCTAAACCAGACAGAGACACATTGAGGAAAGAAAATTTCAGACCAATATCCGTAATGAACATCAACGCAAAAACTCTCAACAAAATTTTAGCAAATCGCATACAAAAATATATTAAAAAGATAGTGCACCATGATCAAATGGGTTTCATCCCAGTGATGCAAGGTTGGTTCAACATCTGGAAATCAATAAATGTCATTCACCATATCAACAGACTTAAAGTTAAGAATCACATGATTATTGAGATAGATGCAGAAAAAGCATTCGATAAAATACAGCATCCCTTCATGCTCAAAACACTAGAAAAAATAGGGATAGTGGGAACATTCCTTAACATTATAAAGGCCATCTACGCTAAGCCCATGGCCAATATCATTCTAAATGGTGAAAAACTGAAAGCATTCCCCCTAAAAACCGGAACAAGTCAGGGATGCCCTCTTTCACCACTTCTATTCAACATCGTCCTTGAAACTCTAGCCAGAGCAATTAGACAAACCAAAGAAATTAAAGGGATACGAATTGGAAAAGAAGAACTCAAACTATCCCTGTTCGCTGATGACATGATTATATATTTAGAGGAACTGGGAAATTCCACCAGAAAACTTTTAGAACTCATAAGTGAATTCAGTAAAGTAGCAGGTTACAAGACCAATGCTCATAAAGCCAATGCATTTTTATACATAAGTGATGAATCTTCAGAAAGAGAAGTTAGGAAAACTACCCCATTCACAATATCCTCGAAAAAAATAAAATACTTGGGAATCAATCTAACAAAAAAGGTGAAAGACCTCTACAATGAAAACTACAGAACAATAAGTGAAGAAATTAAAGAAAACCCTAGAAGATGGAAAGATCTCCCATGTTCTTGGATAGGCAGAATTAATATTGTCAAAATGGCCATACTACCAAAAGTGCTATACAGATTCAATGCAATTCCAATTAAAATCCCAATGACATACCTCACAGAAATAAAGCAAACAATCATGAAATTCATCTGGAAGAATAAGACACCCAGAATAGTTAAAACAATCCTTAGCAGGAAGAGTGAAGCACGGGGTATCGCAATACCAGAACTTCAACTATAATACAAAGCAATAGTAATAAAAACGGCACGGTATTGGCACCAAAATAGACAGGTACATCCATGGTACAGAATAGAGGACATGGACACAAACCCAAATAAATACAATTTTCTCATACTAGACAAAGGGGCCAAAAATATGCAATGGTGAAAGATAGCCTCTTCAACAAATGGTGCTGGGAAAACAGGAAATCCATATGCAACAGAATGAAACTAAACCCCTATCTCTCACCCTGCACAAAATTCAACTCAAAATGGATCAAGGACCTTGGAACCAGACCAGAGACCCTGCATCTTATAGAAGAAAAAGTAGGTCCAAATCTTCAACTTGTTGGCTTAGGATCAGACTTCCTTAAAAGGAGTCCCATAGCACAAGAAATAAAAGCATGAATCAATAACTGGGATAGATTCAAACTAAAAAGCTTTCTCTCAGCAAAGGAAACTATCAGCAATGTGAAGAGGGAGTCTACAGAGTGGGAGAAAATCTTTTCCAATCATACTTCAGATAGAGCACTAATCTCCAGAATCTATAAAGCACTCAAAAAACTCTACACCAAGAATACAAATAATCCAATCAACAAATGGTCTAAGGAAATGAACAGACATTTCACAGAAGATCTACAAGCAATCAACAGATATATGGAAAAATGTTCAACATCTCTAGTAATAAGTGAAATGCAAATCAAAACTACCCTAAGATTCCATCTCACCCCAATTAGAATGGTGATTATCATGAGTACAAACAACAACAGGTGTTGGCGAGGATGTGGGGAAAAAGGTACACTCATGCATTTCTGGTGGGGTTGCAAATTAGTGCAGCCACTCTGGAAAGCAGTTTGGAGGTTCCTTAGAAAACTTGGAATGGAACCACCATTTGACCCAGCTATCCCAGTCCTTTGCCTATACCCAAAGGACTTAAAATCAGCATACTACAGAGATACATCCACATCAATGTTCATAGCTGCTCAATTCACAATAGCCAGATTGTGGAACCAACCTAGATGCCCTTCAGTTGATGAATGGATAAAGAAACTGTGGTATATATATACAATGGAATATTACTCAGCCATAAAAAATGATAAAATTATGGCATTTGCAGGCAAATGGATGAAATTGGAGAATATCATGCTAAGTGAGATAAGTCAATCTCAAAAAACTAAAGGATTATTGATCTTGCTGATAAGTGGATGATGACACATAAGGGAGGGCTGGGAGGGGTTAGTGTTAGGGTTAGAGTTAGGGTTAGGGAGGGGGGAAGAATGGAGGAAGGATTGCATTATATTTCTATTGGACAAAGCTGCTATAGGAAAATAAAGAGAATGAGAGTGACCTTATAGATATTTTAGTTATTATTTTATTAGCCAACAATTTTTCATACAATTTTCTCTGACTTGTAATGACAAAATCACAGAGAGATTCTGCGGTGTAGGTGTTTTGAATTAGAGATTTATTTTTCATGCACCATGATTTTGGTTTAGTTTAACAAATCTACTACAGTGTAATATGATATGTTATTTTTGCATTTTGGTCATTTAAACTTGTTAAAGTCAGAAATATAAGCATTTTTATGATTAATATATGATACAATAAGTGGCATTACCAATTTAGAAATGTAATAATCTGAATTCTTAATCATCAAGTTTATGCATAATATATTTTTGGCAGAAAATAATGAAACACAAGCAAACAATCAAAAACATTTTACCCCTGAGGAGATTCTTTCTCATTATATTTAATATCCTCCTTAAATTAACTCATCTTAGGAGACAGTAGAATAGATTCAATTTTTAAAATTATATTTCTGAACTTTTTTCTGAAGATAAGAGCACAGTAGACTGAATAAACCAACAGATATTAATTTCTGGTTTTCTGGCAATTTCTACTGAAGTAATTCTTTCCAAGGAGTTTATCTCAACCACTAAGTTTCTATGCAGTCTTTCAAACCTCACTGAAATGTCACTTCCTCCAAAAAGACTTGCCTGATCCCATTGGGCAGTTATCCACACCATATTCTACATTGTGCCTTGTATATACTTCTTTTATTGAATTTCTCCTCCCTCTCCCAAACTTGAATGTGAGCTCCTGGCAACATGGCTGAAGCCAACTCAAGTCTTATTAATATTTGTACTATAAATGACTACTCCAGTTCCAGGAATAAGCATATTCCAGTTCACACACTGAGGTAATATTAATATTGCCAAGAATTAGAGACAGTGAATTTGATAGTATGTCTAGTTTCAACATGTCTAGATGGAACTTAGAAGTATCTCAGTGAGTCTTGGAAACTGATGACTGCCATTTCTTGAGTTAATAATGAAGTTAATTTTTAATTAGAGACAATTTCTAAAGAAAGATTAACGTTGAAGAATAGCACACACATAAAAAGAAGTTATGGAATAATAAGAAATAGAACTACCAAACTAAATATTTGTCTTCTAAATGCAACTATTTTGATTGAGTGTTCAGAAAGGATTACTTAAAACTTTTTTTGGCTATTATTATATAATCATACCCAAGGTTTAGACTAACTTGTATATTCCCATCTGACATTTGATTAATCCTCCTCATCCCTATTTGTTGACTCTGTCCACTGTGATGTGACTTCTAAAACTTTATGAATAGGTTCTTTCTCAATCGATTTTCAAGCTATTTCCAGGGGTTGCAAAAAATGTTCTGAGTGCTCAATTATTAATCGTAGTTATATCTATTCTAGAAAAATGCATATATATCTTTAAATTACAATTCCAAATACACTGACATGAGAGGATTGAAGATGTGTACATACGATTTAGTTACTCTGTTGGTTTATTCACTCAACACCGGATAAGAATAGGAAAGACAGTGGAATGAATCTGACATAACTTTCCTATGTACATATATGAATATACACAGTGAATCTCTATATCATTTACATCCACAAGAGTGGAACCCTAATTAGAATAAGACATGTTCCATGTTTATATAATATATCAAAATAGATTATACTGTCATATATGACTGAAAAGAACAAATAAAAATTTAATTTAAAGGGAGTTTTGGCCATTATAACAGTTGTAAATTGTCTTTATTCTTCTACTTTATATTTGGATAATTGATTAAAGACAGGACATATGAGTAATAATGATGCTGAAATATATAAAGTTAATGAAGAAATTATAAATGATCATAATTCTGCATATTTTCCTTAACATGATTTGTAAACTGCATATTTAAGATTAAAAATAGAAAATTTTATTTCTCTCTTTTTATAAAAATTTTGGTACATAGTTTAAATAATTTTGTCCAGGGTCATAATGGTAGCTGGTATTAAGAGTTGGAGGATTTGTAGAGTTGGTTGGGTCTGAACTCAGGCTACCTATTTATACAATCCTCTAACTGGGACAGTATGCGAAAACAAAATTTGCCACACATTAGACTCAACTGAGCAGCTCTTAGGAATTCTGATACCCAAGCAACAGAGGACATCAATAAAATAAAAATTTCAGGATGAAACTGTGTTCAACTGTTGCTCAAAATGTAATTTGTGAAGTTGTGCTTGAAAATGTCAGGTTGAGCCTCTCTTAACAGACTGAAAAGAAAAAAAGCTAATTTTTAATGAAAAAGGTAACAATTATAAATATTCAATTATAAAAAGTTTTTCTTTACTTTATGTAATAATTAAACTTAAGCCCACATTTTCATGTGTATTTAGTTCCTAAACCAAGCATATAATTTTAAAAAGTTGATTGTTAATTCAGGCTTTTTCTTATGCAGAGTTAAAATCATAGCTAAAATGAAAAAAGTGAAACATTTATCTCTATATAATGAATTCTATCATAGAGCATATTAAATTAATATTATAAAAATCTTTATATAGTAATGCAAGATTTTAGATTTTATGAAGTTTGAATATTTAAATAATATATTATAAATGCTTTATAATATTATGATAAATTAAACATACTAAATAATTTGAACCATTTATAACAACAAAAATGGCTGAATGCATTTTAAAATTTCTAGAGTTTTCTCCTCCTCCCACCACCCACCCTCTTTTTTTTTGTTGGTGGTGTTCACTGAACCCAGGGTTTCACGCATGCTAGACAAGTGCTCTGCCTCTAAGCTTTGCTACCAGCCCCTAAGATTTTTTGAGATTCCTATGAAAGGTAAAATTCAGGAAAAGTAAGTAAAGACTACATTAGACTAGGGTTTCTGAACTTTAGTACTATGGACATTGTGACTAGAATAATTCTTTGTTGTGATGTGCTACCTTGTGTGATGTAGAATATTTAGCAGTACACCTGACCTCTACCTGTTAGACTTCAGTGGTATTCCCATTTTAGCTGTGACAATTAAAATGCCTCCAGATGTCGATTAATGTCCCGTAGGAGTGGGGCAGAATTATCCCCTCAGTTGAGAACCGCTGCAACAGATAAACTAATTCAGTTACACCCTCTCTAACAAATGCAGCATAAACAATCTAGAGGCAGCCCTTTTGACTTCTGGATGAAGAAAATGAGGATCCTGCATATCCATAATATAGGCTTAATTAATATGTATATAAATTATTTAGAGGTGACATAAAAGTCTGTAATCCTTTCTGAGTCATGAAAAATACTGTTTGGTGCTGGTGGGGTTGCAAATTAGTGCAGCCACTCTGGAAGGCAGTATGGAGATTCCTTAGAAAACTTGGAATGGAACTACCATTTGACCCAGCTATCCCACTCCTTGGCCTATACCCAAAGGACTTAAAATCAGCATACTACAGAGATACAGCCACATCAATGTTCATAGCTGCTCAGTTCACAATAGCCAGATTGTGGAACCAACCTAGATGCCCTTCAGTTGATGAATGGATAAAGAAACTGTGGTATATATATACAATGGAATATTACTCAGCTATAAAGAATAATAAAATTATGGCATTTGCAGGCAAATGGATGAAACTGGAGAATATCATGCTAAGTGAGATAAGCCAATCTCAAAAAACCAAAGGAAGAATGATCTCGCTGATAAGTGGATGATGATACATAATGGGGCGTGGGAGGGGTTAGTTTTAGGGTTAGAGTGAGGGTTAGGGAGGGGGGCAAAAATGGGGGAAGGAAGGACTGTAGAGAGGGAAAAGAGGGATGGGAGGGGTGGGGGGAAGGGGAAAAATAACAGAATGAATCAAACAACATTACCCTATGTAAATTTATGATTACACAAATGGTATGCCTTTACTCTATGTACGAACAGAGAAACAACATGTACCCATTTGTTTACAATAAAAAAAAATAAATGCCTTTAACAAAAAAAATACTATTTGGGCACTTATTGCATTGCATAATACAGTATCCTAAAACCTTGAAAGCTGATAGTTGAAACTATGTCATAATACTGAAGGTTTATTTGCTGGGCATCTTAATCTAATATGAAAATCTTCCATTAGCTTCCAATACATTCTCCAAAACAGGAATTTTCTTATTATTCTTATTAGTTAACCTTTGGTGGGATGTTCCCTTTCTCCACTGCACTTTAATTATTTTCTTGTGCCTTATCATATAAAAGTAGAAATGTGGTGGGATTGCCATACCTTCCAGGACATACCATAGAGCTTGCACTTAGTAGGTATTGTGTTCTTTAATGGTTTAAATTCCAGGAAAGACAAATTATTCAAGTATTTTTAATTATTAAAAGTGCATTTAAAATATGCAGACATAACCTCACATAAGTTAGTTCTATAGGATTTTGTGAACATTGCATTTAATTGCATATAGAAGAATATCTATCTAATTGAGAGGACTCAGATTGCTTCCAGTTTTCATTTGTGAACAAGTGTTTTGGTTCACAGTAAATACATTATAATCTTTTCTCCCCATATGTTTTAGATCAATTAAGTACCATTCTTTGTGAGGGGGGACAGAGGGAGGGAATTAAATGAATGACTTTCCCACCTTTGATTCCATCCTAACAAGTACCACTAACTGGTAACTTCTCACTTCTTTTGCAGAGGCTGTCTTCAATTAAAAATACACTAGAGAGATTATAACCATAGAGAGGATATTGAGTAGTGCTTTCAGCTAATTAGAAGTACATTCCTTCCAAAATTTCAGAGGAACTTCCATTTAATGATTCCCCTGAATAAAATAATTGGCTGAAATTTACTTTGCAGTTTTTAATATAACATTGGACCCATCATTAGCAAGAATGATAAACAAACAAACAAAAAACCAAACCTGGGGTCGGTATGCATTTAAATGAAGCATAAGAGAAAAGCAAAGGTATTTCACTTTCAAAGGACCTATGCTGTACCTTTTTTTAAAGATTACAACTCCTCTATTTTATAATATAATGGCAATAATAGTGCCTCTAAGTTAACTGTGCAATAATTCACTTTTGGTACTGCAATAATTGAGCAAACAGAAGCTGGTACCAGAGGCATTCCTTTCTTTTATTTATTGTAATATTTTTCCATAATTTAATGAGAAACATTTCAGAAGCAACATTTTTATCCTTTCATGTTAAATTAATTTACAATGCTATGAGCCATAATAAAATGAGAGAAACCATCAGCAAAAAGCAAAAGTTAATAAAGACAGATATTCTCAAAGTTTCAAGGATTGAAAAAAAGATCAAATCACATGAGTATTTGCTTTCTTCTTTTGGGGGGAAGCTTAGTTAAATTTGTCATAGCTCGTTCTCAATTATTTTGTACTTACAGCTAAAATAACATAATATTGATGAAGAAAAGATGCACTACTAAAGAAAACACATAATTAAAATCACCTATGAAACAACAAAAAGTTTGCAATGCATTTTAGTAAGCTAGTCAGATTTATATAAAGAAGGTTATGAAGTTATTTAACTTTTATTGGCATAAACTTGGGAAAAATTTCAAGGAATGATGAATAAGGCATGAGGAAAGTTCTTGATATTGGAATGAAATTTTCTGTTTAGCATATTATGGACACTCAAATTTGATAGAAGCTACTTCAGTATATCTTAAGAAATTTTTATGCAGATGCTGAAAGCTGAACAAAAATTGAGAAGAACTAGAAAAGGGAATCTTTGTCAAGAGACTTAGTCTCTGAACCTCAGTTTTTTCATCTTCAGTCAATGGGATGAGACTAGATCAAGGAGAGAGTCGTTTTTCCTGGAGTGATGGTGCTGGAGCACTCCTGAGAATTCTAAGGGCACTGATAAGTTAAATGCAATTGAGCACTAATAGTATATAGAATATCAATATTTGCCCTCCATGGATTAGTTGATAGTACAGATCCTTGCCAGTTTCGAAGTCCTATGACTGAGTTAGAACATTTATTACTTAACCTGCAAATAAGCACACATCCCCTCTCTTCAGTGCATGTTCATACAATTAACACCCTAGAAGGTTTATTGCTCTGTGTAATAAGTGTGTCAGTGGCAGTATTAACATCATCTGGGTCTATAGAATCAGAATCTATAGGTGTGGGGCCAAGTAGTTTGTGTTATAACAAATTCCCAGGCAATTCATATGCATGCTAAGAGAGAGTCATATAGTGTGAAAAGAATATAGATGATGTATAATCTGCAGTCCTTTGCCTGAAAGACTTTGTTTTTTGGAGATGAAGAACAACTTAGTGGGAAAGGTATTTCATAATAAAGTACTGTCTGTAGATCATTCATTCATTCATTCTACAAATGTTGAGCTCCTATTATATACATTAGGTACCATGCTAGGTGCTGGGGATATAATGGTCCTGCCTTTGAGCAGCTTATAATCTAGTTAAGGTAACAGAGTATAACCAAGCAAACAAATACATAAATAAAAATTTATACTTTGTAAAATAATGCTATGAAAAAGATATTCAGGGTGCTGTGAAAAAAACAGAGATGACATTGAAGGGTTGAGAGTGATAGATGGATATTTTGTACTTTAGAATTTAAAATTTTAATAGTAATATGTATTAAGGTTTAGTTTGCTTATAAATAATCAAATACCAACTGCATGCATGCTGTGCACTCAGTCAGGCAACCTGGGGACTAGAAGAGTCTGCCCTGGAGGAGTTTCTAATAGGTTGGAAAGATAAGATTTAATCTTCAACTATAGTCAGTATGGAGTCAATAGTAGTCCACTTTAGATTGGACTTTTGATGAAAATTTTCCCTTGTTGCTCCTTAGTTAATACACTTCTCCGGTTTTCCAATTCCTGGTTTCCTAATTCAACTGTGAAAAATGAATTAAAAGAGAGAGAGAGAAATCAATGTTGGCTGAAATCAATGTGGAATATTCTATGGAAGAAGAATTTAACATGGGCCATGAATGAGTAGTACAATATGTGAAGGTGAATACTACTATTTACCTCCATAAGATCATTTTATTTCTGGTAACTTGTCCTATCATGAAAGAGGATCTGTTAATATCACATAATGTATCAGAAAGGTTTTGGTGTGGTCCAACACATGATGACTTTGCTTTTGTTTTTTTCTCATTACTTTGAAGAATTGTTTTATTTTTTGTGATAATCCTTCCTTTAACTAAGAGGGACTGTAATTAAAGTGTGGATTGGAGGTAGAATTGTCCAAGAAGAGATGAGTCAACATTTACATAATATTATAAGTATACATAAGTTGTTACACGAAATAAATTATTAAAGTAAAATTTGAGATGGCAAGCTACTTAAATGTGTACATATTTCCTTTAATGTTAAACTCCCACGATAGAACTCCTTGATATTTGGATTTCAATTGCTTGCTTCAAAGAGCTCAATACTTTACTGAATTGAGATCCCAAACCCACCTAGTTAAACAGGAAATGAGACTAGCAAAAACACTTAATGATCTTATTTAACAACTACAGAATAAAACAGAAAACGATAAAGAAGAATAAGGAAATGACTTTGTACCAATGCCATTGCATAGTACTGATATTAAGCAAATTGCTTTTGAGGGGCTAAAAATTATAAGCAGGTGATCAGAAATTATACTTTATATGGTGAGAATGTAGCTAAGAAGTATCTGCAACTAGTTAAATCTTGGAGAAGAAAAAAAAAACTCTTACCACTAGGGAAAAAAAATCCTTTTAAAAATAGGATTTAACTGTCAATAAAGCATTTCATAATAAGTTCTTATAAAGTTTAACATGAAAGGATCGTAAAAAGCAGATGTTATTCAAGAGAAAATCACATCTGATTTTTATTGCTACAGTTTTCACTGACTTTTGTCTCATTTTCATGGAGGCTTTTAACTTTTAACAAAAAACAAAATTGAGATTTTTAAAGGAAGAGATTTATAGGATGTATAGAAAGATTTTCTTGAGTTATAAAACCCTGATCACCAGATATACTTAGGAAATGATTAAGAAGTTTGAGTGGTAAACATAGATTCTAGAAATGTGGTAATTATCATTTTCTCTCTCTTCTTTTAATTATTAAAAAGTTCCATTTAAGGTCTTAAATTTGCCAGACTAATCCAAATTTACTGGTGAGAGGCATCCTTGAATTCCCCTTAATCTGTTTAGTTACTGAAAATGTTTAATACTTTCTAATCAAGAGAAACCTAGAGTCTCAAAGGCATAATGTTCCCTCCCAAATTGGTTTAACTCTGGGCTATTTAATTGGAACTTCAAAGAATTAGAAGTTCATTCTATTTCCTTGGAATCCTTCATAGCACCTGGCATGGTGCTAAGTATGTATTAGATACTCAGTAAATATTTTTGAAGGACTGAATACTTCTTAAGAAGGAAATAAAGGGAATTATTCAGGCACAATACATTTAAATGTCCAGGAGAAACCTATTTCTTCCCTACTGATAGGGAAGCTATGATTAGAAAGATAATTTATAAAAACTATAGTTTTAATAAAATCTATTTATTTTTCTTTTATTTAATAAATTTTATTAAGTATACACTATTTTGACACAAAAACGGTGAAGATACTTTAGAAATTACAAGCTCACTCAAGTAGCCATACTGAAATATTATGGGTTCATAATAAACAATTGCTGAATTATCTGACCAACTCATTAGTATATCACATGTAACCACATGAGATTATTTTAAAATCTCACAGTCAAATATGGTTGTTTTTGCACTAGAATATAGGTCTTTGAGATCAGGTTTATTTTTATACCTTATGAACTACTTTGCATAGTAATTAACCAGCAAAGGGTAGGTATTCCATTGATGGGTGAATGGATATCTATTTCAGAATAGAAGTTATAAATGCAGAGTTACATTTCTGAACCTATTCAAGGAAATTAAATAATCTAAGAAAGAGCATTATTATGGGGGTCACTTAAATTGTTAATAAAAACAGACCTTTTAGTGTATTTCTTAGAGTTCTTGTATTATGCAGAAATATACAACAAAACCAGCAATGCCAGTTATATTCTTTTTGTCTCCATAGATGCACTTCCTCTCCTCTCTCCACTTTCTTGGATGACTTGTAGGATTATATTAGTGAATTCCTGTGTACAATGACTTTCTGTTTGGGTTTGACTAAGGAGGGAACTGGTAAACAACTGGAGGGAAGCCAGAGACTGAGGTTAAAGTATTGAATTCCCTTGTTTCCCTTCCCAGAGTATCCTTTCAAGTCAAATTTTGTCCCGTGACAGAAGATTGCTGCTCCTCCCAAGGCAGAAAGACCCACAGGATCTCTTTTTCTCTGGGTTCTGAGGAATCTTTCTTTCCCTTATCATGTCATGTGTGGGAGAAGTGACAGCTCTGCTGCTTTTAACCTTGGGGTCTTATGCTATCCTCTGTGATTTCCCTATACCCTTCCCAGTCTTAAATATCTGGTACCTTGTAAATAGACACCCCTCAAATTACTCTAATTTCAATGTACCATCTACTTCCTATTGGGACTCTGACTGAGATACTAACACAGAGGGACAAAAAACAAAACCTTGGAACAGGAAAAGGAGTTTATACTTCACAGAGTTATTATAATATTGTGTTAATGGATGTGAAAATGGTCAGTAAACTGTAGGTGTTACACAAAAGTTATTAGTATTCAGTACAAGCTATGGAAATTTCAGACTAAGTATAGATAGGTGTCCCAACACAAAACTACTTGATGTGATTGAACCCCAAAACAAGATTGATAGGGCTGTACTGTATCAGTTGTACATTATCTGTGTTGTAAATAAGTTTTCAGTGCATTAATAATATATTATGTTGGTACATAAGTAATCACATTGGATTATCAGATTTAGTCAGTGTTTATATAGTTGATCATAGATAGTCTAATATTCCATTATAAAACTGCCTGTTCAAAATTACTGGTCACCTGCAAGTATTTTTGCTTTGGAATCAATTAAAAGTCCAGCTCTGTAAAGGTACAGGAAATACAACCTTCTTTGAGTTACAAGTATAAAGTTAGCCCTACTTCCACTCACTCTGATTGGGACTGAGCTGCAGTTACAAATCTCTCTCTCTTAAAGTTTAGGGGAGCTTGAGAGCAATTCCCTGTAAAAATTTATGCCTTTATGAATGACAACAGTACTGAGATACAGAGTGTGCACTACAAAACTATACTTCAAGGGCAAAAAAAGGGAAATAAGGCAATAATAAGTTTACCCAAACATTTCAAAATATTAAGATAATATTTTAGAAGTGATGCCTACACCACAAACATATTTGAGGAAGCAATTAACCATCTCATATGTAAAAAAATATACCTTTCATACTATGGGGACTGGCAATGCCTTATAAAAAGAAAAAAGCATTAAAACAGCATGGTATGATACTTTAGAGGATATTTTTCCTATAAAAATCTTCAAATTAGCTGTCAGTGGACACACAAATGGACTTATTTTAATATACTCCAGGCCCATATATAAAGAAAGGTACTATACTATTTTTATAGGAATGGCTTGTGTTGCCTTAGATGAGGTTTACACATAAGCTTTTTAACTTTAGTGCTGCTTGTTTCACTTCTGGTGCCTTCTTTTTATGATAATGCTATGCCAAGCAGTTAATAGTACTTCACAAAGGAAGACTTTGCTCCTTGACCTTCATATTCATAACCCATAAGACAATGAACTTCCACAATCTTTATTATTTCTAGGGTATCACCTTTCCTCAGAAATGCTGGGAAGTGCTTTGTTTATTTGCTTTTGTTTTGTTTGAAGTCAATTCATTGACTCCTTTCCCCCAGTTTTCTTTTAAGGCATCTTTAAAGCTTCAAATATTTCTGCCATCCAAAGGAAATCATTTTATTAACATGCTTATGTCAGTCAAAAAGAAGTGTTGTATATTTTTTATTTTTGTAAACAGACATGAACACTTAAAATTGGGGTGTTCCTTTCAAATTTAGGTCAAAAGTCAATATTAATAGTCACATGGAATGACTGTCATATGGAAGGGCTGTTAAACAGATAGTAAGTATAGAATTCTGAAAATTAACATATGAACATTCGCATTCCTAAATGAAAGAAAGGGGTTATTTTTGCTACTACTAAAATAAGATATGGGATATTTCCACATTTTGAATCCCAAAGGAGAAGACATTATTCCTAGCTAATGGATGTTTCTAGGTTTCAGTATAACTTGGAATGTTAGGGTAGGTAATGAAAACATAGTTAGAGGGAATCCTGTTTTCCTTTCCAGGAACTGTAATATCTATAACAATTAGTCAGCTTTCTATTTTAAATAACTTGTTCAACTTACTTTCAATAGACTGCATAGTAGATTGAATTATTTTCCTCAATTATTTCACCTTCTTAATAACATTAAGCATCCATACTCCTGCCTTGACCACATCTAATTGGAGAGTATTTCTCTACCCCTGGACTTTGGGCTTGGCCAGGAGACATGCTTTGTCCAGTGGGATATAAAAAAATATGACAAGAGCAGAGGTTTGAAATGTGCTGTGTCATTGCCAGGAGAAGATCATACCCTGAGTAGCTAATGCCCTTTCATCCTGAGTCTCAGAATAAAATATGTGGTTTAGACCCAAACTGGACCTGCAAGCTGAAGATAGGTCAGTCAAGACTGGCCACACCATAACAAAATACAAACCCATGAATAAATAAGTATTTATTGTTACTGGCCACTGAAATTAAACTTTCTGATTTTTTATTATGCAGAAAAATGAACTGATACACAATATGAACTCAATTGTGAACTTTAAACAATATAATCTAGAAAACTTCTGCTGAATTTATAACTATCAAGTCAAAGAAGAAAAGACTGAATTTAAAATTTGTCAAATTCTCATTACAAAGTTTATATTCATGCCAACTACCAGTATCAGGTAATGATAATTGGCTAGGGGCAAGGGTTAGAATTTTAAAAGAAAGCAAAGTACTGGTCAAGTTTAATTTACCAGGTCATATTTCCAGGTTTTCAAACAAACTTGAAACCTGTAATATTTGAAAGGAGCCTGCTGTGATATACTAATGACTGTGAATTCTGTGGTCTTTGGAATAGTTCCAAAATGCTAAGCTCAAGTTTAAAACAAAATTGGATTCTCAAACAAATCTTCTTGTGCAGAAACGGAATGAGTTTTCTTGTCTAGAAAAGGACAAGTGAGTGATAAGGTACCTTTTGGCATTTCTATTACTTACGTTTCCAGACAGTGGTAAAACTGGCCCTCTCTTGTTTTTAGTCATGTCTATAGATTCTTCTTACCCATGCTTACTGCTAAAGGGTCTGAAGCTATGCTTCACTTCCAGCAACCAAGAGCTAATTTGAGAAGTTAGGAGATAAGGTTGTGCTGGCAGAGTTTCAATTGCACGGGCCTCTTCAAATGCTTCCTCTGCTTCTTATGTAGTCTCTGAATTTGAATGATCGCTCTCCTAGCTAGTAATCTGGGAAGAGTATAGGAGACAAAGTGAGGAAGCTATGGCATAATTTATTAATATCAAAATTATAGAAAAATAATAATTCTGTTTTACATCAGGGGAGATTAGATTGATATGATTTAAAATGGCTACATCCATGAACTTAATTTTTTTCCTCATCTGATAAGAGGTTTCAATGATTTCCAAGATTTTGTTTCCAACTCTGTGAGTCTATGATCCAAGGAGACTGTGGTGTCAAGCTTCAGGAGAAGAACACATCTAAATAAAGTTCAAGATAGAACCAAAAGACTGGCAGCTATTGTCATATTATGAGTAAATCTGAAGTACATGAATTCTTCCCCTTGTCTAAGGAGTCATCTCGATAGGATGGAAGATTCACATTTTATGCAGACTTAGAACCAAACTGGTGCTCATTTTTCCCTTATGCACCAAACAGGCATGTAAATTTTAGGCATTAAAGGTTAAAAAAAGGGTTGTGATAGGTTGATTTTTCTCTCCAAAGTTTGAACACTTGAATAGTTCATCAGTCTTAGCTTTAAATAGTTATAAATAATGAAATTAAAAATACCATACAGGGGAAAATGAGTTGAAAGATCAAGGCCCCCTGGGCATCATTAAATCTGGTTCCTGTCAAACTCTGGCAGCTATAGGTGGTACAAATGCATAGTCATTAATAAAAGTTGCATTTTAGGGGATTTCCAGCAGGTTGCTTCTAAGGAAATCATTTATGTCAGAAGACTATAACTGCTGTTTTTAACTGCTTAAATTAATTGAGCATACATTGATGTTAAGGTTAGTTAAATGATAATGACTAATGACTACTTTGCTCGGACTATATTCAAGAAATTTTATTGAGAAATGAGGAAAAGTATAAATATGGGCAGACAAAAATAAGGATAGTGGTTAGGATGTCCCTCTCAGTCAAGGGCATTAGGCACCTTTATGTAACTCTGTACAACTTGAAAACTATCTAGTAGCTTGTAGCTGTGGACGAAGGTTGGCTGACTAGATTTTGATTTTCTGACCATGTTCTACTAGGCTATGTCCTTCAGTAAACCAGGGTTTTCATAAGAAACTGTGAAGTTGTTATGTACTTCATCATTCCCATTACTCTGAGATTTTAACAACATTAAATTACTCTCTGAATTTGAGGACACTGACTAAATTCAAAGAACACTAAGAAATGTGCCAGTAAACTTAAGAAAATGTATTGATAGAGTCCTAAAGTGAATACTAGGAGAAAGACAACTAACTCAAATTGGTTTTTTTTTTTTTTTTTTTTTTTTTGGTTTGAAAAGTTATACCTTATATGATGGTTACAAAGAAATCTTTATTTCTGCATAAAAGAGGCTATACAATATATTCAATTTTTAAAAAATTAATTTCTTAACTGGTACAGAAAATTGATTTTAATTTTAGGCCATGAGTAAATGATATTTTCAAGATTAAAAAATAGAATTGTTTGTTAAGGTTTATCATTAAGTATTTAAATACAGTAAGTATTTTTTCTTCTAAATGAATCAATTTTAAATACATGTGAATTGAAAATATCACTTGGGATCTTAAAGTAAACAATGAATGTGATAATACCTGGCATAGGTAACTTGGGCAATCTAATATTGTTTAGAAAACAAATTTAAAACACAGAGCTAAATCTGTTCAATAAATTTGTACTTCAAGTTATTCTAAGCTAAAATCACTATAGTTGAGAAACAAATACTGAAAAGAGATTAGACATTCTACTAGTTGAATATTATCAATTTCATTTTTTTTTTGTGGTGCTGGGGATTGAACCCAGGGCCTAGTGCTTGCAAGGCAAGCACTCTACCAACTGAGCTATATTCCCCAGCCCTCAATTTCAGTTTTTTGAAGAAGAAACTTCAGAAAACAAAGCTTTAAATCTGATGCATTAACAAAACAAAAAGCAAAGTATGTTGCTTGGTTTAAGTAACAAAGAAATATTGAAATGAACATTCAAATAAACCTAATTTTGTTTGATAAAATAACCTACTAGGGTTCTGTCATATTTTTGTCTACAAATCAGAAAGAAACAAAAATAATATACAATGCACAATGACTATTTATTAGAGTTAGCAAAAAGAACTTCTCTTGTTCTAATATTTTATATGTATCTCACAACACAGGTAACTTGTATGTCCTACTTGAGATTAAAAGACCAGTGGTGAATCTATTTTTCTTCATCAGATCACCAAACTAAAACCTATAGCTGTCATTTATATTTACTAAAGTTTTGGTTAAGAATCAAAGAATTTAGATTTTTATTTTCCCAAACAATAGGTCCATATTGATTGGAACTATTCTATAAAACAAAACTGCCTTTGACTCATTTGTATCAGTCATCTGTTTGAAAGTTGTTCTTAAGGTGGAGAAACTCTTTCATCTTAAATGGGAATCTCCCAGGTCTATAACTTTCTTTTTTCATGTGGGTAAAAATATTTTTAAGAACTCTGGTACATCAATCTCTGGAAGAGAGCATTCATAAATGAATTCTGGATCAACAGATTGCATATATTTCCCAATCAACTGTGCAGACTGAGCATTTTCACAGCCCCAGTCATTTTATAAAAATGATTCAGAATTCATCAGTCCTACTTCCACTTTTATTATTTATATATTCACAGTATTGACAGATTTCATTTTCTTACCACTCTCTACTCCTCTTCTACAGGAATAACACCCACGACGTGCAACAAGGAGCCCCAAGACATATCATCCAACCTTCCTTCTCTAAGGCATTACTCAGCTAATCCAGAGAATTCAGACATTAATGTTGGATATGCAGGTTCACGTCATACTTCCTTTTGTTCCCCAAGTGCTTTATTCAGTATACATAGTCCATATACTCTTTAGACCACAGTATAGGTACTGAATCATATAGTAATAACCATAAGTAGAGTAATATAGAAATCAGGCTGCTTTAGACACTGGAAAGAAACTGTTTGAGGAATAAAGAAATTGGTCCTTGCAGAGGACCAGTCTCCTGGAGTTTTGAGCAATCACATTTGTGGACATTTTAAAATACAGTGTATCTTCTCCTGGGATTAATAAAAATCACAACTCTACGTAACTCACCTGGCAACAGGTTAATGCCATTAATTCATTTAAAAGTTATACTGTTTGCCTATTGTGAGTTGTGCTGCTGTCAACATGGGTGTGCATGTATTGCTATATGTACACAATGAAGTTTTATTCAGCCATGAAGAAGAATGAAATTATGTCATTTGCAGGAAAATGGATGGACCTGGAGACCATCATGTTAAGTGAAATAAACCAAACTCAGAAGGTCAAGGGTCATATGTTTTCTCTCATAAGTGGAAGCTAAAGAGGAAAATAGAAAAGAAAAGTGGGGAGGATCTCATGAAATCAAAGGTAGATCAGTAGAGTAGAGGAAAGGGACCAGGGGAGAGAGAAAGAGAAGGGAAAGGGACCAGCAAGAGGGAGAAAGGGAGGGAAAGGGGAAATACTGGGGAATATTGGCCAAATTATATTGTTATATTGTGTGCATGTATAAATATGTAACAACAAATTCCATCATTATGTTCAACTATAATGCACCATATGGGGAAAAAGATAAAGTCACAGTAATCATTTCAAATGTCTCTGAATTAATTAGGCAATGTCTTTTGAAAAGCTCAAATTTAATTTGACCAAAGTGGCAGAGTCAGTCAGTTAAAGGTGTTGTCTTGTGTCATTTCCCTAATTTCAGATAGGTAAAGAAATATCAGTTTCAAAGATGGAGAAGTTTAATATTAAATGAAGTCTGAATATATAAGGATTGTTATCAAGGCAAATCTGCCTGATTGTTTTCAGCCTATGTCTATTTTTACATAGATAGTATGGTATGGATTCAAGAACTAAACACAAGAAATTCTGAGTTATTCAAAAGTCATGTGAAAGTATTATTTTAAAAAATCTTAATAATATTGTTTTGAGTATGATTCTTTGTATACATTTAATTAACTAGATCTATGATTTTAGATGATTTCACCAACAAAACAGTTATAACAAATCCATACCAATTGTGTACATATTTCTAATATTATATCACAAAATGGAAAGGAATTTCACATCTAATTATCTCTATGAAGTCAAACCACAAGGATAATTATCACAATTCTATGACATCATGAAGGTTAAAGCAGTGTCAATATTCAATATTTTTACATCTCTCACAAAATCAAAAGAAAGTTTCTCCTGGCAATGAATGATGTATTAAAATAAAATGCTAATTCATTTTTCCAAAACTTAGTACAGAAATGCGTTAGGAACTCAAGAGTGATGGTAACAAGTGTTAATTACAAATAAATTAACAGAAATAAAAGTATATTCATGATATGTAAGTATGATATAGTGGCATCATCAAAGGAATATCTGATTATTTGAAAATTTATATATGACAGTGAACCATTAAAAATAAAATACAGGCTTTATATTTTTACCATAAAATGACTGATATTTTCTCTATATATTTAGGGAAAACAAAAGTTTATATTGTTTCAATTAGCCATTGTCACAATAATGTAGAATAAAGTGCAATGACTTCAAACAATTGTTTCTTCTGGTTGTGCGTGACTACTACAGCCTTGCTGTACATGGCTCTCATCTTCTTCCTGATTCTAGCAGCCTAGAGAGGCATGTTCTTCTCATATATATGGTAAAAATCCAAATAAGAACATGCTGCTATGTTATTGGCACCAAAATAGACATGAAGACCAATGGAATAAAATAGAAGACACAGAGACAAACTCACAAACCTATAGCCATCTGATATTTGACAAAGGTGCCAAAAATATATCTTGGAGAAAAGACAACCTTTTTAACAAATGGTGCTCAGAAAATCAAATAGCTTTATGTAGAAAATTAAATTAGACCCCTGTCTTTCACCCTGCATAAAACTCAAATCAAAATGGGCCAAAGACTTAGGAATTAGATCAGAATCCTTACAACTGCCAGAAGAAAATATAGAGTCAATATTGTATCATACAGGTGCTGGCACGAACTTTCTAAACTAGACCCCCAAAGCATAAGAAATAAAACCAACAATCAATAAATGTGATGCCTTTAAACTAAAAAGATTCTGCACAGCTAAGGAAACAATTAAGAGCATGAAGAGAGAACCTACAATGGGAGAAAATCTTGGCCAGCTACTTCTCTGATAGGGGATTAATATCCAGAATATATAAAGAACTCAAAAAAAGCACCAAAAAATAATGACCCAATCAATAAACGGACAGAAGAACTAAACACAAACTTTTTAATAGAAGAAACACAAAAATCCAATAAATACATGAAAAAATGTTCAGCATCTCTGTCAATCAGGGGAATGCAAGTCAGAACTATATTAAGATTCTATCTCACTCCAGTTAGAATGGCAATGATCAAGAATATGAAGAAAAATAAATGCTGGTGAGGTTGTAGGGGAAAAGCTGCACTTGTACATTGTTGGTGGGAATGCAGACTAGTACAGCCCCTCTGGAAAGCAGTATGGAGATTCCTCAAAAAACTAGGGATAGAACCACCTATCCTACTGTTGGATATTTTCCCAAAAGATCTAAAATTGGCATACTATAGCTATACAGCTACATCAATGTTTACAGTAGCACAATTCACAGTAGCTAAATTATGGAATCATCCCAGATGCCTGTCAATAGATGAATGGATTAAGAAATTGTGATACACATACACACACACACAATGGAGTTCTACTCAGTCATTAAGAAGAATGAAATTATAGCATTTGCCTGTAAATGAATGGAAATGGAGAACATCATGCTAAGTGAAACTAGCCAAAATTAGAAACTCAAAGGTTGAATGTTTTCTCTAGAGTAAAATAAAGAAAAGGGGGAAGGGAAAGATAAGATTACATAAAGAACCAATCAAATACAAATTAATAGATTAGCACAGGAAGTCTAGTAGAGTAGAAGAAGGAGAAGGGGAGAAGGGTGGGAAGGAAAAGGGGGAGGGAAAGGGGGGAATCATGAACTGAAATCAATTTCCATGCATGTATGAGTTTGTTGGGATGACCCACTTAATACGTATAACCATAAAGTTCAAATATAAAATTTTCAAAATAGAAGTGTGTATTTGCCAAAAAAAAAAAGACTTCAGTTGTCTCTCCATGGTATTTCAGATGACTATAGTTACAAAGCTAAAAAGCTGAGTGCACACAATTACCTGCTTCAGTGATATACATGTATGCATTTGGTTTTTGATCTATTTCTATATGAATATGCTTTATTCACTCATAACTTTAAACCAGTGTGACTGACATTAGTACACTTGGGTGTTTATGATTGTAAAATATTTTTCATAATGCCTACTTTGTTGTGTAAAGTGGCCTATGAAGTATTTTGTCATGTTTTGTATGTAAATGTCCTTTTAAATGTAAACAAATGTCTTTTAAAGAAAAAAACATGCTTTTCTTTTAAGGTGTAGGTTTAAAACTAGTCCATGGTCACTATTGCCACTCACTTGTCTTTTGCTAAAGAAAAACACAGGGCCAAGTCCTAAGGCCAGGGGTTGGAAAAAACACGTCAGTAGTAAGGAAGCAAAGTTAAGATTGGGACTGCAGAAAGAAGGGAAGAAATGGGCTAATCACTAAATCTATCATAAGGACATAAGTTTCACTAAAGCAGATAATATACTACAGAACATGACAATGATGTATGTGTACTTGCTTATATCCCTGAGTTCTCCAGGGTATAATTTTTACCACAATATTTACCTGTGCTAGGTGATTGCTCTATATTATTATTATTGTCAGTGGTTAGCCTGCTACTTGATTTGAGAAATAAATAATCCTATTTCCCCCTTTTATTTCTCACAGTCTTGGATAAAGAATTAAGACATATTTTACTGGAAGCAATCCTTCAGCAATGTCTGTGAATATAGACAGACTAAAGGAATTTCTAGTAGAGGGAGTGGAGCATACCATTTGAGTCAGCAGTCCTGTCTTACCCAACTCTGAAGTTGTATATGTTGCATGAAAATCAGAATATAACACTGCCCTTCAGGAATTTAGGTAGATTTATTTTCTTTTCCAATATCATATAAGAGAAAATAAGTCACATTGTGAGAATTAGTCACTTCTTGTGAAACAACCTATAGCAATGGGACTTCTCAATCAGATATACCATGTAGGCAAACTACTCTCATTGTGTGTGTATGTGTGTGTGTGTGTGTGTGTGTGTGTGTGTCTGTGTGTGAAAGAGAGAGAGAAAGAGAGAGAGAGAGAGAGAGAGAGAGAGAGAGAGAGAGAGAGAGAGAATGTGCATGCATTTACACTGTTCTCTCAGAATTCCAACTTAGTTTTTTCTTCGTCTTCTGAATTCTTGTTTTTCTGGTGGCATTCCCTTTTTGTAAAAAGAAAAGTAAAAAAAGAATGTGCTTGAAAACCTACTCAGAGAATGAATTTCAAATTGCTTTCTCTATTAGAGGACTAATTTGCTTTCAATGTGCAATCTTGGTGGGATCACTGTTGCATATATTATTGGATTTCAACTTCTATACTCTCACCTAAACTCGTTTTGAGATTCTCACATGGTAGGTCAATTGTCTGAACTTCAGTGAGCTGAAATGCTGCCATGACTTGTGTCAGACTTTAGTATTACATTTGATGAAGCAGTGTGAGGATTTTCTACTACATTTTTTTCTTCCTTTGGTGCTAGGGATCAAATCCAGGGTCTTGTGCATGTTAGGGAAGTATTCAACCACCTTCCACACCCATCGCCCTCTACCACATTTCTTTATTTTCTATTTCACTAGGTCAGTATAATTCATTTCTCCTCCCCCTGCACATTGGTACTGGAGATTGAACCCAGGAGTGCTTTACCACTGAGCTGCATCCTTAGTCCTTTTTATTTTTTATTTTGAGATACAGCCTCACTAAGCTGCAGAGGCTGATTTTGAACTTCCAGTCCTCCTGCCTCAGCCTCCTCAGTAGCTGAAATTACAGGCATGTGTCACCATGCCCGACCAGAATATTTACTCCTCTCTTCCTTGGTTTATCAGATTTTGCAGAATAGTGAAAGAATTAATTTGTATTTTTCTTTCTTGCTGTCTCTCCCCTCTTTTCTTTTTCCCTTCCTCTCTTCTTCTCTCTTTGTTTGTAAACTATTTTCTATTTTAATTTCATTAAAAACAAAACATTTTATGTGCAAACATGTATAATTGAGGAAAAAAGTCTCAAAACATAAAACTGTATCAATGAAAACCTGCTTCAGAGTAAATCTGCTTCACTTGAATTGACCAAGTAGGACATATTTTATTATCTGAGTCTATATAAAATATAAATATGTAAAAGAATAATGTACATAAAACTATAGATGCAAAATTATTTATTCAGGTCACAAATTTGGATAGGACTTCATTGATTAATAAAACACAGCTAAAGGGGTTATACCTTTTAAAGGATACTTAGATAACCCATTCACTTTCAATCAAGTGTGGGTGGTAACTAATTTACCAGTCTTCTTTATTTTTTATTTTATATGTAGTCCCAGACAGAAGCCATTTCAGTACTATAAATGCATATACATATACTCCAAATCAAAACAAAACATTTCCCCTTTCTTGACTAACTTGGCTTTTGAGAAATCATATATAACCTAGGTCCTATGTAACAAAATGCATTTTTATGAAAGTGGGAAGATTCTCTAAATCAAGGCTGAAAGATAATGAAAAATTATAGGAACTGACCTAAAAGAAACTTTCTAATACTATAATTTGGTCATGTTAGGCTAAGTTATAATTTAATGTCATGAACCATTAGATAATAACATTAAATTAATGATCATGGCTCAGATGGAGGCATGGGCAGTTTTATATAATATGCAAATGCAAAAGAAAGAAAGTGGTAATGTAAATCTTCCTAGGTACCATCTGGCTTAGCTTTTCCTCATGTCTCTCCCAAAACAGTGGGAGGAATAAACAATACTATTCCTGATTGGCTTGGCTTTGGAGATGGAGATACCAAATGAAAAATGTGACAAGCAAAAAGTCTATTATTTTCTTCATTTCTTTCTTCTGCATGAGTACAATCTGCCTTGTAGAATTAAAATCTATCAAATTTCAGAGCTGAAAGAGCCTTAAGCAAACATCTAGTTCAGTGGTTCTCAAATTTAAGTGTGTATAGGAACTACCTGGGGGTGCTGCAAATTCCTGGCCATCCCTAGAGAGTCAGCTTCTGACACACTACATTTTTAATAAACTTTCCAAGTAAATATGATGTTGGGAGCAGGGCAACTTGGAGAAATACTTCTTTTGTCTAACTCCATCATTTTCAAAAATATAAACCTGATTTCTTCAATACCATTGACTTCCCAAAGACCACCAAGGCTTATGGTTAGAATCAGAACTCAGATCTCCTGAGTCATAAATAAGATATTTTTACCATACTATTGCCATAAGGAAAATTCTTTAAGGAGTTGTCTGCTAGCTCATGTTTTCTTTTTCAATTTTTATTGCAATAAAATATACATAATATAGGATCTGCCATTTTAACCATTTTAAGAGGATACTTTGATGGGTATGAATTATATTCATGCTATTGTGCAACCATTATTATGCATCTCTAGAACTTTCCCACCATCTCAGACTGAAACTCAGGTACCCATTAAACAAGAAACCTCCATTCTTTTCTCCCCTCAGCCCCTGGAAATTTCTCTTCAACTTTCTGTCTCTCTGAATTTCACTATTCTAGGCACCTCATATAAGTGGAATCACATTTTGGTATCTGGATCATTGAACTTAGCATAATACCTTCAAGATTCACCTGTAATAGCTTATGTGTTAGTTTGCTGGATCCTTGTCACATGTTGCTCAAGACAGTGCTTCTAGTCCTATAAGAAATTAATTTCTATCATTTGTCTAACTCTAATAAATGGTTTTTAAATGAGAAAAAAAATTCAGAAAGGGCATTTTTTGATGAATGAAATGGATAGGACCTGGAGGCAGGTACAGAGATGAGAAAGGCATTTTCTGTTTAGTTGAAAGTCACGTAAAAAGAAAATGAAATACAAAGCATGAAAGTGGGTGGGGAAAGGAGAGAATGAGAGCTGAAAGAGGTAGACTAATCTGAGAACCACTAAGACCTTCTTAAGGTTACCTGTGCCTATATTAGATAGTAGAGCTATGCAAATGAGATTATTCACAGGTATAGTCTAAATATCTATTGACAAAGATGGGCTCTGTTATTATTAGTATACCATGGGGCAAACTATAGAGAAAGAAAATAAAAAAGGGATGTAAAATGTTCAGCATCCA
The DNA here is from genome assembly GCF_902686445.1 of Sciurus carolinensis. NCBI lineage: Eukaryota > Metazoa > Chordata > Mammalia > Rodentia > Sciuridae > Sciurus > Sciurus carolinensis. Next base: position 25,193,903 of record NC_062232.1, read on the forward strand.
TATTGTTATTTGAACAGATACTTAGTTGTGCTTGAGATTTAATTTTAATTCACATTGTTAAAAGACATGAGTATTTTGCAGCTTTAAGCAAGAAGGGAAATCATGTTCTATTGTGGAAAAAGTTTAAATAAAAAATATCAGTATACTGGTATATCTTCAATTGCTTCAAGAGGCAAGACCAGCTAGTGCTCGTGAGAGGAGGTAGAGCAATGACCAAGAGTTGAAGCATAAGGAGGAATTATCCAGGTAGGCAAGGAGAGAAAGGGAATTTTAGACAGAGAGAATGTCTCTTCACTGTGATTATGCCACATGTTGTTTACTATCCATTCAACTCAGTGTCTTTTACAATAACCTTTATGGCAATTTTTAAAGAATTCCCCAAACTTTTTGATTCTCCTCCATGGAAAGTTGGGGGTTATTCCAATCATTGAATCTTGGTTCTGTTACTGTGTGACCAACAAATTATGGTAGAAGAAAAACTATGATGGATTCAAGGCTAGCCCTTGAGAACTCAGTAACTCAAAATTCTTGTTTTTGTTGGCAGTACTGAGGATTGAACCCAGGCCTTCAGACATGCTAGCACTGAGCTACATTACCAGCCCTTTATAATTCTTATTTTGAGACAGAGTTTGCTAAGATGCCCAGTCTGGCCTTGAACTTGCAATTCTCTTGCCTCATCCTCCCAAGTAGTTGGGATTACAGGTGTGTGCCACCATGCCTAGCAACTTAAAATTCTTTTCCCAAAAATATGAATGCTCTTGGGACCCAGTTATTATGCTGTGAAAAGGCTTAAATTGCCCCATATAGGGTTAAAAACTGAAAGACAACTCCTATTTGCCAGGCACATGAGTTAGCCCTCTTGAAAATGGATCATCTGGTACAATTTGACCTGCCACAGATGCTAGTAAGAAGAACAGAGATAAGCAGGGCCCACTGAACTTCGGACCAAATTATAGATTCATGTGTGAAACAAGTAACTGTTACTGCTTTAAACCGTCAAGTTTTGGACTGGTTTGTTAACCAGAATGCCTTTCTACCCCTCCTACAGGTGCCCAAAGGACTCTGGACTCACCTTCATTTAATTCCTTTCCTCTTTGACTAGATCTTGTCCTCTTCCCACAAATCCCACCAATATCCATTCTTTTTTAAGGATAATTCCCTATCTTATCAACATTTGCATTTTCATACCTCTTCACTGTTCTATGGGAGATCTTCTCAATGACTCCCCTTAAAAGGCACCTTTGGAAACCCAACTTAAAAGGTACATTCTTCTACTATGTATAAATTGCCAGGATATAAAAATTTATCATAGTAATAGAAGAATATGCACTTCAATAATGACAACTGTTTTCTACTCCAAAACAGAATATCGACATTTTTCCATAGCAAGAGAAAATGCTATCTCCACTCCTTTCAGGTTTTAAAAGTGTAATGTACAACCATTTTGCAACCATTTGTAAAACTGCTGTAAAAACTAAAAATAGGATTTATGAAGCAAATCATTGAGCAGAATGCCTGATTGAGTGACTCATAAATAGCCAGGTCTCATTCTCTCTGGGGTCATAGCCCTGAATTGAATTCAATATTGAATTGTTGAATTGGGAGCAAAGGATGGAGGTGAAACATAGGTGGCTCATGAGAGCAGGTGAAATGCTGCCTTCTGCAAAGAATAACTTTCTGTAATTCCCAGAGAATGATCTATTTTAAAAGGTGGTGGAGGTAAAACACATTAGAAAGGAAAAACTTAAAGCATCAGAAAACTTAAAGACTACCTTTATAAGGATTCAGATAGTTGTAAGTTATACTATTAATAATACTGAATACTCAACATGCTAACAGACTTTTCAAGGATAACCACAGATGCAGGAGCAAACAGAAGTAATTTGTTCCTTTCTCACTATCAGGAAATAGACATTCTTCCATCTCGACTAATATGATCTCCAGTGGGGAATGATTTATGCCCCTTGTATTCATGAAACTCTCTTTCATAACCAGGTGTAATGACTTCTTTTACCTCTACAGGGAATGGCTGATTTATGCACAGACCTTTGTTCAATAACTTTTCTTTAAAGATTGATGCTGTTAAACATGAAAAAATGTGAACTTTTTGACATTTCATTTTAATGTAATTTAGAAAACCATGTAAACTGCAAATGGACCTCATGTGGAATGAAAATCACATGCTGATAACTTAAATTATTTTGAATATTATTAATCTTTGACTAATACCTAAAATGTTTTATCATTAGAGTTATGAAAGGCACAATAGAGACACTAAGATGAAGTTGGTTTTTCAAATAATTAGTAAATACAATGCTGAAGACTCCTTTTCTTTGTCCTCCAAATTCATACTTCCAGAATTTTCTAATAAGAAAGGGAGAGAATGCCATTATCACATAAAGGAATAACATTTTTAGCCTGAACATTCTGTTCCCAAAGACCACTGACTCTCAAGAATTCTTGGAGGTTAGATGAAGAGAGGAGAATAAAGGGCCATGAAATCCTTTGACTTTTTCTGAGGTCCAATTATTCCTGAGCTCTTCAATTCTCGTTTGGAGATAAAGTCTTGAAATTATACAGATCTCATCCATGTTCTGATGGAGATCAAACAAAGTAAAACCTTCTCATTGTCATCAGTACTACTGCCTCATAGCATGCATTTTGAACAACTTTATTAATTTTATTAACATATCTATGAGGCATTGGTATGATTTGCTATGTTGCTCAGAGTGTTTGGAGGAAAATGAACTACTTTTACCAAAGTGTGTTTCAGGGAATCCCAATGTCTTATGTTTAGTTGAAACAGGATGGCAAGTCAATTGATTTCTCTAAGGAGGTCATTATGAAAGACAAAATATCTTTTTAATTTTCAGTGTAGTATGTTTATCCTCAAGAATGGGGTATTAAAGTTTGTTTATAATTGAAGACTTTAAAGAGCTTTTCAAAAATGAGTCAGTATCTACATTTAAGAGCTAAAATCTTTTGAATGTTAACAATATGGGACAATTAAAGCTGTCTTAAAAAATGAAGTTCCAACACTCATGGTAGCCAACAGTTTAGGCATAGTTTCTTTTATCCAGGCATTTATTATTAAGTAGTTTCTCACACAAATCAAATGAGAATTGTGCCTTCAAGGAGCCTACAGTAAAATAACCAATGCTAAAATTTATTTATAAATATATACACTAGATTATATATTATACACACACATACACACACACATGCACCTAAAAATAGCAATGACATAATATTAGCTATATTTATTGGGTGCTTACTATGTGTCAGATACTGTTTTATACTCTTCACATATATTAATTCATATCACCCTCATTAGAATCTGAAGGGTAGCTGTTGTCATTACCCTTTATTTATAGCTATGTATTCTGAGAGCAATTAAGAAGTGTGCCCATGGTCAGTAAATACAAGATTCACAATTTAAACCCAGATAGTCAAGCTTCAAAGCTCACACTATTAAATGCTGTCCTGTCTGGTCTCTCTAATAGAATGTAGAAAGCACTAAACATCATTTACAGTAAAGAGAAATACCAATAGAATCAAGAGGGAGACAAGATGTCTTCTAGCTCAGGACCTCAGGGAACAAGGGGAGATTTGAACATAACTTTCCTTGAAAAGTATGTAGCCTCTGGGTAAATTGAGATGAAGAAAATCAATCTGAGGAGAGTATGTCAGATCATCCAAAGACATCAAACTAGTTTGGCTACCTTTTTGTTGTGGTTTGGATATGAGATAGTCCCCCAAAAGTTCATGTGCCAATGCAGGAATGTTCAGAGATGAAATGATTAGATTTTGAGAGCTGTGACATAATTGGTGGATTGATCCATTTGATGGATTAATAATGTCAATGGATTACTGGGTGGTAACTAGGCAGGTGGGGTGTAGCCAAAGGAAGTAGGTCACTGGGGGTATGTCCTGTGTGAACATTTTGCTCCTAGATGATCCTCCACTCTCCTCTATGCTTTCTGGCTACCATGTGTTGACAGCTTTCTTCTTCAACACCCTTCTACCATGATGCTCTGGTGATCCCAGAGCAATAAAGTCTGCTGACCATGGACTGAACCTCTGAAATTGTGATCCCCAAATAAATCTTTCCTGCTCCAAGTTGTTCATGTCAGATATTTTGGTCACAGTGATGAAAATCTAACACACACACTGTTTTTGTAGGAGTTGAGGGTATGCAGAGAAGTAAAATAAGAAATGAGATTAGAAATTGAGATTTGGGGCCAATCCTTGAGAGTCAGGTGAAGGAGTTTATAGGACATTTCAAAGGCTTTACAGAGTCATAAACAGTGTTTGAAAGGGGGAGTTATATATGTATTTGTTGACAAATATTTATAGAGCACCTATTAGGTGAAATGCACTGTCTTGGGCAATGGAAATATAATAATAAATAAGATAAATCAAATACCTCCCCTCATAGCATTTATATTCTAGTTACAATCTAAGTTATGCTTTAGGAAGCTTAATTTGAAATGGCAATCTAAAGGTTGGCTTGGAGCAACTGGTGGGCAAGAATGAGTGGAGGAAGATAAAAGGTTTCCTGAAGAAAAATAAATAGATGTAAAGGCTTGTGGGGGCAAAATCCACAGATCTTGAAAATAAACTTGAAAGTGAGGCAAGTGAGAAATAAATGTGGAAATGACTGCATGGTTTGAAATTTCTCTGACTAAAGTGATGGTACTGTGATAAATAGCAAGATAGGAGATAAGGGTAAAAGTGTGTTCTATTTCAGTCATATTGAATTTATGCTGTCTCTGAGACATTTTAGTAAGTAATGTCCCACATCCAGTAAGAAATATAGGATAAATACTAGAAACTGATAAAAATACTCAAGAAATTGGATTAAAGGAGATAGAAGACTATTTCTGATAAAATATCTAGCACATATCTGATACTTAAGAACTACTCTCTGACTATTGAATGAAGATAATGAGATTGATGAGAACAGAAAAGAATACCAAGAATAGTTACTCAGGTAAGGAAATAAGAAGGAATGAGTAGAGAAGTAGGGAGACTTTTAGCATGATGCATCATCCTAGTAAGTGAAAAGGTGAGAATTTGTTTAGTAGACTTGGATGGGTAGCAATACCAAAATAGGCACAGTTTTCTAGGATAATGAGCACTTGTTTAAGAACACTTGTTGTGGTGATTTCATAGAGAAGTGTTCAGTTGCCAGAAAAATGTAGAAACTGGACTGAAAAATGTAAAGGTAAAATGAGTGTTTAGAAAGCAGAAATACTTCCAATTAACCAACACACTCCTATTAGGTGAATGATTTAAAACTTGCTTTTGGTTATCTTGGGTCATTGCTTAGAATGCTAGGTCAGTGGGTAGTGAGTAGGATGGTAGGATTAATAGAAGGTCAGAAGGTCAAGTTTAGATCAAATAGATTGTTCTATATATAGTTATATGAACTCAGCAGATATTACACAACCTCAAGTCTCAGTATTTTCATCTGTATTAATGGTGTGATGATATTACATCATACAAGTGAAACACTTAGCTAGCATACTGCCTAGCTCATAATAAGTATTCAAAAATATTAGCTATTATCATCTATCCTAATACTTGGATAAATATGTGGTGTTTTGATCCCAGAAAACTAAACATTTATTGTGATAGGCTTTGATTTTGCATAATAGCCCTTAATCTGTAGCAGTAAAACACAAGTTATTTGATTTTTAAGGAAGGAACAATAGATAGATTACTTAAACTCCAATTTTACCCTCTTCAACTGAAAATGGAAATAATAATAGCATAACACCATAGTGACTTTAGTGAAAATCAAACTAGAAAATGAAAGTAAAAATACTTGGCCAAACATAAAAAGTAAAAATTTTAGTTATTATTAATTAATATAACTTTAATCCATTGAATTTTAAGAGTTACAGTATTTGATTTATAGCTCTGGCTTGACTTTGGACTAATGATAATTCATAACATTAATAAGGACCTTTCACTTGCAGAAAGCTTTTTCAAAGTACCTTTATATTTATTACCTTCTAAGATCCTCACAAAACCTCTGTGAAGAATAAAAGACAATGGTTATTAGGAGCTATCAAAATTGACTTTTTAGTATGCACAGTATCTGACCTATGTGGGTTTTTCTACCTTTAGAGATATAAAATTATAGAATCTAATAGCTGAATTAAAAAGTTATTCAATTTGGTGCTTCCCTTGTATCATTTCAGATAATTGCCTAATGTAATGGCAATATCCAGAGAAGTTCTAAAGGTTTCAGTACACTTGGCTAACATGTTTTCATATGAACATGACCATAACATGGTTCAGAATGTTACAATCCTTATAATCAAGTGATGAAACTCATATTACTTTAAATTGAGGTGGTTATTTTCATCACTGGACAAAAAAATGGATTTTTATTTTCTATATTTAGTCTTCTTTTCTTCCAAAGATAAAAAATAGCAATCCTGAACATTTGTCCTCAGTGATTCCTTTTTCTAATCTTCTAATTACTTTCACTATTTCCTTTTGGATTCTGTCTGAAATCTATAGGAATTTCAGTGTCCAAAACAACATACTAAAGTATATAGTAAGAAGACAAACATGTAGTTCTATAATCTATTACTAAGTATGATAGTCAGTAGTATTGTGAATGTGGAGATACAGATTTTATAGTAGCAAAATGAGAATAAGAAGAAAAATAAAAATTTCTATTCATATGAGATAAGCTAATAGCCATTATTAAAAATAATTTTGAAAATGGATACATTATTCAAATGCTTTTACTTTTTCATGGTATGAGTTTTACACAGAAGTTTTGCTAATTCTTTGCCTTTTTTCATGGTTAAGTGATTAGGAGGGTTTCCATGGCTATGTCCTTTTGAATAACATAGAATATAACATCATGTAATACCAATTTTGGGCTACAGTGAAACTTTGGTGGCATTTGGATGAATTTCTGAGTGGCATGGATGCATTCAAATAATTATATCAGGTTGTGTGTAGTATCATTTATTTCTATGCCTTCCTTGTTGCTGTTTGTCAATTCAGATCTTTCTCCAAACTTTACCTCTGAATTCAGACCCACTTCCAGGGAGGCAATATTTTTACTTGTATTCCTCACAGACATCTTGGTGAACCGACCAAATCAAGTTCTTGACTTCCCTTCCCACACCTGTTTGTTCTCTTTGAATTCTGCAACTCCATGAAGGCACTGTTCTTTCCTTAGTCAAGTGGTTAGCAGATAGTGACTCCTTCTACCTCACATTCTTTCGTCACCTCTACCTCCCATAGAGTGCATCACCATGTTGATTTTATATCCAACCATCTCACATATCTGCTTCATTTTCCAACATTACTACTTGAGTTATAATTTCTTGGTTGGAATATTACAAATAACTTTCTAATTGTTGTCCTTGCACAGGGCTGAGATCTTTCCAACTCATTCTCAGAGCTACCAGAATGGTCTTTTATAAACACAAGTCTTGTTATTCCATTTCCTTACATAAAACAAAGCTGTGAGTTTCCAAAGACTACAGATAAAGTCCAGAAGGGAAATGCTGGAAAGTGTTATCAGTCAAATTATACTGTTATATTGTATGCACGTACAAATATGTAACAACAAATCCCATCAACATGTACAACTATAGTACACCCATAAAAATGTGGAAAAAAGAGTTATCATAGGGAAGAGGAAGCCAGCTTACACTTTTCAAGCTCTTTGAGTCCAATTCTCTTCTCCTCTATAGACACCTTCCCTATATCCTATCATTTACTCTTGATCAATCCTGTGAAGTATTATACTCACTGTACAGGAAGAATACAAATGGGATTTAGAGATCAGGCAATAAGGTAATAAATGTTAAATTAGGGGTCCTTCCACCTCCAAGGCACATTCTCCATTATATCATGCTATTTTTCTATAATTTAGCCCCAGTTGATCTTTCCAATCTCATTTATTTTAATAATCATATTCCACTCACAGAGAGATTCCTTTAGATTCTCAAACTACCATACTGACCAGGCCTTTGAACCTGCTGTTGTCTCAGCCAGGAATGCTCTTTCCAACTCTGTGTACCTGGCTAACTCTTGATAAATTATTTTGAGTTTCTCTAAATGGTGTTTCTCAACCTTGTCTGGTCACGAGAACCATGCAATATATCGAACTGGAATCTCTTAAAGGTGGAACCCGAAGTTAAACATTTTTGAAAGCTCCTCTGATGTATAAACAAGGTTAAAAAAACCACTGTTTTATGTGAGTTTCCTGGCTTCTCTGATAGGCTTAGGTTTATCGTCTGTTTGTATATTTATTTTATTTTTTGAGACAGAGTCTTGCTAAGTTGCTCAGGCTATCCTCAAACTCATGATCCTCCTGCCTCAGCCTCCTAAGTAGTTGGGATTACAGGTATAACTGAGTGTACCTATAAATTATCTTTGATTTCTAATACATTATTAAAATTGGGGAAGTAACTTCTTCAATGTTTCTCAAAAAAGAAAGAAGATCTTGTCCCACTTGTTAATTCCAAAGGAATGATAAATAATTATTTTCAGGTATTTAATACTGTTTTTGCTAGATCTTTTTTAGCCCTCTATTATAGTTTTCATCTTGCTAGCATAATTTCAGTTTAGCATGTGTCTTTACTTCTGGAATAAGGCAGAAATCATGTTCTAATATAGTCTTTGGAGTATGTTACATAGTGATCCCACATGAACACACATACACACAAACGTACATATAAATAGTGGAAACTAAAGATTCACCAAAAAATAATGACCCTGACTTAAGAGTGATTAGTTATTTTTTTCTATTCTATTAATTTTTTCCTTTCTATTTAAAAATGTGGATTGATACTTATTAAATTCATTACATGACCCCATACTTTTTCTGAACTATGTTTGAAAAACACCTATCTTGGGTCAGAGGTACTAATCATGATGTGATTAGTTCCATTATAAAAAGAGAAAGAATCACTAGAGTGCTCTCTCTCTGTCTCTATATCTCTCTCTGCCTGGAAAGGACACACAGAGAAGGCTGCTATCTACAAGCCTAGGAGAGGTCTCTAATCTTCTAGAACTTTATGAAATAAACCACATTTGTTTAAGCACCTCTTCCACTAAAAAGAGAGAAAGAAAGAAAATCACCACTCCAAACATGTTTTTATCATTACATTAGACCTAACACCATGATGCATGACAGATGTTTAATAAAGATTTGCTGAATTAATAAGAGTTTTCAGGGAAATAATATATGTAACATTTTTCCATATCCAGAATGGTAGGCAGTCAACAGCAGGCAAAAGAAAGATATCAAGATTCACTTTCACACTCTTTAGACAATAATCAAAATAGACTAAAAATACATAAAAACTCAATTCAAAGTTAAAGCAACAGAAAAGAATATACTAAAATTTTCCTTTTCTTAGACAAAGGGATTTATAGATTATCTCTCTAATCTCAGATATTCCCGAGAAATATGATATTCCAATTTATTCAAGGTACCCATTATGATATTAAGATTGCAGTTTTTCTTCTTCTTTTGGAATGAACCAGTAGGCCAAGGTGTTTTTTTTTTTGGGGGGGGGAAACTTAAAGAAACTCCTTCCCCAAATTCAATAATGTATTAGAAACCAAAGATATCTTAATTCATAGGTGTACTGAGATATACAATTCAAAGTTTATCAAACTTGTCTCTTGGAAATGTGTTATTTAATAGAGAATTTTTATAAAGGAGAGGAGGTTGACAGGAGATAAAGGAAAACATGAGACTAGTGAAGTCCCGAGATAAAGTAAAACATATGACCCAACTCACAGATGAAGGGTTTTCAAATATTAATTGCTCCTTAGTTCTTTTTGCTGAGAAATGATCTTAATTACAACATTTATGACCATCTTTCTCTACCACACACTCACACACCTCTACAACTGGTGTTACAATGATCTCTCAGGAGTGCTTAGAGAATCAGTTAGGATTTCTGAAACTCTTAAGGAATATTTGCAAAGATGTAGACTCATCCTATATTCAGTTAGATACTTAGGATTTTATGTTAGAACTTTGAACCATAAACATCTTTATCAACTCTCTTAGGGCCAAAGAGGAAATGTTTTGGATTGAAAAAGAATCTGGTTCAATTATGAATATAGTTCTTCATTTTAAAGATAAATACGCAATTTAAAAATTCCCAAACTATCACCACTCAGGCTCTGTATGGTGTCCATAAAAGTGTATCAGCATAGAAATTCCAGTTAGACTATCAGAAGTAACAACATTCATAAGAAAAATGCATCCATTTGAAGGACAAGGACAACTGTAACATGCTTCCTTGATTTAGAAAGAAAAGTAAATAACACTTTTTCTTAATAGTCAAAGAAGTTCTAATGTGTTTCAGAATGGAATTTATCAGGTTAATTCCATTCAGAAAGCATGTTTCATAATACATCTATGCTTTTTGAACTTATGCATTATGAGTATTGCTGGGAGAATTAAATATCCAGTGAATTGGCTGATAAACAAAAGTGATGAGTAGTCTATTAAGAGCCAAGTCTCCATATATAGAACAACTGATTGGCAGTCATAGAGAAAAACACATTTCATGAAGGTTTTCACCCTCTCTCTTTTTCCACTCAGCAGCATTTGTATAAAATCAAACAACACTGCTGAGTTACACAAGTATGTAGAAATCTACTAGGAGGGCTGTTGCTTTGGCCAGGAATTTGGAGTTTCTCTTTCTTTTTTCCTCTTCCTTCCTTTCTTTTTTCCTTTTCTTTTCTTTTCCTTTTCTTATGATACAGTTGCACTATGTTGCCCAGGCTGCCTTCAAATTCTTGGGCTCAAGTAATCCTCCCTCCTTTCATCTCAGGCTGTTAAGTAGCTGAGACCAAAGGCATGCCACTGCACCTATGCACCTAGCTCACTTTTTAAATGTGTGGCTTGATACTTGATACAACATGAATCATTGAATACAATGCTAGAGGCTTCTTCAAATGAAGTAAAAGTCATATCAAGACACTTTTTTCTCTTCATACATATTGAAGAAAAATCCTTTTGTTCAAGGTAAAAATTCATACTCAGAGGGAAAAATCTCCAAACACTTCTATGTAGTTGAAGTACTGAAATTGTATATGATCTTCTAAGGTATGTCATTTTATTTACTTTCAAGCTTGGCATTTCCATTTGTTGTTTTTAAACTCTAGCTTCTTGACTCAGTTCAATCAGTTGAAATGTGCCATTAAAAATAATCAATAGTTTCAGAAGTTCACAGTTTTTACTCTGACATCTGCAAATCTTTCATCAAAAGACCATTATTCAACCATCTAACTAAAGGTTGGAATTGGCTATAAATGTCATTCCTATCCATAATATGTAGTTTAAACCTCAGGCAACTGGAATTCATAGAAAACAAAATATTAACTGAAGGGGAAGGGAAAACTGCCTAAAAATAATTTTGGAAACTTAGTTAAAGTTAGTTAAAGGAGAAAATGATATGCAAAGGTTTGAAGGAACTCTAAGGGAGTATTATATGGCTTTTAACAATAAATAATAGTTCATCACTTTGAGGCGGAGGCAGTAAAAAGCCCCTGTCTTATTTTCACTGTCTGTTTTTGTCTTTGGTATTCTGAAGGTTATACATAACCTATGCTACAGCTTAAAGTTGGAGAAGGGTAGCCTGTTTAACACTGGACTTAATGTAAGCAACAACTTTGGTATGGCTAAGCAAGGAAAAAAAATATATATGCATCTTATTCAGTAATATAATATGTTAAGACATTTTCTCTGCATAATTTCCAATTGTTTTGAGAGTTGAGAAATCTGAACCTAATATATAATTACTTTTCCATTTGTCCATAGTAAATATAGTTAAGAAACATGGCAAGTTTTTCCTTCAATGATTCAAAATTTTGTAATTTCTTAAGATTCATAGTTTAAATATGAATTTTAATTATATAATATTATAAATAAAAATTGTTTAGGAGATAATGGACATATCTTTGTCCTCGGGCAGTCTTGTTCACTGTTTTAAGAGAAATTTTTATTAAATCCATGACATTAAATTATTTTTTGTAATTAAATTACTTTATTTCAAAGTAATTTACTTTAAAATTCACACAAAGTTATATTATTTATCAACCATAACTGTGGGAAAAATGTGAACTTGTGTATTTATTAAAATTCTATGGTGGTTTTATGAATATTAATAAGGTGAAATAAAACTTTATTTATAAAATAGTAGAAACCAAATGAGTTACAGAAGTATATTGTCTAACCATTAATCTAAGGATAAGAAAAAAACCCTAAATTTACATTTTTCTTTTACATTTTATCAAAAGCCCTGGGAGATATTTATAAAAATTAAGTTAGGTATTGTTCTGAAGAAATTACTTTCCAAATAGCAAAGAGTTTAACATGCACTGTGGAGGAGCAAGTGGGGTCAGAGGAGGATGATTAAGCAAGAATGATGAAGCAGCTATAAATTGCCACTGTCACCTACTGTATGCACCAGAGTAGCATAGTAGGTCAAATATCATATCCAAACCAAACAAAAGATGGAGAACATTGACAAGGAGGAGGTAAGAGGAAGAAACTTTGCTTATAGTGATTTGATTTGGAATTATTTTCAACCTAGGATATACTATCACTTTTTTCATCATAATTTAAGAATATGCAAAGAATTAGGTTGGTCTAAAAATTCCTATTATTTTAACATACCAAATTGTACTTGAGATCCTACTAAAGCCAGAAAAACCAGCTATACGTAATAACACTCCACAATAGTTCCAGTACATTTTATCGGTTACTAAGAATAAACTTGAAGAGCCTCCTTGAACTGCAGAATATGATTCTCAATGAGACTCCATTTAAACAAAACTACCCCACATTTCTGTTTTCACTGTTTATGCCTATGAAACTTTATAGCAATAATTTTTGTTTCTAGGAAAAACAATTGTCTGAATATTGTATGATCATTAACTATGACAAATTTAGCCATTTCATTTTTATTTTCACAGATCATGTTAGGAAGAAAACTACAAAATGCCAGATTAACATTTCAAAACGTATCTGAAAGTAATGAAGGGAAACTGATTCAGTTAGCAACGCTAAATAAAACAGACAATTCATACCAATGCTTTCCCTGTAAAATATTAAATAAACACTCAAAAATGGCAACCTTTTCAATTTAATAAACCAATCCCTAACTTATTTTTCTGTCAGAGCAAAGTTTCTGCTTGACCAAAGCTCTGGTTTTGTATGCAATCTTTTTTTCTGGTCAAAAAATATGTATTTTTTAGACAATCAGGATATTAAATGGAATCACAAATGACTTTTCCTTTTCCCTCTGCCTCTCTCCTCTTGCCCAAATGCTGAAATATATTGGACTGTATAAAACAACAATTTTATTTTGTCCTCAGCTTATCAATTACAAGTACAAATGCTGAGAGTTGTTCAATTGGATTTGCAAGAGTGATAAAGTGGAAACGCTTCACTTACTTGCCATTGTTTCATCAGCTCTCTTACTCCCTTGGAGTCCTCTAGGAGCCTCTCCTTATAGGTAGCATCCTGTAGGACATTGGCAGTTGTTTCAGCTTCTGTAAGCCAGGCAAGAAACTTTTCCAGGTCCAGGGGGAACTGTTGCAGTAATCTATGAGTTTCTTCCAAAGCAGCCTCTCGCTCGCTCACTCTGCAAAGAAACAAATAGCCAGATGCAATTCTCAAATATCAGAATGGGGTAACCAGTGAACTCCATGTAAAGAGCAAAGGCGGGTTGTTGTTCAAGCTCTTCTTTAAGCAACAACAACTAGAATACTGTGCTACTTATCTTCATTTCTATGTATCTTAAAGGCTTCTGCATGGGGGAATACATGCAAGAATAACTATTAAACATGAATGACCATCACAGATTTCTATAATTCCCCTCCACAGAAATGGGTCTTGTGCATGAGCATGTGTATACACACACACGCTTTGGATAGTTGCAAATTCATATATAGATACTCAACACTATCATCTTTTAAACTTAGCAGTTTGTGCTGAGTAATATTGAATGCTTATTTTAATATGCTGCAAAATTTAAAGCTAATCTTTATAGGTAACACCCTAAAATCCCTCAACAGGCCTATCTTGATGTCACCCTGAAGCAAGAAACAAGGATTAGATAGGTAAGGAGAAAAGTCAAGAAGATACAGAGTCTTGGAAGATATTTTTTTCACTGAAGGTGAAAAAAGATTGGAGGGCAAAGGGAAAAGAAAGACTAACAAGTGGTACTAGGGTTGAGGCTCAGTGGTAGAGTGCCCGCCTAGCACACATGAGGTCCTGGGTTCAATCCTCAGTACCACATAAGAATATAAAATAAAGGTATTTAAAAAAAAAAAGAAAGACTAACAAGAGGAAAAACAACATTTCCTAGAAACCATTGTGCAAAATATCATTTTGCGTGACCCTAGTGTGTTGTAACTACTGCACTAGGTTCATATTTCATTAGATGATGGTCATACAGCTGCGAATATTCCCCAAAAGAAAAATGTTATGTGTAATGGAAAAAGTAGAGCCTTAAAAATCAGACAGATCTAGGTTCAATTCCCAGTGTCCCTTACCAGTTGTGTGACATGGCAAGTTACTAACCTCTGTGATTTCTCATTTCCTCATCTCATAGTAGCTATGACTGGGATGAGAATCAAATACAATAAAGCATGTAAAGTTGAGCACCTCACATGTTACACAGTTACTCATTATAGTTACTCAAAAATGCTCCTTCTACCCACATCCTATTTTCCCATTCCTCTAGTCTTTTAAAAGGATGCAACAAATTTCCTAATGATACAAAAAAAACTTTAAAATTTTACATTTTCTGATAATATATATAATGCATGCATTGTGGATACACACACACATGCCCTCAGCAAACACATACATAATAATAGCTCAGGAGGGAAAATTGCCATAGGCAGTAACAGTCCCATCTAAAAAGATTCAGGTAAATTTTGCCTGCAATGAGGAAATTAGTACTCTATTTAAATGCCTTATTTGCCTTCTTTTACTACACAAACACTTTCTGGGATTAAACACAAGCTAAAAATGGATTTTAAAAAATTGAACACTTGAATACGATACACACTGCTTGTTAAGATGTGATTGTCAATAATTATGCAAAACTGCAATTTATTTCAGCAGCAACTTTATCATGGGATGTGCAAACCAGGCAAACAACTCCTGCCGAGCCAGCGGCAGCAAAGCCCCCAAAAGAGCTGTTTATTCATCATGGGTGAGGTTTTTGCTGAGCACACAGTCTTTCACAGGGTAGTTTCAGAGCTCATACTGGATAAAAATCTTCTGTCTGCATTAACTGGTGGAGGGTAGAATAGGTTTATGAGGATGCAGCTATTGGAAAAAAGTTAGTATTGCACTAAGCTATTTATCAACTCCTAAATAAACATTAATATGGCGCAGCTGAAAGGCAATGTAGTGTTCTGGTTGGGCAAAGTTAAACCCCATAGAGCTCAAGGGCTAGCCTGGCCTGCTGGCTTATTTAGTTTGGAGTCAAACTATCAATACAAGGACAAATATCAAAATTGTCATCTATCAGGATTTTAAAATGCAGAAACATTTTCACAGCTTCAAGAATCTCAATGTTACAATTTGGCATGCAATGTACAGGCTGAATCCCATGTAACTGCTGACAAGTGACTGTTCCTGAACTGCAAAAGAGGCAATTTCATCCAGTTAGCACTAAAACTTACTCCATCTCCAGCCTAAAATATGGGACAGAAATAAGCTGTCATATTCCAGAAGATGAATGCACAATTAGCTATTGACATATTTTCTAATATACTCCAAATACAAACAAAATAATAGGATCATAGGAAATTCTCCGACTGATCAAGTGAAACTTGGAGAATTAGACATTGTGAATTTTATTATTAGCTTCATCTTCATGATGAGCTGCACTTGATGCATCTGAGTTCCTCTTTTCTTAATCTAGAAACACCACTTACCCTCTGTTTCCAGAGAAAGTAACTAGTAAATAACTTTCTAAGAGTTATTTGCAAAATGCAATGCACATAAATCAGATGAAAGGGTTCTACCCAGACAATGAGATTTTCAGCCAAATCCTACCAGTGAGTTTGCTGCTTTGTAAATTAGGCCCTTAGGGAAGAAGTATAACTCTTTCAGGACAGTAAGGCACCATTTTCCTAAATGATACCCTCGTGGTCTGAAATATTGACAACATCAGGCTGAATATTTTCTAATTTGGGAAACACTTTTGAAAAATCCAATGGCAGCAAGAGCAGAAATATCTCTTCAAATGAGCTCTTTTACAATCCTCTTTGATCATAGGTGAGATTGTTGTTTCCTGCTTATATAGGTTTTTTTTTAGACTATAGACTTTCTCCTGGGTCCAATGCATGTACACTGAATTCCTAAATTTTAATTGTGCCAAGTCTAGACCAGAAATGAGTGAAGGATACTTAATTTCTATAGTTATGCATTCAAAATAACTCTAAATATAGCCTATAGTTTTTAATTTTTCTCAGCAATATGGCTTTGAATGGCTTATATGATAAATAGAAATATAAAAATAATGAGAATCATAAATAAGTAAAAGATTGATTTAGACCAAAAAAGATCCTGAATACGGATTATTTTTCTGTTTCCTTTGTCCATGACAGCAAATCCTGGAGAAAAGTGTTGAATTTTAAAAGTAGAAATGACCAGTTATTAGAAAGAGTAATAATGCTTTACAAAGAATCTACTATATGGATTAAGAACGTTTTACATAGCAAAGCTTAGTCATCAGTTATTCCAGCTTTGTAATGTACAAAAAATAACTGAGAATTTGATGGAGTAAGGAATGGTATGATGATTTCAAGAGGTTCTCCTCTGTTTGCAAGGACATCCTGTAGTATTCTCAGTATATAAACAGGGTGATAAGGAACAATGATTCCCCAAATATGGTCTATGGACCAGTAGAACCAACATCATCAAAGAACTTTTTAGAAATACAAACTCTCAGGCCTCATCTTAGGCTTACTAAACCAGAAACTCTATAGATACAGTCCAGTAAGCTGTTAAAAAATAAACCCTCCCAACATTTCTAATGCATGCATGCTAAAGTTTCAGAATCACTACTGCTAGAGACTAAACTTTGGGCTGGGGAGATAGCTCAGCTGGTAAAGTGCTAGTCTTGTAAGCACAAGGCCCTGAGTTCGATCCCCACTACCGCAAAAAAAAAAAAAAAAAAAAAAAAAAAAAAAGTAGAGACTAAACTTTGAGAATTATTATGTAGCAGACACTTGTGCTGAGCTGCCCAGACCCCTCTTCAGGATGGAAATGCTTCTTGCCCCAGTCTCTGGGTGTGCTTCTGGCTAACAGTCCTCAGGAGTGGACTCTGTTAAAGACAGCTGCTGCACCCTTTGTTCCTGAGGCATGCTGGACCCGCTGACAGGTCGATATCTAATGTGTGGGTTATAAAACGCTGGCTCCCTTACTCCAACTCAGGGTAATTCTGAAGGGCTACCCTAACTCTTTGTGGGGAAGGGGGTGTTGATTGTTGTCATGGTGACAGCTGCATGGGTAGCCCAGCTTTTACTTCTGCCCTATTCTGCTCCCTTTCTTTTTCTTCTCTCACAGGTGTTAAGCCTGAAAGCTCTCTTCAATAAAATTTCTGGACATTAATTGCTTTCTCAGTATCTGCTTTCTGAGGAACCTGACCTGCTGAAGTGTCTGTCATAAGAACTTTAAAAATACACTTGCCTAAGGAATGCAGGTGTAGAAATAGACAACTACTTGCACAGATTAGTGATCTCCAAAAGGGACAGGATAGGGGATTGTCCCAATCAGCAATTGTACCTGAAGGGTTATTGCACTTTTAGCTGTCCTTTAAGGAGATCTGTAGATAATGTGGATTTGCATTATCACTAGTTAGAAGTAAGGATCTATCAATGGGGTAAAGGGCCAGAGATACAAAATTTAGTACAACTTGAAAAATTGCTCTTCCAGGGACAACTTTGTAAGAAGATGATGAATCACCAAAAGCACATCTTAGCATCTTCACTGTCTTAAAGAAATGATCATCAATGAGGCAATATGTATATTCTGATTTGTCATTAGAAATGCTCATGCTATGGTATCTCTGAATAATCTCTAAGGCTTCAGGTTTTCTAGGTGGTTGAAATTACCATTTTCTTACAGGCACACCTAATACATCAACAGTAAAAGAGGAAAGGAAGGGAGATTGTTTACTTTTCAAGGTGTTTTAGTCAGGTTTTTCTTTCCTGTGACCAAAAGACCTGTCAAGAACAATTAGAGGAGGAAAAATTAATTAGGGTTCTCACAGTTTTAGAGGTCTCAGTTCGTAGATGGCTGGTTCCATTCCTTGGGGCAGAACATCATGGCAGAAGAGTGTGGTGGAGGAAAGCAGCTGGGAATATGGCACCAGGAAGCAGAGAGAGAGAGAGAGCTCTGCTCAACAAGGACAAAATATATACCCCACACACATGCCCCCAGGGATTCAACCTCCTCCAGCCACACCCTATCTGCCTACAGTTACCACCAAATTAATCCCTATCAGGGGATTAATTCACTGATCGGATTAAGGCTCCCATAACCCAATCATTTTACCTCTACACTTTCTTGCATTGTCTCACACATGAGCTTTTGGGGGACACCTAGTATTGAAACCATAACACAAGGTAAGGCTGAAAAGCTTAATTAATGTATAGATAATATTACACTATTAATATTTTTAGGAAAAAAGGGGCTCAATCTGATATGGAAGGTTATTTTGCCCAGGTGTTTCTTTAAGTGAAACAAATTGGGGAAATTCATAGTGCTCAGTCTTCCACTAAGCAGCACTTCCGTCTGTGCCCTGTATTGTCATAGAGTAACCATGTAAAATCCTCTGAATCCTTCTTTCTTAGTTTATTTTCATTTTTACCCTATTATATCCCATGATGTTTTTAAGGAAAGCTTTACAGGATTATGGTTTTGTTCCTTGTTTCAGGAATGCAGGTCAGAGAGAAGGAACACCAGTACCTGACCTTCAAAACAAAAAGTTTCTTGCAATGTCAAACATAACTCACAGAACCAAGTTAACCTGAAGTTCAAATTCTCTGTAACTATTGCAGTCTCTAATAGTTTACTAGTAAATAAGTTGAATTTTGATGTTTAAAAAACAAATCTGTAGATATTTCATTCCCTCCCAGAGGTTTCTACCTTTAAATAGATTATCTTTACATCTGAACCTAATTCTTATTTGCACACGCCTATCATCATCTCATTAATAGATTCACACATGAATCTATTTTATGCCTATTATGTGCCAGATCTATGCTTGATAGTGGTGATACAGAATTCAGTAAGACATGGACTTTGGCATGTAACATATTCAAGTCTGGCAAAGGAGATAGGTAAACATTTAACTATAGTTACAATGCACTTCATTTGCATTCCTTACCAGTAGCTCAGATGTAACATGCATCATGTTGCATTCATGAACTTAATTTGACTAACAAGCAATGAATGTATCTTAAACATTTTGGCCTTTTTACTTATCAAACAAGGTGGAAATCATCTAACTGGGCTTTAATCCAAAATACAGTGATGGATGCTTATAAAAGTTTGTCTAATTGAATGAATTTTCATAAAAAAATAAGAAATCTTTTAGATAAACAGTGCAGGTTATAGATGCTTTCATTTTGCTGTTGGAGTGACTGATTCTCAGAGAACCATAATGACTTTGCCAAGGTTGTTTGCAAATAATTGACAAAGCTGGGATTATAGTCCAAGTCTTGCATTTTAGAAACTAAGTTTTTCTAACTCTGAAGATAGATATTGATGTCCACCCCTTTCAGATATATTAATTCAAGTGAAAGAAAGAAAAGTGCAAGAAAGGTATGCCACTGAATCTTGGCCTTCATTTTGGAACACAGATTAATCTTTTTGTCACTTTACCATAAGTAGGGTTGTTGAAATGCACAAATACCTACACATAAGGAAAGACTCATATAAAGTTATTACCCCAACTATTGCAGAAAAAATCTAGCTGGTTTTTGCTTCAAAACAAAAAAATCCATTTTCAACGCAAATTTGCTGGTTTGCTATACACTGACATATGAATTAGCAAGATTTTCATCCCCTCTCTCCTGAGGTCTGGTACTAAATTACTCAAACTCTCCAAAGTTAATTGGAAACCACGACCTAAATGTTCCCAAAGTATTGCTGATTAGTTCTCAGAAAACTCATTCCCATCTTTCGTCACCCCAGACAACACAGAATGACTTTTAACATGTGCAGTAACAACACACTTGCACAAAAAAAGATTAGTCCTCCAAAGATAAACTACAGCTTTGAAGCTATATATGTAAACTTCCTTCAATCATGCAGACATTTTCGTTTAAAAAAATCCCAGACTTTACCTTTAGATAGTAAAAGAATGTAGGCATTATCAATCATATTAAGAATTTTAAAACATACACTGCATCTCTTTCATTTTTTTAACCCCTACAAATGTTTTAAAAATTGAGACTTGCAAAATATATCATTAGGGGAACAACCATAATTATGTACTTTCCTTAAGACTATTGGGACATTTCTGAAAAGAAAAAAGAGACAACATTGTGCTCTCTACTCTTCTTTGCATTAATTTCATTTGATTTGTGTCTCTCTGTCATAAATCACTAAGAAAAATGAGTTGATGAAAGAAATGTACACAAAATATGAACAGATAAAACATACACTTATTTTTCTCTCTCATAATGTTAAAGAGATTAATACTCTTTAATCTTCAATCTGTATATTATGTCTACTGCTACAATCCCAAAATGTATGATTTGGGAAAAATGAATCATAATGTTGAGAGCAATTAATTACATTTGATTTGATTCATATAGAGACACAAAATGTTATCTTGGACATTTATAGAACCAGAAAGGGTTTTTAGAAAAAAAAATGTAGATAACACTACCTTTCAGATACATAACAAACAGATTAGTGTCGGGCTTCTCATGGGACACAATTTCTGCTCTAAATAAATTCTCAATGATTTGGATAATGTGAGTCTTTAAATTGTTTTTTGTCCCTTGTAGTGTTAAAAAGGTGTATTTCCTAATATTGATAGACTAAAGTAGCTTCTCTTCTAAAAAGATGTGTGGAAAATAGTACAGAAACCCATTAAAAAGGCATGCCTAGCATTACCTCTTTAAAATCTCATGACTGTGAAGTTGAGCAAATATATATATATATCCTCATCCACAATAGCTTACAGAAAAACACAACTGTGAATTGTTAGATGTCAATATATAATAATCAGAAGACAGCAAGACAGGCAGGTTCAATTTTCTAAGATCAAAAAGTAAACACTATGTCTGAGGCCCTGGGTTCCATCCCTTGCATCAGGGGGAAAAAAAAAGGAAAAGCAAATATAGCAGATTCATTTTAAAGAAAAGAAGTAACTAAAACATATCATTGACAGATGAAATGAACTCATAGTAGTTTTTATCAATGGAATTTGGAAATATAAATGATTTCATAATTTCTGATATGAACTTTGAGTTAAAGGTGCTTAAATATTTGCAACCCTTATTATCTAAATCCTTACTCACTCTGTTGTGGTTAACCAATACACTTCAGAAAGAGTTCTTTATATTCAATGATTATTGCTATAGTACATTGCACTAAAATATTATTTTTTGGTTTTCAGACTCTTCCACAGATATTATCTCCTTCAATACTTTAAATAGCCTGATGAGGCTAGTGAAGCAGGTCATTGTTATTCTGAACAGTTTATAGATGAGAAATTTGACCTTCAGGGAGGCTGATTGAGTTTCCAAATTAAGTGGTGAACCCGAAACACCCAATTCAATCCACTGTACTATAAGATATTACCTATCAAGGCACACTTGCCAATCTCCCTGTGAGGTAAATAGAATGGATATTAATATATTGTTATTCCCAAAAGTCCTTTGTTTCTGTGATTATTACATGAATTAGGATTACTGCGTGTGTGTGTGAAGACAAAAATAAATTATTATTCCTTTATCATTTTCAGCTGCCATCCAAGAGACCTATTGGAATGAATACTACACTTTCTACTCAAGGTAGGCTTAAGAATTTTATTTAAAAAGAGGCAGTAATCAAATATTTTAGTTCTTAAGAAGTAGTGGAAAATTCTTATATATATAGTTGTGACCTCATAATGATAATTTAGTAAATGTTTGTTAGTGATAGAGATTATCTGAAGATCTATGTATTTTGGAAATGTTTTACATGAAAAATATTGAACATGAAAATAAAATATTTCATGCATTTCTTTCCTAGAAAATTTAGAGTAAAATAAATACATTTTATAAGACTGAGAAATGAACTAATCTTAAAAGTGACTAAGTCTTGGTAGATTCTAAAAGAATTGCCCTTCTAATTTAAAATCGATTTTAATGGCTCAGATATGATTTACAAGACAGGATGTGGGATTACAAATAGCTTGGGCTAATTAAAACTTATCAAAATAAAGATTTAAAGTTTTTTGCTATCTTACTTTTAATTACTAGGGGGGAAATAGCATTTAAAAGACCTAGATACTTCGAAGTGCATTGATGGCCTTAAAAAAATCAATTAAAATTTATGAGGAATGGTCATAAATTCAGAATTTATTTTTTCAATTATAACTACAACATTAAAGGAATGAATCTGAGCGCAGCACTTGATTTCAAGGATTCTGACTTGTGAATACACTACCTAATATAGTCTTTATATTTTTCACCATTATCAACTTATTGTAAATTCCTGAGGGCAAGGATTCACACCACAGTTCCTGGCATTTAACACATACTCAGTAAATTCAATTAAAACCAGGCAAGGGTTCTAAAAATGAGGCTACAGTCCCATGTTCTTCAACATCTTAAAATGATTTCTCGATGTGAATTTATTGAACAATATTTATACTTGCATAGAATTTTAAATTTTATACATTGCATTCACATACATCAGTCAAGAATCACAATAATTTGTAGATATCATCTTTGTAATAGAAAATGGATTCTATGAATAGAATGTTATCGAGTTATAACCAAGATGTTTTAAAATGAGAATAAGCAAATCTGTGACCAAAATTGTGTTCTGCTTTGTTAAATCTTTGGAATTTCTTTCTTTCATCAAGTTTTATACTAGCAGCAAAAGTGAGATGGTAGACAATTTTACTGGGTAACACAATGTATTTAGTTGTTAATGATTGAATTTCTGATACTCTTACATGAAAACCTAATACATTTTCTTTTGAATTATTAAAATGTGCTTCTGCAAAGAATGCTAATTTAATGTTTTTAGGTACATTACAAAAACAGAGGGCATAAAAAAGAATAACTTCTGTCAAAATAAGCCCATTATTCTGGTAAATTTTCTGATTGCCTATAAGTTTGATCCTGGTCCAGAGATATCAAGTAGAGAAAGGGCCTTAAAAGTCAGCTGGTCCAGGCACTCATTTGGCTTCTGTCACCCAACATACTCTTGTCCTTCCTGCTTTTTATCACCCATAAATTTGATGGGCATCTTCTCTGTAGCTCTACTCATGTTCTGTCAAAATCATCCAGTGTGTCAGGGATGAGAACAAAACCTTGTGGCACAGTACCAGAGATCTTCCTTCACCACTTGACACTGATCTATTAATTGACATCTTTTGTGTAAAAGCATGAAATGGTTTCTAAACCATCCAATTTGCTGTGCATCTAGCTGGTATTTCTCCAACTTATTCACAAGAATATAATAAAAGACCTTGTCAAATGCTCTCATGAAATGCAAGTACACTGCTGTACTTTTCTTACCTACCAATCTAAAAATTTTTAAATGTAAAATATTTCTGCCTCAGACATATAGCTAATAAAGGCTTATTTATCTCTGTATACATGTATATCTATTTGCTATATTAAATTACTGGATTAATCTTTTCAGGAAATCAGTTTGTATTTTTCGTGTAGCCTCCATCTACATAGCATTTAGTATTTTAAGTGTCTTGAATGACTACTGTCATAATTTCCTATATTTTTTATATAGAATTGAATTGCATTTGCTAACATGGTTAAAGAGCAATTAATATAACTATGAGAGGGGAAAAAGAATAGAAGGGTGTGAATTACTCTTTTATAGAGACCATACCAATAAATGTGGTGGCAATAGATTATAACTTGGGTAATAATCACAGAATTTTCAAAGATTTTGCCTGGGAATTTTGAAAAATCTTAAATGTTTGTTCATTTCATTCAATTTTATAAAAGTGGCAACTGTATCAACAAAAAGTAGGTTATGTTCTAAGAGAATATTATTTCATTAATTCTCAGATCAGTTTTTGTCCAGAAAACCAATTTTATGAGCCTCATATACACAAAAAGGCATTCTGAAAATTAGAGAAGAATATTTAATATGAAAAAGGACTAGAGATGGGAAACTTCTAGATCACACAGTATTTTTGAATGTTCCACTGGACATTCCCATATGCAGAAACAAACTTTATAAATATCTAAAGCTGGAACTTCATTTTATATATAAATATATTTTTCACAAGGTTTTAATACACATTGACTGTCTCAGGAATAAAACAAACTATTGTGAAAATCCAAGGAAATTTTACTTTGTGTTGTTAGGGATTTTTAAAAAAATTTTAGTTTTTTAAATTTATTTATTTTTAAAAATTTTTACAGACTGCATTTTGATTCATTATATACAAATGGGGTACATCATTTCATTTCTATGGTTGTGCATGATGTAAATTCATACCATTCGTGTAATCATATGTGTACACAGGGTAGTGGTATTAGGGATTTTGCTAAGAGTTGTTCAGCATCTAAAAAAATCACACTGTGGATGGCCAATGGTGTTCATGGTGTTTGAGTCACTGTACCATGCACCAGTGTCACTCTATACTTATTGAAATGTATTCATAGTATCATCACCTAAAAACTTCACTTGTGTTCTTGTGTGATCCTGCCTGAATAACTGCATACTAAAATGTATATTACTTTATCATAAATGACTATTTATCTTTAAAACTAAGGTCATGGCATTTTTAAAAAAATGTGTGCACAGGTAGGGTATATTATGTACACATTTTGGTTTATGATAGTAAAGAAGGGGTTACAAAGTATTGCTTATTAAAAATAAAGTAAAGGGATGCCATTGGGACTGAGAAGTTTGCCAACCTGTTAGCCACAGGGAAATTCTAAGATGAAGGATATCATACTGAAAATAAATAGAATTTTTAGGAGAGCATAAGGACATTTCCCTCCTGTGCATCCAATCTCCGATCCTTACAGCACCATAGAGAATGAAATAGCATTTTAAAAATTGCTCTCTTTTACAGCCAGCTGTGACTATCGGTGAACTGGAGGTCTACTTCATATACCAACCTGAATTAAAAACAGTCAGCCCTTTAGTCAGTTCAGAGCCCACATTCTTGATTACATTTGACACAATAATCATCATCATATCTTAAGACTCAAATCAGCCTGACAGTGCTCGACTCAGGGCTGCTTCTCTCAATTAGCTGAAAATTGCAGCCCAGCTCATCTTCTGGGGAATAAGTTTACATTTACAATTTTGCCATGGTGAAAAAGCAACAAAGGTGATGGAAGAAACAAAGCAACTTTCTAACTTGTACAATAACTGTTCCATTTCAGCAAAGTCTGACAAACCTGTTTCTACAGGAATCAAAAAGAGGAAATTGCTTTTGTTTATTTAAAAATACACACAAGATAAGTCGAGTTTGAACTAAAAGGGGGAAAATAGACAGAGTGTGAAGGTTTTCACAAGTTATTTTCCAAATGACAGCTTTCAGAAGGAATAGTCAGCTTTTGGTAAGAGCCAGATTAAAAATAACTTAAAATTAATAGTTACATATAATTTGGAAATGAAAAGGGAATATGGAGGTCATTAGGAATAAATTTCCAATAATATGCTAACATAATATTGTGTCCACGTGACACAAAGTGTTACTCTGTGTATCTGCTTCAAAATTATTTCTCATCTGTATTTCTAGGGAGAAAATAATCAAGGATATTTTTGTTTATTTTACGTCATTTATGGTACCTTATATGCAGAGAAAATGGACAATGGCAATGCAGCTACACTTCATGGCGGCTGTCCTGAAGATTCGCTCATATAACAATGCCCCCTAATATGCCATCTTCTATGTGAATAACAATGCTGACTCAGAACAGAGAAATGTACAGATGGGACAAACAGGAGTCCAGAAAAATGGGAACAATACTGAAGAGCAGGAAACCTAGAAAAGCAAGACAATTCTGGAGGGAACTGAGATATTAGGCATGTTGTAGTCACTGGGGATGGGGAAAATATGTGGGCGGGAATCGGTGTATGAGACCTGACAAAGTTCAAGAATCCACAGGAAGCAACTGTCAGCAATAATTGAAGGGCTAAGGTGGATATAAAAAAGAAATAAATAAGGAGGAAGCAAAGTTGAGGACAGGAGTGCTAGGGAGGAGGAGAAATGACAAGAGAGAGGAGGTAGTAAGGACAACATTTGAGTTTTATTTCCAAATATCCCTATTCACCCCAAGTTTAACATTTCTCCCAAGACACTATGTGATGAGTATGCTTAATTCATGGCTATTCCTAAAGAAGGAATATTTATTTTATTATGGTACAGTTATCTTTATCTATCATATAGGATTGATTTTTAAGGTCTGGTTCCTGATGCAAGTTTTAATCATTTTGCAGTAAGGAAGGCAAGAGTACTGAAACATAAATGTTCCTTTATCATATGTAATATCATCTAAGTGAATTTTGACTTGAATCTATGTGGTACACCTTATTAAAGAAAAAGAAAAAGATAATATTAGTGCTTTTCAGTGAATTAAATGATATCTTCTTTAGCATTAGCCATAATTTAGCATCTGAATACCATAAGAAATATTTCTATAGACTCTGTTCTCCTTTAGAAAATAAACTTCACATTTTCTCTTGTCACAGTACTTAAATTTTGAGAGTTGTTCTTAAGCTTTACAAAAAATTCTCACACAAGCCAAATTTTAAAGCATTATCTAGAAAAAGGCATGCATTTATATTTTACTAAAACTACCCTCACAGTTCACTGCTGTAAGTATCAAGAAGCTGATACATACCTAGTTAAGTTTGGCAAAAATAATTAGAAACATAGTTTACTTAAAAATCTACATATTGAATTTTATATTCTCTCATATTACCTAAGGGTATTTTTCCAAATTCTAGCATAGTTGAGTTATAAGGAAATAATTGGAAACCCTAATTAAGTAATTTAGTAAGTAGAAATGAATGACTACTTACTTTAAATTATGTAGACCAAGTTGTAAAGCATTTGGTTCGTTCTTGTGCTGGTATAATTTTCACAATGGAAAAAATGCTGTTTAGATGCTGTCATTTAAGACCCCAATAAATAATCAACTGATTTACTTTAGTTGGTTCCAAGTAACAACACAGATGATCATACAATACTTTAAAAACCCACACAATTTGACCAATGAGCAATTCAATCATTTCTCTATTAATGGTCATAGAAGCACAGTTACGAATTATATTTGCTAGCCACAGAATTGGATTACATTGTTTTTTAAGACCAGTCCTCCATTTTCTGTGAGCTCAAAGGATAATGTTTCACACAGCTAAAGCTGTGCAAGAGAAGAGGCCAGTTCACAGGATAAGTGCAATACATTTTACTTGGAAATATCCTTGAAGATCACCCAAAAGCTTAATTGACACAGGATGAGATGGCACATCTAGGAAAGATGAATGCCATTCAGAATGAGTTTGATCTAGATATCTGTTCACTTCTTGGTGTAAATCAAATTGTTGAATTTAATTTCACAAATGTTACAGGTGATTACTTAGGCAATCACTGGCTCCCCACATAACTTTCTAGAGTTGAGCCCAGATCTTTCCTTTTCCTGCTGTAATGACAGAAAACATGGTAAGGGTTTATTACTACTCCTCATCTCTATTAGAATCTCATGCATTTTCCTTCCTGAATAAATGTTGTCAGTAGTAAAAATATGATTTGTTGATAAATTGTAATTTTTTTCTTTTTCCCTTTCTTATTTACATTTATCCCACTGTGTGACCAGATTCCAAGACTAAGTTTAATCATTAGTTTATTGTTAAGTAGTTTGAGTTCTTGGCTGAAGAAATGCCATTCTGCATAGTTTATCATACATATATGCTACACAAACTGAGTGTTTTGGGTAGCCACATACATGTTTTTAAAAATTCTCTCCTGAAAATGTGAACACAATTTTCTCCATTTAATTATATTTTTCTTTAAGCATATAATTTTAAGGTAGTTCTTAAAACTTGTAATATGTGATATAGTTGTAATTATTTTAATCTTCATGGAAAAATAATGTAATAAAAATAAAAATATTGGTGTGATGTTGGTGATACAACTAAAAATTGCACATGCATTTTGTTAATGGAATATATACTCAATCATAGCTTTAGGTGAATAAAATCATTATTTTATTAGGGAAATGATTTTATTAGGGAAACATAAAAATACCTACTTCATCAACATAGTGAGTATATATAAAACACTGTAGATTTTCCCACTAAATTATAGTGATATCTAATTTTTTCAATATATGTTAGAAATAATAAAAACTTAGAGTAACAATATTATTCCTCAGAAAAAAGAGATTATTACACTTTCCTAGAATGTGAACTAATAAACACATACATTGAGAATTTTTTTTACCATCCACAATACCTATTGCAGTACTTGGCAAAGAGTAAGTGCTTGATTTTAACCGAAGCAGTTAAGTAGAAAATGCAAATATATGTCAATATCAGTCTTTTCACTTTAGATACTTCATTATGTTACCTGCCACTATTTGAGTTTCATTTATACTTTCAAAGTTAGAAATGGAAGGCTGTACCAGGTAACAAATATATAAAAGCTAACTTTGGCAAAACTTTGGAATACAGATAAAGAAGATGGAGAAAAACTTGCTTTTCTAGGAACAATGGCCAATATTTACTGAGATGCCCTTTTGGAGCCAGTCATGTTAATATGCTGGCAAAGGTTGAAATGAGTTAACAGAAGTACTTGAAATATTAAAAATCAACAAATCAACCTATAGGTGAAAATTCCCAAAGAATCGAAAAGACTACCATCAATATAATTGATGCCGAAATGTAAAATAAAGAACAAAACTTAAAATATTGATAATGAATACAAGAATTTCTGCATCAGAATGAACAGAAGCTGGTGTTCAGAGTTTGGGAAGGTAGCAGACTCTCTATGATTTGGTATCTTTTTCTAACTTATAAGTATTTCAATGTTGAAATTAATGAATAAGATTCAGAGAAAGGTAACCCAGATTTGGCTCTGTTCATTTGGAGTGTGTGCTAGTAAATTGTAAAGATGCCTACCTGCTAGTCATTGGACAAGTAGGGCATACCCCAGAGAGCAAAACTCAGCCAAAGCAAGGCTTTCTATCCCATCAATCAGGGACTTCTAAGTCAGGAGTGAATCTCAAGTCACAAACTGACCAAATAGTCTGAGAACCTGTGGTTCCCACAACTGCTTTGTTGAAGAACCATGTCCTCTTCTCAGAGCAGACCAGGTCTGCCCATCAAGAGTAGTTGCCAAGTGAGACTGGATGGCTAGCATCACTCTACATAAGAAGTATATTGAGGCTTATTCACACACACACCAAGTGCTTGGTTGGGCTTCTGGGATTGCCTACCTGCTAAGATAAGTTATTCTGTCACCAGCAGGAACCTAACAATTAGGCTAAAAGTAATCATTAGCAGGGTGTGAATTATATGTTTTATGTGGGGGAAAAACACACACTCAACTATGAATTAGTTCCATGCTATTAAAATGTTGATGAAGATAGACTATCAACAAGGGTTAATAGGTTTGTTTCAGTGGAAAAAAAACTTATTAGCAGATCCTGCAATTATAATAGACTCTATTGTCTACTATTGTATTGTTTATTGCTATTTGTTAAAATAGAGACTTAGCCTAAGTGTAGCTTTTTTTAATTAAAAAGAATCCAAGATTACTTCCATGATTTTTAAATAATTTCCCTTCTATCCTCCTGGGAAGTTGCAGGAAAAGAAAGATCCAATATTATTCAAATTCGCTGTACCAAAGAATCTATATTTCTCTTCCTTTCTCTGTTTTCAGCCTCCTATCCATTTATTTACCTATCTTTATAACAGAATATGAGATGAGAATAATGGTCCTGAAGGAATAATAGAAAAGATGTCTGAATTGAGTCAAAGGTCAAATAGCTCTAATTCCCTTGTTTAAAATGGCAAGTTTATAGGCTTACACACAAGTGAAGAGTCAAGTTCGTGGCACTTGAGAATACTATTCGGGAAACACCCAGTGAGAGAGTCACCATGCAATAGTCTGTACTAGATGCTATGCTACCTATCTTATAAATGTTCACTGAGTGCACGCTCCATGCATACTATTGGACTGAATGTCACAGTGTCACATAAGATTTTTTGAGATTTTTTTTGAGAAATTGTTCCCATTGGTCAAAGTTTAAGAAGGGATGCATAGTCTACTCCTTCTATCACTTTCCCCTACATATTCACAGACACAGGTACTTTGTTGATTCACTACGCATACACCATAATACAGGGTCTGGTTAATCCTACAGGAAAGACATTTCTTTACTTTGATTTAACCTGACAATAACTAAAGTGTTTTCAAACACAGAACCCTTATTTGAGTTCACACTAATTAAGATACAATACAACTAGTTCTGATAGAGCCCCATTTGGTGGAAACAAAGCTATGCTTAACCATCTTTGGATAAGAATCCCTCAACTTTCCTTTTCCACTGCTTTATGGCCTTACATTTGTGTGTGTGTGTATATGTGTGTGTGTGTGTGTGTGTGTGTGTGTGTGTGTGCACGCACACCCATGTGTACCCTCATGAGCAAAAGTGTATACAGAAAGGGAGAAAGGGAGAGATAGAGAAAGAGGAGATAGAAGAAGATAGAAAAAGGGAGGGGGAAGAGACAAACAGACTGGAGACAGATTTTTGTCACCAAAATCCCTGTTGTCTTCATATTTTGAAAGTTTCTGATTTGTGTAGTATAGTGGTTCTAAAACTTTAATAGGTACAGAAGTGACTTGGAGACCAGGAAACTTGTTAAAAGTTTTTCAGGTCCTACCCCCAGAGACTCTGATTTAGTAGGATGGGATAGGACTCATGAAATTATGTTTCTAGCAAACTCAGAGATGATGCCAATGTTACTAACCCAAGATCACACATTGAACAATATGAGGTAGTGGATACACTGATGCTCTTCCAAGACTCCACGCCCTAGCTGGTGGGAATATTGACAGCTAACAGCTCATAGCTGCCTCACTCATGGAAATTGCTCTCAGCTGCAGGTAACTATTTTATCAAGCTTGCTGTCTCCCACAGGGTGACCCAGTACCAGTAACTGGCTGCTACTGACACACAAAACTCAGTTCCCTTGTTTCAAATTAGAATGTCTCTGAAGGGCCCTGAAAGTTCTCAAGCTCCCCTCGGAATCTGCTGAGACCTCAATTCACTGTAGGCTGGTTTCTCTCTCTGCTCAATCTTGCCTTTCTCACATTCTTACACATATATCTTATGGGAATAATCAACAACCATTTGCACTCAACTCTCCATTTTAGAGTGTTTCCAGGGAGGTCAATGTAAGTCAGTTGAGATTTGTTTTATTTTTCTTTTGAACCCAAGTGTAGCACCATACATTTACATTTCATCTTTTAACATTCAGCCTGAGTCCAATTTGATGAAAACTTTTTGACTCCTGATATTCTTGTCTACTGTCTTTGCTATTTGTCCCTGCTTTGTGTCATTGGCAAATTCGATAAGAGTGTTATCTATGTCTTCATCCAAGTCACTGACAAAAATATTGGAGAGGACAGAGCTGAGATTAGATTGCAGTGAAAAGCTGCCAGAAACTACCTTACAAGTTGATATGTATCCATTAAATAGCAATGAAGGGAGGGAAGGCCTCAGTGTCAGAGATTCGAGTTGGAACACCAAATCTGTGTAAACAAAGGTCAATAGCTAGACTCACAACTAAAGAGAACCATGTCATTTTAGTATTTCTACTTCAATAAAAAATTTAGGTGGTACTTACATGTTACATATTAATAAAGCACATCTCACTACAAAAATGTAAAAATCATAATCATTATGAATTAATGATTATTATTTATCTAATATGTTTGAGGATCAAAGTTTGATTTGGTCATTTAAGGAGGATTTGTTTCATTTAAATATTTTGAAAGAGAGGTTGTGATAAAGTTGAAGCTCAACAGCTAAAACAATTTCACTAGGTAGACGTCAAATACTTGAATATAGAAAAAAGTATAATCCCTTAAGATTCATCTGAGTAACTCTAAGTCTAATGTAAGTTATAATCTCCAAAGGTGCTTTAGTGAGATTCACCTTGCTTGCTTTAAATGCTCTATAGCATGAAATGACATAATGAGGATTGGTGTCAGTTTTCCTTACTGGGGAAAGGGAACTGTGAAAAAAAATCTGTTATTGAGCACCAACTAGAACTGCTTCAGTGACTTCCCTTTTTGTGGGTGGGGATGGAACTGGAAGATTAAATTTCATAAAACTTACTAATACCTATATGTCCTACATATTTTAAATATAAAGAAAGCATTTTAATCAATGGTTTATCAAAAGAAAACAAGTCCTTAGTACACATTTTCTTCTTTTTTGTACCGGGGTTTTAACCCAGGGGTGCTTTACCACTGAGTTACATCTGCAGCCCTTTTTAAAAAAAATATTTTCCAAAAGGGTCTCACTAAGTTTCTGAAGCCCTTGTCGAGCTGAGGCTGGCCTTGAACTTCTGATCCTCCTGTCTCAGCCTCCTGAACTGCTGGGATTATGAGTGTGGGTCACCATGCTTGGCCACTATTATACATTTAATAAAGCCAAAAGATTCTCAAACTGTAAAACTGTTAGGATTATACAGATAAAAATTAAGTCAAATGGTGATTATATTCATTTATCAAAATAATGCAATGTTCTAAAAATAAAATTAGCTAATTTCAATACTTAATTATTGAGTATTTTTTAAAAACCTTTTGGAGAATGATGCAGATGCAAAGAAAATGAACAATATTATCATAATTGAAAAGTAATAAAATGGATGTTGTTGCTAACATTAATGGTTCCATTAAACCAAGGAAGGGAAACATACTGTCATTTGTTTTAATTTTAGACACTGTAACATTAAATTTATCAATGAAAAAAAGTCTGTTTGTGTCCTATATTTTTCCATTAGGAAACATTTGTGAGTTTAATTGCCCAGCTTTCTCATGGGTAAGTTTCATGTAGGGACATTTCTAAGCATATATTTTGGTGTGCTAGAGGAGCCCAATTCAGACTATAGGACTGGGTTAGAATGAAATTGGCTACTTGGCTATATCACCAGGTAATTTTCCACACCAGTAAATCACCAATGACATGGTTCCAAATGTCTCCCTTTGCATGCAATCCCTGCAAGCTAGAAACACTCTAATTACTTTAAAGGAGGTGACATAAAATGAAGCAGGTAGTTACTACTATGAACTTTTTAGATCCATATGGACCATGACACTTTCTAGCCCAGAGCCCCAAGGTTTCATGTAACAGGTATTATGTTATCCTGTTGTAGGCTGGTGAGAATTCTTATGCTTCATAATCAGTTGGAAAGATTGGGTCTCAGATTATAAACATGGGAGTGTTTTGTAAATATATGCACAACCCTCTCTTACAGAGTCCATAGAAACTTCCTCAAACTGCCAAAAGAAGTGTACTTAAAGGAGTAGCTAATGGATTGGATTCTTAAACATACCCAAACCTTTTAAGTGCTTAAGGTAGCACAAGAGTGATGAAAAATAGGATACCCTAAATTGAGAAAGTTGAATTGACTTTGTCAATTATATTTTTTAAAAAAATATTTTTAGTTGTTGATGGATCTTTTATTTTACTTATTTATATGTGGTGCTGAATTGAACCCCGTGCCTCAAGCATGCTAGGCAAACACTCTACCATTGAGCCACAACCACAGTCCTGTCACTTATAATATTTATGAATAAAATGTCATAAATATATTATGAACAGTCCCCAACTTAATTAGGTGTTGTATTTTAAACACAAGTCCAGTTAACATCATGTCACATTCTTTTACATAGCTTCAAGGGCAGCTTTCATGCTTTAAATTTTTGGAAATGATCCAAAGCCATTTAGTGCCCAATAGCTGATTGTTTCATTCAACTCACAGTTGTTGAGTACAATTACTAAGCAAACACAAGGTGTGGCTATAAAATAATACAACAGTCTGCTGTTAATCATAAAATAGTCCCTAGGTAGTTCTAGAAAATGAGTTCCAAAAATGTTTGGAGAAAGGACAGTACTTGTGAATAGAGTATATATAATTCTTCTATGAAGTTCATATTTGTCCCTCTCCTAAATAAACAAGCAAGCAAAAATGTATGATAATATTTGCTTTTATTTCCTGAAAAATAAAAACCAGTTTTACTTACTTATTTAATTTTACTTTCAGAATAATTTGAGTATGCTTTTGCTTTTGGTAATATATCACATATTGAAATATCTATCAGGTCTCAGGAGGGGGAAAAAAGGAATGCCAGGAACTGAGGGAAGTGATATGATTCATTTTTGAGGAAAAGAACTCTGAGGCCAGTGTGAAGGTCAAATAAATATAGTGACTCAATGGCTGGGAGCACTGAGAAAAGGTATACACAATTTCCCAGGCAAAAGATAAAGAGGTTTTGGGATGAGGTGACAACTGGGATGAAAACAAGGGTTAGATTTTGAAATAGAATTCACAGAATTTTGGAACCCTATTTAATACTTGTGTCAGTTGATTAGGAAAAAGAAAGGAATGGAAGGGTAGAAGGCAATTCTTAGATTTCCAGTTTTAGAGACAATTAAGTTACGGAATTAAATCCATGGACAGGGAAATCTAGCATTATTTTAGGGGCAGGTAATACATCCTACTTCAGACTTTTTGTAGCCTGTAGAAAATATAGGTGGAGATGTATGGTAGGTGGCTGAAGATACAGTGTGGGAGATCAGGAGAAAGGAGTAAGATGAACATAAAGATTGACGCATCTTTTTTTTTTTTTTTTTTTTTTTTTTTTTTGTGGTGCTGGGGATCAAACCCAGGGCCTTGTGCTTTCAAGGCAAGCACTCTACCGACTACCGACTGAGCTATCTCCCCAGCCCACAGATTGAGGCATCTTAATCGTAGTTGAAACCAATAGATGAAGCTACTTGAAATGCGTAGAGAGAAAGAGAAGGGAGAATTAAGAAAAGAACACCAACATTTAAGGTTGTGTAGAACAGAAAGAAGGTACACTGATTATCGTTACAACTCCCAAATTTGTATCCTGAGTCATTGCCCAGAACTTAAGATGTGTATATCTACCTATCCACTACACATCTCTACCTGGATGCATACTAAAAGTGACTGCATCTTCCTCAAAATGCATTTTGCCCTTGGGGACTTCCCATCTCAGTATGGGTATTCCCCTTCCACCAGTTGCTGAGGCTAAAAATTATGGAATCTTCCTTAAATCCTCTCTTTATCTCACCCCAAATCCAATCCACTATAAAACATTTCTGACTTTGTACTCAAACTATAATAGAATTCAACTGCTTCTCACTACATTTATCTTTCCCATCCTGATCTAAGCCACAGTCATCTCTGATTGAATTGTCACAACAGTCTCCTAATGGTCTCACTACTTCCCTTTAGTTAATTATAACAGAGGAACCAGATAAGTCAAAACATGCCACTCCTCTGCTCAAAACCCTCCAATGATGTTCTTCTCGTTTAAAGTAAAAGGTAAAATTCTTAGATGGGCCCACAAGAGCCAGTATAGTCAAATTCCTATTACTTCTCCAAATTCATTAGCAATCATACTTCTGCTCACTAAATCCTTTGCTGCCAAGCCAGTTTCCTTCAGCTTCCTCTAACATGCCAAGCCACTTCTGCCTCAGGGGATTTCCACTTATTAAGACTCCCCTAGACTGCCTTTCTTCCAATTATCCATATGGCTCCAACCCCAGGTCCTTTAGATTTTGCTTAAATGTTGCCCTTTTAGTGAGGCTTTTCTTGACCACTATAATTATTTTTTAATTTTTAAAAAGTTATTATTTTTTGAATGACATAATAATTGTACACATTTATGAGGTATAGTGGGATGCTTTGATTAATACTGACATTAATACTGATCAAATCAGGATAATTAGCATATCTATCACATTAAACTTTCATCATTTCTTTAAGGTGTGTACATTCAAAATCTTCTCTTTTAGCTATTTTAGATATACTGTGATTATTAACTACTACCCTACTATTTACCACCACATTTAAATGGCAGTGCTTCTCTTCTATCACACATACACTTTCTCTTACACACATGATTTCAACTCCTTTCACTTTTTATGCTTTCACACTACACTTATCACTATCTGACACATCATATGTTGAAATTATTTATTTGTCAGCATCTATCTCCCATCTTCTCCGTCCTAGAATATAAGTTTCATGAGGATAGGGATTTTTACTGCTATTTACCCAGTACCCCAAACTAAGCCTACTTAGCACACAATTAGCACAAAAATGTTTGAGTGAGTGAATTAATTCTTAGGGTATTTATAATAGATAATATCTCCTGAACTTTACTGTGTGCCAGGCATTATGCTACGTACTTCACACTTAAATGAGAAGAGGAATAGGAAAGCCACATGATAATATTGTTCTGGGAACCAAGGAAGGGAGAGTTTCACCTAGTAGAGTTGATTAACAGTACCAATGTTAAAATAGAGTCAAGTAGATAGGTAAATAAAATAGGGCAATTAGATATTACAAAATCATGGAAGATGTTAACTGAGTCCTTGTTTTCATTCTCATGCTAGGAAGCAAAATTGAAGTGGGTTAAAGAATAATCTGGAGCTGAAAAATATATCAATTAAAAAAACTAAAAGATAAAAAAACTGGATGGAAAAGAGAAATTCTAGGAAAGTTCTTGTGGAATGGGGGAGACTTGAAGATATTGACTGACTGGAGGAGAGGAGCTAGAATAAAGAAATCCAAGATCCCAGAGAAAGAAGAAAGTACAGTTCCTAAAAGGAACATGTTGGAGAATGTGAAAGAGAACCAGTGTCAAGCTAGAGTAGCTCTTTGCTGCCTACATAATAGGACTCATTTCTCCCCTTTTCTTGTTTCTTTAAGGCCAAGATAAGGAGAAATAATCTAGGTATAGAGAAGCAAAGAGTGACTTATAAGTGCCTTCAAGGTTGCCAAAGATAGAGAGCCCAGGCAATATTTTTTTCTGATTATCAATTATTAATTGTGATCATTAGAATCTAAAATGTGTTATTAGGACAAACAGAAGGATACTACAATATTATTTTAAGGAATAGTGTACCCATATGAATGTATATAGTATGCATACACAAATGTGCATATATGCATATTCATATGTATTTATGTGTATATGCATATATGTATACATATACACTACTTTTTCTTAGAATCTACAAAAATTCTGGTACCAAGGGCCTTAGGAACTTCCTGCCATGTTGAAACTTCTCATGCTAGGACCAGGCCTCTACTGATGAACTTGGACCAGCCCAATTAGAAGTTGTGGAAGCCCTCATATAGATACAGGCAGATAATTCAGAGTTAATACTCATTTCTTGTTTAAAGAGTGATCCTGGAATAGAAAAAAGGAAATGAAATCTCATGACAGTGTCATCATAAAGTCATCAGCCAGATGGCAGTCCTTGAAATCTAATCCTTAGAGGCCTCTCACAATAATTTGTAATATCACATCTAATATTATCTTATTCACAAATCCATATCTATTCACAGAGACTGAAGAGAAAGAAATGAATTTGTGGAGGCTCACATTTTTTGCTTTATATGTTAACATGAACTCTATATGGAATACGATCAGGAACACAAAATATTTTCCCACATAGACCATCTATGTTCAGAACAGAGGTTCTGAAGTAAATATTAGTTTAGTTTTTGTTTTATGTGCTGAAATAACAACCTGCCAGTGTATGATATCAAAATAAAGTTCTTCTAGCTAACATTTATCTTATGTAAAATTGGACAATTTGAAACTAAATTGAAAATGTTATTGCTTTAAATATACTTTCAAATATACAAAAATTTTGCATAGATTTATTCATATGATTGTCAGTTTCAGTACGGGAAACACATTAGTGTTCAATGGTCAGATAGTGTCTAGCCTGAACTATGAAAAATGATGCAATCAGAACGCTTTTCATGGCATTTTTTCAAAGATGTGAGATACTTTTCCTCCCATAATCCAAATATCAATATTATAAATCTTGCCTTTTAAAAATGAATTTATAGGATTAACAACAAAAGAGAAAGTGCCACTCTGCCACAGTTTTAGTTTTTTTCAAGTTGAAACACCACCACTAGAAAATGGATAAATAGAAGAAATAAGAGAGAGACAAGGAAATGCAATAATATATGAACCACTTTGTAAAGGCAGCATTCCTTATTTATAAAATATGACAGTAACTATTTTTGAGGTGATATGTACATAATTCTTACACATGTACTCTAAACTGCTTAGATGAATGTAGGCAAAGATGATCTGGATTAGGACTGTCAATACAACTTTTGGAGATGATAGAAATATTATACTTTGCACTAATAGGGAAGCCATAAGTTACATATGGCTCTTAAGCACTTGAAAGGTAGCTAACAAGACAGAGAAATTGAATTTAAAATTTTATTTAACTATAATAAAATTGTCACCTGTGACTGATGGCTATACTACTGAATAGCACAAATATAAAAGATGATGATTTTAATTCACTTCTGGGTTCAGCTGGGCAAAATATTAGATAAATAGGTCAAAATGCAAAAGATCAGGAACTAGGGATATATCTCAGTTGGTAGAGTGCTTGCCTCACATGCATAAAACCCTGGGTTCAATCCCCAGCACCACACAGAAAAATGCAAAAGATCATATACATACTTCATGTTCTTTATCTAGCATAGAGTCTGTAAGAATGTAAAATAAAAAGAAGCTGTAGACAAATCATAATGTGGTTTAATTTATACAATGGACATGCATAGCAAACATAGAATGTGAATTTCTAATGTAAAGTATCAGTAGCCCATAAAGAATGCAACTTTGCTCATGTTCTTACACTGACCAAAGCAACAATCAAGTCCATATGGCCCATTTTTACTATAATCCTACTCCACCAGTCAAAGATTTGGTTGTTATTATTTTTCCCAGGAACTTAATGCAGTTCAGCTACAGTATGCTAGCCTGTTTCCATATCTTTTGTGGCAGACATTCTCTTTGGACAGGCCCAACTTCAATCCCTAGGCATAAACAATGATTTTGTGACACAGTACTGGACCTAAAGTCTCTGAGATAGACTTTGCTTCCATGGTACAGTGCTGTCCCTTCTACTACTTCTTCTTCCTGCTGGAATGCACATATTCTGAGGAAAATGCCAGGAAGAACATAGGGACTTCAGGGCTGACATTGCTGGCCCACTGAACCAATGTCAGTATCTTCCTACCTCTGAACTTCTCATTATGGGAGATTAATATATCTCTGTTTGATAAACTACTGAATTTTTTGGTGACCCAAAACTGATGAGTTGAAATGAATTCTGCTGTCATGTATAACTAATTAGAACAACAACAACAACAAAAAAAACCCTGAAAAGCAATCCTAATGGGTAAGATTTTCTTTGTGTTGAGCTACTGACACAGAATAATGGTAGTTAGTTAGTTGTTGTTTGTTCATACACTAGTAGTTAGTTATTTGTTGTTTGTTCATTTACCTATCCAATCAAAAAATGTTTGGGGAGTAGTTACTATATGCAAACTAAGTTCCAGGTTATATGATGGTGGATACGCAACCAACATACTTACCTGTACAGAGCAAACATTCTCATAAGAGACAAAGAACAGCAAACACTTTGGTGTAATGTGAGATAAACATAACAGTGTACCAGAAGAGCATGAGTTTTTAGGGTTGGTAAAGAAGGTTTCCTGGAGGAATTAACATTAACACTGAGACCTGGATAATGAATAGAACTTAAGCAGACCAAGAAGAGGAATGATATATTGATATATAAATATCAAGTCAGCAGGCCATGTAGAAGACAAAACATAGCCAAGAGGAAATGAAAACAGCTCTCTTGTTACTTTTTGCATGTGACAGAAGGAAGGGGAGGATCCAAGGAGGACAGGAAATTAGGCTCCAGTTGTAAGGAAAGACCAAATCACAGAAGACTATAAAACCATTTAAAGGAGTGTGGTCTAACTTTAAAGGTAATGGTTAAGCTACTAATAGCTTTAAAATTGGGAGGCTGGGCTACATCAATACACTGTATTTAGAAAAAATCATCCTGAATCCTAGAATGGGTAGAAAGTTGAA
This sequence comes from Sciurus carolinensis, assembly GCF_902686445.1. Lineage (NCBI taxonomy): Eukaryota > Metazoa > Chordata > Mammalia > Rodentia > Sciuridae > Sciurus > Sciurus carolinensis. The sequence continues at coordinate 25,234,357 of NC_062232.1, forward strand.
AGATTAAAGGAAGAAAAACCAGTAAAACGTATGATGTGGTCATTCAGGCCTAACCTCACGGTAGAGGTGTAGGGATGGAAAGAATTGACTGGATTTGAAAACTATTTAGGCAGTAAATTGTTGTACTGTAGTTTAGCTATGGGAGTTATAGAAGAAAGTGGTAAGCACGACTATCTTAGTTTTCCAAATTGAACGACCAGATGGGTTCTGTTAATGTTCACTGGATAGGGACCATAGGAAGAGAAGTTGGTTGCATTTAGAGAAAAAGGCTGAGAGAGGGCATAGATGAGTTCAGCTTTGCATCCAATCAATTTGAAGCTCCTGTGGGAAATTAAAATGGAAAGGCAGCAATAGGATATACAGGTCTAATACTCAAAAGAGCATTCTTAGCTGGAAATACAGATGGGTAGTCATCAGTGGACTGAAAATACACAAGTGAATGAATTTCACAAAGAGTATATATGAAGTGAGAAAAGAATGGAGAAGAACTTTACAGGCCTGAATCAAAAGTAGCTTGGTGAATTGCAGATTCTGTATGGGCCATGTAAAAATGTAAGTTGGCTTCTTGAGTCTCATCTCTACCCATTGGGGAAGTAACTATATATCTTCCTTAGCAGATAGCATTTTAGGGACAAAGTCAAAAAACAAACTGGAATTCCTTCTCCCAAATAATTCAAAGACCTTAATAAAGTGATCAAAGATCTCAGAGTTTTGCTTAGGGCATTATGCAGCATGATATGAACAGAGGGGTATGCCAGAAAGAGTAGTGTAGATGGAATAGCTCAGTCCCCTGAAACTCTAGTTTTGTACTATAAACAAACATTTTTGTTTACTCCTTCTTAGTTTACATCCCTAAACTCACTAAATTAATTTATCATCTTAATTTATTTTCCCAAAGAGGCTTCTGTTTGAGAAGCAGGTATTTTCCTTTGAGATCTAATGATTGACTCTCTGATAATCAATTGATTTCATAAGGATAATTCTTCCCAAGTCTAATCTGCCTTTGTTTTACTGAACGGATAGCAGATTTTTATTTGGAGAATAATGTCCAAACCTTGCCATCTACACTTAAATTTCCCACCGCCAAATATCAGTTCCCTTTTGAAATGTGCACTTTCTTCACCACGGTTTTTTTGATAGGGCCTCAGTTCCTCAACTTTAGGTTGAATTTTGTTTTCCACGGTCCTCTGGACATACACTGTTAGGAATTCAGGACTAGAGCTGCTCTATTCTCTAGGGTCATCAGCCTAAATCAAGCTTCACAGGAGTAGTTTAGCAATCTTTTGCTCAGTTTTAAGATTTACTTGGTTTTAATTTCCATATATCAACAGCTCATTACTCCTAAGACTTCCTGCTCCTTAGTTAAAAATCTGATTTTTTTCCTCAATGTTAGAATTTTCCTTTTAATAAAGACTACCTAACTGAATTTTTCAGTAATTTGCATCATATTCTAGAACTCTCCTTTCACTGTTGTTGTCCTCCCTGTTGCTCAGGTGCTATTTTTGCCTGTTTTCTGACACAACTCAAAACAAGAGCCCAAGGATCCTTCACTTGTCATAGTACACACAAGGTAACTTCATTATGCAAATGGAGTCATCATTTAGCAAACATTGACGAGCTCCCTATCATGTCACCTGGTTTAGGACCTGGGGATGTGTTAAAGAAGAAAGATAGTCTCTGCTCTCATGGAGTTTAGACTAATTTGTAAGACAAGCATAAAATAATTAATTATATAATTCATGTTTTCATTTATGATTGGAATAAGTGTTAATGCAAAAAAAGCACAAGGGATTAATAAGGAGACACTAGTTTGAGGAGATAGTGTCTCTAAAGAGCTGTGAATTTCCATAACTATGTAATGGGAAATGAAAAATATGAGTCATATTACCCTACATGGATTTTACCATTGGGAATTTAAGATACAATAACAGCTCTACAGACAGCTATAACTCCATCGTGAAGTTCAAAGTGACTTCTTTGTTAAATTAAGTATGGGACAGCATGTGCCATGATGAGATAGAAAGGTATTTGTTCAGATAGAGTTCTCAAAGCAGACTGATAAATGACTTTTACCACTACAAATCAAGATTTTGTTCTTGTTAATCTTGATTCTGTCACAACCTTTTTGAGTGGGCAAATCATTTCATTTCACCAGACTTTGGGTTCTTTATCATTACAATAGGAGGCTGAGCTAAGCCTGTGAGTTAAGTCAGCATTTGCCATCTTGGATCCTCCCAAGCTCCAACTTAGCAGGATTGGGAAAACAAACTTGTCTTGTCCATCTGATGTCACCACCCTTTTACTAGAGTCAATAATAGCTTTAGAAATAATGTAGTTCCTACCTTTTATGAATATTTCCCCAAGAGGCATTGATGTTCTCAGTTATCATGTGTACTTTTCTGGTGTCATCTGCAGAATAATCCCGGAGAAGTTTCAGTGCCAAGTCGTTTGCCACATCTACATTTATCTGCCATTGGCGGAGGTCTTTGGCCAACTGCTACAGATGTGTATGGGAAATAGAATGAACGCCAGGTTATTTTTCTGAAATTGTAGGTAGAGTTTCTTCAAATGATTCATAAATAGCTTCTGAATCCTCAGGTCAGATATGTCTGCAAGATTGTTTTTAATACACCATATGATTTAGTCTATCATAACAGTATAAACTAACCTGCTTTTCATGACAAAACTTTTCAAATGAAGCAGTTCGAGCAATAACCAGGTTCAGTTATTTCAATTTAGTACCAATTAATTGGAAATAAAGTGAGCTTAATTGTTTTTATCACAGGAGAGAGCAAAGTATAAAAACGAACTTCTATATAATTGTTGCATATGTAACACATAACAAAATTTGAACGGAAAAAAAGTTTCATGCATTTCTCCTCTCTTCATTAACTTGTTGAATTGTTTATGTAATTAGTGCCATCTACTGGCATTCAACTAAACCTGCATACAGGAAATATTGACAAAAGGACAGTGCCATTATCCTAGTAACAAAATTTTTTGAAGGATTATCATAGTTAAAAAATACTTTACTTCAAAATTAGAACAAAAATCAAAATTAGCAAACAATCAAGTCTTGACAATCAAGTGTTTGTCTCTGACAATCAAGTGTTGTCAGATTAGCCATTTCATTACTGGAAGTACATTTCAAAGAAGGAAGTCAATCAATTATAGGTGTATCTGGAAGTATACCAGCTTGAAACTTCTATTAAACACTTTTGCAGGTAGGAAGTTTTCAAATATTGAGATAATATTACATTGTTGGGACTGTGACTGTGGTTCAGTGGTAGAGCACTTGTCTCACACATGTGAGGCACTGGGTTTGATCCTCAGCACCACATAAAATTAAATAAATAAGATTTTGTGTCTACACACAACTAATAATTTTTTTTAATATTACATTGTTAAGATAGCTATATCAAATTCAATATGGTGGGTTAAGCTATGATACATGGGTGGAAAAATAAGAATAGGCAACATAAAGGACAGAATAAAATGATTTTATAGAAAAGAAAAAAGCCAACTTTCAAATAATAAGCAAATGCAGTATTAAATCTAGGAGATACAATTTAACACCAATTAACAAAAAACAAAACCCAGAGACAGAAAGTCTGAGAAAACTAGCACATTTACGGACTATTGCCAGGAACAGTATCTATCAGGAGAATTAAGCAATAGATACCAAGTGATATACAAATGCTTAATCCCAAAGACCCAATAATCTCACTTTTTAAAACTTATTTCAATAAAAATTTTTAAATGATAAATATACTATAGGAATACAGATCTTCATTAATCAAAATCCTAAAAAAACTCAACTAACTTTAATATTTAAACAGGAGGTGTTAAAAGCATATAATACATTAATGCAAGGCCCAATATATGGTAAACATGCACAGTAATCACTGTAAAAGGAACATAGTTTTCTTGTGTAAAAAGCAACAAAATTTTTATCTACACTGTGTGTTATAACCTAAAAACTGTAGTCATGAATTAGAAGGAAAATAGGAGCTGAAAATAACTCATGTTTCTGAAAAGAAGAATCACTTTTGTTTTCATAGCTGTTTTTTTTTGTGTTAGTATGATGTTCATATAATAAAAATCAAACACTTGTACTTTTAGCATAGTTTCAATGAATTTTATTGGACTTCTATTCCTTGAAAATATATAATCTAGCATTTCTTAGTTAATTAGAACAGTCTATTTTAGAATTAAACTAAATGACAATGTTTACTGCATTTTAGAACCAAATTATCAAACCAAGAAACTAAAGTCAAAAGCAGGAGAGAATTTCTAATGGCACAGAGCTCAGTTACTACTACTACAACTAAAATTTATCTGTGGAAAGTCTTTCTTTCCTTCCATACTTCTTACATGAAGCACCATAGTTCCTATTTTCTTTTTTAAAAATTTTTATTTGTTCTTTTTAAATATACACAACAGTAGAGTGTATTTTGACATATTGTACCTACATGGAGTGTAAATTCCCATTCTTGTGGTTGTACATGATGTGGAGTTACACTGGTCATGTATTCATAAATGAACATAGGAAAGTGATGACTGATTCATTCTACTGTCTTTCCTTTTCCCATTCCCCTCCCTTCCCTTCATTCCCCTGTGTCTAATCCAATGAACTCTACTCTTCCTTTCCCCCTTATTGTGTGTTACATAGCTCCTGTTTTCTACTTTTCAGATTCCTGATTGATTCAAAAGTCCTTCTGAGTTAAAAAACCCTCAAAGTCTTGCCTTTCCTAGAAATTTCCTTCTGAACATAATTACATTTCTTTCCTTCCCCTCCTCAGAAACTGAAAGTGATTAAAAATAATGTAGAGTAAGATATGAAAGACTGATTGACCCTTATTATCCAGAGGGTAGTATTTGCATTATAAAAGATCAGCTTTTATCATAAGTTAACCCTTGAATCAATAGCATAAGCATCCACAAAACTGTTACCATAACCTGGTAACTGTTTCCCAAGGAAACTTCTTTTTAAGAAAGATTTATAGACAGTTGTGATGGTGCACACCTGTAATCTCAGCAACTTGGGAGGCTGAAGCAGGAGCACTGCAAGTTCAAGGCCAGCGTCAGCAACTTAGCAAGACTCTTTCTCAAAAATAAAAAATAAAAAGGACTGGGAATGTGGCTTAGTATTTAAGCATCCCTGGGTTCAATCCCCAGTCTCCCCCTCCCGCCAAAAAAAGATTTAATTGTTAAACAAATACTTATGGTTGGAGATCCAAGATGGCAGACTAGAGGGAGGTTGCGTTCCTTGTCGCTCTGTAACTCCGGTTTCAAGTAGAGTATATCTGTTTCTCGAGGCAGTTTTTGCTGCTTATCGATCCCCGGCTGTTTACCCCATTTGTCTGCTGTGATCACCTGCAGTCTGCCAGCATATTGATGCCTTTTTTGAGTGCAGATTGCTCACTGTCAGGCGTCTATCATCCGCCATTTGCCTGCCTCTTGCCTGTCCATTGCCTGCCTTACACCTATCCATCACCCAACGCAGGAGGTTCACCTCCCGATCATCCGACAACGGTCAGCAAACTGATCGCCGACCGCCAGTGGAGCACCAGCTGCCTGCTGCTGCCTGGAAGTTCACTGCTACAGTACCTGCAGGTTTGATTACATGTGGCTGCCGCCATTTTGAGACAACAGCCAGGCCCTGTAGGACCCCTGGCAAGAATGACTGAGCCCCTTCTCCAGGATCCCTCAGTCCGACTGATCACTCCCTGCCTCTGGGGCCCTCACATCGACTGACTGCTCCCTGCCGCCAGGACCCCCAGACCAACTGACTGCGCCCTATCACTGGGACCCCAGACCGACTGCACCTGGCCTCCAGGATCCCACAACCACACCAAACACACCCTACCTCCAGGACCCCCGCCTGACCAACTGCATCCCACCTCCAGGACCTCCAGCTGACCACCTCCACACCCTGAGCTGCAGCTCCCCATTTGCCAACACATTTCGAAGCCAGAACGGCCATCTTGGATAATCCTGGAAGCCATAGCTCCGATCTTTAGGTGGGGCAAATTCCATCCTGAGATGCCTGCTGGAGGCTTGAAACTCATTGTCAGGTACCTCTCATGCATCAGGCTACTGAACACTGGGAGGTTTCATTAGTATATGACTGTTATAGTGTAGATTTTCTTTTTTCTCCTTATTGAAAAAATTTAAGTTTTTATTTCTTTACTTTTCTTGCTCTCTTTTCCTTTTGTTTACCTGTTCCCTCAGAGTCTCTTTCTCCCTTTTTTGCATGCTAATATACAATTTATTTTGATTACACTCTCACCCTTTCTATTATCTAGAACTTCTGTATATTCTTTTCTTATCCCATTAACAGCCACATTCTACATCCCTCTGCATCCTCTCTGCCCTCCATTAGAAACTGCAGACCTTATTGCAAATCTGTTTGTTTTACCAAAGATAATATTTGAACTCATTCTGTTTATTATGACAATTTTGTTATTGTCCTCATAGAGGCTATTTGGTCTAGGATTACATAGTGTCTGAATTGGGCACTGCTAATATTGATCTCCCTTTAAAGAAAGGGTTTTGGAAACCTACAGGGCCACTATAAGCCTATAGGGGGAAATCTGCAATACCCCAGATCTGTACTGCTAGAGGGGAAGATACATGAACAACATGAAAAAACAAGGGAAGAAAATGATCCAAACAAATCTAGATTCTATATTAATAGAATCCAATGACAGTATGTTAGAAGAAATGTCAGAAAAGGACTTCAGATTATACATGATTAAGATGATTCATGAAGCAAAGGATGAGATGAGAGAGCAAATGCAGGCAATGAATGAAAATACCAATGAGCTGAGAGAGCACCTGCAGGAAGCAAAAGATCATTTCAATAAAGAGATAGAGATTCTCAAAAAAAAAAAAAAAAAAAAAAAAAACAAACGGAGATCCTTGAAATGAAGGAAACAATAAACCAAATAAAAAACTCAATGGAAAGTATCACCAAAAGACTAGACCACTTGGAAGACAGAACCTCAGACAATGAAGACAAAATATTTAATCTTGAAAATAAAGTTGCCCAAACAGAGAAGATGGTAAGAAATCATGAACAGAAACTCCAAGAACTATGGGACATCATGAAAAGACCAAATTTAAGAATTATTGGGATTGAGGAAGGCACAGAGATACAAACCAAAGGAATGAACAACCTATTCAATGAAATAATATCAGAAAATTTCCCAAACCTGAAGAATGAAATGGAAAATCAAATACAAGAGGCTTACAGAACACCAAATGCACAAAATCACAACAGATCCACACCAAGGCACATTATAATGAAAACGCCTAACATTCAAAATAAAGATAGGATTTTGAAGGCCGCAAGAGAAAAGCATCAGATTACATATAGGGGGAGACCAATATGGATAGCAGCCGACTTCTCAACCCAGACTCTAAAAGCTAGAAGGGCCTGGAACAACACATTTCAAGCTCTGAAAGAACATGGTTGCCAATCAAGAATCCTATATCCAGCAAAACTAACCTTCAGATTTGAAGATGAAATAAAGTCCTTCCATGATAAACATAAGTTAAAAGAATTTACAAATAGAAAGCCTGCGCTACAGAATGTTCTCAACAAAATATTCCATGAGGAGGAAATGAAAAACAACAATGTAGGTCAGCAAAGGGAGGAACTACCTTAGAGAGAAACCACTCAAAGGAGAAACCAAGCCAACTTAAAACCAAAAATAAGCCAAATGACTGGGAATACAAATCATTTCTCAATAATAACCCTGAATATTAATGGCCTAAACTCATCAATCAAAAGACATAGACTGGCAGAATGAATTAAAAAGACAGACCCAACAATATGCTGCCTGTAAGAGACTCATCTCATAGAAAAAGACATCCACAGACTAAAGGTGAAAGGATGGGAAAAAACCTACCATGCACATGGACTCAGTAAAAAAGTGGGGGTTTCCATCCTTATATCAGATAAAGTGGACTTCAAGCCAAAGTTAGTCAGAAGGGATAAAGAAGGACATTTCATACTGCTTAAGGGAACCATAAATCAGGAAGATATAATGATAGTAAATATTTATGCCCCAAACAATGGTGCATCCCTGTACATCAAACAAATCCTTCTCAATTTCAGAAATCACATAGACCACAACACAATAATTCTGGGTGACTTTAACGCACCACTGTCACCACTAGATAGATCTTCCAAACAAAATCCAACCAAAGAAAACATAGAACTCAATAACACAATCAATAACCTAGACTTAATAGACATATATAGAATATTCTATTCATCAACGAGCAGATTCACTTTCTTCTCAGCAGTGCATAGAACCTTCTTGAAAATAGACCATATGTTATGCCACAAAGCAGCCCTTAGGAAATGCAAAAAAATAGAGATACTGCCTTGTGTTCTATCAGATCATAATGGACTGAGAATAGAAGTCAATGCAAAATAAAAAACAGAAATTACTCCAACACCTGGAGACTAAATAATATGCTATTGAATGAAACATTGATAACAAAAAACAGCAGGGAGGAGATAAAAAAATTCTTAGAGGTCAATGAGAACGAAGATACAACATATCAAAATCTCTGGGACACTAGGAAAGTGGTACTAAGAGGAAAATTCATTGCATGGAGTGCATTCCAGAAAAGAATGAAAAGTCAACAACTAAATGACCTAACATTACAGTTCAAAGCCCTAGAAAAAGAAGAACAGAATAACAGCAAAAGTAGTAGAAGACAGGAAATAATTAAAATCAGAGCTGAAATCAATGAAAATGAAACAAAAGAAACAATTGAAAAAATTGACAAAACAAAAAGTTGGTTCTTTGAGAAAGTAAACAAAATAGACAAACCCTTAGCCACACTAACAAAGAGAAGGAGAGAGAAAACTCAAATTACTAAAATTCGTGATGAAAAAGGAAATATCACGACAGACACCACTGAGATACAGAACATAATGAGAAGCTACTTTGAAAATCTGTATTCCAATAAAATAGAAACTACCGAAGACATTGACAAATTTCTAGAGACACATGCTCCTCCCAAACTGAACCAGGAGGACATACACAATTTAAACAGATCAATATCAAGCAATGAAATAGAAGAAGCCATTAAAAATCTACCATCCAAGAAAAGCCCAGAACCAGACGGATTCTCAGCCGAGTTCTACAAGACCTTCAAAGAAGAACTCATTCCAATACTTCTCAAAGTATTTCAGGAAATAGAAAAGGAGGGTACCCTACCGAACTCATTCTATGAAGCTAATATCACCCTCATACTCAAACCAGGCAAAGACACATCAAGGAAAGAAAATTTTAGAACAATATCCTTGATGAATATAGATGCAAAGATCCTTAACAAAATATTGGCAAACTGTATCCCAAAAACATATTAAGAAAATTGTGCACCACGATCAAGTGGGGTTCATCCCTGGAATGCAAGGATGGCTTAACATCCGTAAATCAATAAACATAATCCATCATGTCAATAGACTTAAGGATAAGAATCATATGGCTATATCAATTGGTGCAGAAAAAGTGTTCGACAAAATACAACACCCCTTCATGCTCAAAACACTAGAAAAAATAGGAATAGTAGGAACATACCTGAACATTGTAAAGGCTATTCATGCTAAGCCCATGGCCAACATCATTCTTAATGGAGAAAAACTGAAATCATTCCCTTTAAAAATGGGAACAAGACAGGGATGTCCTCTTTCACCACTTCTATTCAACATTGTCCTCGAAACTCTAGCCAGAGCAATTAGGCAGACCAAAGAAATTAAAGGGATACGAATAGGAAAAGAAACTTAAGCTGTCACTATTTGCTGATGACATGATTCTATATTTAGAGGATCCAAAAACCTCCTCCAGAAAACTTCTAGACCTCATCAATGAATTCAGCAAAATAGCAGGCTATAAAATCAACACGCATAAATCTAAAGCATTTTTATACGCAAGCGACGAAACAGCTGAAAGGGAAATGAGGAAAACAACTCCATTTGCAATAGCCTGAAAAAAATAAAATACTTGGGAATCAATCTAACCAAAGAGGTAAAAGATCTCTACAATGAAAACTACAAAACACTGAAGAAAGAAATTGAGGAAGACCTTAGAAGATGGAAAGATCTCCCATGTTCTTGGATAGGCAGAATTAATATTGTCAAAATGGCCATACTACCAAAAGTGCTATACAGATTCAATGCAATTCCAATTAAAATCCCAATGACGTACCTTACACAAATAGAACAAGCAATCATGAAATTCATCTAGAAGAATAAGAAATCCAGAATAGCTAAAGCAATCCTTAGCAGGAAGAATGAAACAGGGGGTATTGCAATACCAGAACTTCAACACTACTACAAAGCAATAGCAACAAAAACGGCATGGTATTGGCACCAAAATAGACAGGTACATCAATGGTACAGAATAGAGGACACCGACACAAACCCAAATAAATACAATTTTCTCATACTAGACAAAGGTGCCAAAAATAGGCAATGGAGAAAAGATAGCCTCTTCAACAAATGGTGCTGGGAAAACTGCCATATGCCGCAGAATAAAACTAAACTTCTATCTCTCACCCTGCACAAAAATCAACTCAAAATGGGTCAAGGACCTTGAAATCAGACCAGAGACCCTGCATCTTATAGAAGAAAAAGTAGGTCCAAATCTTCAACATGTCGGCCTAGGATCAGACTTCCTTAACAGGACTCCCATAGCACAAGAAATAAAAGCAAGAATCAACAACTGGGATAGATTCAAACTAAAAAGCTTTCTCTCAGCAAAGGAAACTATCAGCAATGTGAAGAGAGAGCCTACAGAGTGGGAGAAAATCTTTTCCACTCATACTTCAGATAGAGCACTAATTTCCAGAATATATAAAGAACTCAAAAAACTCTACACCAAGAATACAAATAACCCAATCAACAAATGGGCTAAGGATATGAACAGATGCTTCACAGAAGAAGATCTACAAGCAATCAACAAACATATGAAAAAATGTTTAACATCTCTAGTAATAAGAGAAATGCAAATCAAAACTACACTAAAATTCCATCTCACCCCAATAGAATGGCGATTATCAAGAATACAAACAACAATAGGTGTTGGCGAGGATGTGGGGGAAAAGGTACACTCACACATTGCTGGTGGGGCTGCAAATTAGTGCAGTCACTCTGGAAAGCAGTGTGGAGATTCCTTAGAAAACTTGGAATGGAACCACCATTTGACCCAGCTATCCCACTCCTTGGCCTATACCCAAAGGACTTAAAGTCAGCATACTACAGAGATACATCCACATCAATGTTCATAGCTGCTCAATTCACAATAGCCAGATTGTGGAACCAACCTAGATGCCCTTCAATTGATGAATGGATAAAGAAACTGTGATATATATATATATATATATATATATATATATATATATATATACACACACACAATGGAATATTACTCAGCAATAAAGAATGATAAAATGATGGCATTTGCAGGCAAATGGATGAAATTAGAGAATATCATGCTAAGTGGGATAAGCCAATCTCAAAAAACCAAAGGATGAATGACCTTGCTGATAAGCAGATGATGACACATAATGGGGGGTGGGGGGCAAGAATGGAGGAAGGAGGGACTGTATAGAGGGAAAAGAGAGGTGGGAGGGGTGGGGGGAAGGAAAAAATAATGGAATGAATCAAACATCATTACCCTATGTAAATGTATGATTACGCAAATGGTATGCTGTTACTCCATATACAAACAGAAACAACATGTATCCCATTTGTTTACAATAAAAATAAATTAAGAAAAAAAAGGAAAAAAAGAACAAATACTTATGTTCAATGAACATTAGAGCATATATGTTAGGAATAAGGCATATAAAATAGTAATAAATATGTAATTAATATAATTTACCTAAGCAAGTTAAATAATATTAGAAGTCATCCTTCACTCATAGGTTGCTATTTGAAAAGACTAGATAGAAGAGGATACACTCTGAATAGTTTCATGTGTATATGCATATTTTCAAAACCATCAAGCTATATTCTTTAAACATGAACTGTGTCTCTCTACCTCAGTAAAGCTGTAGAAATCTTTTTAAAGAGCAGAATGTGCCAATGGCTTTTTAAAAAAGTCTGTAGATCATAAAAATACCTAAATGTATAAGTTGTAACGTACACTAGGATATTCCAAAACCTCTGAAAGAAATAGCAAGCTAAATCAGAGACTTCATAGGAAAAAGATAGTAAAAGGGGGAAGCTTGATTTCAAACCAAAGTCTTTTCATACATGCTTGTAAAGCAAAAGTGAATGTGCGATGTATTTTTCTCTAAAATTATATTCACAATAAAAGTTCAAATTTTCATAAAAAAATCTTGACTGAGCACTAATGGTCACTGAATACTGCCCGGGTTTTGTGAAAATGTGGGATTAAAAAGAAAATCTCACTGACCTTGACCAACATGGAGAGCACTAAGGCCCTTATCTAAACACAAAGGTTCTCAATCAAAGTTTCCTTTTGTCTCTTCTTAAAGACACTCACCAGACAGACTGGTTTCCCTTCCTTCTAAGGTAACATGCTGACCACCTTGGGTTTTACCCAAGTGTCATTCATACTAGGAACCATGACCTTGACCAGCTTTGCCTACCACTGTGAAATTTACTACTGGGATAACTCCAGACCTCAGAAGGAGTGTAAATTCAAAAATACAATAGACTTCACACACAATCATTTTTTCTTTTGAATTCCATTTACAATGGTGTACTCTATGGGGAATTGTTTGTGTGGTGATCATGGTGTGTGAAGAAATTTAAAATACTGTGAGCACTAGCCTATAAAAAAGATGATTTTTGTGGGTGTATGTATGTGTGTTTTCTATGAAGAATATAAAATGCTAAACTCTCCAAAGATTGTATGTCCAACCAAGAGAGAAATATTTCATATTCAAACCTAACTTGATGCAACTGCAGTATGTACTTGATATTTATGCACAGTATTTGAGGCAGAAAAATAATTGTGGACTATGATACAACCTTAAGTAATTTCAAGAATTTTGAGGGTTTTTTTTCTACTTTAATGTTTGACTTCTCTCATTTTTAAATATGCAACAGTTCTTTTTATGTATATTGACTATATGGGAGAAAAGAGAGGAAGAAGAAAAAGAATAGCTAGAAGTCTGGGCAATCAAATGAACCTGCTGGGTTTGAATTCTGGCTTAATAGATTAGTAGTTATGTGACAAATGGGAAAGGTAATTGTCTGTGCCTTAGTTTCCTCCTTTGATAATTGGGAATATTCATACATACTTTGAAAGAAGATTATCAAAATTAATGATGAGAATTCAGGGAAAACACAAAGACTTTTGGTATTGAAAGAATTATATAAATATTAGCTATCATTATCATCATCACTACTACTACTGTTGTAACAGAACTTAGACCATTCAATTTTGCCTGCAAATGTCTGATGGGTGGCTAAAAGCAGGATTAAAGATTTGTCCTCTCTGCCTCCATTTCGCATCCATCTTCTTTGCTCCCACTCACCTTGGATTCCAGGAATACGTTTGGATCCCATAAACCTTTTCTGATGATAGGAAGCTACCTGCCAGAAAACAGCAACTTTCTTATCTGGGACAGGGCTACACCTGACCTATCCTGAGACAGACCACACCTGATCAAGATCACTTGCTTTGGTGACTGTGAAAAGCTTCTAGCTGTGCAAATCCCCTAACCCTTCCCTTCATTTCCCTTTCTATGAAACTTCATTGTTAGCCCCTCAGAGACTGAGCTAAGGATCTGGGTCCCCTTGTCCTTCTGAGGTAGCTTCACTGATTAAAGTTCTTTTCATGCTTTTCACCATTACCTTTTCTGCTGGGTTTTGGGGTGAGTGACCAGACTTGATTTATTGGATCCCCAGTGTCAAGTCTTTGGCATAGGACTCCAGTGACACTATCACTACTACTTCTTTTGTTGATCCAACTTATATTCACCATGATGTGAGCCTCCATTAAATGCAAAGCAAGAGGCTCACTGTTTAATAGACATTGTCTATAAATACAGCAGCTCTAAAAGTTTCCCTTTAACTTAGAAGTATGAGCCCATACTAATTAATATAAAAGGGAGATTACTATAGTAGAGCAAGTGAATGGGGGAGGGAGGAGGGGAGAAAAGGGAAGGTTTTGTGGGAGGAGATTGAGCAAATTACCTCATGTGCATGTATGGATATGGCATAATGAATCCTATTATGTATAATTATAATGTCCAATAAAAAAATCAAACAAGTGAGTGCATGGGCATATAATTAAAATTTTAAGGTTGAGTATTATTGTAAGGTTTTCTTATAAAATGTGTTTTGGGATATTTACCTACAAGTGAAATAAATGTTTGTTCTGTGTATGAACTAGCTTTTTTAAGATTTTTAATGACTGTCCCAGAAGCTTCATGAAAAGCAGTGAAGAGTAAGAAAAAGGCAATTTTCCAAGAACCTGCCTTTGTCCACTGTCTTGCATTTTGAACCTAAGGAAATGATTAACCTTGTGAGTCCCAGTTTTGTCAGATGTAAAATAGTGTGGGGTTACTCTGCCTATGCCTCAGGAGTCAAAATCAAAATCAAACTGCTTGGAAAATTATAAAACAAGATTGTAACATTTATGGTTTAAAAAGTTCTATTGCATTGGCTTGGATTTCTGTCTTTTTGCCTTGGATAATGTGTTTGCATTTATGAACTAAGGAAATTTAGCTCTGTGAACTAAAAGCTAAGAATTTATTAACTCAGATTCATTCTCTGCCCATTACCTAGTTGACTCACTCCTGCAAAGGAACTAAACCCTGTGGGGGATCAGAATTTCCCAGGACCTCTTGCTAGCTGGCATATTACTGGGTCAGACCAATGAGAGGTGCTGGCAAGAGATAGTGTAACAGTCATTCACTTTATGCTTTGAATATAGCCCTTGCTGCTCTGCCACTGCAACTTAAAAGGACAAGTTTCTTTCTCTTCCTCTCTCCCTGCTCCTCCCTAATCTCTCCCCCTCCCTAATCTCAGGGGAAATAGGATTACCTTTCATCCCCATGCTAGGTAGTTATCTGTCCTTGAGCACACACCCACCATAGGAATGAAGTAATCCAGACTTTGGGGATGATACCAGAAGATCTCAGAAATGACTATCTCCCAAATTAACAAGTGAATTACAACTCTGGATAGAGAACATGTGGAATATAGCCTTTGAAATGCCTCTTTAAAAACTGCCTTGTCCCCCATGGGCAGAATCACAGCCTCTGGGACAGGAGTCCCCTGTGTTCCTCTTTTGCTGGCAAAAAAATAAAACTTCTTTTCCCTTTTTCTCAAAACCATGTCCTTGTTATTGGATTGGCATCTGGGCCAAGGATCCAGCTTTTGGTAACACTAGAAGAGCAGGATAAAGGGTGAAACTAGAGAATTTCTCCCCCTCTCCATTTGAGCAGTGTTTCATTTATGTCTCCATTTTCCACTGTGTGAATTCCTCTCTCCATAGTAGTTCTGATATCTGCTGTGCAGTCCCCTCAGTGGTTGACTTAGCACCACATACTTGTGGTATGTGGGCTTTGATAACACTTGACCCTCCAGTCCTTGATGTGGTAACAGCTTCCTGAAGCTGCTAAATTTGGTATTGCCTTACCACCTTCTGTTATATTTTCCATCTCCTCCATTACCCATAGAACCAGTTTCTGTATTAAATTCCTTTTGTTTGAAATATCTGGTGTGGTTTCCAGATTGAACCCTGATGATATGAACTAAAAGAACTCTCTCTGGGAATGATTCTACTTGCAATTCCAGAGGGGTAATTTAATATATCTAGCATAGATTTCATGATATATCAGACTTTACATTTTGCATCCTCTCTCTAGTTTCAGAGGAAGAGGTGACTCTTTTGCTATTGGAAGTTGATTTCACCATCTGGGCACCCGTCTATTCTGGGATCCTCCTCCGTGTACTCCCTCTCTCTTTGTGTGTTCCAATTTCTTGCCTCTCTGCAGGGTCCTTCTCCACAGTCTTCAAATATGAGTATCTCCTCTTAGAAAAAAGAAATCTGGACTCCTATCATTTTCTTTCCTTTCATAGTCATACTCTTCAGAAAGTAAATATTCACTCATTGTCTCAACTTGGTTACATTTCTGCCACTCTAAAATTCATCAAAATCAGGTTTCTTTCACTGCCATTCCACTGAAATTTTTCTGTGGCAAATTGAATTATTACCCTCAATTCTTTGCCTCTCCCTGTATCCACGACCATTCCTATGTAACTCCGAAGTTCGTCCTACAAAAGGCCGAATTTACTTCCCTGCCTTTAACCCGGAGCTTAACCATGTGATTTGCTTCGCCTAAACCTAATGAGCAGTTAATAGAAGTAACACAAGCACAGGCTTGGAATGTGTTTGCCCAGTGGAGCTATCCCTTTTCACTTCCCACCTGATAAGACAAACATATCCTGGGTTAGCCTGTTCATCCTAGGAGGAGGATAAGTGACATGTGAAGCACTATCACCCCAATCAGTCCTGAAGAATAAAGAGCCACCCTACCCAAGTTGTAAACTCATGGAAAGCAACACATGATTACTGTTGTATGCCACTGATATTTTGAGTTTGTTGCAACAATTTTTATGATTTTATTTGTGCATAATTATACACAATAGTGAGTTTGATTGTGACATATTTGTACATGCACATAACATACTTTGATCAATTTCATTCCCCAGTACTTCCCCTTTCCCTGCTCCTTTCCCCTTTTCAGGTCTGGCTTATTTCACTTAGCATGATGTTCTGCAGTTCCATCCACTTACCAGCCAATGTCATAATTTTATTCTTCTTTATGGCTGAGTAAAACTCCATTGTGTACATATAACAAATTTTCTTTACCCATTCATCTGTTGATGGACACCTAGGCTGGTCCCATAATTTGGTTATTACAAAATGTGCTTGGAGCATTTTTGGTGTGTAAAAATAACAAATTAACAATGGCTAATGCCTGTGGAAAGATTTAGGCTCTCACTTACTTGATTTATTTGCAGCAGCTGGTGCTGTTGACTATTGTCATTTCCTTAAAGGTTTTTTCCTTTCTTGGCTCCCTCTCTTTGGATGTCCTCCCTCTCTTTGGATGTCCTGGTTCAAATTTTTTGTTTTTACCTGTCCCTTAAATATTAGTGTTCCCCATGGTTCTGTCCCTGGTTTAGTTTTTCCACTCCCTCTGATTGTAAATTAATCCTCAGCCAGAGAAGGAGGCAGCAGCACACCCTAAAGGAGGTGCCTCATAATTTTTCCATACATCCAAATCTTCTCCCTCCATTGCTCCATTGTCACTACTTTGACTTAGGTCCCCTTCATCTCTTGCTCAGTCTTTTTTCTTTTCTTTCTTTCTTTCGCTCTTTTTCTTTTTTCTTTTTTGTACCAGGGAGTGGGGATTGAACCCAAGGGTACTTAATCATAGAGCCACATCCCTAGCCATCTTTATTTTTCATTTTGAGACAGGGTCTCACTAAGTTGCTTAGGGCCTTGCTAAGTTGCTGAGGCTGGTTTTGAACTCAAGATTCTCCTGCCTTAACCTCCTAAGCTGATGGGATTGCAGGCATGTGCCTCCACACCCTGCTCTTGCTCAGATTCTGCAATAACTTTTTATTGACTCCCTCCCTTCACTCTCAAAGTTATCTTCCCATTCCCATGCAATTGCTTAACTAGTCTTTTTATAACACAAATAGAACCTCTGTTGCTCCTCTGTGTAATATCTTTCATTGGGTCTCTATTACATAGAAGACAAAGTTCAAATCTCTCCTTGGATCAGAAGGACTTCATATATATGACTTCTATCTATGCTCCCTTTAACCTTTTGCTCTCTTTTTCTCATGCAATCTCATAATTGTCCATGTGACAATACAAAATCTCTGGAAGTTAAGTGACTTGTTCAAGATGGCATAGTCATGGGGAGGGAGGGGGAAGTGCTGGGGAGTGATATTGACCAAATTACATTGTTATATTGTGTTCATGTACAAATATGTAACAACAAATCCCATCAATATGTACAACTATATAGTACCAATAAAAAGGTGGAAAGAGAAACAAAAGATGGCATAGTCAATAAGAGAGGCAACATAAAAATGCAGTTCTACGGACTGTTGATTTGGGGTTCAATCCAGTTGCAGATGTGCTTTCATACAAAGGAATTTAAGGAAAATAATTTGATCTATTATAACTGAATTTTGAAGAAAATAAAATAATCTTCTTGATGATTACTGTATGATTGGAAAATTATTGTGTACAATAAGACATTTCCTAACAAAGATAGCAGAAAAACTACATTTGGTTTATGAAAAAAATCACTAAATAATTTAGACCTAATTTTGAATTAATGTTCTTTCTATAAATCTTTACTGGGAAAAGGAACATAATTTCTTTCTTCCTTGTGTGACTTAAAATGACCTATAAAAACTCTTTAAGGATTTATAATAGAAATGTTAAAATATCTGTAAGGAAGCTATTTCAAAAGTAAAACCTCCCACCATTAACTTCAAGACTCATCTATTAAACCCTTGACATTACCAAACAACTCTGTTTCAGAAGGTAACACTCTATGGAGGGGATAGTATTTAAGAAAATGGTCCTCATTTTCCAGCTTACTAGAAATGATTAATCTTTTCAATAGCTTTGAGGACTACATACCAACGCTGTTACTTTTTTGTCCTTTCAACAATGACTACAAGCTGAGAGCAGGCAAGTAAATGTGTTATCGGCCAACCCATTAGAGTTCCATTATTTTCTGTCTTACATGGCTTCATGTAATGAATTTTTATAATTAAACTAATGGCATACAATTTATTTTTCCCCCTCTTTACTTTCAGGCCCCATTTCTCTTCCAGCTTCTTTGGAATAAGTTTTATACAAAAAGAAGGGAGGAGAGTCCTCCAAGTGCTTCATTACCTTGATTTCATTATGACATTTTGGAAAGCATTCCCTTTATCTGGGCTCTCTTTAATTTGCTGACTTTATTAAAAGGCTTAAGCAGTGTTGTAATTAACAAATCATCCAGCTACCAGAGGCATCTAAGAGTAGTCTGTTTGAGAGGGTGTATATATGGTTGGGTGGAAATGACTCCAGAGGGAATGCCAGAAGACAGATCCCCAGAAAGTGGTGGTTGCTCAGTGACCTTTTGAATCCCATGAGCCTACTGTGGTAGATTGCATTACTGTTTACAAATATCCAGTGCCTTTTCATGACAGGGGATTATACATCTACACTTTAAGAAACATGAAAAGATTTGTAATCTTAATGTCATGAAGATATCCTTTTAAAAGCACTTGGTTGAATACAATTCATAAACTATTAAATTGATCAATTTAAAGTGCAAAATTTTGTGGTTTTTAGTATATTCACACAGTTGTACAGCCATCAACACAACCTAAATCTGGAATACTTTTTTCACTCCAGAAAGAAACCCTATGCCATTAACAGTTACTGCCCAACATCCATTGACCCCTGTTCCCATTCTCCACCGGACATTTTATATAAATGGAATCATATAATATGTGGCCCTTTGGGACTGATTAATGTAAATTAGCATTATGTTTTTGAGGTTCAGGCATGTTAGAGCATTTCATTCCCTTTTATTGTTAAATATCCCACTGTTGGAAGTACCATGTTTTTTTATTAGTTTATAAACATTTGGGATTTTAATTGGAATTGCATTGAATCTGTATAGCACTTTTGGTAGTATGGCCATTTTGAAAATATTAATTCTGCCTATCCAAGAACATGGGAGATCTTTCCATCTTCTAGGGTTTTCTTTAATTTCTTTCTTTAGTGTTCTGAAGTTCTCATTGTAGAGGTCCTTCACCTCTTTTGTGAGATTGATTCCCAAGTATTTTATTTTTTTCGATGCTATTGTGAATGGGGTAGATTTCCTAATTTCTCTTTCTGAAGATTCATCACTTATGTATAAAAATGCATTGGATTTATGAACATTGATCTTGTAACCTGCTACTTTACTGAATTCACTTATGAGTTCTAAAAGTTTTCTGGTGGAATTTTCCAGTTCCTCTAAATATATAATAATGTCACCAGCAAATAGGGATAGTGTGAGTTCTTCTTTTTCTATTTGTATCACTTTAATTTCCTTGGTTTAATTGCTCTGGTTAGAGTTTCAAGGACGATGTTGAATAGAAGTGGTGAAAGAGGGCAACCCTGCCTTGTTCCAGTTTTTAGAGGGAATGCTTTCAGTTTTTCACCATTTAGAATGATATTAGCCATGGGCTTAGCGTAGACGGCCTTTACAATGTTAAGGAATGTTCCCACTATCCCTATTTTTTCTAGTGTTTTGAGCATGAAGGGATGCTGTATTTTATCAAATGCTTTTTCTGCATCTATCAAAATAATCATATGATTCTTAACTTTAAGTCTGTTGATTTCCAAATGTTGAGCCAACCTTGCAATTCCAATTAAAATCCCAATGACATACCTTACAGAAATAAAGCAAGCAATCATGAAATTCATCTGGAAGAATAAGAAAACCAGAATAGCTAAAGCAATCCTTAGCAGGAAGAGTGAAGCAGGGGGTATCACAATACCAGAACTTCAACTATACTACAAAGCAATAGTAACAAAAATGGCATGGTATTGGCACCAAAATAGACAGGTACATCAATGGTACAAAATAGAGGACATGGACACAAACCCAAATAAATACAATTTCCTCATACTAGACAAAGGTGCCAAAAATAGGCAATGGAGAAAAGATAGCCTCTTCAACAAATGGTGCTGGGAAAACAGGAAATTCATATGCAACAGAATGAAACTAAACCCCTATCTCTCACCCTGCACAAAACTCAACTCAAAATGGATCAAGGACCTTGAAATCAGACCAGAGACCCTGCATCTTATAGAAGAAAAAGTAGGTCCAAATCTTCAACATGTCGGCCTAGGATCAGACTTCCTTAACAGGACTCCCATAGCACAAGAAATAAAAGCAAGAATCAACAACTGGGATAGATTCAAACTAAAAAGCTTTCTCTCAGCAAAGGAAACTATCAGCAATGTGAAGAGAGAGCCTACAGAGTGGGAGAAAATCTTTTCCACTCATACTTCAGATAGAGCACTAATTTCCAGAATATATAAAGAACTCAAAAAACTCTACACCAAGAATACAAATAACCCAATCAACAAATGGGCTAAGGATATGAACAGATGCTTCACAGAAGAAGATCTACAAGCAATCAACAAACATATGAAAAAATGTTTAACATCTCTAGTAATAAGAGAAATGCAAATCAAAACTACACTAAAATTCCATCTCACCCCAATAGAATGGCGATTATCAAGAATACAAACAACAATAGGTGTTGGCGAGGATGTGGGGGAAAAGGTACACTCACACATTGCTGGTGGGGCTGCAAATTAGTGCAGTCACTCTGGAAAGCAGTGTGGAGATTCCTTAGAAAACTTGGAATGGAACCACCATTTGACCCAGCTATCCCACTCCTTGGCCTATACCCAAAGGACTTAAAGTCAGCATACTACAGAGATACATCCACATCAATGTTCATAGCTGCTCAATTCACAATAGCCAGATTGTGGAACCAACCTAGATGCCCTTCAGTTGATGAATGGATAAAGAAACTGTGGCATATATATACAATGGAATATTACTCAGCCATAAAGAATGATAAAATGATGGCATTTGCAGGCAAATGGATGAAATTGGAGAATATCATGCTAAGTGAGATAAGCCAATCTCAAAAAACCAAAGGATGAATGATCTTGCTGATAAGCGGATGATGACACATAATGGGGGTGGGAGGGGGGCAAGAATGGAGGAAGGAGGGACTGTATAGAGGGAAAAGAGGGTGGGAGGAGTGGGGGGAAGGGAAAAAATAACAGAATGTATCAAAAACTATTACCCTATGTAAATGTATGATTACACAAATGGTATGCCTCTACTTTATGTATAAACAGAGAAACAAGACGTATTCCATTTGTTTACAATAAAAATAAATTTAAAAAAACTTTTGGGTTAGTTCTACTTTTTGGCTATTTTAAGTAATGCTGTTGTGGACATGTGTATAAAGGATTTATGTCTATGTATTTTCATTTTTCTTGAGTATACACCCGAGAGTGGAATGATTATTTCATACAATAACATCATGTTTAAAGTTTCTGGAAACTGCCAGTTTTCCAAATTGTTTTCACAATTTTAAATTCCCACCAATAATGTATGAGAGTACCAATTATTCTACATCATCAACACTTGTTATTATCTGTGTTCTTTTATTTTAGCCATCCTAATGGGTACAAAGTGGTATTTCATTGTGGTTTTCATTTGTATTTTCTTAATGGTTAATGTTATCAACCATCTTTTCATGTGCTTATACCTATTTATACATCTCCAGAGAAATTTCTATTCAAATTGTTTCTCCTTTTGTAGCTCGGTCATTTATCATTGTGATTGTTGAATTATCAGAGTATATGTTCTTGATACAAGTTCCTATCAGATATATGATTTGCATATATTTGCTCCCATTCTCTGGATTGTCTTTTTATTTCATATTGCTTGCAGTACAAAAATTTTAATCTTGATGAAGTCCAGTTTATATAGTTTTTCTTTATCACTTTTGCTTTTTTGTCATATCTGAGAAAACATTACCTAACTCAATGTACTCCTATGTTTTCATGTAAGTTTTGGTTTATTATACTTAGTTCTATATTCCATTATATATATGTATATATATGTACATATATACATTTATGTATATATGTGAATATATATGTATATGTAATATATATACATATATATATTACCAGAACTTGAAACCAGAGGTACTTAATCACTAAGCCACATTCCCAATCTTTTTAAATATTTTATTTAGAGACAGGGTCTTGCTGAGTTGCTTAGACCTCACTAAGTTGCTGAGGCTGGCTTTGAACTCATGATCCTCCTGCCTCAGTCTCCTGAGTCACTGGGATTACAGGCGTGCACCACCATGCTAAGCTTTTATAAAATATTTTTATCAATAACAATATTCATAATTTCACAAAGAATTAAAACTTACTACTTTTAAATACATTTTAATTGAAAATAACTATATACATTTATTGAGTACAGTATGCTGCTTTGATATACATATGTATTGTGGAATGACTATATCAAGTTGATTAACAAAGCCATTACCAAATTGTTTTCTTCTAGTGCAAACATTTAAAATCTGACTTTAAAGCAATTCTGAGATATACAATATACTATTATTAACTATGATCATGTTGTTTAATCAATCTTGAAAACTTATTTCTTCTAACTGAAACCTTTTTGTCCCTACTCCCAAACTGAGCATCTGGTAACCATCATTTTACATTCTACTTTTCTAAGTTTGACATCTTTAGATTCCATACCTAAATCATATGAGATCATGTGATATTTATTTTCTGCAACTGACTTATTTCATTTCACATAATATCCTCCAGGTACATTCATGTTGTCACAAATGATAGAATTAATTCATTTTAAAAGCTGAGTTATCTATTAATTTACAGATGAATATTTAGGTTGATTCCATTTTGTGGCTATTGTGAATAATGCTGCAGTAAAAAAGGGACTGCAGATATACTGTCAACATATGATTTCAATACTTTTGGCTGCATACTCAGCAGTGGGACTTTTGGATCATATGGTGATTTTTTTTGAGTGGGGAGTACTGGAGATCAAACCCAGGGGCACTTTACCACTGAGCTACATTCCTAACACTTTTCATTTTTTATTTTGAGATGGGGTCTTACTTGTTCCTTAGGACCTTGTTAAGTTACTGAGGCTAGCCTTGAATTTATGATTTTCCTGCCTCAGTCTCTCAAGTGAATAGGATTACAGGCATATGCGACCTTGCCTGGCAGGTGATTCTATTTTCAATTTTCCTGAATGACTTCTATACTGTTCATAATGGCTATATTCCCAAGCCCTTCATTATTATATTATTTTGAGACAAGGCCTTATTACGTTCCCAAGGTTGGCCTCAAACTTGTGATCCTCCTGCTTCAGCCTCTTGGATTACAGATTGTGCAACCATGTCTGATGATTTGTTCATTTTTATTTAGGTTGTGTTCTTGTAATGTTCATTTTTGAGATAATTGTTGTGCATGGCGTGAGGTGGGTCAAACTATTATTTTACATGTGTATATCCAGTTATCCCAGTAGCAATTTTTTGAAAGACTATTAATTTCCTACTGAGTTGTCTTGGCACCCTTGTCAAAAATCAGCTGACCAAGAATGGAGGAACTTTGGAGGGAAAAGAGGGGGGGAGGGAGCGGGGGTATGGAAGATGGTGAAATGAGACACACATCAATATCCTATATACATGTATGATTACACAAATGGAGTGAATCTATGTCATGCACAACCATAGAAATGAAATTTGTACCCCATTTGTGTACAATGAATCAAAATGCAGTATGTAAAAATTTTTAAAAAATCAACTGACCATAAATGCACAGGTTTAGTCTGGGTTTTTAATTCCATTTCATTGATCTATATGTCTAGTCATATGCCAGTATCACATTGTCTTGATTCCTATAGTTTTGTAGAAAGTTTTAAAAATGAGAAGTTGAGTCCAATAATTTTTGGTCTTTTTTTCAAGGTTGCTTTGGCTATTCTGGGTTTGATGCATTTCAGTATGAATTTTAGGATCCACTTGCCAATTTATGCAGAAAATCCAGCTAGGATTTTGATAAGATTTGCATTGAATCTATATATTGATTTGAAGGCTATCATTATCTTAATAATATTAAGTGTTAGGATTTTTTTACATTTACTTAGATCTTTAATTTTGTCCATGGATGCTTTCTCACTATTAAGGTAGAAGTCTTGTATTTCTTTTATTTCTACTTTATTTTGGAATTGTTTTAAATGTAATAGTTTTCTTAATTTCATTTTCAGATTATTCATTGCTAATGTATAGAAAATAATTTGGTTTTGTATACTGATCTTGTATCCTAAATTAATGTATTAGATATAATATTTTTAGTGGATTCCTAGAATATTCAAGATATGTCATCTGCAAGTAGAGGCAGTTCATTTATTCCTTTTTAATTTAGAGGCCTTTTATTTTTCTTGCCTAATTTCCCTGGTCTGAACTTCTAATATCATACTGAAATAAGTGGTGGGACCAGGCATCTTTATTTTGTTGCTGTTCTTAAGGAAAGCATTCTGACTTTCACTCCAATGTTAACTACGGATATTTTGTAGTTGCCCTTTTTAATCTGAGGAACTCCCCTTCTGTATTATTTCCCTAAGTCTACAATAATAAGGTGCCACAAACTCAGTGGCTCAAAACAACACTATTTTATAGTCTCAGAGTTTTGGAAGCAAGATCCAGAATCAAGCCTCCATGCTACCATTCAACAAGCCATGTTCCCACTGAAAACTGTAGTACAGTATCCTTCCTTGTTTCTTCCTAGTTGGACAGTGACCATCAATCCTTGGTATTTTTCTGGCATGCAGCTCTATCACTCCAATCTCTGCCTCTATTATCACATGTTGCTTTCCTCGTGATCAGTTCTCTTTTCAAAAATCATTTAGCTAAAGGGTTGTCTGTCAATTTTGTTGATCTTTTCAAATAACCACATTTTGGTTTTGTTGATTTTCTCTACTGTATTTATTTTCTCTACTTCATTTAACTCTAATATTTATTAAAACCTTCTGATTGCTATAGGTTCAACTTTCTCTGTTTTTTTTCTAGTTTCTTAAGGTAAAAGGTTAGGGTATTGATTTGAGATATTTCTTCTTCTTCTACTGTTTTCTTTTGTGTGTGTACTGGGGATTGAACTCAGGGACACTCAACCACTGAGCCACATCCCCAAATCTGTTTTGTATTTTATTTAGAGACAGGATCTCACTGAGTTGCTCAGTACCTCGCCATTGCTGAGGCTGGCTTTGAACTTTGAATACTTCAGCCTCAGCCTCCTGTGCCACTGGGATTACAGGCATGCATGGTCCTTCTTTTTTTTTAATATAAAGACTTTTTTTCAAAATATTTATAGATGGACACAATATTTTATTTTTATGTGATGCTGAGGATTGAACTCAGTGCCTCACAAGGGCTAGGCGAGCACTCTACAACTGAGTCACAGTCCCAGCCCTAGTATAGGTACTTACAGTTACACATTTTACTATAAGCATTGCTTCAGCTACCTCTCATAAGTTTTTAAGTGTTTTATTTCTATTCTTTCTTGAAGTATTTTTACTTTTTGTTTTCTTCTTCTGACATTTTAGCTACTTAAGTATATGTTATATAGTTTTATCACATTCGTAAACTAATTTTTTGGCACTAAATTGCTGAGGGTGGCTTTGAATTTGTTATCCTCCTGCCTCAGCCTCCTGAGCCACTGGGATTACAAGTGTTTGCCACTGTGCCCAGCTGTAAATTCTTAAATTAACTTGTGTTACCGATTTTTTAATTTCATTCCATTATAGTCAGAAATTCTATATTACATGATTTTAATGTTTGTGAATACATTATTTACTTATGGCCTAGAATATGTTCTATCTTGGACAGCATGTCTTGTGTAATTGAGAAGTATGTGTATTTTGCTATTATTGGGTGGATTGTTGTATAGATGTCTGTTAGGTCTTGTAAGTTTATAGGTTTTTCATGTTTCTATTTCCTTGTTGATTTGTCCACATGTTCTATTTATTATTAAAAGTGAGGAATGTCCAACTATTTTTGTTGAATTTTCTTTTTCTCCCTTTAATTCTGTCAGTTCTTGCTTTATGTATTTCCTTAATTATCTTTTTGTTTCTCAGATTGGATTATCCCTGTTGACCTATCACCAAGCTTGTTGATTATTTCTTCTGTCTTCTGCCAGTTCAATCCTGTTTTTGAGATTTTTCTAATGAAAATTTCATTCTACTTGTGGTTTTTAACTTCAGAATTTCCATTTGGTTGTTGTTTATAAGTTCTATCTCTTTATTCATATTCTCTATGTGTTAACACATGTGCATGGTTATCTCCCAGGAATATGTTAGAGCTTGTTCATGTCCTCTGTGAACATTTCATTGTCCAGATCTTCATTTAAAGTGTTTTTCTTGAGACCATGCTTATTTCAACCAGCAGCACAGCCTAAGGAAGGTGCTATGTTAAATAATTGCTACTGATTGGTTTGGACAAACAGCCTGGTTTGCCTGGTGAGTTAGCTCTACATTAAGACAAATAATGACAAGATTGTATATAGAATTTTTCTAGGAAGCTGCAAGACAGATCAAATAATGATGATGTTTGAGGGATACAATAGGTATTTTTAAGGGACTCCAATCCTGTCTAGTCTCTCTGGTGGATACAAAGTTGCTAGTTTTCATAATTGCCAAGGATGTAAGTCTTCTGACTTTTAAGACTACTGTAGAGTCAGGAGAAAATGAGGGGGAAAGACCAAGATAGAGAATGTCAAACTTTGCTGTTCTTACTGAAGTTCAGAAGGTCAGAAATTGTTGGCAGACCTTTGGTTAATTTCCAGATTGCAGAAAAGATGGTTTTAACAATATTTGCCAGCATTTTCATTGTTTTTGTGGACAGGTGAATTTCCAGAGTGACATATATTTTCAGGCATGGAGTAAGTTAAACCGTGAAAAGAAAACTGGTACAATCAAGGCCTAAAGTAATGCAAGACATGACCACTCACCATTAAATATTTAAATAATAGAGCAGCACCAGGCAGAAACTAGCCCATGACTACTTGTGCTCTATCAGTGATGTAGGATGCACTCTGTGTATCTTGAGAAATTTAATAGCTTCATAGTACTTTTACTCTTAAAGTATGTTTTAGCTTATTGATTCTTTCTCTTTAATGGTGTGGAAGCTTTAGGGGAAAAGGGAATTTAAAAATGCATGAAAAAAAAGATAGGTCCTAGCAAGATTTTTGATAATGTTTTTCATTACTGTACCAGAAATCTAAACCTCAAACTACTAATGTGGATCAATTTACTTAATTTTGTGTAACTATAAAAAATAAACAAAATATACAAAAGAATAATTCAGTTTCCACTACTGTACATGTCTTTAAGGCAGATAGGATTTCATATGATACCATCCATCCCTCCACAAATAATTAAAAATCTAAGGCTTTACTTCCATATTTGAAAAAATTTCCCCCTGATTACTTTCTTTCCTAGTAAAACAATTTGAGATCCTCAAATAGCCAACATACTTTCTATATATATAACAAGTTCTAGTTTGAAAATTAATTATGTGATTACCATGTATCTATGTTCTGATTCCCTAAAGAATGTCTTCAAAACAGATTTTGCAGCCTTGGAAATATTTATTTAATAATTTGAAAATTATTGGATTTCTTGCTTCAGATAGTTTTAAGTATTATATAGCCAAATCAGCTAGACTCAAACAAGATTTCACTTCTCTATTGAATTCATGTACTCTTAGTTCAGCCAAGCAGAAAACAGTTAATGCCGTCATGTTTGAAAAGCTTTTATGCTGAATTTGACACAAAAGCAATCACAAAGCAGACAAAAAAGGAATTTCTCTTTCAAAAGCTGAAAGGAGAAAAAATAAATGAAAACTCTGAGCCTGGGCAAATCTCTCTTGACACTGGAAACGAAAGTTTAAAATTATGATCAAGAAATAATTTTTCCAAAGAATTCATTGCCAAGTTTGGACCAATCTTACTAGCCTAGGGAACAGGTTGTGAACTCAACCAAGATTCTGCCAAATGAAATAAATCCCATGATGGCCACTGCTGGCAGTTTTAGAAACCAACAGCATACTATTTTTGCCTCTTATGAAAGTTCTAAATGGCATCATCTCTCATAGGATTTTGTCATGTCCTGTTGGCAGGCATTTTGATTAGGATTGAAATCTTGTATGTTTTTCCCTAACATCTGTCTTTCTTCTCAAAAGAACATTATTGTATCAGGTATGTGGAGAAGATAGATGAAGACATGTGGTTGACAAAATCGACTATTTTCTAACTTCATGTTTTGTTTAAAAAACTTAAAGGTTATAAGGCAAAGAAAGAAATTATAAATATGGACTTCTCTTAAGGAACTGTGTATTAGTAATTGACACAATGGGCCATTTATATTCTGTTATGCCAAATTAGGACTCTCCTGTTGCTCTTTCCTTTTAGTCTGACCATGTTTTTAAGAAAGGTTTTTACCAGATGCCATCTCAGATTTGATTTCTATTATGTGAATGGGTTATCATTGTCCCCATTTCTTCTCTACTATTTTTCTAACCAGATCAAGAGGTTTTCAAAATGTCAAACCAGTAAGGAAATAAAGATGGGACTTAATAAAATACTACAAATAATTAAAAAATGTTAATTATTAAAAGTTATATAGCAATCTGACAAAATTTATGCCATAATGCTGAACTTACAAAAAGAATTAAACATTTTACTTACATAATTAGGAAAATCAAAATATATGTAGATAAGAAGTAGAAGATATTATAAAGATTAGCAATTATAAATCATTATATAATAGGATTATTGGTGATTTTTAAAGGTTCAGGTATGGTGATTAGTCTAGTTGTAAAAGAGTGTAACAGTGCTGGTAGTTGCCTTTGAAACTATTTCATTTTTGCTCATTAGTGACAGGGTAGTCATCAGTGATAATGCTTAAGGGAGGGTGACTACTGTAATCATAGCTCTCTAACTCTGATGAAGCCCACAGGTCTCTTGCCAATATTAGGCATGCAGGCTCAGACAGTTTATGAGGAAGGAAATCCTGGTCAAATTCCCCAATTTCACATCATGTCTGTATTTACTTTCTTCTTAAAAGAAAATCTTAAATGATAATCCTGCTAAAATCACTCAGTAGTGATAATATATTAGACTAAAGATCAGAGCTTGTTTTATTTGCCCCCAAACTCTAGGAAGACTTTAAAAATACCAGTTTCACTTAAAATAGAGCAATTTGCAATTATTTTTTTGATTTTTCATAATGGGAAACAATACAAAAACTTCCCCACTACCTGTTTTCTTTACCTGTTGGCTTATAAGAAATACAATATGATCTTATCTGTTTGTTAATAATTACAATTGCCTTTCCTTCAAGTCTTCATGGTGTTTTCTCAATTTGTTTTAACCACACAGACAATAGGTGGAAGAGGAAATCTTTGAGATTATCTACAAGAGTAACTGCTATGCATTCACATCACAGCTGTGTTGTTTTGAAAGGAGTTACTGAACCTCGCTAGCCTTGTTTTCTTATCTTCAAAGAGGAAGAAAAATATTTTTCATAAGGGGATTTTGAGAGGATGAAATAAACCAATATATGTGAAGTGACTAGCATAGTTTTTTATACATAGCACTCGGTCACTAAAAGTTAGTATTAACATTAGGATTACTTTTAGTATTAGCATATATCATTCAGGAAATGAATGAGAAAAATCACAGCTTTTGTTATCTTTATCTGTTTTATGAACTTACATCGAATGCACAGCACTATATATCACTAAATTCTTAAATAGAGAACACAAAAATATCCATTTCTACAGATAATGGCTGAGCCATTTTTATAATGTAGTTTCTGACCACCCTAGAGCATTCTTTTTAATTTCAAAAGTTTGATGAGGATAGTAATTGTAATACAATTCTGTTTTTGTTTTAGGTATTTTAAATAAATAATTGTATTTTACATGGTTTGAGAGTAAGATTGTTGTTTTCTCCCACATTTCCTTTCGCCATTTTTGGTCTTTTTTGAAGCCACTTAATCTTCTTAGAGCTACTAACCCCTAATCATCATTGCCATAACTTTAGGGTAAGATTATTTTTCATTTGCCAACATCCAGGCTCCACTATCTCTAATCAAACCTATCACTATATGCTTCTCATCTCTCCTTTCCCTCATTTATCTCCAGGGTCCAGTCCGAATTGTTTTTCCTGCTAATTCCTTCTGATTCATTACCACTTTGGTCTATGATCTGATAAATTCATAGTATCCTGAATTTATGGAAAGTACCTTCTGGGGAAGATCAGATCTTTCAGAATAACCACATGGATTCTATGTTCATAGTCAGATAAGGAAATAGGAAAATGATCATTAGAAATGACTAATGCTATGCTTATCCATTAAAAATTACTAGTGATAATAAGTATCTCATGAAAAAATTTTAATCTATATAGATTTTGCTTCCAACAGAGCTAATGTTAAGGCTTAAAATCCTAAGTGACCTTTTAAATTCTTATTGTATAAATGAAAATCTTGTTCTCATAGCAGCTTAGATCCTTTGACAAAGTGGCTACGATATAGATTGGCTAAAAGATTATCAATTACTCTTTCTGAAACTAAGTAGGAAACAAGCTCTTGTCAATGAGATGTGGTAGAATTTCCAGGCTCAGCTAAAAACCCAGGTATTTTTTGACTACATTCTCTCCTCCAGTGGCCTTAGGTGGACATATTTTTAAGACAATAATTTCAAAAACTTGGAAAAGCTTAACCCCAAGTGCCCATTTGGACAGAGCTCCTAAAAGGGGCTTTTCAGCTTCTACTGGACTATGACATAATCAAGAAATGAATCTTATTTATTCTTATTGTATTTAGCTGTTACCTTTTCAGTGTTTCTTATTGCAGCTTATCATAATTTAATCTGACTAATTTAGAAATGAAAACCACTTAATCCAAGAAAACTGTATGGTTTTCTTCTAAGATGGTATAAATAATGTAAGATTCAGCAAAAGGCGTTTTCTACCAGATACAAAAATCTGTAGAGGGATTTGATCAAGTACTCAGTCTGATCAAGTTCCTATCATACTTAAAATGGTAAGAGATTTCTGCTTAAAATTCCCTCAAGGGTATTCATTCTTTAGCATTTAATGTATTTTCTACTGATCTGCAAATGCCACATTTGAAAGAATCGAATGAATGCAAAGCATCATCTATGGAAATTTTATTTCCTTTCCCTTTTTCATATCCTAAGTAGACAGATATCTGGTAAAGTTTGGGAGGAGAAAGAAGGAAAAATAGAAGGAAGAGAAAGAAGGGAAGAATGAGTTGGGCTGGAGGTCAGAAAATGGGAAGAGAAAATGAGAGTACATCTTATTTCTGCCTTGTCCATATAGCCACTTGTCCATCTAGGCCCTCAAATAAGGTAAGAAGTAGATTTGTTATTTTTTCTAGGAAGGAATTAAACTCAAATAGCTGACTTCATGCTACTACCTAAGTGTTGTACATACATCAACTTTTAAGTGATCTTAAATGACAGTTCAATATAAAAACCATCCCACTATACTCAGATCAAATAAAATCAATTTAAGATTGATATTAGCATCTGTTTTACACTAATTTCTGCTCTGATTCCAAATTTACTGTTCATTTCACCTTAAATGTAATTTTCCTTTAATAAATTTACATTTAAAAATCATTAATATTTAATCCATGGCATAATTTTATTCAGTTAACCAGTATTTTGAGAAGAAATCTTTGATACTAACCTTGGTTTCAGTGATTTTCTTTTGAACTGTATCCATTGTATAAGGACCCTCCTTCCATGATTCAAGTTTGGCTCTGGCCTGTCCTAAGACCTGCTCAGCTTCTTCCTTAGCTTCCAACCATTGCGTTGAATCCTTTAACATTTCATTTAACTGTTGCCTCCGATTCTGAAGGTGTTCCTGTACTTCATCCCACTGATTCTGAATTCTTTCAACTGTAATGAAAGGAGAAATGAACACTGATGAATACTAGTCTGGAGAAGACATTTGAAACTTAACATCAAAATATTATCTCATGTTTATGTTGCTCATTGAAAAACAGTGTTCATTGCATTAGGGCTAGGACAATGGACAAGATTCCTTACTTTTTTCAGATGGTAAATATGATTTCTGTTAAATTATCTTCCTGAAGGTGACCTAGAACATATATGTGTGTGTATGTGTGTGTGGAAAAATTTTAACTATATTATTAATCCCCTGAGTCAAATATGAATTATCTTTTAGAAAGGTTCTACAGCAGAATACCCAAATCCCCTCACTCTTACCACTCATCAGTATGATTTTTTATATCAGCATTAGCATTTTATTGCCTAAAGGATTTCTGTTACTACAACCAAGTGATTGATTTGCCAGCCAAGTGGCAGGGTAAACACACTAGGGAGGTGGTATCTCCTCACCACATCCCAGAAACAGCCTATAACTAATGACTGATCATAGGAATTTGGGTATGGACACTCTGGTACCCTTACCATATGGGAGATAACTCTGAGGCATGTGTCTTCCAAGGGATCTAGAGTTTCCCCAGTGGGAGAAATCTGCAATGGCTCACAGTGGTAGCTTGGTTGACAATGCACCATCTTTTCTTGCTGCCTTGCTTTACTAGTCTTACTTCCTCTGTCCTCTGGTATTTCCCTTACCTCTCAAATAAACCATTTACAATCTTCTGAGGGAACCCAAGAGTAGTTAGAGGTATTGGAAACTTCTTTTAACAAAATCTAAGAATTCATGTGGAATGCATTCTGTAAAACTGGCTTATATTGAGGCTATTTTTGGCATCATTGTGAATCTAAGAGAAGCCCTTTAGATTCTGTTCAAACATCCATTATTTTAGAATATTAACAATAAACAGGATCACATTTTCCCTAAACAACTTCTTTAAATTGGTATTACAAAATAGAAATAATGTTGTAGGAAATGTACAAAATTACCATTTTCTTTATCCCTTAACTATGAAACCTAATAGAGATTCTAGATTTTTCCCTAACCCTCATCTAACACCATATATAATTAGTTACAAATTTCCTTCATACATACCTTCTTTCCTCTTTCTATTGCCACTGGAAAGTGCTGTCATTTTTTTTTTTGCCTTTATGCCTGTAGTACACTGCATATAGATCTTTTGTCTCAAATCTTGGTTTTACATTGTAAATTCGACACTGGAGAAAAATTAGTAACTAATATAAATTTGATCACATCTATCCCTATTTAAACCTGCTATGGCTTGAGTATGGTTTGTTGCCACCAAAATTCCTGTTAAGGCTTACTCCCAATATAGCAGTATTGGGAGGGGGGGACTTAGTGGGAGGTAGGGGTTGGTGTCCTCATTAATTTATTAATGCATTTTTCACATGAGTGAGCTCTTGCTCTCACAGGACTGAATTAGTTACTGCAAGAGTAGGTTGTTATAAAGCAAGGCTGCCTCTCAAGTTTTGCCTCTGCTGTGGTTTGGTTCTTAAATGTTTCCCAAAGGTCTATGTGTTAAAGGCTTATTCCTCAGCCCATAACACTATTGTGAGGTATTACACCTTTAGTAGGTGGGTTCTAGTGGAAGGAAATTAGGTTATTGGGGATGTGTCCATGTAGGGGATATTGGGACCCTGCCCACCTCTACTTTCCAACCATCATGAAGTAAGCATCTTCCTTACCACACTTTCCCCACCACGATGTACTGCCTCATCACAGGTCCAAAGGCAACAGAATCAAGTGACCATGGACTGAAACCTCTGAAATCATAGTCAAAAGTAACCTTTCTTCCTCCTAAGTTTATTCTATCAGGTATTTTTTTCACAGTGACTGAAAGTTAAATAACAAAGAATCTTTCGTATGCACCCTTTTGCCCTTCCACTTTCTACCATAAGTTGAAACATCATGATATTCCTGC
Source organism: Sciurus carolinensis (assembly GCF_902686445.1). Classification (NCBI taxonomy): domain Eukaryota; kingdom Metazoa; phylum Chordata; class Mammalia; order Rodentia; family Sciuridae; genus Sciurus; species Sciurus carolinensis. Next base: position 25,268,950 of record NC_062232.1, read on the forward strand.
TAGAAGCTGAAAAGAAGTCAGTACCAGACTCTTGGACTTCTTAGACTCCAAATCGGAGGTCAAATGAAGTCTCTTTTTAAATATAAATTAACTAGTTTCAGTAATTCTGCTATAGCAACAGAAAATGAACTAAAACAAAACTTTTCAATATCTCACCATGGTCTTCTGGTGTATCTTAGCTTTATAGACACATTCCTGTTGTCTGGACTATGTAATCTAAGAGGTTTATCTACAAAGGAACAAATTACAACATAAGCAGGGTGTAAGAAAACCACTCCAGAAAATACAAGAACCTTGCAGCAGTGGAGTTGTTAGACCAAAGGCATGAGGGGAAGAAGAAGTGGCCAGAAGCAGAGAATCATAATGAGAAACCACCTTGAGAAAAAGCAGTAACCTTTTATCAGGAAACACAGTCAGCCTACGGCAACCTCACAAGCAGGGAATTAGAAGCATAAATATCCTGATCTCATTTTGCCTACTCTCTTCAATTTCCTATTAGGGCTCCCCAGTGCCTAAACCAACTGGAAGCCAGAGGTCCTGGGAGCTCAGTGGTGAAACAGGTCAGCCTCCCAGAATACAGAGCAGGGTAGAGAAGGGCAAAGATTGGTTATGGATGGACAAACAAAATGTATATACCACGGTACCATGAAATTATGTTTCTTACTTCAGGGTATAAGTAAACTCCTTTTTAATTAACCCTGCTGCCTCCATACAGTTATGAGAAGTTGTAAGTGAAAAAGAATTACTGAAGGTATTTTGTGAATAAGGATCAGGGCTGGATAGACCCTACAAAACCAGTGACTGGGACATGAAATCTAGAATCTGGTAATCAAAATGTATATAACTAAGTGATTGGCACTAATTGTAGACTACTATTTTTATTGGGTTTATTTCTATTCGAGAGTTTGCTGTGCATTAAAAAAGCAGTGGATTACATTCCAACTTTGGTTAACATATCAACTTGTGTTTAAATGTCAGTCTCTCTGTATAATCTTTGAACACCATTGTTTTGTTGTATTATCATTGCTGCTCCACTTGGTAGTGGGAAGCCTATTATAGTTGAGGATTTATAGTTACTAATTAGTCTTCTACTTAATTTTTGGTTTATAAAATTAATAGTATAAATACTATTATAGGAAAACTGCTTAATATAAAATAAAATGTAGTTCAATGTTCTGAAATATTTTCCACTGGTCAAAAAACAACTGATATTAAAATTACACACTTTTTTGGGTACCAGGGATTAAAGCCAGGGGCACTTAACCACTGCACCATATACTCAGCCCTTTTTTATTTTTTATTTTGAGACAGGGTCCCACTAAGTTGTTTAGGGCCTCACTAAGTTGCTAAGGCTGACTTTGAACTTGTGATCCTCCTGCTTTAGCCTCTTGGGACACTGGGATTACAGGAGTACACCACTATTCCTAGCTTAATCACACACTATTTTTTAACTTGTAATAGAAGGATACATTTGTTTGTATACTTGGCACATTTTTACTTAATCTGTTGTTGTTTACTATAGATATATAAAAGTAATAAAATTTATTTTCCTTAAAAATAGTCTCTGATTTAAATTTGTCTTAACCTTAGTTAGCCTTAATTAGTGACATTTTACTATGTTGGCAATTGTTTTAGAATGCCTAATGGTTTTTACATAAACAGGGTGAGCTGTTTGAATTCATCCCAGTGAGTATTTTGTACATCTATAGTTAATTTCGATATCATAGATAGTCTGTATTTTGAAAAGGTCATAACTTGATATTAGAATTAAGTAAAGTAGTTCCTCCTATTATGTGGGTAAATATTTTTAATTTTGGAAAAAAGAGGGAACTTTAATAACCTGGACCGAATTTGAGACAAACATACCATTTGAGTGCTTGTTCAGTCATAAAAATGGAAGGTTTTTAGCCTAAAGTGGTTATATATGTATAGTATTATAAGATAAAATGGTTCATTGGGGTGTACATTCCATTGAGGGTGTGCCTTCTCACTCTTGACCTTCAACTACATATTATAACTAGATCATAGTTAACTAAATAAATTTATAGGTTACAGGATCATTTGACAATCCACCTACCCCTGAATAGACCCTACCAAAATATCTATTCATCTAGCCAGACAGCTGCCATTTCATTCACCATCTACTAGATACCAGGTGTTATGCTAAATACTGGGAAAACAAAGAAGCTGAAAATAGATTCCCTGACATATGGTTTGGATGTTTGTTAGATAGTGATGTTATTCACTATCTACCTGAAGATTACAAGATGATGTGGGTTAAAATAATGAGTCATTCTTGGACCTACAATGACAGGTTTTGAGGACCATTCATAGGACTATAATTATACTCATTTAGACTGAATGGTCTATAGCATAACTATGTATTTTGGGAGAGAGAGGGAAAGGTCTGGGATTGGAAATTGCTGCACAGAAGTAAAAAGTGAAACCATCAATGTGAATGCATTCTGATCAGTATGACATAAATTGAGCAGAGCAGAGGTTTGAGGATAGAGTCTTGGAAAATATAACAGATAAAGAATGAATAAAACAAAAGGAGCCAATAAAATACAGGCAAGAAGGGTAAGCATACTTTCATAGAACATGGAAAAGTAATTTTTAAAAAAAACCATGATAGTGGTTAAAATTTTTAATTGACAGAAATATAACAAGAGATAACAAAAATAATATTAATTTGAATACCTACTTGGTTCAGAGTACTATTTTAAGTTCTCTACATGTATTAATTCATTTAACCATTATGAAAAATCCTGTAATTATCACTGTTTTGCTGTTGTTGTTGTTGCTGCTGTTATCTTCATTTAACACATAAGGAAATAAAGACTGTGTTAAAGAACTGGCTTAAGATCATACAAATAGGGCCTAGTAGAGCCAACATTAGGACCCAAAGAGTAAACCCTTGGCCCCATGCCCAAAGTACCATTGGCTTTGGCCATATGGAATTCCATGAAGATGAAAATAATTTTAATGAAATGGTAGAGTGTTTTTGGAGACAGGGTCTCTATGATGTCCAAGATGGTCTCAAACAGTTCTCCTACCTCAGCCTTCTGAGTATCTATGACTACAGGTGTGCACAACCAAGCCCAATTTAGAGTGACAGAAATCTTCTTGTAGGATATTAGCAAATAAATGTCTATGAAGAAGACAGTGAATTGTAGGTTATCCATCTAGAGCTCTTTAAAGAAGAGAGCGAAAGAGCAAGTTGAGGTGAAGGTAAGATTTTTTTCCAAAACAGAATTTAAGAATATAGATATTGAAGATGAAAAAATGGAAATGGTCAAAAGCATAAAGATGTCACCTGGTAGAGGAGAGTTCCTGAGAAGGTGAATCTACTGAATATTTATTAATTGCTCCTTCTCCTACCTTCCCCCTCTGTTTTCCCATTTGTGTGGTTTCCATATGGTAGACTTCTCCTAACTCTAAGGGTTTTCCTTGTTGTTTATGTCATCTCCCTGGTCTTAGTTGTTGATGGACTCATGTCCCACATAAGGTCAATCAGACCCAAAGAAACATCTCCAAGAGTTTAAGTTTCCACTATTAAAGAGGAAACACATTTCTTTCTACTTAACATAAATGAAAAAGCATGGAGCCCTGCAACATCCTGACATCCTTCTTAGGACAATTAAGGGGATTTAAATGAAACAAATATTGTTGTACAGAGTCAGCAAACAGAGAAGGAACACTACAATCTGGCCATGCCATTTAATTCCTGGATTAAATCTTACCTATCTTTCAACTGTTCAGTGACAGTAGCAAATAAATTTCTTCCGAGTTAATTTAAGCTACTTTGAATTGAATTTTCTATTTCTATATCATAAAAAGAACTCTAACTGGTAGAGAGTAACAAATTCTTTTGTTGCAAACACAGGTTTAAAAGGAATGGTGCAAGAATCAGAGGAATTGACTTAGAGATGGGGATATCTTTCAAATGAAAAAAATTTAAAGAGGACTTTCACACTGCTTAAAATAGTTTTAACAAGAGTATCTGGATAAATAAACCTGATGCTTATTTCACCTTGGAGGAGTTCCTACATGAAAACTTCCAAAGCCTATACAATTAAAGCTTACCAAAAATGCCATGGCAGTTAGATGATATAATTCTGTGAGCCTTATCAGTATGAAAGACATGTTTGCCACTCTATCTTTGCCTTTAGTACCTCATATAATGAAGTCACAAGTAAAATGGACATTCCAAAAACAATACATCTAAAGACCAAATTATCCCAGGGAATTTCCATATACAGTGACCTTGCCTGGTTATGTCTATGATTTAAAATATATTCTATTCTTCTTCCTTTTAAATAGATCACTGATAACTAACCATACACTCAAATGTCATCATTAGATAAAAAGACTTTTCCTGTTTCTCTTATGTGCAGCGATTTTCTCCCATGAATGTTCTCTGGGTTTACTTTCTTTGTTATTAATTTAGTGCCACTTCATTAACTCTGTTTGTGTGTATATGTTTTACAAACATCTTCAGTATCATGTTTACTACTAGAATACCCTTATCTGATAAAAAAAAAATCCAGAGGTTAAAAGGTATGATGGGCTAGAGAATCCTGTGAGCCAAAACTAATTCATGATCTTTCTCTAACATTCTTAAAATAATTGTAGGTTAGAGGGAATCTGGAATCTGTTGGCAAGTCATTTTGCCTTGATATTTTTAACCAATGCACAGACTAAGTAATATAGAAAAATCCTTCTCTTTATATAGGATTATAATGATTTTTTTTTTTTTGCGGTGTTGAGGATTTGAACCCAGGGCCTTGTGCTTGCGAGGCAAGCACTCTACCAACTGAGTTATACCTCCAGCCCTCAATTAAGGATTTTTATAGGCATTTTAAAATTTTCAAACATACTGAGCTCTAGAGAATTACAACCATAAATATCATAAATATTGTTATTAACATAAGTACAATTTGAATACCAGAAAGAATCTGCAGAAGCATGGCCCCTTGTGAAATAACTAACCATTTGTAAGAATCCATTCCATAGAGCAGAAATTATGGAGAGGCAATTTCCTTTACAAAAAGATTCATTATGTGTTTTCTCTCAATTGTCAACATATTAAGTATATTTAAAATATTACTTGACTTTCAGTTCCACTCCAGGTATATATTCAACCTAAATGCATACTTATATTCACCAAAAGACATATACTAGGCTATTGATAGCAGAACTATTTGCAATTGCCCCGAATTAGAAACTACCCAAATTCCCATCTACACCAAAATGAAGAAATATATAGTGCTACTAATAGAATATGCTCAAGCAATAAGAATGGAAGATTTATAATTATGCAATAACATGCATAAATCACAAACATAATGTTGAGGAAAAAAGCCAGTCACAAACAAGGGGATTCTCTTTGATTCCATTTATATAATGCACAAAGCAGGAAAATGCAATAGAAGACTTTAGAAGTCAGGATAGTGGTCATCCTTGTGGGAAGGGTAGTCAATAGAAGAAACATGAAGGGGATGGCTAAGGTTCTCGTAATATTCTTTTTATTTTTGTTTTGGGTGCTGTTTACATAGCTGTTTCAGTTTCTGAAAATTCACTGAGTTAGACATTGGTGATGTGCACACTTTTCATTACGCATGTTTAAAAAAGTTAAAAATATTATTTAACTTTTAAAATATACTTTACATATAATTTTGGGCAATGATACTTTTCAAAGGGGGTGTAACACAGATACACATCACTTTGCTATAAATAAGAGATGCAAGGATTTTACTGTGAGCACAATGCAATTTAGGCCTTGGATTTATGCAATAAAGAACACTTCAGAAATATTTATGGGTCAGTGAACTGGACTAGATGCCCAGCACAAATTACCATGTTTAGACTACTCAAGCAGCCATTTACCTAGTTAATAAAGGAAGCAAAGCAGTGTGATTGATTTACATAACAGTCCTAAGAATAGAACCTGCAAAAACATATATAAAAATTTGTTAAGGAATGAGAGGAAATATAAAATCTGAAGATCATCCAAGTGAAGCTGTTATCCTGGAACCGGTTCAGTGTGGTAGTTAGACATCATATAGGCCTAGTAATTGTCCATAATTGGGTAACAATTCAAACTACAGAATTGCACCACACTTGCGACACTTCACCCAGGAGATTGATAGACCAAAGATGTATTATGGCAGTGTACTTGGTCACTAGAGCCCATACTGTTAGATTTACATTTACACCAGATTCATCTGACATACAAAAGTGAAATAATAATAAAATATATGCACATAAACCCAGACAATCTGTGCATGTTTGTAATTGAAGAGCTACACAAATATATGCATTTCTTCTCACAGAGGTCCATTGTGGAAAACTTCGCAACTGATTTGTGCAGTAAATAGATGCTGGATAATGAAGGAAAATAAATAACCAATGCTAAGATATAGGATGACAGACTGGGACCCAGCATGTGTCCTGATTTATGGATCTCCAGAAGTGTCAAATTGGAAACTCGGCAATCATGTCTAGAACTATAATATTGCAGACAAAGAAACAGTTCAGTTGATTAAGTACTAACCAATCTTTCACTTCAAGTTTTTAAACCAGCTATGCTTGATTATTGATATACATTCTTGACTGATATAAATTCCCATATCTCTCCTAGGGAAGAACGTTACTTATAAAAAGAGACAACTGCCTTTTTGAGTATACACTGCTACTGAACCAAGCAAGGAAATTTCTCCACTGAAAGTACGGACCAACAATAAGAAGTTAGCATGACTGAGTTTTATAAAGCAACCTTAACTACCAGTTTGTCCTGGGTTATAGCCCTGGATTTGTGATAAAATAGTTAATTTAATTTGGAAAAGTTGTTTTGCCATAGCTTCAGTTTCCTTAACTACAAAATGAAAATAATTAACTGCACAACCACAGAAAAGTTGTGAAGGTGAAATTCAGTGATGAATAAAAGCATAAAGGACCATATTGAGGAAAGGTGTTATTGTTTTTCTGTATAAAGAAGGTTAAACAAAAAAGAAGGCTAAACAATGGATTATAGTTATTAGCAACCATTCATGATCTGCTAGGTGGTTGTTTTAGTCAGCTTTTTTTTGCTGCTGTGATGAAAGGACCAAACTAGAACAACCATAGAGGAGGAAAAGTCGATTTGAGGGCTCATGGTTTCAGAGGTCTTTATCCATAGAAGGTTGGCTCCATTCCTCAGAGCTCAAGGTAAAGCAGAACACCATGGTGGAAGAGTGTGGTGGAGGGAAGCAGCTCAGATGATGGTCAGAAAGCACAGAGAGAGAGGTCTCCACTTGCCAGATATAAATATAAATCCCAAAGCCACACCCCAACTCCCACTTCCTCTTCTAGCCACACCCTACCACTTTAATTACCAGTTAATTCCTATTAAGGGATTAATTTACTGATTGTGTTAAGACTCTTACAACCCAACAATTTCTCCTCTGAACCTTCTTGCATTGTCTCACACATGAGCTTTGGGGGACACCTCACATCCAAACCATAACAAGGTACACACTGTGGATCTCAATGATTCTACAGAGAACACAAGAATTTCAGATAGAAAATACCAAACTGGAAGAGTTGAATTGCAGGTAAATTTTTGAGGTAATTTGAATGCATGAAGAGTGACAGATATATTTAACTGTGGGCAAGTGTAAGGAAAAATGATGCCAACTGCAGTTAAAACAATGGTATACATCTGTAATCCCAATGACTTGGAAGACTGAGGCAGGAGGATGTCAAGTTTAAGGCCAATATCAGCAACTTAGTGAGACCCTGGCTTGAAATAAAAAATAAAAAGGGCAGAAGATCTAGGTTCAATCCCCGGTACTACAAAACAAACAACAACACAAACCAAAAAGACAATAAACTCTGAACTATTGCTTAGGGAGTTTGGGGAGAACATATGTGGGAATCACCACAGACTGTTCCCTGAAGCTAAAATAGTCACCAAGACATTAGTCAGAAGGAAAATGGAAACAAACCATCAAGATTGTACTCTTGCACTAACTTAGGATACAACTATGCCCAGAGCAATGTCAGCAGTATCTCAGTGTGTGACTTTCAAAGACATATAAGAAATCTAGGAAAGTCAAAATATTGATAATGAAAATTACAGAGAATATTAATATGTTCCTTCTACTTCTGCAAGTCACTTAAACATGATTCTGTAGAAGGTCTATCTATAGTTAAGCTCTATAGACAGAAGTCTCAATACTAATCCACTAAAAAGAAGCAGCAGCAAAAATGCTAACGATGTAGATAGTAGAAATGTGCATGCGCTCCATTTAGGAGGAGGAAAGGAGGAATGTGGTTGCTGGGCCAATATAAGATAAAATGTCTATGACATAAAAGACCAGAAAGCTAAGAAGAAAGGTCAATTATTGGCACGTAATAAAATCCTAGTCATTATGACCAATAGAATTTTCTGCTTTTTCTCTAACCCCCCCACAAATTAGAATGCAGGAAAAGTCAAGCATTTCCTTTAAATGCATGGAAGACAGAACCAGAATAAATGATTAAATTAAAAATACATTAGGATATTAGCCTAACACTTAAGGTTAACTTGGAATGTGGAAAAGATCAACAATTTAGTGGTATTTTCACTCAGTTTTCTTCTCTGTAATATGGGGATAATAATAAAAAGAAAGTTAATAGTTTATAAGATGAAAAAAATAATACACACAAGGCACTTGCAGAATATCTAGTCCCTAACTAGCTCTCAATTATAGGGTTAAAGATGGCAATCATATACTTTTGTGATACAATTGGACCTCTCTGGGCTTCTTAAATCCTGAGTAGATTTGATATTCCCGGGGGTTCCTTCCAGCTGTAATGATCTGTGAAATACATGTACCTTGATGCTTCTGTAAGAGATGGAGGTTCACCTTACCAGGTTATTTTGAAGAATGTAACTATCACAATGCCTAGATGAAAAATAGCATGTTAATAGCCATATTGCTTCCATGGATAGAACTTTGTAATGTTTAATCTTGGTCATTTTATGGTCATATAGTCAGTCATGCTAAAAGTCAGATAAAGTAAACTCCAACCAACTTTAAAAAATGTTCTGTTTTCTTGGTTGATGGTATATTTTTGTATCTCAATAGAGGCATGCATTGCACAGGTATACTCATCTATCAAAATATAATAGTACACCTGAGATTTGTTATATCCAAATCTTTCCATAAACAAATAAAGCAATGTGGATGAATATTGAGCTCTAGTTAATAACATGCATGTTGAAGTTAGGGGTAAATGAAACTGATATCACAAACTTACTTTGAAATGCAACAGAAAATAATAGGGACTGGTTCTCAGATAAAGGGATAACATGATACAACAGAATATGGATGGTGGATTCATGGGCACTCTACAATTCTTTCAACTTTCTGTGCAGTTAATAAATTTCAAAGTAGAATGTCAGATAATGTGTTTTCCCACAGAAAAAACAAAGCAGATTATTTAAGTGGTTTTCTAAGTCACCAACATCACTTTCCAATGAAGAAAAAAATACCATCTGTGGAATATGGAAGTTTAAAAGGTATTAATCAGAATTTATGGGAGTGGAAATGCCAAAATATTTTGCTCAAAGTCACACTCAGTGTGTATGGAGAGGAGTTGGAAATGGAATTCAAGCAGATCTCTTAATTTCCTAATCAATAGAATGTCAAAGATCAGATTACCTTCTTAAAAGTATGCTGACGGTATTGGTATCAAAATAGACACGAAGACCAATGGAACAGAACAGAAGACATGGAGACAAATTTACATAGACATAGTCATCTGAAACTTGACAAAGGTGCCAACAACATGTTGGAGAAAAGATAACTTTTTAAACAAATGCTGCTGAGAAAATTGGTTTTCTACATATACAAGAATAAAACTAGATCCGTATCTTTTGCCCTGCGAAAAAGTCAACTCACAATGGATCAAAGACATAAGAATTAGATCAGAAATTTTGCAACTGCTAGAAGGAAACATAGGTTCAACACTCTAACACATTGGTAATAGGCACTGACTTCCTTAACAAGACCCCTAAAACTCAAGAAATAAAACAAAAAATCAATATTGGGATGGCATCAAATTAAAAAGCTTCTGTCCAGTAAAGGAAACAAGATTGTGAAGAGGAATTCTACAGAATGGGAGAAAATCTTTGCCAGCTGTTCCTCTAACAGGCGACTAATATTCTGAATATATAAAGAACTAAAAAAAATGTAACACTGAAAAAACAAATAACCTAATCAATAAATGGGCAAAAGAACTAAACAGTCTTTTCTCAAGAGAAGAAATACAAATGGCCAACAAATAAATGAAATGATGTTCAATGTCCCTTGCAATCAGGGAAATGCAAATCAAAGCTACATTATGATTTCATCTCACTCCAGTCAGAATGGCAATTATCAAGAACACAAATAATAATAAATACTGGTGAGGATGTAGGGGAAATAGTATACTCATACATTGTTGGTGGGACTGAAAATTAGTACAATCGCTCTGAAAAGAAGTATTCAGATTTCTCAGAAAAACTAGAAATGGAACCAGAATATGACCTAGCTGTTACACTCCTTGACATTTATCCAAAAGAACTAAAATCAACAAACTATAGTGACACAGGCACATCAATATTTACAGCATCAAAATTCTCAATAGCCAAGTTATGGAACCAGTCTAGGTGTCCCTCAATGGATAATTGGGTAAAGAAAATGTGGTTTATATACACAATGGAGTTCTACTTAGCCATAAAGAAGAATTAATTACGGCATTATATGATAAATGGATGGAGCTGGAGAACTTTATGCTAAGTAAATAAGCCAGGCTCAAAAAGTAAAGGATCAAAGTTTTTTTTTTATTGTAAACAAATGGGATACATTTTGTTTCTCTATTTGTATGTGGAGTCAAGACATACCATTTGTGTAATCATAAATTTACATAGGGTAATGTTGTTTGATTCATTCTGTTATTTTTTTCCTGCCCCCCACCCCACCCACCCATCTTTTCCCTCTATTCAGTCCTTCCTTCCTCCATTCTTGCCACCCTCCTTCACCCTAACCCTAAACCTAACCCTAACCCTAACGCTAACCCCTCACACCCCCCATTATATGTCCTTATCCACTTATCAGCGAGATCATTCGTCCTTTAGTTTTTTGAGATTGGCTTATCCCACTTAGCATGATATTCTCCAATTTCATCCATTTGCCTGCAAATGCCATAAATTTATCATTCTTTATGGCTGAGTAATATTTCATTGTATATATATACCACGGTTTCTTTATCCATTCATCACTTGAAGGACATCTAGGTTGGTTCCACAATCTGGTTATTGTGAACTGAGCAGCTATGAACATTGATGTGGCTGTATCTCTGGAATATGCTGATTTTAAGTCCTTTGGGTATAGGCCAAGGAGTGGGATAGCTGGGTCAAATGGTGGTTCCATTCCAAGATTTCTAAGGAATCTCCACACTGCTTTCCAGAGTGGTTGCACTAATTTGCAACCCCACCAGCAATGTATGAGTGTACCTTTTCCCCCACATCCTCGCCAACACCTATTGTTGCTTGTGTTCTTGATAATCGCCATTCTAATTGGGGTGAGATGAAATCTTAGGGTAGTTTTGATTTGCATTTCTCTTGTTACTAGAGATGTTGAACATTTTTTCATATATCTGTTGGTTGCTTGTACATCTTCTTCTTTGAAGTTTCTGTTCATTTCCTTAGCCCATTTGTGGATTGGATTATTTGTATTCTTGGTGTAGAGTTTTTTGAGTTCTTTATAGATTCTGGAACTTAGTGCTCTGTATGAAGTACGAGTGGCAAAGATATTCTCCCACTCTGTAGGCTCTCTCTTCACATTACTGAGAGTTTCCTTCACTGAGAGAAAGCTTTTTAGTTTGAATCTATCCCAGTTGTTGATTCTTGCTTTTATTTCTTGTGCTATGGGAGTCCTGTTAAGGAAGTCTGATCCTAAGCCAACAAGTTGAAGGTTTGGACCTACTTTTTCTTCTATAAGATGCAGGGTCTCTGGTCTGATTCTGAGGTCCTTGATCCATTTTGAGTTGAGTTTTGTGCAGGGTGAGAGATAGGGGTTTAGTTTCATTCTGTTGCATATGGATTTCCAGTTTTCCCAGCACCATTTGTTGAAGAGGCTATCTTTTCTCCATTGCATATTTTTGGCCCCTTTGTCTAGTATGAGAAAATTGTATTTATTTGGGTTTGTGTCCATGTCCTCTATTCTGTACCATTGATCTACCTTTCTATTTTGGTATCAATACCCTCCCGTTTTTGTTACTATTGCTTTGTAGAAGAGTTGAAGATCTGGTATTGCGATACCCCCTGCTTCGCTCTTTCTACTGAGGATTGCTTTAGCTATTCTGGGTTTTTTATTCTTCCAGATGAATTTCATAATTTCTTGCTCTATTTCTGTAAGGTACATCATTGGGATTTTAAATGGAATTGTATTGAATCTGTATAGCACTTTAGGTAGTATGGCCATTTTGACAATATTAATTTTGCCTATCCAAGAACATGGGAGATCTTTCCATCTTCTAAGGTTTTATTTCTTTAGTGCTCTGTAATTCTCATTGTAGAGGTCTTTCACCTCTTTTGTGAGATTGATTCCCAAGTATTTTATTTTTTTCGAGGATATTGTGAATGGGATAGTTTTCCTAACTTCTCTTTCTGAAGATTCATCACTTATGTATAAAAATGCATTGGATTTATGAGCATTGATCTTGTAACCTGCTACTTTACTGAATTCACTTATGAGTTCTAAAAGTTTTCTGGTGGAATTTCCCAGTTCCTCTAAATATATAATCATGTCATCAGCAAACAGGGATAGTTTGAGTTCTTCTTTTCCAAATCATATCCCTTTAATTTCTTTGGTTTGTCTAATTGCTCTGGCTAGAGTTTCAAGGACAATGTTGAATAGAAGTGGTGAAAGAGGGCATCCCTGTCTTGTTCCAGTTTTTAGGGAGAATGCTTTCAGTTTTTCACCATTTAGAATGATATTGGCCATTGGCTTAGTGTAGATGGCCTTTACAATGTTAAGGAATGTTCCCACTATCCCTATTTTTTCTAGTGTTTTGAGCATGAAGGGATGCTGTATTTTATCAAATGCTTTTTCTGCATCTATCTCAATAATCATGTGATTCTTAACTTTAAGTCTGTTGATATGGTGAATGACATTTATTGATTTCCGGATGTTGAACCAACCTTGCATCCCTGGGATAAAACCCACTTGATCATGGTGCACTATCTTTTTAATATATTTTTGTATGCGATGTGCTAAAATTTTGTTGAGAATTTTTGCGTCGATGTTCATTAAGGATATTGGTCTGAAATTTTCTTTCCTCGATGTGTCTCTGTCTGGTTTAGGTATCAGGGTGATATTGGCTTCACAGAATGAGTTTGGGAGGGTTCCCTCCTCTTCTATTTCATGGAATACTTTGAGGAGTATTGGAATGACTCTTCTTTAAAGGTTTTGTAGAACTCAGCTGAGAACCCATCTGGTTCCAGACTTTTCTTTGTAGGCTTTTGATGACCTCTTCTATTTCATTGCTTGAAATTGATTTATTTAAGTTGTGTATGTCCTCCTCATTCAGTTTAGGTAATTCATATGTCTCTAGAAACTTGTTGATGTCTTTGAGGTTTTCTGTTTTTTTGGAGTATAGATTTTCAAAATAGCTTCTAATTATGTTTTGTATTTCACTCGTGTCTGTTGTGATATTTCCTTGTTCATTCCGAATTTTAGTAATTTGAGTTTTCTCCCTCTTTCTCTTTGTTAGTGTTGCTAAGGGTTTATCAATTTTGTTTATTTTTTCAAAGAACCAACTATTTATTTTGTTAATTTTTCCGATTGTTTCTTTTGTTTCAATTTCGTTGATTTTGGCTCTGATTTTAACTATTTCTTGTCTTCTACTACTTTTGATGTTGGTTGGCTCTTCTTTTTCTAGGGCTTTGAGCTGTAGTGTTGAGTCGTTTATTTGTTGATTTCTACTTCTTTTTTTGAATGCTCCCCATGAAATAGATCTTACTCTAATTACTGCTTTCATAGTACCCAGAGATTTTGATATGATGTGTCTTTGTTCTCGTTTACCTCTAAGAATTTTTTATTTTCCTCCTGATGACTTCTGTTATCCATTCATCATATAATAGTGTATTATTTCATCTCCAGGTATTGGAGAAGTTTCTATTTTTTATTCTGTCATTTATTTCTAATTTCAATCCATTATGATCTGATAGAATACAAGGTAGTATCTCTATCTTCTTGTATTTCCTAACAGTAGCTTTGTGGCATAAAATATGGTCTATTTTAGAGAAGGATCCATGTGCTGCTGAGAAGAAAGTGTACTCGTTCTTTGTTGAATGGTATATTCTATATATGTCTGTTAAGTCTAAATCGTTGATTGTGTTATTGAGATCTATGGTTTCTTTATTCAATTTTTGTTTGGACGATCTATCCAGTGGTGAGAGAGGTGTGTTAAAATCACCTAGTATTATTGTGTTGTGGTCTATTTGATTTCTGGAATTAAGAAGGATTTGTTTGATGTACATGGATGAGCCAATGTTCGGGGCATAGATATTTATGATTGTTATGTCTTGCTGATTTATGCTTCCCTTAAGCAGTATGAAATGTCCTTCTTTATCCCTTCTGACTAGTTTTGACTTGAAGTCCACATTATCTGAAATGAGGATGGATACTCTGGCTTTTTTGCTGTGTCCATGTGCATGGTATGTTTTTCCCCATCCTTTCACCTTTAGTCTATGGGTATCTCTTTCTATGAGATGAGTCTCTTGCAGGCAGCATATTGTTGGATTTTTCTTTTTAATCCAATCTGCCAGTCTATGTCTTTTGATTGATGAGTTCAGGCCATTAACATTCAGGGTTATTATTGTGATATGATTTGTATTCCCAGTCATTTGACTCATATTTGTTTTTGACATGATTTGGTTTCTCCTTTATTTGGCTATTCCTTTTAGGCTAGTTCCTCCCATTGCTGATTTGCATTGTTGTTTTTCATCTCTTCCTCATGGAATATTTTGCTGAGAATGTCCTGTAATGCCAACTTTCTTTTTGTAAATTCCTTTAGCTTTTGTTTATCATGGAAGGATCTTATTTTGTCGTCAAATCTGAAAGTAAGTTTTGCTGGGTATAAGATTCTCTGTTGGCATCCGTTTTCTTTCAGGGCTTGGTAAATGTTGTTCCAGGCCCTTCTAGCTTTTAGGTTCTGGATTGAAAAATCTGCCAATACTCTTATTGGTTTCCCCTTGAATGTAATTTGATTCTTTTCTCTCGCGGCCTTTAAAATTCTGTCTTTATTTTGTATGTTAGGTATTTTCATAATAATGTGCCTTGGTGAGGGGTCTGTTGTAATTTTGTATATCTGGAGTCCTATAAGCCTCTTGTACTTAGTTTTCCATTTCATTCTTCAGATTTGGGAAATTTTCTGATATTATTTCATTGAATAGATTGTTCATTCCTTTGGTTTGTTTCTCTAAGCCTTCCTCGATCCCAATAATTCTTAAATTTGTCCTTTTCATGATATTATATAGTTCTTGGAGATTCTGTTCATGATTTCTTACCATCTTCTCTGTTTGTTCAACTTTGTTTTAAAGGTTAAATATTTTGTCTTCAATGTCTGAGGTTCTGTCTTCCAGGTGTTCTATCCTATTGGTTATGCTTTCTATGGAGTTTTTAACTTGGTTTATTGTTTCCTTCATTTCAAGGATTTCAGTTTGGTTTTTTTCAGTATCTCTAACTCTTTATTGAAATGATCTCTTGCTTCCCGTATTTGCTCTTTTAAGTGTTGATTGGTGCGATCATTTAATGCCTGCATTTGCTCTTTCATCTCCTCCTTCAGTGCCTGCATTTGCTCTTTCATCTCCTCATTAGCTTCCCTGATAGTTTTAATTATGTACATTCTGAACTCCCTTTCTGACATTTCTTCTGCTGTGCTGTCATTGGGTTTTATTTATGTAGTATCTAGGTTTGTTTGGGACATTTTCTTCCCTTGTTTTCTCATGTTCATCAGATGTCAGTGGGACTCTGAGATATTGCAGATTTCCTCTATTGGTTTATAGTGTCCCTGTAGATTTCCAGTATCACCTCCCAGCCTTCAGTAGCCTGAAGTCTTGGAGGAACTTGATAATGCAGTGCTTCCGAAGAAAGTTGCCCCTAGCCTGCTACTGGTTCCAGGGCTTGTAGGTGGCTCCGTGCGGAAAGGCTCTCACTGGGTGGTCTGCTCCGAGAAGCTGGCCGTGAAAGGGGCCTGCCACTGGAGGGTGCCGGACTGCCTGGGGAAGTCCCTGGCTACCCTGTTCTGGTCCCTGAAGCTGCCTGCAGGCTGGAGCTCTCCACTGGCTCCGGGACTTGGAGCTGGTTCTGTACAGAAAGGCTTTTACTGGGGGGCCTGCTCTGAGAAGCTGGCCGTGTGGAAGGAGCCCACCGCTGGAGGGAGCGGGGCTACCTGGGGAAGTCTCTAGCTGCTCTGCCCTGCTCTGAGAAGCCGCCCCTGTCCGGGCCTGCTGCCTGGGCCAAGCTTCACCCGGCGGGGGAGACTCACCCTGTGACTCTGTTTTAGTCCGAGTCTTTCAATGCCTCCCCTTCTTGAATCCTGGGTTCTGGAGTGACAGGAGATGCAGTCACTCTCTCTAGTCCGCCATCTTGGATCGCCCCGTGGAAAGAGCCAAGGATCAAAGTTTTTATCTCATATTCATAAGCTAAACTAAAATGAGAGGAATAAAAGGGGGGGATTCAATGAAAATAGAAGGGAAACCAGTAGAGGAAGGAGAACAGGAGTAGAGAGGACAGATGGGACAAGGAATACTTGGGAGTGAATTGGAGCAAGTTATATTGCATGCTTGTGTAAGTATGTCAAAATGAACCCCAATATGTATAGTTTTGATTAATATGTACTCCTACTACTAATGTACTAATAAAGACATAAAAACTATGTTGAATATTCTTACAGAAAAATGAGTTAGTCCTCTGAAGGAAGCTCATTTTCCTATTTTGGTTATAAAACATATGAAAATATATAACAGATCTCATACTAAAAGATGTATGAATGTAAAAGGGTACTGAATTTACACCAATGGCTGGAGAGACATAGATTATGAGAAAATATCAGCATTCAGTCATAATAAAGCCTATAGGTTGTTCTATTAATTGAACAGATGAATGTTGAAATGTGGTATTTGATCATTAAAGTGAATCTTTTTTTAAAATTACTTTTGTTTTTTAAGAGGGAGACTACTTGTCAATGTAAAAGACTAAATTTTGGGGAAAAGCTTGATGTATATCTGCTATAGTTTGGATCTTAAGTCTTCCCTAAGACCCAAGAGTTATTGGCTTAGTTCTTGGTGGTGGAAACCTTTAAGTTGTGGGACCAAGTAGGAGGTATTTGGGTCATTGGGGACATGCTGTAGAAGACTGTGGGAGCCTGGTCTCTTCCTCTTCTCTCTGCTTCTCTTCCCAGCCATTAGTTGAGGAGTTTTGCTTCACTATGTACTCCCTACCACGATTATCGCACCATCCCCATGAGAAGCCTAAAAACATGCCACCCAATCTGGAAACTCCAAAACTGAGAGTTAAAATAAATCCTTTCTTTTTGTAAGGTGATTATCTCAGGTACTTATTAAAATGATGGAAAGCCAAGTAACAAACTATCTATGCAAAATATTTCAGTTTATTATCATAAGTCATTCCCAATTCACAGAAAAGGAACTATCTGGATGTGATAGAGACATAATACACCATTGGACAATCTGTCCAGTAGCCCAGTCGTTGCCTAATTAAGTGTCAAATATAGCAAATAAAGTGCTAACAACTCAAAGGAGTTCAGCTGAAGTTCATTAAAGAAGAGTTAAAGGATACCATTACAATTCTAGCATCACAGATTTATTACCATGCCACGAGCATGAATCACACACAATAAAATCCATTCATCACTATAAATTTGCATATCAAAGTTGATGCATTCATTGGTATAAAATATTTTAAAAATATGTAGAATAAAACAGTATTTTTCTCCCTTAACATATATTGAATTTCATCTGTACAATTTGCCACTCAAACTCATATTTGATGAAAGCACAAAATGCAAATGATACCTGAGAAGCAATGTGGGCTCACTCCTATCTTTACAAACATACTGTGCAATTTGGTCATTCAAGTTAAGGTATAAAAATAACTTCAAAAGAAAGCAGACACTATGGCTAAAAAATCAAATCCTATATATTTTCTATGACATTTTTTTTTGTAACCTCTATTCTTCCTTAACTCCTTTTCTTCAAATTTAGGTGTCCCTCCTACCCATGCCTAATTTCCTTCCTGTACTCAATGTCTCAGTCTCCATTGTGTATGATAAACTATTACATTTTCACCCCTCATGTATCTTCAGTCTCAGTTTAAAATCATTTGTTTCCTCATATAAAAAAATTAACAAGAAACAAATACCCCATAATATTCTTTCCTGTGTCCATTGCCCCTGGCCAATCCTGTTTTATTCCTTCAGTGGAAGAGTGGATAATACCAGTGCTATTTAAAAGATGGTTTGTGTAGCAGCAGCAATAGCATTACTTGGGAACTTGCTAACAAATGCAGAATCTCAGTTCCCCAAGACTTACTGAATCTTCATTTAAAATGTAATTCCTCTGTCAATTTATATATATGCTAAAGTTCGAAAAGCACTAGTCTATACCCACTATTTCCCCTTCCATACTTCACATACCATTTTCAACCCAGTGCAGGTTGACTTTTGTCACTGAAATTACTTTTGTAGATGATAGCAATGACCTTAAAGTTGCTATAGCATTGGAGATTCTAAGGTCTTTGTCTTTAAAGAGTACCTTTTAGTAACTTCCATCATTGATGGACCGTTTTTGAAACCTTCTCTTTTGATTAATATGGCAGGATTCTTTATTGCATTTTGGTCGTTCCTAAGCCTTTTATGCTCATCCCTTAAATACAGCTCTTTGCTAGGGGTCTCCCTTTGATCTTCTTTTAACTTGCATATTTTCCTTGGTGAGTTCATTTACTACCTTTACAATGATCATATTTCAATTTCTGTTTTAAGTTAAGAACTATCTCTTGAGGTCCACATTCGCTGAGCCAAAATGCTCACTAAATCATTTTGAAACAGTCAACATGTCCAAAATCCATCACACTACCTTCACCTTTCCTTTCCCTTAATTACTGACACATCTGTTCTCTACCTAGTCATTCAAGGAGAAACCTACAAATCATTCTTAGTTCTTTTTTCCTTCTATACTTTAACCAAGAAGATGCCAAGTCATTCATTCAGCCTCTTTAATTACTTTTATAACCTCTCTAATATTCAACTATCTCTTCCCTAGACTGCTTTAATTAAAAGCCTCCTGATGCTTTCTATAAGTTAGTGGATAATAACCTTATCTGCATATTTCAATAAACTTGGGGTGCTTTAAAAATACTAATGTCTGGGACCTAGTTCAAAAGGTTCTGATTTAATTGGTCTGTGGTGGAGTCCAGGCACCAGCATTTTTTAAAAAACTGCCCCTGGAGATTGTGATGTGTAGTTAGAACTGAGAACCACTGATCTAATACAAGCCTTTTGCACTCTGTATTCATCTTTAATACTCTTGTCAAAGAAGTTTTTGAAAATGAAAATCTGAACTTGTCATCACTTATTTAATTTCCTTAATTTTATTCCCCCCTAATTGAAATCTGGATACAATCAAAATGCCCTACCTGACTTCTAAGACCTTTTTAAAAGTGGCGCTTGTCTACTTTTCTAGCTTCTTGGTGTCTACTGCCTGTAATGCAACTATAGTCCAGCATTATATCCACGGGTCCTCTGCAAACACTGAGTTGCCACACATCTCACATGTCCTGCTTTCTTTTTATTTGGACTGTTCTGTGCCTTTTTTAATTTTGCAGCACTCTGCTCTATAGTTACTGCCATTAGTCATTTTTCTGTCTGACTATTCTCTTCCACCCTTACCAATGTGACCCCTACCATGCCTCCTGAGTTTCTCAAGCACTCTGTTTCTGTGTCTTTACTTTACCACTGAATACACTAATTACTGTACTTAGCAATTATCTATTTATTTTCTATTTTACCCACTGGTATGTGATTACTTAACGAGAGGCAATATGTTTTGTATACTTAGGTCCCCACACAAGTTTGACACATAGGTGAGTATAAAAAATGTGTAGAAAAGACAAACACAACTTTCACATCACCAATAAGAACTTATGCACTAGTATAAAAGTGAAAATCATTATGAATATGCAGTATGTAAATGAAACAAGACCATAGAGTCAATGTTATGAAAAGAAAGTCCATGTTTAAATATTTCAAAGGCTGTGAAAATGGGGCAACTGTGTTAAGGGGAAAATGAGGGAAATATATTGATGAGGCAGAGCCTCAATTGATTCCTTCAAATGTTTCTCCAGAAAATCAAAATATGGGATTAAATATAAGTATCAATAAATTTTAGTTTGTTTTACAAAATATGTTGTAACTTAGACAACCAGGTTCAGTAATTATTAGCTAAAATATATTTTAGCTTAAAGTATTGACTGAAAATGGAAAAGGAAAACATGAGACTTCAGTTGCAGTTCTTAGGCTCCATTTTGAGATATTTTTGCTTATTTAAACCTCAGAAACTCATGAATGTTATATTGAATGATGTAAAATGTGGATAGTATGAAAGCAATTCTTTCCCTTTTCTGATAATCCCAATTCGAGTGACAAAAGAGCATAATACAAAATATGCAAATAAACGTTGAAAATTAGTATAGAAACTCCTAAAATAGTAGTTTCTAAATGAAATGCTTTAGTTTACAGAAAAGAAATAAAAAATTCTGTCTATGACTCTCAGTATCTCCATTTACCTTGGGTAAATCATCACTGTATATCCAGAGAAGAAAGACCCAGGAGAGAGACAATACCTTGGTGAAACATATGGCTAAGAAATATGGGAACAGAATGGCATAATTGCCTTCATTTTAAAAGAAAATTCTTGTGAAGCAGAATTCCCATAGTAAAAAAAAAAGAAATTTAAAATGAGGTAATATGCATGAGAAGTGCTTTGTGAACTACAAAGCTGTCAGAAAGCATAAGTTATTATTATTTTCTTTAAAATTAGGTATAGAATAGTATTGTGCCTATACAATTTGCAGCAAGAGAATGAGTCTTTTAAAAAACATAAAACTGATGCTTTTTAACCTAAACAAAAAGATACAAAAATACTGCCAGAAGTTGAACTCAAGCATGGCTATATATTTTTCTAAGTTCTTGTGGATAACAATCTATTACTGATTTTTCTTCATATATTTATTCATTTATTTGATCCTTTCCCCTTAATCACAACATTTTACTTAGTAACTTGGTAGCTCAGATATACACTAATACCTGAGGTTGAATTAGAATGCGTATAAAAATCAAAAGATGAAAATGAGGGCTGGGGTTGTGGCTCAGTAGTAGAGCACTTGCCTGACATGTGTGAGGCCCTGTATTTGATCAACAGCACTGCATATAAATAAATTTATAAAATAAAAGATCCATTGACAACTAAAATACTTTTAAAAAGATGCAAATGAATAATAAATATTCTATAAGTAATAATCTATATTTATTTTATAAGTAAATATCTCACAGATAAACTACTCAATTCAGCATTCACACGCCTTGGAGTCATTTTCTTTTTCTATGTCTTTAAGATAAAATCTACTTGTTTGAATATATATTAATTAGAAAGAAAAGCTAAAGGGATTTTCATAGCTCCCAGTCGTCTTATGGTTTATGGTAAGGATTTCATCTTCATTTTTCAGTGCAATGGGAATCTACGGAAAGGTTTTAAGCAGGGAAATGACACCATTTAATCTGGGTTTGAAAAGATTAGTCATGCTGTGAGCTGGAAGGGGAGACAAGAAAAGATGCAGAAAAATAGAATAAGATATTAAGATAGGAGTCCAGGCACAGCCTGATGGTGGGTGGTAAATGGAAAGATAAGACAAGATTAGCAAGATAATTAGAAGATGAAATGTATAGGACTTTGCCTGAGCTCTGACCTCTGCATAGAATGCACTACCTGGTATATGCTAGGTGTTTCATGAATGCCTTTGATGGGAAATAAACGGAGTTATAAAAGTCATGTTATGGCTTACATTTGGAATGTCTCCCAAAAAGCTCATGTGTTGAAGGCTTGCTTCCCAGCTGGTTGTGCTGTTGGGAGACTCACCACACTCCCAGAAACAATGGACCCAAGTGGCCATAGACTGAAACCTTGGAAACCATGAATTGAAATAAATCTTTCCTCCTTTTAAATTGTTTTTCTCAGGTATTTTGTCACAGTGATGGAAAACTGATTAATACATCATGCAATTTCTCAAAGAAATCTTAGGAATCCCGACTCTACCATATTTCCTCTCTCACAAGAAAAAGATGGAACTAATTGCTACCATTGGTTTTTAGCAAGGTATACCAGTCCTCATTCCAGAACACAAGTTACATGTAATGTCTGCAAATTCTGTGTGTAGGCTTTTAGAAAATCTTACTTGCTTGACTCTTTTTTAAAGTTTGAGGGTTGGGGAGATAGCTCAGTCGGTAGAGTGCTTGCCTTGCAAGCATAAGGCCCTGGGTTCCATCCCCAGCACCGCAAAAAAATAAATAAATAAATAAAGTTTGACTGCTGATATATTTGTAGATCAATAAATAAGAGAGGAAGTTGACCCCCTTTATATCACAAAATATTGAAAAATGTTGCTTTTGGAAACCAATATGGTTCCACAATTTCATGTTGGCTATAAGGTTATAATTATCTCAAAGAGGAAAATTAATGTATACAGTTTACCATATGGAATAGCTAAAGTAGTTGAGAGGTCAGAGCTGTCAATTTGAAAGCTGGCATTTCTATTGTGATGAGTTACTGAAACCATGAGTATAAGGTACAAGGGTAAAGCCTTGAGCATGAACTGGAGTGAGGAAGATTAAATGCAGGAAACTGAAATGAGAAATTCAGGAATAGTTAGATTTTCCCTGTATTCAAAGCAGAAGCTCTGGAGGTGAAGTGTGAGAGCTGATTCCTAGATTAAGCGAAACGAACCTCTTGGATGGTCATTAATACTTCTGTGAAGTGGTTAGGGCATGGAATACAAGAGATTGAATATAAAAAATGAAATGCTTGAAGAGTTCACTTTGACAGTTAAAAAAACAAAATCAGATAGAAGGCTGATGGAATATGAGCTGCTTTACTGTGGGAGCAAAGACTTAAAAGAAGTAAGGCACAAGAAAGTAGAAAGTTAAACAAAATATCAAGAGGAAAGTTGAGAGAAAAGGAGAGGAAGGTTTCCACTTGAAATTTAATATAAAATACAAAACATGTTATAAGTTAAAAATTTGAAAAATGACTGAAATTAAAGATTTTATTCATTAGGCAGCCAGTCTAAATTTGTACTTTTAATCTGATTATTCAAAGGAACAACTTGACTTATGAAGTCTCTTAACATTTTCTTTCTCCCATATTCTGCCATCTTTTCTGTTTCCCTACTATTTCACCAAAACCACTCATTTCTTCTTTGACTATCTTCAGGCTCATCAATGTTCTCCTTGATTATATCAGACCCTCTAGTATGCTTATAATCCATGGTTCACTTTAAAGTATTTACTTATTATATGTAACTAGCACCAGTAGAAAGTTCAAGCTTACTACAAAACTTTTTGTTAGTTTTCATTGGCAGAAATAATGTCTCCAATGACAAGCATGCTAACTTGTCTTTCTCTTGACTGGTTGAGAGTTACTTATACTGTTCCTTAAAATTAGAACTAGATATACTATGAAGCAACAGTATATGAAGTACATATACCTACTAATATGTTAGGTGCATACTCTTTTATGGACACTTTCAATTCACATTCAGTTTTGATAACAGCTTTGTCCTTAAATATTTTTGCCCACACAAAGTATGTTAAGTTGTCTCAAAACAGGCATTAGTAAAGGGTTCAGAACAAAATTAGTACAGTTTCCCACAAAAGATATCTGATATGAACCTGCTATATTGCCAGTTGCAATGGTATTATTGACCTTCTAATCTCATTGCTTTATTTTTTCATCCTTTTATTTTTTCCCCTCTACTAAATCTCTGTCTCTTGCTGCTTATTAAGCTAGCTGTTATTTGGAACCTAATGAAAGGATTTTTCCCTTAGTCCAAACCTTCCTAAATAGCCTGTTCATTATTCTATTCACTTTGAACATTAAAAAAAGAAAAGAAAACAAAGCTGAAATAGCTAAGGTTAGAGGGTTCATGAAAATCTCCATTCAGGACATCATCATCCTAATTGGTTTATAACCTGCTGTGCTGAATAGTTCTTCTACTCATCCTATTTTTTTTACCTTAAAATGAGAACTTTTATGTTGTGAAAACTAACCAACAATAAGAAAGGGATATAGAATTTTTTAAAAAAGAGCTTCAACAATGACCCTAGAATCCTCATAGACCTTTGCCTAATTGTATGAATGGAAAAAATTATCTACAAGGTACCATGTGTTTGCAGGGTTTTACTTCATGTGTTTGCAGGGTTTTAATAGCCACAATGGAACTATGATTTCAGGATACTAAGCCCACATCTCCCCTTAATTCTACATGAAAGAAAAACTAGAAATATACAACGATTAAAAGACCTACATAGAAGTAAACTGTATGAAAGATAGGAAAATAAAGGTCAAGAAGAAAGGTAAAGATCATTTCTGTGAAAATGGTACTGAATTGCATTCATATTTATATATTCCTGATGCAAAAACAGAAAGGTAAATCCTTGACTTGTAAATATGCAAAAGCATTTCATCATTAGTATTATTCCTAAAAATAGATAGATGTTTATATTTCAGGTGTCTGAAAAATATTGGAATAACTTTAAGTAGGTTTGTTTACACATTGCTTTTGAAACACCTGAGCTCTATTTAAAAATGTACTTTGTTTCTACCCCAAAAATACTGAATCAGAATCTTCCGGAAAAATCTACACAAGTACTCAATGGTGACTTACAGGAGTGAAAAGTGTTCTTGAAGGACAAAATTCTTAGATATTTCTAAGGGTTATAATAATTTGTGACCCTCCGAAGGACTACAATACAGAGACAGATACAGAGCCTGTCTGTGGTATTACAATTTCATGGGGAATTAATTAGAAAAAATGTCTAAAAAGATATTTTAGGAATACTGATGAAAAAAGATTGAGAAACACTGTATTGGTGTAAGAAATTTTTAAACATTTTCTAAATAGGAAACTGGTAACTTTGTGTGGAAATGGGAAAACCCAAATGGGAAAAATTAAGTTCATATAAATTCCACCAAGGATAGCAGTGATAGTTATTAAACATTTTAATGTACTTTCCTCTGGTTACAATTTGTCTTGCTGGACCACGCATGGTGGCGCATGCCTAAAATCCCAGTGACTTAGGAGGCTAAGGAAGGAGGGTTGCAAGTTTGAGGTGAGCCTCATGAACATAGTGAGAACCTGAGATGGGCTGGGTGTGTAAAATTGGTGGTAGAACACCTTGGGATTCAATCCCCAGTCCTCCTCAATTTGTCTTGCTGTCTGTATTCACAAAATTAGGTTAATAGACATAAATAATTCTGTATCCTGCTGTTTCCCTTAGCATTAATGGTGTATTCATTCCCTATGCTATTGAATACTATTTGAAATTACTTCCAATAAACACCATAATATTGAGTGGTAGTTATAGGCCTTTTTGTTTTTGGTGCTGGGGATTGAACCCAGGGCTGTTCACATGCTAGGCAAATGTTCTGCCACTGAGGTACACCCTAGTCCATAAACAAATCTTTAATAATAAATTTCCTCCAAAAATTAATACCTCCATAGTACTGGTATTATAAAATACACATTTAAAATTGTTAATCATCGTCCTATGATAAGTAATCAAATTACAATAAAATGTAGTCACTAATCAGTTTAGTTACCAAATTCCTTATTCAATTTCCATTACTGTTTAAACAAGGTCATTTTTTATCTTCTCCCTTTTCTTTGTTTTCTTGCTCTTGATCTCTTGTTCTCCTCATTCTGAGTTTTTTTTTCAAATCAAGCTTTCTAGAATGCATGTATGTGAGTCATATTCTTACCTTTATAGTTTGAAAGAGGGTCAAATAAAGCAATGAGTGTATACAGAGTTTGGACCTCAGATATAGCAATGGGTCTTTAATGAAGGTATACCTTTTAGTTTCACTCAATTTTTACCTGATTCTTCAAGTTGCATTATTTTAGGGAAATGATTCTTGTTTTTACATGTGACAACCATTCGTAAACTAATCTAGAGAAAAGAATGAAAGAATGAGAAAAACGTAAATCTTTTCCTTTATTTACCTAAATCAGGAATTGGTTATTATGGTAGAGCTTTGTGAGTGCATGTGTGTGAGAGAATAATTTCATTCAAATTTATCATGCAATTTTCATTTAATAAAAACTTCTTTACACATCAAACTATTTTAAAGACATTTTAGAGATTCCAAACTGTTTCTTTATGGTTTCAAATATGTTTCTATTTATATGCAGGCATATCTGTCTATTTAAAGGTCTGATACACATCTCTATCTCTATTTTTATCTATCTCTATGTCTTTCAGGTCTCCTTCTATGTACAAGATCCTAGAGACTGAGTCTTAAATTTCCAGAAATGTGGAAATGTCCAGAAAAAATTTTCTTCTGAAATAAAAATGAGAAAAAAAGTGGATAGTATTAGCTATTTGAAAAGCAGTATGGCTGAGCTGAGCCTCATAAAACCTGAGGAGTTTCTTTAAATTGTAGATTCCCAGGGCCTTCTCATATCCCTATAATGTCAGAATTTCTAGTGGTGGGATTGTACAGAAGTTACTAATCAGGCTTGAAATCTTGTGGGAAGAATTGTTTTGTAAGGTTTTGGAGATGAAGCAACACAGTTCAATCAAAAGAGGAATGGGTATTAATGTGACCAATATAAATCTTCCAAGCATCAACTTATACTAACTTAACAGAGCTGATTTTTATATTGTTCTATAATAGATAACAGAAGGAGGGGGCAGGTGAGACTGTGCATGTGTGTGTGATGGTGGTGCTGGTAGGGTTCTGCTGTACAGAATCTAAAAGGAAAACTAGGGAATAAGCATTTGCTATTATGTCTTTAGTACTGAGATAAATTACCCTATTTCTCTATTTCTATTTTAGAAATCATCTAGAATAATAAAGATGAGTATTTTATTTAGTTTCTCTGACTTAATGAACCATCCTTTAATAATATAGTTTTTCTAATTCTATAGTCAGCATCAAACTTTGCAATCTATAGTTCTGTCTTCTGCATAGTCCTCCTGGGGGAGGGCACTATAAATAAATTATAATTATTGATTTTTCTGGCATTATATTGTTTTATTTAAAAAGTTTGAATTTATTATTTCTTCTTGAAAATGGTTTGTAAACCAGGTGTTGAGTTTGTTAGCATGGAATGTACCACACCCCCTGCAGAACCTGATCATCTTTAGGTGAACTACTAAAATATAGTTGTTGGCTATGCAAAACTGAGGACTGGACATTAAATTTCTGGTAAAACTGTTACATGACATGAACACTATCAATGACCTCATTTATGAATTTCTTCCTGAAATTACTTATGTAAAATTTAAAAAATCAAATAACAGATAATGACAAATTAATATATACCTGAAGGAAGAATATAAGATCAATTCTGAATCCAGGCAATACATATCACTTTTTCTTTGATTATACCTACATTCAACTTTTCAATCTTGATGGCAATAACATATTAATTCATTAAAAATAAGAATAATTAAGAGTAAGTCATTAAAAATCAAGAAGACTTTGACCAACAGTAAGTTATACTCAATACAAAATCCTGGTTTATTTGCTACAGACCAAGAAATGCTTTTTAAAATCACACCCTTTTTGTCTAAGGTTCCTAGAATTTATTTCTGTTATTCTTGAAATGTTTCCTCAGTAGAATTTAGTAACACTCAGATCCACTTAAAACCATCACTATTTAAGTACAAATTAGCTTCCAAAATCAATCTGAAAACATGCTGCAGGAATATGCATCTGCTGAAAGATGGTTTTCCCTTTTATGTTCCCCCTCCCATCTAAGTTATTAAGGAAGAGTGTTGCTATGGAAACACTCAATTTGGCACCATCTGTATTCAACATTCAATTGCTGCAAGGCTTCAGCCAATCTCCAGGTTTAATTGGCAGACCTTCCCAGAATGCTTTACAATTCCTTTTTTAGTAAACCAATCCATAAATTATATCACAATGTAAAGCATCATGGAGGTTCACAATGTAAACCTCACTCCATTATCTCAAGATCACATTTGTGAAGTATCAAAGAATTAGGTCTTCTGATAATTACTTGGTATGGGCTTAATGCCTAAAATGTATTGCCAGGTTGTTTTTTCCTGTCTATTTGATTTCACATTTAAAGAAATTATTCATTTTAAAAGTGACTTAAGTGTTAGGAAGACCCTGAAAAGGAGCCTCAGTAGGAAACTTTTATCCAAACATATAGTTCAGAATAGAAGACAAATAAAGGAAATGGCTATTTATTTTGGAATAAATCAAACATGAGTTCAAATATTAATTGGGATGCTTATCAGCTATTTTACTTAATCTTTCTATGTCTCATTTTCCTCATCCATAAAAAATTATGAGGATTGCTAAGTATGCATTTGGGGAATATACATACTTCACCTACACTAAAACAGCATTTGAAAACCTGTTAATACACATGGTATTGAGAAATATTCTTATGGAATATCAAGTGTGTGTGCTACAAGCATTGTTAAAATCCATAGAAGAGAGACTTAAAGAAGACTGGAATTGTCTGAAAAATTCTTTTTAAATAAACGAAGGATATGGCAGAGACTTGAACAAGTGTAAAATATGCTCCAGGCATGAAAATGCCAAAAAAATGCATGCACAGTTGTGGGTACAATCATGACATTTTCATGTGTTAGAGAAGTAACTCACCATAAATGAGCATTGGTGCAGTTCCTTTGGAGGCTCTGTCAACCTACCATATTATAATTATCCTATGTGAATAGCACCCTATAGCTAAATATAATAGGAATGTCACCCTTTGGAGTTGTATAATGTGGTGGTGAGCTTGTTCTACTATCACCCCTATCCTACTGAACAGTCAGGCTTCTTTCATAATCCTTAAGAGGCAACGTTCCAGTTATACTACTCACTGCTCCTAGGTTATCACTGATTCTCAAAAACCTCAGGTCTTTAATAAATTGCTAATTTGTTATCATATAGATTTTCTTATTTATCCAATTAAATAATCTATTTCAGTGAAGACTGATTGTAATATTTTGCTTCTACAAAATTATTGACTGTTATCTTTATGTGTATCCTGATGTAAATACCTTTATAGTTTTCTTCTCTTTTCTGGCAATCTATAAAATGTGTATCTTGTATGATGAATAATCAGGACTTTTGCCATGTCATCATAAAGACAACTTTATCTGTCTTCATTTCTATTTAAATCTGTTCAAGGGCATAGTTCTTCTTCCCTGGGTGAAAACTTGTATAAGTTTCATGTTCCTTCTGACCATCATAGGTAATACAAAGTGTCTTATTTTAAAACATTAAACCCAAAGGGCTTAAAATCAGCATACTACAATGATACAGCCACATCAATATTTATAGCAGCTCAATTCACAATAGCTAAACTATAGTACCAACCTAGATGCCCTTTGACAGAAGAATGCATAAAGAAAATATGGTATATATACACAATGGAATACTACTCAGCCTTAAAGAAGAATGAAATTATGGTATTTGTAGGTAAATGGATAGAGCTAGGAGGATATCACACTAAGTGAAATAAACCAATTCCCCCCAAATCAAAGGCCAAATGTTTTCTAAGATAAGCAGAAGGTGATCCATAATGGTGTGGGGGGTACAGCTAGGGAAGAATGGAGGAACTTTGGATTGTGCAGAGGGGAGTGAGGGGAAGAGAAGGGGTGTGAGGGCAGGAAGGATGGTAGAATGAGATAGAGATTATTACCCTATGTACATGTATGATTGCACGACAGGCATGACTCTGCATCATGTACAGCCAGAGGAATGAGAAGTTGTGCTCCATTTGTGTACAATGTATCAAAATGCATTTGGCTGTCATGTATAACTAATTAGAACAAATTAAAAATAAAAGAGACATTAAAGTTAGAATGTCCAGTCTAATACTTCAACACTTTGAACTAATCTTACATATAATACTTCTCCACCAAGTAGGAGAAGATGCAAATGAGCAGGTCCCTTATCACTTTGAGTAGTGGGCATGAGGGGGCTTCCTCTGTCTTACTGGTCTCTCCGCCATTTACCAGCTGCTGTTTCTTACCCTAACAGGATTGAATAGGAGTGGAGGAAGGAATACTTTCACTGTTGGAATTGTGCTTTTCAGATCTAGTTGATGTTAATTATATGAAGGATTTTGATGGAGTTAGAATATTATTTCTCCCAACTTTAAGAACAAGTTTCAGATTCACTTTTTCTATAGTATGGTACATGGCTACTTCAGTAGAAAGTAAAAAAAAAAAAAAAAAAAAAAAAAAAAAACTTATCCAAATGTACTTTGTGGCAAGCATTGGCTGAGTTTCTGGGAAATCTATGAAAAGCAACAACAACAAAAAAAAAACCAAAACCAAAACCAAAAACCACCCTAAAACAAAACCACAACAATAAAAACACAATCCCTGCCCACATACAGCCAAAAATCTCTTTCTCCTTTGCTCTTTCATTTTCTTCTGGCCTCTATATATTTTGTATTAGTTATTGTCTTTACATATCTGTTTCCTCCTACATTATAAACTCCTTTGCAAAATGATTCACATTTTATTCACTTTTATACATCCCTCTTCTTTAATGGTCACTAAATAATTATTATTAAATGAAGTAATGAACAATGAATAAATGGATGGATTTGTAGAGTTGGATGGATTAATTAAAAATCATAAATATATTATTTATAATATGCTTCTTATATTTCTCTTATAACATATATAGTCCATCTAACATTTTATTAATTTTACTTTTTCTACCAAATAATAAACATCTTAATGGAGGACACTATGTCATAGCTTTCTTAGAATACTATATATAGCTCCTATTAAATAGTTTGCACACATTATGCATATAACAAACATTTAATAAGTAAATATGTGAATGAAAACTTCAGTGTATTAAATTAAATTTATATTCCACTTTATATAATTTAGATATTAATGTAAATTGTTAAGTATAAAGATTAGGCCATGTTTTAAATATAATTTGGTCACAGCTTTTGGAAAATAAATAATCTTTCATTCCAGATTGATTTCTTTATATAAATTATATCCTTATTAAACATTTACAGACTTGCACATTTATAAGTCACCAGTCTTATAAGTTGTTTCAGTAGAGCATCAGTCTATATTTAATTTGGTTCTACAAGTTTGAAGGTGAAAATTTCTTTTATTAGGCATTTAATTATTGTTTTCTATGTATTATTTTTAATGTAGATTTAGGATGCTTACTATTTATATGGATAGAAACTTGTAATATTCACTATTGTACATTTTGAAGAATTTATTATATTTCTAAGTTACGCTAAATCATATGTGAACATAATTTCATGTTATTTTATTATTAGCATAGTGTATTGTGGTGCTGAAGAATCTAATTTTTAAATGAAATAACTGATCCAACTTAGCATACTAAAGTAAGATATAATTTTTTTAAATTTTTGTTTTAAATTGCCATTAAGATATTTGCTCAAGATCCTCTTTATTTGTATTCATGTTTGCCAATTTTGTCTCAAAAAACAACTTGATATTCAATAGTTTTTATCTGAACTAGACAGTTGTATAAGCCTGTTAGTTTAGAGGATAGAATTTTGAATTAGGTATCTGGCTCTTATATTTATGAAAAAGACCCATTATATAATCTCTATGTCAAAAATATATTTAAAGTTAAACCTGTTCTGAATGACCATGCAACTTGTTAGTACATATATTTAGAATGAGGACACATGAATAATAAGGTGATATTATTTAATCAAAACATAAATAAAATATTAACACTCAAATAATTCCCAAATGTCCATCCCAGATTTGAATACTTACTGATGCAAAGTATCATGGTCAGTCTGGTTGTTTTAAGTCTTAGAATGTGTAAAACTCATTGCCTACCTAATGAAGTATAAAGCCAGTGAATGTAATATTTTAATGGCCACAGCACAGCTTGCTGGCTGCCATGCATTGATATTTGTTCTACTTCTCCTTAGGGACAACAGGTTGTTTAGTCAAATACTGCTTTCTTTATATAATGCACATTCACTTTCTCATTTTGTCTTAAGTTATAACATAACTTCAGATTTGAGTTTTCTGGGTCTTCAATAGACATTGTGATACAAATAAAAGAAAAAGAAATTTTCATTAAGAAAAAGACAAAGGGAATACTAATCCAAATTTCTACATTTAAGATTGTAGGGGTGGGAAATTGAGCTTCTCAAGATTCAGAGGTCCCTATTTATATTTTAAGGATACAGAAAATCATGACCCCAAGAAGGACAATGGACCCTAAGCACGTATAATTTCCCTTATCAACAATCGGTCCTTTGGTTGCTGAAGGCCTCTCTCTCTGACGCTTCTGAAATTTCTCCTGCTATGAATCAGTCAAATTTCACCTGCCAGCCAAAAGCCCTCCAAAGATATTTGTCTCCTCCTAACCTGGCACTGCTAAGAACATATATGCTCTGATCTCTGCACCCATACAAATTTCTACCCCTAAAACTTTGCTCCTTTCATGCCTGACTGATTGACTCCACTGTTTAATAAAAGGCATTGCTGATCCATCGAGTTCTGCTTCTGTTTCAGTCATTTTTGCTTACAACTTTCATTTCCATTTTGTTCAAATCAGCAGACCTTCCAAGAACATTTCAAGTGGCCTAGTAGGTCATATTCTGCAAGGATGAGGTCTGTGTACGGGAATCAGACCAAAGTGATTTTTAAATCTGCTATATTTATAAAAGATTGTATTGAAGAGACTCTCAGATATTTAAGATGGAAAATTCACATGCCATTTCAAAGTCTGGGTCTGTTCGTTTGGGGTTTCATTTGTTTTTTGGTTTGCTTTTTAAGCAGGGCATTTCATTAATCTCTTCCAGCTAATGGCTATTTCTTTGTAATGGTGACTCAAGGTCATGGAGATGATGGTGAAGTTTGCAGTCTATACAGGCTGCCAGCTCCCCTTTGAGACAGTCCATTCAATCAGTAAGTATTTATGACATGCCTGCTATTTTCAGAACAAGATACCAGAATTATAGGAATTCAAAGGAGTAACAGTTTGAAGTTTATGGTTCAGTCAGGGAGATGTAGCATATACCAAATGGAGAGTGTCCTCAGAAAGACAATACTTGGAATTCCTGGTAATTTACAAATGTGGCAACAAACAAGAGTCTGGCTCTTCCCACCTTCCAATCTGCAGCTAAACTACCAGTTCTTCTACAAGAAGATTTTTGTTTTTTGTTTTTTTCCACATGTCAGCTTATATTCTAAAATGATTTAAATGTGATTTTGCTTAAAGTCATAAAAGTCCCTTGAGGATCTTTAAATCCCGAGTCAAGAAATTCTCATTATATTTAAACTTAACTGACATAAATGATCACAAGTTGATAATTATATACATTAGTAGTATTTGTAAGATTTACATATAATTTATAACTATATGTAAGTATATATGAATATATATGCATATATGTGTGTACACACAGATGGTCCTTGGCTTAAAATTTTTTGATTTATGAGGATAAATACCCAATACTCTATTGTGTATTGTGTTGATAAATGAGGATTTTTGCAAGTTAGGTGTATTCAATACATTTTATATTTCCAACTTGAGTTTATCAAGATGTAAATCCACTGTAAGTAGAGAAGCATCTGTCTGCATGCATACTTACCTAAACTTTCAATAACTGATGATCAAAACGTGGTTTCTTTTTATTTTTAAATTTTTTAAATTTTAAATTTTTATTTATTTATTTATTTATAGACTGCATTTTGATTCATTGTACACAAATGGGGTACATCATTTAATTTCTATGGTCATGCATGGTGTACAGTGTAGAGAATCCTCAGAAAAAATGTGGTTTCTTTTCAACATTGGTTTGGTGAAAGACCATGCATTTAATACCCTTTTAGAATTAGGAGACTTGGGTTAAATCCTGGCTCTAGTATTTGCTCTCTGTGTGATCTTAAGCAAGGTAAAAGTATCTTTGATCGTTGATTCTCTCATTCATTTGATAAGAATACTACCCACCTTAGAGATCATTTTGAAAATCAAATCAACTTATATGTGGATAAGAATTATTAGTTCAATTAATATAAAATGTAATACAAATCTGAAGTATTATTATAGGATGAGATATTTAAAATTTGAATACAATTTTATTTTCCCCATATATAAGTGGAAATTTTGTCATCTCCAAATTGTCTAAAATGCTTCATCAGAAAATTCTGGAGTTCCCTAGAATATGTTCTCAGTTAGCTACTGAGGGAAAACATAGGCATTTTGGTTGCCCAGTCAGATGCTAAGAAAAAATAAATCCCATTCTATTTCTTGCTATGTGCTCCTAAATATGTTTGCATGGTACCCAACATGGAGACACATAACTCACCATCCTAAAGTGCTGAGCAATGTACAAATTCTTGCAATAATGGAGACAATTCACCATTTTAGAGTTCAACAGGATTTTGTCTTCTCTTTTTAGTAGTTACTACAAGAGATAAGACTAAACAAAATCCTCCATAATGAGCAGATAAGGTGTCATTGTTTTAAAAGGACACACAAGTCTATACATTCCTATGTTGTTCATTTTACCTTATTATCATGCACAGTTATACCTGATGTCCACATTTT
This sequence comes from Sciurus carolinensis, assembly GCF_902686445.1. Classification (NCBI taxonomy): domain Eukaryota; kingdom Metazoa; phylum Chordata; class Mammalia; order Rodentia; family Sciuridae; genus Sciurus; species Sciurus carolinensis. Next base: position 25,303,892 of record NC_062232.1, read on the forward strand.
CAGGTTGACCAGATTTTATCAAATCCTGACATAGTTTTCTCTACAATTATAGAGAAAGGTGTTTTCACATAATTCCTTTTCTGAGTATTTGGGATTCAGTTTTATCTTTTTCAAACCTTCTGTTATTTAATACACAATTTTCTATAGCAAGTGAATAAAACTGGTATATGATTCCCAGTTTTATGTTTTATGGAAGCCAGCTGTGACCCAGGGCAATAATTCCATAGTTTCTATATAAAAGGGGAAAATTTAACTTCATTTCTCAGGTTTATTATTTCTATCGTTACTCTGCTGACTTTGTAGGGGACTCTGAATGATTTTACTCCTGCAACTTTGGGTTAGACTTTGAGGTGGTAGTAAACTAGACTATGTAGTAGTTGGAAACCTGAAAATAGAATGTTAGTACTTAATTTTTTTGTTTTATCTTAATATTGAAGCACTATCATAAAGCATGTCATTTGTTCATTCATTCAGAAAATCTTTATGGAGGACCTATTTTTTTTTCAAGTCTCTGAACTGGAATTTAAGAGAAGCAACACTTTTAGTGAAGACAAATTTCTTGAGCAAGTGCAAAACATTCTGTGCATAGACATAGAAACAGTTACCCATTTCATGCACCCATTTTCTTGAGGTCAAAACCTTTTACACTTATAGCAGGACACTATCACTGTGGACCCCTAGAAGGCCTATCATTCAGTACTAAGGACAGTGGCTTGTTGTAAAATCAATATTGGTATGCCCACAAAGCTTACATGTTGAAGTGTTAAACCCATTTTGATGGTATTTGAAGTTGGGTCTTTTGCAGATAATGAAGTTTAGATGAGGTGATGGGGTTGGGACTCCCGTGATGGGACAGGAAGAAGATATTTATCTCTCATTTGAAGATATAGCAAGAAGGCAATGTCTACAAGTCAAGGAGGCTTGGAACTGAATCTGCCAGATCATGATCTTGGAATTTTTGACCTCTGTAACTTTAATAAATAAATGTCGGTGTTCATACTACTCAGTTGATGGTATATAGTTACAGCAGCCTGAACTGAGACACTGGTATTTGTGCAGTGTTAGCCATTTGAAAAGGGTTTTGCCATGTGTCATTACATTTAATTCTAATACACATATGGTATGGACATTATCAGAAGTTTAAGTTTATGGATGAGAAAACAAATGGTCAGAGAAATTAAGTGATTTGCCAAGGGTCCCACCATCACTGAGGGTCAGAGCCTGGACTTAAACCAAGCCTCATTTGAGATTCAATGATGTTAGTACTACTTTATTCCTAGGATGAAATTAAGGAAAGGTATTCATGTGTGTTTGCACCCTAACCTAAAGTAGTACTCATTATTATCTTCATCATTGTTATCATTTTCCTATAATTATTAGTTACCAGGATGTTTGTTAGACTTCCCAAACCCAAAAGCTTTCTTTGCAAAACCCATATTTTCTATGAAGAGGCAGGCTAAGTGGACCTGAAATAATTAATATGTCTAATAGTAACTACAGAAAATAGTTTTAGTGGGCTCTTTTTCCTTTCAATGTGCATATGCAGGGTAAAGGACATAAATGAGTGGTCTGCCACTTTTAGAGTAAAGAATATTATTGGAATTTGCTGGGGAATCTGATGGAGATAGTCAAAGCAACATGGGATCATGCTTCAGACAACTTACTGCAGAACTTAAGAGTGTAGGTTTGTTCCAAGGCAAGCTCATAAAAATTGTTTCAACTTTTACCTTGGATTCATGGTTTACTTCTCCTGAGGGAAGCCAGCCACCGTGACATGGGTATATTCAAGCAAGTTCCATGTAGAAGCCCATGTATAGAAGAACCAATTAGCCAGCAGAAATTTGCAAACTATATGAGTGAACCATGCTGGGAGTAGAATCTTTAGTCCCAGTCAAGCTTTTATATGATTATAGCCTCAATCAACATATGACTGCAACCTCATGAGAGCACCTAAGACAGAACTAGTCAACCAAGTCAACAATGAGTTGTCACATGTGAATCCTGACATACAGAAACTCTGAGAGTAATAAATGATTATTGCTGTTTTGAGGTACCAAATTTTGGAGTGGTTGGTTTGCAGCAACAGGTAGCTATATAAATTCTAACTAAAACAATGGCCCCATTCTTCCTTTTGTATGCAGAATGATCACCATCTATTAATCTTTCCTACTTATTTCATAAATGCTCCATCCAAGATAGAAACAATAAATGCTAGTGGAAAACAATCTGTTATGTTGTTTCAAATTACAAATAAGGAAATTTTGGTAAAGAAATAAATGATAGATCCAAAATAATAATCCCTACATTTTTCTAAGACCTGAGGAGAGTTGAAAGCACCTTTTATGAGTAGTCCAAGACACATATGTAACCTTTGATTTACTTTCATCTAAACTGCATGATGTCACCAGGAAGCAATGCTAGTTTTCATTCCCAGAGGTACCAAAATACAACAGAAGGTCAAGTCTTCAGTTCAGTACCAATTTAGTCTGTAAGGTAAAAATGCTAGCTCATGAAAATGTGGAATTTCCTCTTGTGGGAATATCTCTTTTTGTCTTCTATTTGTCTTATTAGTTTGTCTGATTTTCATTATTTGGTTTATTTGTAATAGTTATATTCACTGTACTCAATTTTTAAAGTAGATGAGTAGAACTTTTATTAACTCAAATCTTTACCCTTAAAAAGAAACATAATGAGAAAATAAGTAGTTGAAAAACTATTTATGTTTATAATTGTAGTTATATCACTTTCAATAAAATTTTTCCTGTTACATTTGACTTGAAAATGAATAATTGAATATAATGACAACTAATTTGGATTTTAAATTCTATTCAAATATATTTTGATATGAATTCTCTTACAGAAAAATTTTAAAATGAGTTATGCTAAAGCATAATTATTTCATGTTAGATATTTAGTATTAACACAATTTTAGAGAGAATAAACACACCTCTGCTTTTTATATGAAAAAACATTTTATATACAAGTTATCATTACGCTGATGACTGAAATTCACTAAAATATTAAAGAAAAATTGTATTATTTAATGTATAAATCTTTATAAAAATATTTTTAGATGTTGATAGACCTTTATTTTATTCATTTATTTATATGTGGTGCTGATAATTGAACCCAGTGCCTCACACATGCTAGGCAAGCACTCTACCACTGAACCACAACCCCAGCCCTAATGTATAAATCTTAATTGTGTTTTCAACCATTTCTCTAACATTTTATTATGGTCATCAAGCTTCATTACATTATCTTGTCTTCCACAATGAACTTCTTGTCCTGAATTTGTTTCTGGTTATGATATTACCATATTACAAAACACTCAATTACTAGGTACCCTATCAACTGGGTACTAACAAAAATTAAGAGTCATGAGATTTATATATAAAAAATCACATGACATTATGAACCTTACTGTGATTGTTAATTTTGATGTGACAACTTCACTAGACTATAGTCCCCAGTTGTATGGTGAAGTACCAGTCTAGTTGTTACTGTGAAGGTATTTTGTAGATGTGATTAACATTTCAATTGGGAGACTTTGAGTCAAGCAGATTACCCTCTATGATGTGGGTGGATTTCATCAAATCAGCTAAAGACCTTAAGAGAAAAGACTGGAATCTCTAGAGGAAATTCTGTTTTCCAGATTGCCTTTAGACTCAAGAGTGCAACATCAACTCTTCCCTAGGTCTTTGTCCAGCCAGCCTGTCCTGCATAATTAGAACCTGTGAGCCCTCATAATCAGGAGAACCAATACCTTAAAAACAATCTCTCTCTCTTTCTTCTTCCATGACCTGATCATGAGATAACCTGTTTTGCTCTGCCACATACTCTCCGCCATGATTTGCTGCCACACAAAAAGCCCAAAGCAGCAGGGTCAGCTGCTCACAGATTGAAATTCAGAAAACTGTGAACCAAAATAAACCTTTTCTCTTAATAAGTTGAATATATTAGATACCTTTATAGTAACAGAAAGCTGACTAATATGCCATCTTTGGAACACACTTTTAGTTTTAATTTTACACAGTTGAAAATTTAGAATTTTTTATTTCTCCCCCATAATGTTAGTTATAAGAAAATGCTAAAGAAAAACATTTCAAAATTGTTAGACACAACAAAAAAATAAATGCAAAAAAGAAGACAGCATTCTAGACTCTAATGATGATGGTGAAATTGATGATGGTGAAATCTTAAATGGAATCATTTCATGATGATAAGATAACCTAGATGAATTTTATAAAACACAAGGATTGATTAGTGAACAATATTTCTAAGGACAGAAAATGTTTATGATATTTTAGTCTAGTTAGTTAACCAATAGGAAGGGTTTTAGCACACAATATTTGGCTATAAAATCTTGAACCTTCTTGTACACCAAAATTTGATACAAAGAAGTATGCTCTAAATTCTTATTAAAATATCTAATGAAATTCTTTACCTCTTTATTCTGTTATCTGAGAAGAGTTTGTAAAATAACTATGTTTTCAAAAAGTAAAAAGCAAAAGAGTTTATTAGACTGGACAGCAAATGGTAATGTTTGTTTTTTTGATGATGGTTGCATGAGAAACTGTAATTAGATAAACAGAACAATCTTTCAATCTCAGTTGAAGAGTTTCCATACTTCTTTATTTTATTTGATTATCACTAAGAACTAGGAAGATCTTATGTATTTAAACGACTATACATCAGTATATATCCAAAAACCCCTACAAAATATAAAGCAACACCTATGAATTCATTCTTCAGTGTGTGTGTCTAAATGCACACATATCACAAGCTGGCAGTGGGGGGGTAGAGTTACTCGTCTTAGAATCTTTAAATGTAAACCAACTTCTAGACTCTTCCTTAGATCCACTTTTCACCTCGACCCTGTCTTTGCATAAGCTGTCTATTCCAGGTAACTCCCAAATCAATATATATAAATAACTTTGCTCCTGAAATCTTAATTGTGTTTTCAACCATTTCTTTAACAATTAATTATGGTCATCTAGCTCTGTTATATTATCTTGTCCCCCATAATCAACTCCTTGTCCTGAATCTGTTTCTGGTTATGATATTACTGTCTTCCACAGCATTCATTCTCAAACTCTTAAATGCAGGCCTTCTCTTTGATCTTCAGTTTCGTACATCAAATCAATATCAAAATCCTATATTTTCTAGCTTTACTATGTATCTCAATTTCAGTTCTTTCTTTTCACTCTTATACCATGACTCCAGCTTGGTCTTGCTTGCTTCCTTATGTGTCTCAATGACTCCATTTATTTTCTTATCTTCTCCCTCCACCTCTCTCCCTCTCCGACAGCTCTCCCTCCCTCCCTCTCTGTCTGTCTCTCTTTCTCCCTGTCCATCTCTCTCTCTCTCCCCATCTCTCTCTCTCTCTCTCTCTCTCTCTCTCTCTCACACACACACACACACACACACACACACACACACACACACACAATCTCTTTCTCTCCCACCTCTATAAATGCATCTGCCATAGCATTACTATCATGGGTTTAATTATGTATTCTATCATCTCTTCTTGAAATAGCCTTTCCTCTTCAGCTTCCTTCTGCTTTGAAAGTCCTATTCATGACCAGATCAAATTTAACCTCCTCTTGGAAGCATCCCAGGAACCCTTCATTCAGACCCAGTCTCCCCTCTTCTTGCCCTCTCTCAACAACCTTTAATACTGCTCTACTGAAAGCACCAGTCCTAGACTGTCTTACTTGTCCAAATACCCACATTTGATTGTGAGCTCTTTTAAGACAAAGGCTGAATCATATTCCTCCCTGCATCCCCTCCATCACCTCTGATATTAGCTGGCACAGAGTAAGCATTCTAATGTTTGTTGAACTGAATTGAACTCTTAGGTTGCCAGAGGCATCCTGGTGAATGTAAATTTCAAGACCTGCTTATAGCTATAACAGGTTGACAGCAGGTGCTAGATGTCAAAAGAAGGGAATTTACATGGTTGACTCCACTTCTTCTAAAATAAGCAAACTTCTAATAGACAATACCTGAGAGGAAGATATTGCCTGGCACTTCATTAGCAATAGAGATTTCATAAAAATGTGGAAAACAACATGGCCTTTTTATTTTGCTAAGAAGGATTTCATACATTAGGTTGTAGCAATGAATGATGGGTTGACAAAGCTGCTATAAAACTGTCAGTTAATTCAAAAATCCTGTGAGAGTATTTTTATTCTCATACAGAACATTTCCCCTTTTACAGCTTTATATACCAACTCTTCAAGCAATACAATGTGAATTTCTTTTCTTAAAACTTAAAAGATGTCACCAAATTTCTCAAAGAATTCTGAACTGAATTGAAAATGCCTTAGCTAAAAAAATAATTTCAAAAGAAACAACTCTTTAGAGTTGGCATTCTGTTTTAGAAGTCCTTCTCCCAGTTTAGTTGATAAAAAGACTGCATAGTACACCTTTCATGTTCTATCTCTAATATCTGTATATCCAGTTAATTTCACCATGACACTCTGTATATTTAATTAGCATCTAGAATGTGCCACATGTTCACATTAGAAACATCACATAATTTATCGTTTATAATCATCCTACCAGACTAAGTAAAATTATTAGCCCCATATGATGAGGGAACCATGGTTTATAGAAGTGGACCTACTAAGGCCCAGGTCACAAAGCTAGTAGGTCACTGGGGTCCACTAGTCTATATATCTACTACACATTTAAGAAATAATCTTATAAATCTTATAAATTAAATATGTAGAAGACAGACATATAAATAAGGGCAACAAAAATTATATTTAGCTTATAACAATTTGAGTTTAGTCTTAATGTTTAAGTTATCAGATCAATATGCCTTCCCATTTTTTGATGAATCATTCTTTTTCATTTGATATGCCTCAGGACTCAAAATGATATTGATATGAGTTGGAATTCTAGTTCCTCACTCATCATTTTCCTAAGACCATAAACACATTACTTAAGCTCTTTAGGTCTAAATTCTCAGACTCTGACATGAGAATAGTAATATCTACCTCTTAAATTTATAATGAATATTGAAAATACAATAACTTCCATGAATTTCCTTGTTTATCCAAATGAAGTCTTTTCCAAATATTTGTTAACTCTATTTATATATCCTATTTCATCTTTTCCCTAGCAATCTTCTTCTCCTTTTGGTCTTTTGAATATTTTTTGTGGTGAAATAATCAAACAGCTACCAAAAAAAGTTATTACATTCACACTAAACATTGAAATCACTCATAGATTATAATTAAAATAACAAGAGCCAACATTCATTGAGTTTTTATTATGACTCTCATCTAAATGCTCTACATGTGTTATCTAATTCTCTCAACCTTTGAGTTAGATACAAGTGATAACTATTTTATAGAAAAGGAAACCAACAACAGTTTACTGAGATTAGCCATTTGTTCGTCACAAAGCTCAGTGGCAGTTCAGGCAACCTGCCCTCAAAACCTGTATGTACTGTTACTATATATAATTAAAGTGGTAGTGGTGGGGGCTTTGAAGATATAAGTAATAGAAGCAAAGCTCTTAAATGCAAATGTCAGAGGACCCACCCACATTTGCTAATATTTGTGAAACAGAGTAATAAAATAAAGCAGTTATTTTTTCCATATCCTCATCACTGCTATGCAAGGTATAATGGTATTATGTTTTGCAGCATTAATGGACATATACAAAAATTTTCATAATTCAGACACCTCCAAAGAAGCAAATTTAAATCCTTCTTCCTCCATCTGCTTTTGGTCCCCTGATCCAGACCTTCTGCAGAAGAAAATAACCAGGAATGGTTGACACCTCAAGAATTGAAGATAAAGGATCAATTTGAACATCAGAAAACAGGAAGGAGAATGTCTTATTTGAACTCATTTAGAATGAAATTTATTATCTTACCTAGATTATAACATGATTTCAATCAATGTAACTACCTAAAAATAATAGACATCATGGAAATAGTTTTGTATAGTAAAACAGGCTGACATTCTGTGGGCCGAATTATTTGAGGTTTAGCATGAATTTTGCTAGAAGAGAGGAATTGCTTTTTTACTGAACTTTTCTTTTGATAAAATGTAATAACTATGTATAGATTTCCCAAACTGCTCAAAGTTATGAACTGGGATTTACCAAGGAGGGAAAAATGTATCAATATAGTATTATACACATATTAAATATTTTTCTTTATTTAGCTGATTCCTTTTTAGATATTTCTAGAAGCTGCAGGGCAATAAAAAAGGAAGATCAAAATTGTCAAATGGGAAAATGCAATTTTATGAGCAAGTATTTTATTTCTGCCCTTTCCCTGAAAATCAAATCTATACTAAGAAAAATTCTATTTGGAACACTATTGAAACTTTATGAGTATTGAATTTCCATCCCATTTCATAGATTTCAAATTGAGAGATAAACTGAAGCATAGCTGGGCTGGAAATGACATTGTTTAGATAAACATAACTTGTCAGAATTAGCTTAGTACCAGCATTAATGACTCTAGGCATATCTGGAACTAAGATTCTAGCTTAGGTCTTTAATAAGCAATGTGACATGTTTAACAGACATTTGCTTTTAAGAAAATGCTTTATTGGACCATTTGGATTAGAATCTTTATATTATGTTACAAATATTCATAAAGGTATCATTCCTAAAAGACAAAAGCTTAGAAAAGCAGAATTATTCAATTCACTAGATATCAGCAGAGTAATACAAAGTTGCCCTCCTGTTACTCAACTCTAATCTCCAACATGAAAAAGTCAATGTAATATTTGAAAAAAAAAAAAAACAAGATTCCAAGGGATAAAGGAAAATGTATAGACAATGTTGGACAGATACTGTAAAATATATTAGTGTTATTTTCCTCTTAGGAAAAGTAAGTTATTTTTCATCAGTAAACTAAGAAATAATTTTCTATATAGTATGTTAAATTTGCATAAACATCTTTATCAAGTTTTCATATTTTTCAGGTGAGAACCAGATCACTTAACTATGTAATGGGAATTCATTCTCTTACTGAGTAAATCACTGAGTAAATTCATTTTTTTTGGTCCAGTGTGTTGTAACCTGGTGGGTAGAACCTTCATGGTTCTAGTTTGGGGGAAGAACACTGACATATCAATTACACAGCAATTTATGTTGGTCATTACAAGATGATTTTATTCCTGCCATGATGGATATAAAAACAACAACCTATGACTTACATAGACTCAAAGGACATGAGTGTTTACTTCCTAGTCCAAATTAATTGTGGAAGATAATGACTAGTTTCTTACCAAATCTGTTTTTCTTCTTCTTGATCTTAACATTGAATATTAGTTCCCTCTGCCTTGCAGTTAGATGCAGCCCTATGACAAGTTCAAGCCAAAAGACTACCAACATCACACATAGTTAATCTGAATAACTCTGTATAAAGATGAAAAGGTCTGTGCAATGTCCAGGCAGACGGGCTTTACACAGTCTCCCAAAGTTTCTGTCCACCATAGTATGGTACAAAGATTTTCCGTATTACACAATGGGGGCATCAAAGTAGCAGAGAGACATTCAAATCTGTAATTGCCACTGAAGATGGGAAGAAAAACTGTCTGGGAAGAAACTTAGTGGTTGAACTAACCACCAAGAATATGGAGAGACTAGCATCTCTATGGATGTCATCCCAGTAAGGTGACAACTAAGGAGCAAATATTCTGCTACACTATGCTCACCAAGTCCAGAACACCATGCCTTGTAACTATATAAGCCCTAAATTGTTGAAAATTATATTTCCTCTGTTCAGCAGAATTAGATTGTTATTGAAAGATAACATTACAGACTGAAGATCTTATTCAGTATAATAGTTATCATTTACAATTATTTCACACTATTTTTGTAAATGTGGTGGGGGTATATTAACTAAATTATTAGTGAAATTTTTGCCCTTGCCTTGAATTTCCCATGCTTAGACTTACTTCGATCAGTAATAACTGTTCTAGCTTCTTGATTGCTGGTTTTGTTTTTCAAATTCTGAGCAGCAGTAATGAGTTCTTCCAACTGGGGGCGTCTCTGTTCCAGATCCTGCAGTGTTGCCTGGAAGAACAAATATCATTTAATATTGGGGTTCTTCAGCATTGCACTTTCCTTTTATGGAATACAAAGCAGAGTACAATTTTCAAACAAGCCAAAACACTTTTAGAAATCAAAAAGATGTTATTGGATATAAATCTCTACTGTGGAAGGCTTCATAGAAAATAATTGAACAAGAAATGTGTTTTACACTTAGATCCCAAATAATATTTCAAGTGAAATCTTGATTATAGATTTGCTTCACTATTGAAGAGCTTGAATGGAGACATTTCAGAGTATGTGGATTTACTTAAATCATTATATATAATGAAACATAATTTTGAATTATGACAATGTGTTTAACAGAAAGATAGTTATTTATACCTGTAATCTCATTCTGTGTGCTGTCACAAATAAGGTGTATATTTATTTTAGAAACAGAGAAGACATGAAAGCGATTTAAGAGATATTACTTATTTTACTTCCTTGTATATGATGCTTCTCATGTGTAAAATGAGAAGGTGAAGTAGATTAGTTAAATCAGTCTTTCCTCAAAGTTGCCTGTCTGCAAAAATCACCAAAATTCCTTTGCTCCATCACAGGACTAATGAGTTGGTAGGGGGAATCGCTAAAAATCTGCATTTTAAATAAATAACTTTTATGATTAGGCAAGTTTGGAGAACATAAGGCTCTAGATATTGGTATAAACTTCTCCAGCATAAATGACTTTGATTTAATTCTGCTTTAGATAAAAATAACAAATAGAATGGAGTCAACAACTTTTTAATTTATAGGTAGCAATGCTAATTATTAAGAAATTCTTCTTGTATTTCAAACATCCATCTAATCTGTCATCTTAGTCTCTCTGCACTAAGGGGTCAAAATTCTCCCCAAATATGTGAAAAATTATCTTTCTCCTTTTTCTGGTTCAAACTAAATTTCATTTCAATTATGGAAAATAAAATTAATATTTACTTGTAGTTGATAATCACTCCGTGATAGATATTTTACCCGCATTTTCTCATTTTTAATCTCATACTAACTATAATAATAACCATGCCAGAAATTCTGCCTCATTTTAAATATTATGCTCTTTCTACTACTATGTGAGACTGATGAAAGTGAAGAGATAAAATGTGGTAGATAGTAGTAATTGTGAAACAGTCATCTATTATGCCCTTTGACTTTTACTGATTTCTAAGGATTTTGTTTTTGAAAAGGTCAAATTTGATCATTCTGTAGTGTTTCCTTTGTGAAGAGCCAGGGAGATAGGCTTTGAGATTTAAGCTCAATTGCTTTTGGTAATATTAAAATAATGGGGAAAACTTATCCAAATATTGTACATCTATTTTGAGCATTTTTCTCTCCCTGTATTGAAAAATTGGAGGGGTTAACTTTTAACAAATTTTCTGCATTTGTAAGCTGTGATTACTCAAAAGAAAAATTCAATTTTCAGGTTCCTAACTTTTATGGTTTCTTTACATAAAAGTGTGTTTGAAATATGGAACAAATTGCCAAAGATAGCTATTGAAGTAAGTAGCATAAGTAAGTTAGAGAGTATTGAACAAATTTTAAGTAGGAAGCATATAGTAGCATATATATTTTATGAAAGAAGATGTTTTCTGGGGTTGGAATGTTAACTTCTGGTCATCTGTGACATAGTAAGTTAAAAAGTTGCTTTGTAACTCTCTACTCATGAATGTTTAAATATATTCGATAGATTTTTTTTAACATGGACTTACCCAGAAACCTCAGATAGCCAAATCTCTACCTTAAATTAATAAATAACTTTAAATACACATAGCTAATGGAATATATAAATTCATTCATTTACTCATTTGTTCATGCTATTGTACATTTTTTAGGAGTTAGGTGCTATTAAAGGGGTATGTCTACTACAGTGAACAAATGTATTGGGTATGGTATATAGTTTAAATGAAAAACTGTGTTGAAGAGTTGAAATTTTTTATATAAAATATTATCATTATTAGGTTATTTGTTTTTGATTTAATATTAGTTCTCCCCTCAAAAAACCAGATTATTATTTGCTTTCCACTTTTAGAAACTTTACTCAAGGTCTGCTACATTTCTTTCTTCTTTTAAGATTTCAAAGTTCATTTGAGAAGTATGTTGTAAAAGTAACTTGATCAACTTTAATGTGAACCTTCCCAGACTAAATTAAACCTGACCACAATGAACAGCTTTTACTGCTGAAATTAGCAAGCATGTCAATTTAGACTTAAAACAAGCCATTTTCCTCTCTAATGAACAAAATAGGTCTCAGGGTATTGTGAAACCTGTTCTCTAGTTGGGTGATTCTCTAATTCTGCTGACAGACACATGCTTTGTAAGCCCCTGAGAAGATTATTAACAACATCCTTTGAAGCAGCCTCCTTAAAAGGAGATTCACAACTGCAATACAACTATGAATTTATAAAGTATTTCTAAACAAAATTGCCACTCTTCATCTCATTCATTGATCATCACATACTAACATTCATTTCAAAAACAAACTAAAATAGTAATCTATTTTGCTATGTAATTTATCACATACTAATGTACTCTTTATTTAGTGCTTTCCCTGTATAGTAGAATGGGAATTTTCTCCTTTGATTTCATTTCCAGAATTAAAGGGAAAGATTTGAAGATGTCATACAATTAAGTATTTTTAACTAAGATATTATAAAACAGTAACTAAAAGACCTTGCTAATGAACAGAACACAAGCATACTGTGAGAGTAAAGGTTTCTTTTTATTTGGTTTCTTTTTAACTGTATTCTACTTATTTTCCATTATAATTTATTTGAGTTCACATCTTAGTTTTATAATTCCATAACTTATAAGATAAAATGGTATTCTATGGAGCTATGCAAAGGCGAGAGAAACTTTGGATCTAATCATTATTCAAACTGCTTACCCCCAAAATATCTCCCTTCAAAATTTTGGTCTGCGGTTGTAGGTCAGTGGTAGAGCACTTGCTTTACATGTGCAAGGCCCAGGTTTGATCCCAAGCATCAACCACCAACACAAATCTATGTCCCCAGTTAGTTGTCTCTACCAGATGTTACTCTCTCAAATATATAACTTCTATTCTAATATTCATCCTTACATGACCTCCGGTCCTCTTCTATGGTTTAATTTCCTCATTCTAGTTTTAGTCATATTCAACAAATAGAATACTAAAGGTGCTTATTTATTTACCTGATACAAGCCCAGATATTTATTACACAAATAAGTTATATGAACAAAACTAAAGCCATCACATGCTTAGCAGTATTTAAGCATGATGATTGTGTCTACATGGATTCTATCATTCTGGAAGAAAACAAAATACAGGAAAAGGAAGGAATCAATGCTATTTTTAAGGAGTCATAAGCCAGCTACTGGACTTTACTAAAAAAAGCTTACCCCTTGGAGATGAGAATTCATCATGGATTCCACTAGCTGGACAAAGATGGAGGGAAAAAAATCTTCAAATACAAAGTAAATCAGAAGTCTTTAATCCTACTAAATCTCCCCAGGGTTGAGGGAAGTGGTTATAAATAACAATCCTATGAAAGAGGGAGTTTAACAGTGAAACTATACATAATATAAGTAGGTCATTTTAGACTCCTAGAAAAAATTACAATTCATTATTGCATTTGTTAAGATGAAATTCTCCATAAATAATACTATAATAGAAAACTCTATGCTGACTTAAATATTTATTTATATGTCTAAGACTTGAACTAAACATGTTATATTTTTACATTTTTTGCACAAAAAATCAACAATTTTCATGTAGTTATAGTTAAAAGCTCATGGTTATGATCAACTGTTTCTATTTTCAGGAAATAAATATGAATTAGGCTTCAAAGTAATAATATCAAATCTTATATTTTATTTACAACTCAAAAAATTAACATTCAAGATCTACAAGGTAAAATAGTTTCTAGAACCCTTTTATATAAGGAAATAGAATAAGCAGTTAAGTCAGGTAGGTACTAAATTGTAGCCTCTCTAGTAACTGAAAGGGCTTTACCTTTGAGGACGCTAATCATCTGTCTAGCTTTTAACTGCCTCGCTGAGCACCTTCATTCTGGCTTCTAGTCTTGCATTTAGCTGCTCCTCCAAATAGACGGGCCAAATCCAAAGTTGTCTTTATTGCCCTCTGCTTCCTCACTTCTCATTTACATTTTAAATTGACTTGGCGATTTTCCTACTTGGCATAACTTCCCTACTTCTTTTCTGAGTGTTTTACTAGCACCTCCATTGGTATTTACCTTCTAACTATGATTATCCTTTTGTCTTTTATTCATTAAAGACTACTTTCTTAAAGAACATTTTAGTTTTACAGAATTTCAAACTCACAGAAGACTTGCAAGAATGGTAAAAGAACTCCCAAGTACCCTTCAGCTAGATTTATCAATTGTTAATCTTTATTACATTTTACTTATCACTTATAGTTCTCTTAGTGTCTCTCTGTGTATAATATCTATATATTTATTATATATATGCATTTTCTGAAGAATTTGAGAATAATTTGCAGATTTCATGACCCTTTATTCTTAAGTACTTCCATGGTTATTTCATAAGGACAAAGTCAATCTCTTACAGAACCTCAGCTCAAGTTCAAAGTCAGGAAATTTAACATTACTTTAGTACTATAATCCTATCCACACACTTAACTCTGAGTATGACAATTACCTCGTTAATGGCCTTTATAGCTATATTTTCATTTCCTGGCCTAAGCTCATGCACTGCACTTAGTTGTCATATCTCCTCAGTCTTCTTTAATCTGAAATAGTTATTTGCCTTTCTTTGACCTTCATAGCATGGATACTTTTGAAGAATAGAAACCAGGTATTTTATAGAATGTCTCCAATTTGTGTTTCAGCAAATACTTTTTAATGCTGCTGTTATGTTAGCCATTGAACTAGGCACAGGGGATAGGGAAATGTAGGAGAAAAAAATTCTTTCCTCAAAGAGAAAATGAACTAATAGTGATGAAAGAGGGTAAACAAGTACTTACAATAAACTGAGATAAGTATTATAGTAGGGGAACTATAGGGGACTATCAAAGCATAAGGTAGTAATAGCCAACCGATTTTAGGAATCAAAGAGGGTATTCTGGAGGAATCCAGATTAAACTATCTTCAACTATTTATCTAAATAATATGAAATGGTTTTAAATTTCATATTATTATGATAATGATACCCACTAATGATACCCACTGCTAATGATACCCACTGTGGTGACCTGGAGAATATGAAAGCCTTTTTCTACTGGGACCTAATTGACTAAGGACTCCAGTTGCTGTATGCTGAAATCCATCACTGCACTGCACTGAAACAAGCTTCCCACAGACTGCTCCTCACCAATGTCTGAATGTGGTGGGGATACAAAGGCAAAGCCTTTCTTGGGAGATAAGGGACTCCTCAGCTGACTTTGGTTCAGTAAATCCTAAACAACTTTGTTGAACTTTCCTTAGAATGAATAGTGCACTGGCATATTTCCATTCAACTTCCTCTTCTTTCTTTCATTTGAGATCAGACTCATATCTCTTTCTCCTGGCTCTCCTACCTTGCCTGGCTTCTTCCTTATTTCCTTTCACAAAGATATTTCCTCTAATAAAATATTTCCCCTTTCTCTCCTATCATGGCACATGTACTCTTGGGTCCTAAGACACATACTTTTGCTCTTCTATACCCTAAGCATCTCATCAACTCTTTGGTTCCATGTCATCTGATGATTTCATGACACTACCACCTATGGGAGTAATTTTCAATTGGACATCAGTAACACAGGTATCCTCATGCATTCCAGGGGTTGATCATTTATTTATTTATTTATTTATTCATTCATTCATTCATTCATTCATTCATTTGATTAGTAAATTATAGTTACACATAACAGTTGAGTTCATTTTGACAAAATCATACATACATGGAAATTGATTTACTCAATTTCAGTCCCAGAGCTCACCCCTGCTTTTCCTCTTCCTGTTCTTCTTCCCCTACTCCACTGGTCTTCTTTTCACTAGTTCATTTATTTTGATTGGTCTTTATATATAGATATATAAAGGTGGAATTCACTATGGTATATTTATACATGCACATAGCATAATTTTGTTCAATTCATTACACATTTCTTCCCCTTTCCTTTCCCTTCTACCACCCTCTCAATATCTTTCTATTCCACTGATATTCCCTTTATCTTTATGATATCTGATCACCTGTGAATTTTCTCCTCATTTTGCTTTAGCTTCTGCATATGATAGAAAACTTTCGACCCTTGATTTTCTGAGTCTGGCTTATTCCACATAGCATAATGTTCCTAGTTTCATTCATTTACCATCAAATGCCATGATTTCATTTTTCTTCATGTCTGAGTAAAACTCAATTGTGTATATGCACCATGTTTACTTTATTCATTCATCTACTGATGGGTATCTGGGCTGGTTCTATAGCTTGGCCATTGTGAATTGTGCTGCTATAAACATTGATGTGGCTATATCATTATAGTATGCTGGTTTAGTTTTTTGGAATAAATGCTAAGAAGTGGGGATGGCTGGGTCATGTGATGTTTGTGTGCCTAGTTTTTGTAGGGTCTTCATACTGCTTTCCAAAGTGGTTGTAGTATTTGAAGTTCCACAAACAATGTATGAGAGGGGTTGACCTTTTAAGACTCAATTCAAGTACATCAGTATTTTTAATTACCTCTATTTTAGAGACCTCTCCCAATTTTCTTAAGGGTCCGACCATTATTTTCAATGAACCCAGAATTTAATTGGAGGAAGAGATTATTTAGATGTACTACAATGATAATGGTGGGGTTCCATTCCACATGTGTAGCTCAAGAACTCTAGGGTGTTTAAACAAGTCACCAGGAATCCTTTGTATGTAACAACCACTAGGCTTGCTGGAAGACATGGCAAAAGGATCTTTTGGGCTAGTTTTCATAATATAGATAAAAGAAAAGTTAAGAAAAAATATTCTGTTCTCTCTGTGTGAGAATTTCCCTGGGTAGGCAGAGACCTCAGTCAAGATCAGTTTTTTTAGTGTGCAACTTGTGCAATTATACAAGTGTCTGCATTAGAAGTGTTTCATGACTGGTTTAATGCTCTGCTGTTGACATCAGAACATTTTAAATAATTTTCTTAAAAAGGGGCCTGATTTTAGTTTTTCACTGGAACCCACAAATTATGTATCTGATCCTAACCTTAACTCTGAGGTTAGTAAAGAATTAATAATTGAATATCTTGACTGAAACACTGGTTAATTGTTGATGGTGAAGAACACATCTGAAAATGAATTAAATGATACCAATTCGATGCCTCTTGCTTAGCTCCTGAAAATGTATTTTGTAAACAGCAATCATGAACAAAATGTATTTGGGGTAAAAACTCTTCTGGTTTCAGAAAAAGATTATATACTAAGTTAGTCAGGGTTCTTGCAATTAACAAATGCCCAATTCAAATGGGGATAGGGAGCCTTTCCTCCCTAAGTCTTGAAAAGCTAAGGATAGGGTGTAGTTATTGGAACCCAAAAGGGGCTATAGGAAGAAGACCTCATGCTAGCAGATGTGGCTGTCAGTAAAAATACCTGAGCACCCCTTGACCCACTGTCCTTTCACCTGCTGATCTGCTGGTACCACCCACTTGAAGGACCTTGGCAATAGACAAACAAGTCCACTGTTGCTGCCCATATTGATTGGCCTTATAGGGTAGAACAAGAAGCTAGCCTGGGATTGCAAAAGAATCAAGCAAAAATACCAAAATGAAGAGTAATGGTGTTAAAAACTACTATACGGAATCAGATATAGGAATGACTACATGTGAGGATTTTCAGGAAAGACTTCATATAAGGGATGGTCATGTAGTTGAGCCTTGAGAAATTTGGATAGGGCATGAGGAGGAGAAAAAGTGTAAACTAAGGCATGGAAATGAAATAAAGTCTCAATGGGCTGGCTGGAGTCTACGATTCTTTAGAAATAATGGGAAATAAGCTTAGACATAGCGGAAATAGTTTATAGCTCACTTTCTATTTGTTTAATTGGTATATAATAATTGTCCTATGATTAGGTTTTTAAAAGTCAGTTTGAATGTTTGGATTTTATCACAAGGACAACTAGAAAGCAATGAATTCTAGAAAAACTGAAGCTGAGGGGGAGCAAGTTTTTAGTAATCCCACACTTTGTACATCATGTTCTTTCTGGCTGGGGTACCTTCCTCAGCTATTGGTCCATTCCTGGAAATACAGTAAACAGATAGCCATAATAAGAAGTGTTGACTGACCAAATGACTAGATACAATAAAGGGAAGCAATGATGCAAGAAATGAATAATTATAATTGGAAAAGTATGGAAGTCGCTAGAACACATCTGTTTCATACACTATTCTTGGTAATATAAAAATGATTGATATTTTGGAGTGACTTAAAAAATAAAAAAATGACAGCTATTTAAGAAATTATTATAACTATTCAAACTCACAAAAGACAATAGGACAGTTTGTAAAATTTATTTCTCTACTTCTCTGTAATGATGGTTTTGTTATTTGTTGATATTCTTAGCAGCTTAAAAACATATCATAAGCCTACCAAATTTGATTCCTACCTTGTAACTGTATAATGACAAACTAATTTACTATTAGTGTGTCATCTTTAAAATAAATTCCTTCCCTTTCAAAAAAGAGATTAAGATGTTCTTTTTCAAACAGTTGTGTTGCAAGAAACTTAAGGGATTTATTTACTTGTCATTTCATAAAACTCTTAACATGCAAAAATGAAAACTTTTAGTCACAAAGCCAGGAAGTAATGTGGTCTAAATTGGGGATCATGAAGCATAATTTTGAAGTCAAGAAAAAAGAAGAATTTTAAGCTACAATTTGTTGATAATGATTTGCAAATACATTTCTAAACAGATACAAAGCCTGATGATATTTTTAGCTGTTCAACATTAGATCTGTTATTCTACATTGTTCACATTTCTTGAAACCCTATTGTTCTATAAATTTAGCATATTGACAAAAGATAATTGGGGCAGTTTTAAGACCAGTTTTTGTCATGTTCATCACATTTAGAGCCTTTTGAAATTATGACCCAATTACATAAGCAATATACTATTTTCTCCCTATATGTATTTTTATAAGAAAGGGAAAATGAAACTATTTAACCCTATACATATTTTGGATTATTCCTGCAATTTTTCCAGTATTCATTTCTTGTTCTATCTTCAATAACATCATTTTGGAGTTCTCCTAATTTCAACAGTTCAAGATAAATTCTCTTAACTCTTCAGAGCACTCCATATTGAAAATTGATTCACAACTGAATCGAATTAATAAAATAGAGGATAAATTATAAATTAAGAGTAGTGAGGGCATTATATATAATATTTTGTTTTGGTACAGAACACCCGTGATTTTGTATCCTAAAGATACTGTCAAAGTCTGTAGAAATCCCAGAAAACAGAAGCAGAAGCTGACAGGTAATTAAGCTTTGATTGATTAGGTAAGCAGGAAATATGTATGAGCAGAGTTTTATGCACAATACTGTACAGTAAGGTATGCCTATGGTTGACAATGTGACATAAAAGAGAACCCATAGTGAAGTCAATTAACTTGCAATGCGGTTGGGGAGATGACCTTCAGGTCCATCCATATGTGCTCACACATGCATTTACCCAATAATAGAAGACAATATGTAAATGGCAAATGTAATAATCTATAGACCATAGACTATAAACTAATGGAATTCTAAAGAACAGAATTTTAATGTGCCCATGTGTAGGAAAAGTGGCACAGATAAGCAGGAATCTGAACTGTAACTTGGAGGATGAACAGGATTGATGACAACCTAATGATGAAGGAGAAGGAATTCCAGGAGAAAGAGTGGTCTTAAAAGTTATTGGGAAAGAGTGGAAAGGGAAGCTCTGTAGTGAGCAGAATTATGATGACTGTGATCAAGTTGGGCAGAGAGGCTGGGTCCAGAATGTGAGGGCTCTGAACAACAGATGACCAAGTAAAGACATTATGTTGAAGGCAGTGGGGAATCATTGGATGTTTGGAACAGAGGAATGCCACAATAAAAGTGGCATTTTAGAAATATTAACCTTGCACCACGGCATCCAACGTTCTTTCCAAGACAGAACTGGAAAGCTAAATTGCAGCAGCCAGAGAAAAGCCTCATCTATCCCCTTTGATTAAATTTCCTGTCATGAAAACATGCAGAACATTTCTAATGTAACTTCATGCACCCTTTTATTTAAGGATAAAATAATAATTCCACTGCATACAAGTAAAATAAATTCAACCCCATTTGCTTATAAAAACTGTCCCAGAGAATTATTAAACAAATTTGCTGATCTCATTTGTAATAATATATTAAAATGGATGGGCATAGAGAGGGACTGTAGTTTTAGTTTAGAATAAAGTAAACATTCGGAGTGTTTTGTTAAGTTCTTAAATTCCTGTGCTAAAGGATAAACAGAGATGTTCAGAGTATGAGAGGAAATTGGGATCTCTCCAGAAAAATAACTTCAAATATTATTATCAGTGGTGATAAGAATTATCAATATAATATTAAGATGTCTCATTTTGTGAGCCTAACTTTTCAGTGCCCTTTTGTATCTATTACTGCATTAGATCTATGCTATTTTTCTATGGGAAATGGGGGTGCTTCGGATAGTACCCTAATTTCTAGGATAGGAAGACAAGAAGATTATACTAATCCCTTCGAAAATCGAAATTCAAGCAAATGAAAGGTTATGTTAAAATGTGTTTGACCTTTCATGTTTTGAAAACATTTAGAGATGATATTTATTTAGGTACTGAGACAAGAACCTTAGTATTCATAAACAACTGCAGTTATCAATAAACTGAGGCAGAGGAATAGATGTTCCTGTTCTGTGACACTACCTGTAGAAGGCAAATGAAGTAGAAAAATGAGTGATTATCTAGAGGCGATTACACTCATGTACACAGTTAATCAGAATAATTCAAGCCCTCTAATCTCCTTTTCCTAATTTCAAATGGTGGACATTAAGATTTGAATTATCAAAATAATTGGCACAGCTCTTCAGTTCATGTTGTACATATAGGGATAGAATTGGGCTCAGTTTATTTATCTGTAAAATGAGAATAATTACATTTATATCAACCAATCTTGGGGCAATTAAAGCAATAAATTACCTATAAGAATTCAAGTACCTATGGTAGAAATTAGTTAAATATGGCTAGTCTGGGTTTCTTTATGGGGACAGCAATTAAGGAATATGTTATACACAATATATTTAACCCATGAGATCTCAACCTTCTGGTTTCACCAAGTTCTGGGTACTACAAAACAAAGATAACATATGGTTAGGGAATTTCAGTGGTTTGGGAATCTCTGAGTTTTATTAGTATAAAACCAGAGAGAGAGAGAGAGAGAGAGAGAGAGAGAGAGAGAATGCATGCACTTGTGTGTACTCAAAAGAGGCAATATGCAAATTAAGAAGACAGATATGAACAAATCTATACCATACTTTTGTATCAAAAAGGTATAATGTGTACCATCTGAATATATATGTACATATATGTAAATGGAAAAAATGCTTAACAATTGGGTCTCATTCTTCAAAATAAACAACATACTTTGTACATTTCTTCTACAGTTGTTTCAGAGATTGATGTTAATCTATTTCTTCACAGAAATTATATTACTGGGGAAAAGATAAAAAAATTGCCTTTGATTGGGTGCTATGAATTTAAGCCCTGGTTTAGCTGTAAATCATTTGTGAAGATCATTTTTTGGTAGGTGAGTGGAGTTGCTATTACCGAGTGTTAATACACTTGCAGTGAAGTGTTGCTGGGGGTAGGAGGTGTTAGACATTGATCAGGAGCTTAAGAGATGAGCTATTTATTTTTGCTGTTGTAAGAGGAAAGTCTCCATAATAAAAAAATGATTCTGCTTCTCTATCAAAAAAACCCTTTTATGACATAAAAAGCTCTCTTCAGTAAACAAAGAACAGACTGTTATTGGGGGATGTAAAAATTACAATAGAATATATTTCCCTATAGGAACACAAAAGCCTTTAACTCAATTGGAACTTGCAGTGTGATAGCTTTTAAAGGAGGGGGCATATTCTATGGGGAGGATCTCAGATATACTTTCCAATTCCCCAGACCATACTAGTTCTTATCCTATAAAGATGGGTCTACATTAGTATACTGTGCCAGTAAATCACACACTTGTACTGCACTGGAAAAGGAGCTGAGCTTGGGGGGAGAATTGTTTTATGTGGCATAGTTCCAACAAAACACAAGGCTCAAATGAAGCTGATTCTGAGGAGTGTGAAAACTTTATGTATTGTTTGATAGGAAAATATGTGCAGTTTCTAAAATGTGAGCTTCCAGATTTGCTCCAAGAGCAAACATAATCAGTTCTTAAATGCTTTTTGTAATATGGCATATTTAATCAAGTCATTTACATTATAGGGATATGTTAAGTTTAATTCTGTGTTTTATTGGGAAAGTTGCTCATTATTAATACTAATTTCAATAAATTTTAAGTAATTTAAAAATAAGCAATAATCCCTGCCAAAAGGTTTTAGCAACAGTTCTCTAGTCACTTTTATGTTTTATTTTCCTGTGAGCAAAATTACTTACTCTTTGCTACCTTATGCACTTTACTGGCATGAGGTTAGTAGGAGACAAAAATGATAATAATAATAAATCACTACTGTGGGTTGTTCTGGTTTTCAGTACCTCAATGCTTCCCCATCTTTCCCTCTGTCTCTGATGTAGTAATGAACTGCCTTACCTTTATGTGAAATTTCCTTTAAGATAGTGGATAGAGGATGTGTTAAGGAGGCTAATGTTTCAATCAAACTACAAAAGTAGGTAAACCGGAGGCCAAAAACTAATTCCATGCTTTTGGTTCACAAAAAGGTTGTCACTATACATAAGTAATGACAAAAGTAACTCCTGGAACATGTGTTACTGAAGACGGATTGGGAATATTACATATTTGTATGGCAAGCAATAAATTGTGAGGTTAAAAAACACAAAACATTAGGAATCTGAGAGATAAAACTAAGTACTTTTGGTTTAATAAATATCCATCTTATAATTATTTTTATTTCTATGTTGGGGATTGAACCCAGGGACTTAGGCATGCTGGAAAAGTACTCTAGCACTGACTACATCCTTGGTCCCCATTTTGTAATCTTTTAGTAGTAATATCTTCCTCTAATCCCTATCCACTTAAATGTAATATTCACTGGAAATGCCAACTAAAATTTTTCACGCTACTCTCTCAAAAAGTTCGGTGAATCTTTGCCTTAAAATTCAAACTCCTATAGCATAACAATTACGATAACAACAAAATAACTAGTTATTATGCTTTTCCTATGTGCCAGATACTGTTATATTTTACATGTATTAACTTACCACAACTTTGTGAAGTAGGTACTCTTATGCTAGATTGTAAAACAAGGAATATGAGGCACAGAGAGGTTATGCAACTTTCCGAAGGTCACAGAACTAAAGTGATGAAGGTAAATGAAATGGTCCAGATCCTCCTTTTTGAGTGATTTCTGCCATTGTTTTATCTACAGTTTCTTAAGCAGCTATAATGTAACACAACCTGAACTAGATGTTTTCTCATAATTATTTAATCCTGACTACAACTCTATCTATCTGGGTACTGCATCCATTTTTACATACACAAAAAATAGGCTCAGAGAAGATTAAGTTTCCCTGAAGACAGCCCTTTGTGAGTAGAACAGCATTTGCATTCAGATCTTTCTGACTTCTAAGCCTAGCCCAGTCCACATACCATAAGCCCTGTCCACAGGCTACTGATTCCTAGTCTCAAATTTATTCTTCACTTTCTTGCCTCTGTGGCTGTGGTTCTCATGTCATCAAATCTAGCAATGCTTCACTGCAACTCTGTTTCCCAAACAGAATTCAATGTGTTAAACATTGAGGGGGAAAAAAAACCCCTACACAATTGGTTTGCTATTTCTCATTTTGTAGAACTTCATTTCCAATTCAATGCTTGTCTTTATTTTTTTGTTACTGGGGATTGAACCCAGGGGCAGTTGATCACTGAGCTAAATTCCTAGTCCTTTTTATTTTTCAATGGGCTCCTCTTGATTTACAGGTGTGTGCCACTGTGCTGTATTTAAAAGAGTGGGCCTTAAACATATTTGAAGATATACTCCTATTAGTAAAATATTTTGGCATATCTTCTGTGGCATTATTACACAGAATACTTGCTACTACTCCCTGATAGGACTGTACATCCACATCTTTTACCCTATTGACATCAGCTTTGGTCAATAGACATACCTTTACTAATGAAATTGATTGACAGTAATGTGCTTTTTTTTTTTTTTTTTTTTTTTTTTTTTTAGTACTGGGGATTGAACCCAGGGACTTTTATACACTGAGCCACATTCCAAGACCTTTTTATTTTTTGAGACAGGGCCAAGTTGCTTAGGGCCTTGCTAAATTGCTGAGACTGGCCTCAAACTTGGGATCCTCATCTCTCAGCCCAAGTCACTGAGCTCATAGGTATGTAACACCATGCCTGGCTGGATTTGCTTTTTTAAAAAAACTGTTTTATTTTTATTCTATGTATATATTCAAATTCATCATCTTTTTAATACTGGAAATATGCATTTCTATGGTTAAAATGTAGTGGATCATGACATTATTTATATTCCCTACTTTAATTCTTTATTATTAAAAAAATAAACCTTATTAAGAAATCCTCTGCTAAAATTATGCAAAACTGGTTATTACTATGTATTCATGGGTATATTAGTGTCCTATGGCAGTTGTAACAAATGATTATAGATGTATGACTTAAAATGGCCAACATACATTAGTTTACAGTTCTAGAAGTCAGAAGTTTGAAAGGTAGATCTTATGGGCTAAAATCGTTTGTTTTCTCTCTAAAGGCTGTAAGTGAGAATTCATTTCCTTGTCTTTCCAGCTCCTGGAGTCTACCTGTATTCCTTGGCTTTTGGCTCTGCCCTTCATCTTCAAAACCAGTATCAAAGCATCTTCCAATCTTTTTCTCTGACTGCTTATAGCATCACATTGTCATCTCTCTTATAAGAACCCTTTTGACTACACTGGAAACACTGGAATAATCCAGAATAATCTCCCCATCTAAACAGCCTTAACTTAATCCCATCTGCAAAGTCCCTTTCACCATGTAAAGTAACATAATCATAGGTCCCAGATATTAGGATATGGACATCTCTGGGGAAAGGGGCATTATTCAACTTACTACAATGTTTCTGTAGTTACTTAACATAAAACTGCTTTCACAATTTAACATACTTCTTTAGGCTATTCTATACCCTGTGAAAGTCAGGAAAAAGGGTCATGAAATTCTGTAGTGTAGAAAGCTCAGGATGTAAAAAGCAGTGAGAACCCTGCTTTAACTGTGACTGACCTGGTTTAACCAATGGCCTCCACAGGTGGGACTGATGTATTCTCATGTCTTCTTCACCCCCTTCTCAAAAGTCCATTTGAATTGAGGTGTAATGTGAAACTCAAAAAAAGTGTTATACTGGAGACTAGGAATGTAGCTCAAGAGCATAGTGCTTGCCTTGCAAGCATGAGACCCTGGGTATGGTCCCCAGTACCATGATTTTAAAAGGGGAATAAGTTAAAAAGAAAAAAAACCCAATGGACTGTGAGTCCTAAGGAAATCAGAGTGTTGCTCTTTTGTGACAAGTAGCCCTCTAGGAGTGAAGCCTAGAAGAATTTCAGAATAAAGCCCTTATCTTTTGGGAAGTGATCACCTTCAGGAAAGAAGGAAGTCTCACAGCCTTCTGGAATTCAGAAAAAACACTTTCCTCTTAGCTTGGCTTTCCTCATTCAACTTCATTCTTCATTCTTCCCCCTCCACACCCACTCATAAACATTAGGCTTTCTTTCCAGCTGTCTTCCTCCCCCTTTTTCATTTTTAAACTTTATCTACTTTTTGACTCCTTTGCTCTGTAACAACTACTATGAAAACTGGGATGCTTTTTGTATTGTTACCATGGAGAAGACAATTTTCTAATCAAGGAAAGGAGGTGGTGCAGAGGGAAAGGGAAGAACCATGTATACAAAATTGAGAGTTAGCCTCTGTGTCTCTTCAACAATATCCAATTAAATCTTTTCACTTCCATATACAAAACAACAGGAACATGGCAGGTGGCAAATTTAGCCCAAAGATGTGAATGAATCAGTAGGCTCTGTGATAGTGTACAGGAGGTGTGAGGGAAGTAGGGAGGCAAAGCCTCAATCCTGAAGTAGGGAACTAATTAACAATGATAACTGATAGATAATCACTATGCAGATGTTTGAATAGAGCTGTTCTCTATCATTTTCCAGTAAGTACATTTGGAGTGGTGGTAGGTGGTTTTCTCTCAAATGATGAAATGTAAACATGTAGACAAACAAAGCAGGTACAGGAAAGAGACCTATGAAATATTTCTTAAGGAAAAATTAAAACAACAGAATGCTATACAGAGAAGGAGAGTGTACCAATTCTTTCATTTTCTTTTCTCCACTCTTCTCTATACAAGTTGAAAACAAAGTGGAAGAAAATTCAAATTCTGGAAACATTAGAGAGATGTTACTTGCCTATAACTTTATGTCTCAAACTAGGAAAAATGTCTGTGTATCTATAGATGTGCCAATATTAAGAAAGATATGAAAAACTGGTCACTAGAGACTGGGAAGGGTGGGGGCAGAGGATAGATGTTCAAAAAGGGGCACCAAAAACACAGTTAAACTGGAGAATTACTTTTGGTTCTTCTTTACTATAGTAGGATTACTATTGGATAAAATAATCTATGATATATTTAAATATGACTACAAGAGTATGAAATTCCTATCACATAAAAATGACTAATGGTTGAAGAGATGGAAATGCTTGTTACCCTGATTTGATTATTACAATTGTATATATGCATTGAATTGCAATAATATATATCATAAGGATGTACAAATATTATGTCTCAAAAACTATAAAAAAGAATTGAATAATATTAATCTTCTTGTCCTAATTCACCTGAATTGTATTGTTCTGAGCAAAGTAATTCCAAAAATTTTAAATGCTGTTTCTAAAAATTAAAATAGATAAATCATCATATCTTCAGAATAGTCCTATATAAACTCTGAATATAAAAATTGTGCATAAAGGCTTATATCACAAGAATGATCAAAGGAAAATAGCTATGAAATGATAGAAGCATACATTTAAAATGCTAGTAGTGATGACATCAGGAGCAAAAGATTGAAACAGAAGAAACACTGTTAATCAACTTTTTTTTCTTTTGTAATCAACTTTTCCTATGATTCTCTTTCCTTTCCCTTCTTCTAGGGAAAAACTTCCTCTAGGTTTTAAAAAAAATTAGCTTGTTTTCTAGAACACAATGATGAAAATTTTATATATAAAAAAGGTATACAGAATAAGAGATTATAATTCAAGTCTATGGCATGGTTATACCATACCAACTCACTCAGCAGTGTAAGTTATCTTGTTGACTCATTTGAATTAATTCTTTAAAGTTTTATACGGAATAGTTGTTTTGTAAAACAAGCAAATGTTATTAGAAATAATTTTGAGAAATAGTTTAGGATTATAACTAAACTTGGAGTTTCCATGAAGTTTGGAGAAGGAGAATAACAAGTAGAGATCCTATTCCAGACTTTTGACCCATATGTGGAACATCAGGCAACACAAAGTCAAAAGTCTACTTACAATCTCATTTGGATTCAGAGAAAATCCATGAGAGTCTGATCTGTTTATAATACATTGTTCTTTTCTTGGCAAAGTTAAACTGAAAAATACAGATAGATAGCCAGGCAGGGAGAGAAAGACAGAGATAGAGATGGAATAGAGCCGCACAATGAGATTTATAGGATACCATGCACACTTATTTATTCCTATCAGCCTGTTTTGCTTGTCTTAAAGGAAAAAAATGAATATATTATTCCTAAATTGCAAACTATTAAACATATAGAAACTAAGATGATTTACATTAAAAGAAAACAATAAGCTCTTTTTGCAGCACAAACTTAGAGTTTCATTAAGTGAAGTTGTGGGAAAAGCTACATATCTTTTCAATCTCTTGGTTACTGCAAAATATGTAAATCCCATGCCCCATTACTCCCATACAAGCCAGAGAGTTGTTCTTATATAATAGCATTTCATTCATGATTGAATTGACACCAAACTGTTGCCTCTTCACAATATAGGCAGAGAATTTTTGAGTTAGGGGCTTTGTATTTTGTTTTGTTGTTGGACCACTAATAATAATAATCAAATTTCTAATGCAGTTAGGTCATAAAGATGAAATAAGTGTCTCACTTCAAATATTTATTAATTATAATATGTTATGATGTGCGTAATCTACTCTAACATACTTTTGCAGACAGTATGCAATACAACAACATGTTAGCAGTCAGTTGCTAAAATCAGGAATTCATATGGGGGAATGGGGTCAGAATTTAATCAGAAAGGTCAGACTCCCAAGACAGGTCCTACAAGCATTTTAACTGCTTTTATCACAGTCAACACTGGAAGCCTTACTAATGAGCAAACTGAATGTTACAAAGGATTTTTCACTTATTAGTGTTATTTAAGATACATGACTTGAATAAAATATTTGAGAGCTATTCTTTGTCTTTATAGGGACCAGTATAAAAATATAGCAAACTATAAAGCTTGTACTTTTTGTAAGGGTGCCTAAGACTTAATGTCAAGACCAATCTGTTTCTCCACATTGAATTCAAAGATTCTAGTTGCCTGATAACCTTCTCTACTATTAAATGAATCCTGTCTCTGGAATATAGAATATTCTCATGGTGACCTTGAATGAACCTTTTATACAGAGTGTGATGGTAACACCTGATAGTGAGAATATGGGAGAGTAACTAACCCTATCATACTAAGATTTTGCTATGTTTATCTACCAAAATAACCTAATAGTGCACTTTCTTAATAATACTGATCAAGAACAGTTCATAATGTTGGGCAAGCCACAAATTTTAAAATAAGTTATAGTAGAAGAGAATATAACTATAAAAACAATTGTCCCTAGTAACTTTAATCTCCTTCTATTCTACATTTGATTTTGTTCCTATAGTATAACATTAAATTTTTCTGTTGATTTCTTCATGGCTCTATTTGTCCAACATGGTTTAATAAACAGATGTTTCAAGACATTTCTCTTTGTTTGTATACTATTTCTATCACATGAATAATTTCACAATCTTTACTTGCCTTTCATCTTGAGGTACCTACTCATATAATTACTTTTTTCTTTCTCCCCACAGTCTAAATAATAACCAGGCCTAGTAATTTAGTTAAGACATCAAAAGGCTAGTATTATACAATTATCCTATGAAGTATTTATATGTAGGTATGTCTAACTTTATGTTCTGCATGCTTGTGAGGGGAGGGAATGAAGAGGGTGGGAGAGGAAGAAAAAGGGGCAGAGAAAAATCTGATCATTATAGATTGCAATAAATTAATTCATGAAGATACAGGACTATAGCAAGATCATTTCCTCTGACTCTCTGGTGTCTTATCTGGGTTGCCAAAATATTCCCTGGCCTTTTCTTTCTGTGGTGCTGAGATTGAACCTAGAGCCTTCAATATGCTAAGCTTGTGCTCTACTGCTGAGCTATGCCCCCAGCCCTCTCTTTTCTGACATTTTTATCTTAACTATTTGACAAGTTCTTCATTGCCTTTCTGCACAAGATTCACATTCCATATTATTGCTTATCTGGGTATCTGTGAAAATAGATACCCAGAGAAGCAATATGAAATGTGAAATTTTTGAGTGCTGACATTATGCTCAAAAAGTTTCAAATTTTAGATTTCTGGATTGGGAATGCTCAACCAGTAAAGTCTATGTAAATTTTCAAAATCTGAAAAACTGTAACATCTAAAACACTTCTGTTCTTCAGTGTGTTGGATAAGGGATTCTCAACTTATATCATCTTTTATAAACAAACACATTATAATCTAAATTATTTTCATTTCCCAGACATGTCCTAAAACTAATTCTAAATGGAATATAATGTATGTAGCTTAAGATTCAATATAAATGAATAGCTATACTATACATACATAGCAGAATAAATAATATGCATGTATATATATACATATACTTTCATATATATTATGTATTTATATATATATATATATATATATATATATATATATATGAACAAATTATAGTGTTTGTTTCCAATAATCCTGAATTGTAAATTGGAATTCAGCACTTACCAATGGCATTGCCTTGGGCAAGTCACTTAATATCTCTAACTGTCTCCTTTTCAAAATAAGAATAATGCCAGTCAGTTTGCCAGTCACTTGTTCTTGAGAGAATCAATATTACATACAATATGCATATTACATTGTTTGGTACAGACTAGGACTTAACGAATTATAACTATAAGCATCAAGAATTTTATGGGAGCATATTATCTGGTCTAATATTTCTTTTGGCCTAAAAGAAATTGCTGAAAGCAATCTGGTTAAAGTCAAGTACTATGTGTTTAAATAAGAGTGGTTAGGCTTCAATTTTGGGTTTTTAAACATTTCATTTTTAACTCAAATTTTTTTAATTTTTACTCATAATTATTTTTAGTATTTAATATTTTAAATTGAAAAACTTGAATACACATATGTCCAATATTGGGATTTTTTTAAATAGTAAGCACTAAAGTTTCTCTGGCTATTATTACCCTATATCAAGAAACAATGTTTGATTATTGCAACATTATATGAAAACATCAATCTATAAAATAGCAGAAGCAACACACATAATCCTACCTTATGAGTATGTATAATATTCAGAGTCATATGTGTGGTACGTGTTTCTAAAAATATGTGTGCTTTTGGGTATGTAACAAATATTACAACAAAACCAATATGTAGCACATACTGGTTTGTAATTCACCACAATTTATTTTACAATTCTACTGAATTTTGGAAATTTCCTTTTTCTAGTTAGACCCTATTTGAAATAATGAACTTATCTGTAGAGAGAAGCTGTGATATGCTTTCCAGATTTCCCTTAGGAAATGAAGGACTTATGTCCCCAACTTCTAGAAGTGCTGTGGATAGATAGCCTTTAACTGTCAGTCTCTTTCTTAGTCTTTTTTGGGCTACTATAACCAAATACTTTAGAACAGATAATTTATAATAACAATTTATTGCACACAGTTCAAGAAGTCTAAGATAAATGAAGATGCAGTGCATTAAGTGTCTAATGAGAGCCCCTTTCTCTAAGACTGCACCTTCCATTATTCTCACACAGTAGAAAGGGAGGGATGATAGCTCTCTAGAAACCCCTTTATAAAGGAACTAAACCAATTCACAATGGCAAAACCTTCCTAATCTAATCACCTCCCAAAGGCTTTACTTTCTAATAACACTGTCTTTATGATTATGTTTCAACATATGAATATTAGAGAATATTAGAGGGACATAGACATATAGTACACAGCAATCACCATTAAGAGAATTGTCATGACTAAAAAGAGTCATCTATCTCAAGTTTACACTTCCTTTCCAGAGAAGCACATATGCAGTGTGTGACCAAACATGGGGTTGTAAATGCTTAGTCTCCTCTCCCAACTTCATAACTCTGGAAGGGTCACTGCCACTTCAGAAGCACTTGATCAACTGAGGCATGGACTGAGATTTTGTTACAGCCCAACTTTTCCCTCTGCCCTATCTCATTGACCCAAAGAATACTCCCAAATAAATATTCTGCATGCTCACCTTTATCTCAGAGACTGCTGCTGATGAAACCAAACTTTGACATTATCTTCACATAAATCCTAAACATTTGGCACTAATTTCTATAATGCTCTTGTTCTAAATGTTTCTATAGTATAGGGACAAAACTTCCTATAATAGCATGCATGTTTTCTTCTTCTTCCTCATTTATTAAATACCTGGGGACTTAAAGTAAGAAACATTTGGAAGAATGAGAGTAGGGCTGACTCCCTGAATATCTCCCAGGGCTCAAACATACCTCTCTGTGGCCATTGAGTTTCTCAAAATCATCTCATCTTTGGCCTTAGGCACACATCAAACTCTGTTGTCTGAAAATCTCTTTCAACAGAAGGTTCCCTCTTTAACCACACTCCAAGTTTCCTTCTAATCCAACTAAAAACCTAATCCATTAAGAAAATGCACATTTTCTGAAGCACTTGAAAAACAATTAGAGCAAAACATATTTGTTTCTCTTTATTTTAATTTATAGCATCAAATGGCAAGGGGCTTTGAACCACTATACTACCACAGCCCTTTTGATTTCATCTCGATTTGAAAATTTGATTTATTTACACTGTAAAAATAGCCATAATGATTAACTGTTTTTCAAGTATCCTATCATTTTTCACCAAAAATAATTGCTGTGATTAACAAGAGGAACCTCCATACAAACCTATTTAATCATCTAAAATTAATATTTGTCTTGAAGAATGACTTTATTTGTTTACTTTGACATATAATATCAAGTGCCACTAATATGTTAGAGCAAAATGAAAATGTGGAAAAAAATATTACATAGGTTAGTACAACTACCACATAGAATTCTTAAAGAATATAGAACAAATGCAACTACACAGTTGAGATTTATTATTTACTAAGATAGGAAAACATGCTTTTAAAATTCTTATAACTAAAATATGACCTAGAATTTGCTATCCTGGTTTTACAGATGATCAAACTGGGGCTCACAGGAGTTATGTAGTTTTCTAATAATATATAAGGCAAGGCTTTAGAGTGCCCAATTTCAGACAAAGCTCATGCTGTTTCTACAAATATGAAGAAATGCAGGGAAAATGTTAACACAATATTAAAATTTATATTTGAGGAGACAGTAGAGTGACAAGATTGTAATCGCAGTGTTCTTTACTGCAATACCAATTCTTTTTCTGTATAATACCTCATATTTAGAGATTTCATTGAAGAGTTGACAGAGAAAAACGTATAATAAGAAAAAAGGAATTAAGTAAGGTAACGACCAAATATGTCCTGTTTATCAGTGCTGAAAATCCTTATTTTTACATGTTTATAATATTCATTATATTTCTCTTGATGTATAATGAAAGAAAATGAATATTTATGCTCATTTTTATTCCTTTCTAAATGACAAAAGAGATGGTATTCTGTGCCCTTATTCTCATTCTAGTTCTTAAAATTCATAATTACTTACATAACACTACCAATGAGGAAACAGAATTAAAAAACAAAAAGTAAATGGTTTTTATAAGGTGTTTAGAATATAAAGGAATAATATTTGGTTTAGACACTGACTCCTCTTCTCAAACTTTTCTGCTATTTGCTCCCTCCAGGTTTAAGTACTGACTATCAGTCTATTGGTAACCTTCCCAGTATTCCCTTTTGCATCAACCATGGGAATAGGGTGTAAATTCCCATCCTATTTGCCACAATAATTGGTTCAGGTGTGGGTTAATGACATAAGCTAGTCTAATCAAAGAGAAACTCAAAACTTTCATTTGGAGGGCAAGAGAGAAAATTCCTAATCCTTTTAAATAAAATGTGTTATGCAAGAAAGTGTGTTCTGCAACTGCTATAAGAATGTCAAAGGAAAAAAAAACTGGACAATGAAGCAAGAATTTTGAGCAACCCATGCTTGAAGCCCACACAATATTTCTGTTACATAAGCCAAAAATTTCCATTCTAATTTTAAGTCACTTTGAATTGGATTTTCTATTATTTGCAATTGAAGATATTGTCATAATCTAAAGGAATCCCATGTCTGTACCCAATCACAGAATCTATTATATCATACTCCAATTGTCAGTTTACTTTTTTCTCTTCCTAAATAGATTATAAATATATTAACATAGGTTTTCCAAGAAAGAACCCATAAGCTTAGTAATTCAGTTTGTGAAGAACTGATATTTAATTTTTTCTTTTCTATAAATAAAGTGACCATACATTCAATCTATTCTGGGCAGTCAGTTTACAACTTCTTGTCTGACATTATTAAAAATGGCACCCAATTTTCATTATTAAAGGTGTTGGGATTTAGGTAATAAATTATATAATAGATTATAAGCTGATTTTTAAAAATCAGTCCCATTCTTTTCCTTTGTAAGCTCAGTAAAACAGACAAGTTCCTTTAAAAAAACCCCAAGCTACAATAACTTTATAGATAGCAGGAACTAACATTATAGATCTCACCTCCATCTTTGTTCTACCTAGCTTCCCTTTATCGCATTCTTTAGAATCTTTTAACAAGCAAACTGCTAAGAATTGATGAATGGGGTTGTAGGACAAGATGACTGAGAAAGTAATTGTACTTG
Organism: Sciurus carolinensis; assembly: GCF_902686445.1. NCBI lineage: Eukaryota > Metazoa > Chordata > Mammalia > Rodentia > Sciuridae > Sciurus > Sciurus carolinensis. The sequence continues at coordinate 25,338,259 of NC_062232.1, forward strand.
TCTTTTAAAATTAAACAGGTACATTTCCCATTTTTTTCTAGATGGTAAGTATGACAATATTCCTAATGTCTGGATTTCCTCACCCAGAAAAGCATTAAGAGTAGTGTGTACTGGAAAACCCTTGATATCAGTAAATGACCTAGAATAATCAAGACTCCTAGGCAAGAAAAGAAAAGACAGAATTGTAATACACACTGGAGGATATCTTTTCTGTAAACCCAAAAACCTCCAAAGACTTGTGAATCATCCAGAAGAGCATGGGGAACCCTGAAAAATGTAGAAGACTGGATTTTCCAATACCATAAAGAGAGACTCTGAACAATATTTTATTGATTCAGAAAAAAGAAACAAATTATATTTCTTATGCTTTGGGAGTCAAGAAATAATTCAAGCAGAATTAATATTGTCAAAATGGCCATACTACCTAAAGTGCTATACAGATTCAATACAATTCCATTTAAAATCCCAATGATGTACCTTACAGAAATAGAGCAAGAAATTATGAAATTCATCTGGAAGAATAAAAAACCCAGAATAGCTAAAGCAATCCTCAGTAGAAAGAGCAAAGCAGGGGGTATCACAATACCAGATCTTCAACTCTATTACAAAGCAATAGTAACAAAAACGGCATGGTATTGGTACCAAAATAGAAAGGTAGATCAATGGTACAGAATAGAGGACATGGACACAAACCCAAATAAATACAATTTTCTCATACTAGACAAAGGGGCCAAAAATATGCAATGGAGAAAAGATAGCCTCTTCAACAAATGGTGCTGGGAAAACTGGAAAACCATATGCAATAGAATGAAATTAAACCCCTATCTCTCGCCCTGCACAAAACTCAACTCAAAATGGATCAAGGACCTCAGAATCAGACCAGAGACCCTGCATCTTATAGAAGAAAAAGTAGGTCCAAACCTTCAACTTGTTGGCTTAGGATCAGACTTCCTTAACAGGACTCCCATAGCACAAGAAATAAAAGCAAGAATCAACAACTGGGATAGATTCAAACTAAAAAGCTTTCTCTCAGCAAAGGAAACTCTCAGTAATGTGAAGAGAGAGCCTACAGAATGGGAGAATATCTTTTCCACTCATACTTCAGATAGAGCACTAATTTCCAGAATCTATAAAGAACTCAAAAAACTCTACACCAAGAATACAAATAATCCAATCAACAAATGGGCTAAGGAAATGAACAGACACTTCACAGAAGAAGATGTACAAGCAATCAACAGATATATGCAAAAATGTTCAACATCCCTAGTAATAAGGGAAATGCAAATCAAAACTACCCTAAGATTTCATCTCACCCCAATTAGAATGGCGATTATCAAGAACACAAGCAACAATAGGTGTTGGCGAGGATGTGGGGGAAAAGGTACACTCATACATTGCTGGTGGGGTTGCAAATTAGTGCAGCCACTCTGGAAATCAGTGTGGAGACTCCTTAGAAAACTTGGAATGGAACCACCATTTGACCCAGCTATCCCACTCCTTGGTCTATACCCAAAGGACTTAAAATCAGCATACTACAGAGATACAGCCACATCAATGTTCATTGCTGCTCAGTTCACCATAGCCAGATTGTGGAATCAACCTAGATGTCCTTCAATTGATGAATGGATAAAGAAACTGTGACATATATATACAATGGAATATTACTCCGCCATGATGAATGATAAAATTATGGCATTTGCAGGCAAATGGATGAAATTGGAGAATATCATGCTAAGTGAGATAAGCCAATCTCAAAAAACTAAAGGACAAGTGATCTTGCTGATAAGTGGATGAGGACATATAATGGGGGGTGGGAGTTGTTAGCGTTAGGGTTAGGGTTAGGTTTAGGGTTAGGGATAAGGAGGGTGGTAAGAATGGAGGAAGGAAGGACTGTATAGAGGGAAAAGAGGGGTGGGGGGGTGGGGGGGGAAGGGAAAAAATAACAGAATGAATCAAACAACATTACCCTATGTAAATTTATGGTTACACAAATGGTATGCCTTGAGTCCATGTACAGAGAACCAACATGTATCCCATTTGTTTACATAAAAAAAAAGATCTCTACTATTCAGAACAGGAACAAAGATATATCCCTTTTAACTACCATAATGAACTTGCATTTGAAATAGTAAACAAGAATGTCGGTCATGAAAACTGTACAGGTTGTACAGAACAGACTGATACACATAAAAAGCTAATAAATAAAAAAAGAAATAATTTAATTGGTTTAATCCTTAAGGCTGTAAAGGAGTATTGTTCTAGAATATTTTCTTCTTAACAACTTTTGGATTCAATTCTCAAGACTATAATTAATTCTTAAAAACAGAATTTAAAAATGCAATAACATGATTGGACAGTAATAATATTTTGCATGAATTGTTTTTCTAATAGGAAAACTATAATTGACATGCATAATTTCTGTAATAGTGAAAATAATCACATCTCAGCTTTAGAGAATTTGAAGATCAGTTACATATTCCATTCCTCCAAAGAATTATAGGCCACCTGATATTAAAACAGATAGAACTGAGGGGGAAAATAAGGCAACCAAAACAAGGCTTTAGCATTCAGATTAAACATTGAAAAACAAAACTAATAAACAAAAGGAACTTGAAAAATACAAGTACCTCAATCTTGTGGAATGTATTGTCATACAAAGACTGTGTGAAATGATTAGTATACCGGGAGATCAAAAGGACAAAATGATTCAAAATAATGAAATAGGATTTATGTAGATAGAGCTAAATTGGTATGTACGAAGATAAATTTATATGCCTTAAATATTGAAGAAGTTTAATGCAAAGATTTAAAAGCATATATGAAGAAATTTAGAAGCTGGTTGAGAAAAGGATATTTCTAATTTATTTAAGACAAGCTACCATTTACTTTACCATTTACCTAAGCATTAAGGGTCAGAGAAGAAGATAAAGTAAAACATACATTCTGGTTATTAAAATAATTGAAAGAGACTGAGACTAGGGAACATCTGTGATTATAATCTTTATGCTCTATATGGGAAAAGTTGTTTGCTATTCAGTAAGGAGGAGTTAAAGTAAATAAATGAGAGAAACCATTATATCAGAAAAATTTACCTAAGATCTTTCAAATCATATGCTAAGTTATTTTAGGGGAAAAATTAGTGCTACAATCAGAAACATAAGGACACTTGATTATAGGTCCAGGGAACATCTGACACTGACAAGTAGTATTCTCCAGACCCTCTTGACTGTACACATCTACCATTTTTTTAAAAATAATTTGCCTCCACATCTCATTCCATATTTATTCAAAACTTTATGCATGGACTACTTCATTAATATATTATGTATTTTAGAAAACAAAATAGAAACTTTAACAGAATAAGATAAAATAACTATGAACAGAATTTATGGTTTCTTATATATCCCCATTGAACTTCTCTATAATTAAACACTGAAAGAAAAGACAAAACTTTCCACTTTAAGCAGAATGTGAAAAGTGTGAATTTTGACTTTTAGACTTTATATAGAAAAGTCTACAGTGCTAAAATATATTCAGGCATTTTAATGCCTTTAAATACTGTCATATATTGTATACTCCTTTTTAAAACTGTCACAGAAACTTTAATAATTAATCAATATTTTAAATATAAATATACTAATCCATTTTTATAGGGAAGGCTGATTTTGTAGAATGTTGTATAAAATTGTGTCCCTCAGATCATTCATTCTAGAGGAAGTCTAGTTATTTGGTCCCTGGTAGGTACATCATGGTGAGAGGTACAAATGTTATCCTGGTAGCAACTTCACAAATTACAGACATAGTGCTAAGAGAAAAGATTTCTGAAAGATTAATTTGGTAAAAACATATGTAGAGAATTCAAGTGACTCAGAGACATGCTCATCTGATATAACACTCTAAAGTGTTCCTCAACATGGTCTACCAAAAAGGTTTTCATGGAGAAATGATTGAGAAATGCTGAGTTAAACAATGCTAACATGTAGAACTTTTCAGTGACCTGTGTATGGAGAATGTACATGGTCCATCACTACGGTAAGAAAGGTCATGCACATTTTTCATCTTATTTGACCTTTTCTTATGGACTACTTCCCAATACTTAATGGATCTAGTGCTCTGAAAACTGGATGGGAAATGTTAAAAACTTCTATTACCTAGGAACTAGAGTTTATTTCCTAGTCAAGACTTACAGCAATTTATTGAGGCATTATCGGCATAAAGAAATCTGTACATTTTTAATGTACACAACTTGATGAGTTTGGAGGTAAGTATGCCCCTGTGAAACTATCTCTATAATGTAGATCATAAATCAGTGAATCACCTCTGAAAGTTTTCTCCCATCCTCTTTATTATTAGTATTCTCTGTGATAGCAACAATTAACATATTGCCTATCCCTTAGCAAGTTGTTAAGTATGCAGTAAAATATCATTATATATGGAGCCTAGATCATACAATAGGTCTATAGGACTTGTTCATTGTGTATAACTGAAATCTAGTTAAAATCTCAACATTCATTATTTTCCATTTTTTGCAGCATAAAATAGGCATCTGAGATTAAGAGGCAAGAGAGATCAATGTTGTTGGAAAAAGTGGTGCGGAAAGAAGGAAAAAGTGGTGAAGAAGAAGGAAAAAAAGTTTTTGACCTTGGAGTGCTGCAATGAGGAAATGCTGGTGACTAAGTAAACACTGAGGGTTGTGGTTGGGAGTTCAGGAAGCTCAACTCAAGGAGAGAGAAGACATTATTTAAAAAGCAGTATTGGCAAGAAAGAGAAACTTAGGCTTTCTAATATTTTCTACTAAAGGTACCATATTACTTATTTTTCTATTTGATTAAGAGAAACAATCTTTGAAATACTTTATACTACATGTGCTATATTACTAATTTTCCTATTTGATTATCATGCTAGAACTTGTAACCTTTTTATTGCTTAGTCTATATTTTCCCTTGAACTTGGTGGATATGCTTGGGTCTTGAAATTCAGAATATAAAAACTGATGACCTGATACCATGAGTATTGATGCAAATTGACCTCTTCAGAATTTGTCAGGCTATTTCAGCTATTACAAAAGTGACTGCTTTCACTTTTGTCAATGTAAAACTATTCAGGGGTAAAAAGGTAGAAATTAATAATACATTTTTCTTAATTTTATTTTCTTGATATCTGAAATAAATTTAAATAGGTAACATATCATTGTCCAGTGGTATTAGCTACAGTGATGGAATGTTCTATATTCATGCTGCCCATTACGGTGGTCACTAGCTATCTGTGGCTACTCAGTATTAGAAATGCAGCCAGTATGGGTGAAAAATAGATTTTTAAATTTTAATTACTTTAAGTAGCCTTGAGTGACTAGTGGCTATTACACGGGACAACACAGATTCAAAGAATTATGTACAATACATGTGGTTATTTAGGAAGTTATTTCTTGAGAAGAGAGGAAGAAATATAAGCAATATATTTTAATTTCCTTCTTAACTCACACTGTTTCCAGTGACCTTTGTATAATATGATTATAAAGTAAAATAATTGATGTCTACCACTAAATATTAATCATAGGGATATTCTTTTACATTAAAACCTCCATGCCATCTTTGTGATGAGAAAACTGATAGAAAAACAATCACTTGTATGAGAAAATTGTATTTATTTGGGTTTGTGTCCGTGTCCTCTATTCTGTACCATTGATCCACCTTTCTATTTTGGTACCAATACCATGCCGTTTTTGTTACTATTGCTTTGTAGTAGAGTTGAAGATCTGGTATTGCGATACCCCCTGCTTCACTCTTTCTGCCAAGGATTGCTTTAGCTATTCTGGGTTTTTTATTCTTCCAGATGAATTTCATAATTGCTTGCTCTATTTCTGTAAGGTACATCATTGGGATTTTAATTGGAATTGCATTGAATCTGTATAGCACTTTTGGTAGTATGGCCATTTTGACAATATTAATTCTTCCTATCCAAGAACATGGGAGATCTTTCCATCTTCTAAGGTTTTCTTGAATTTCTTTCTTTAGTGTTCTGTAGTTCTCATTGTAGAGGTCTTTCATAGCTGCTCAGTTTACAATAGCCAGATTGTGGAACCAACCTAGATGTCCTTCAATTGATGAATGGATAAAGAAAATGTGGTATATATATACAATGGAATATTACTCAGCCATAAAGAACGATAAAATTATGGCATTTGCAGGCAAATGGATGAAACTGGAGAATATCATGCTAAGTGAGATAAGCCAATCTCAAAAACCAAAGGAAGAATGATATCGCTAATAAGTGGATGATGACACATAATGGGGGGTGGGAAGGGTTAGTGTTGGGGTTGGAGTTGGGTTTAGGGAGGGGGGCAGGAATGGAGGAAGGAAGGACTGTATAGATGGAGGGGAAGGGTGAGAGGGGAGGGGGGGAAGGGAAAAAATGGCAGAATGAATCAAACAACATTACCCTATGTAAATTTATGATTACACAAATGGTATGCCTTTACGCCATGTACAGACAGAGAAACAACATGTATCCCATTTGTTTACAATAAAAAGAAAAAAAAAAAAGAAAAACAATCACTTTCAGTGAAGCTAAAATTACATAAGTTAAAAGGAAAAAATATTCATTAGTTAACAGTATCTTGGCAAGCATAGGCTGTTGTCTCCCAATATTCATTCTTTCCTTATTAACTAAGGAAAAGAATCCAAATTTTGCTCACTGGAGTAGCCAAGTTTTAGGATTAGGTCACCAGTTCTCAAATTCTGAATTGTAAGTCTAGAAGGACATCTACTCCATTAAAATATTCAATCTTCCCAGGAACCCTTGAAGTTAGGAGTGGTCATGTGACACAGTTTCCACCAATGTAGTATTGTAGACCTCTTCTGTGTGAGGCTGCCAGAATAGCTTTTGTTTTCCTTATAAAGAGGAGCAGTCATGGCTGGAATATACTTTTACTCTCCCTGTTTCCCTTTCTTCCATTTTAAAATACAGTCATGGTGTCTTGAGGCAGATTATCCATCTTAAGACCATAGAAAAGAAGTTCACAGTTTGAGAATGCCTAGAGATGGAGAAAGGAGTCAGAACACATGGTTTGTAGTCTACACCAACCCAACACACATAATTCTGGATTTTTAGTCTGTGGGAATTATAAACTCCCATTTGGATAAGCCACTATAGTGAGGCTTTTGTCATACCCAGCCAAGGACCATCTTAAGGGTATTAATTAGAAAAAAAAATCCTTTAATTTCTAAGATTCTTAAGAGTGTCTAAAAGTATAATATATTTTGCTTGGTGTAATAAATTTAATTCCTAGGATCCTGTCATTTTTTCACTGACCAAAACCAGGCATAAACTGGACTGCATGTAATAGTCAAACACATTTGAATATGGCCCTACAACAGATTGCTCAATTCCAAGTGCTAAGTAAAACTAGTCATTCATGAAGATAAGTGACAAACAATATTTATAATGTATTTAGTGTGACAAATAGAATGTCATGACTGCCTTTAAGCAAATCTAAAGAAATTTCAAGGGCTAAAACATAAAAACGTAAAAAGTTACATGACGATAAATGTTTGAAAAAACAACAGAAAGTTTTAGAAGAAAATATAATTAACAGAAAACATAATTTTGTAGCTAATTAGTGATTAAAATGACCAATAAATATTGGAGTTATCAAAACAAATTTCATCAAGAAGCCTGGAATAAATCTCAAAGGCTTCAATGCTCTCACTGTCTAGACAACGCTATTTCTGATCATTACAATCAACTACAAGGAGTGTGAACTCTGAAGTCATTGGTGTGGTCACTTTGTAATTAGATTTGGTTGAAACTAACACCTTGAAATGGTTGCATGGTTATCATCTAAAAGGTCCCCTAAAACAAAGTATATTCTCTTTTTGATTTAGATAACATTTTTGCTGAAAAATATTATATATAGTTTCTTGCCTGCTTGCATTCTTGGCAACTACTGTGACCTTCTCCTAATAACCCTCCTCTTCTAGGACCTACTTAACACCTGTTACATAACACAAAAAAATCAAACTTGGGTAAGAGTGGTAAAGTGAAAGTCTGATTTTTATGTCAAATTTTCAAAGGTCACTCTTGGTTCAAGCTGTGGAAGTTTTTTATGATTTTCATATACATTGAAATGACAGAAAAGCTTCACTGTAACAAAGTGGCTAAAAATTATTTCCCCTCTATGTACAATGTAGGGTATTTTATATTTAGAAAAAAGAAATGAAGGAGTTAAGAGTAAATTATTTTCATCTCTCCACTTTTTAAAGTATAAAATAAATTCAATTTCTATCTACATGAGTCCTCCCTTATTCATGGGGGATATGTTCTATGATCCCCAGGAGAAGCCTGAAACCACAAGTAGTACTAAACCATATGATTTATGTATTCCCATCTTAACAAAATACTTATCATGCTTGGTGGCCCTAGCTTTTACTGTTTGAGATGTGACAGCAAAACTAGCATGAAAATTTCTTTTTTTTCCAATTTTATTTTCCATGTTTTTATTGGTATATTATAATTATACATAATAATGGGATTCATTGTGAGGTATTTGTACTTACACAAACATAATTTGACCAATTTCATTCCCCAGTACTTCCCTTTTCCCTCCCCTCCTCCTTCCTCCCTAATCCCCTACCTCTACTCTACTGGTCTCCTATTTTTTAAAATATCTTTTTCTTTCCTCACAATTTCACAGATGATAATTCACTCTTACCATAGCAACCTGAGTGTTCAAATTTTTCTTTCCTTATTGAGAACTTTTACCTTTCCACTTAATATAGGTACTTGACTTTTCTTTGGCATACTTGAATTGTAAGCATCACTTCTCTTGATCTTTGGGACCATTAATAAGTAAATTAAGGGTTTCTTGAACACAAGCACTGAGATACCTCCTTGGATAGTTCATCTGAAACTGAGCTTACTTATTGATCAAAAGGCAGGTAAATATGCAGAATGAATATACTGGACAAAGGAATGATTCACATCTCAGATGGGATGGAGCAAGATGGCACGAAATTTTATCACATTATTCAGAAGGGTGTGTAATTTAAAAGTTAAGTATTGTTCACTTATGAAAATTTCTATGTAACACTTTCAGACCCTGGTTGATTGCAGGTAACAAACTGCAGATAAAGGGGAACTACTGTGTATGCTTTTGCTCCAAACTGAATTTTCTTTATTTCTAGTTGGAGGGTTTAAAAATAATCCAAGAGTTGAACATACACTAAATTGGAATGGAGGGGCTAAATATATCAATATAAAGTTTATTTCACCTACACAATCCGAGGGAACTATGTCAGGAAAATCGGGACATTTCTATTCTTGAGATAAATAATACAGATAACAATACAGAATATATTCTTTTCTTGACAAAATCATGTGAAATATATAATTCTTGAATATGATGCTATGCAGAACATAAAATATAAGGATAATGGCATCTGGAAGCATGTATGAATTACTTAAATTATATTCAAAGTTACTTTTATAAATTGAGTAAAAAGTTGATTTGAAATAACTCTAAAAATCCTGTTATATTTTGTGAATCCATGCAGGATCACAAAAACACAGTCATAGCCAATTTCTGCTCTTTGAAATTAATGTACCTATGACTACCTTGGAAATTACTGATCAATTACATTAGTTTTCAAAATTTAAAAACATTAAAACATATGCAAAAATCAATATTCATTCCCAGATTATTGAATAAAAATCAACAAGATACATAGAAAGAGAAAAATAATTTTCTTCTCTATGAGAAAGGCAGGCAGGTATTTAGAGGTAGAAAACAAATATATGATTGATCCATTCATATATGTATATATATTTAAACTACAATAGCACTTCTTTCTCTTATGGCAAAGACTCCCCTCTTCTTTTTATGTTTCCTGTAAAGAAGATATGTTCTAAATTTGGAGCCTATACCATTCTTAATTTGAATCTCTAAGAGTGGCACTCTCACCAGCAAGAATTCACCAAATAAATGAAAACTCAGTCCTTATACATTTCTAAAGAATCTGCCTGACACTGTAAATTGGAGGTCTCCAAAATATGCATTTTTGAGGGAGGAAAGAAAATACTAGTAGCATTTAATTGTAGACTATTAAAATATCTATTTTTATTTGTTAATTACATATATAATTTTAACATAAGGAAGCATATGCAGAATGTGTAGATAAATGGGCAAAAACACTTTTACTAATAATGATGAGTAATCACTGCCTCATCTCATTCTCAATTATTTATTCATTACCATACAAAAGGAAATCAAATTTAAATCCAAACTTATACCACTGTCTCTTTCCAAGTTCATTTCCTAATAGACCCCTACCTGTCTCTAGTGTGCTTTGTTAACATGGGGTTCCAAAGACAATTTGTTCAGTGAAAGAATGAAAGAATAAAAGAAAAACCAACTATGTCCTTAACATTATCATTCCTTTAACATTAAGATTATTAAGAATTATATTACAGCACACTGTATCTTTAATTACAGACTTGAAGGATTCAAAGTTAGGTGACATATAAAGCCAAAAGGCAGGACTTATGGGTTAGGGCATAAAAACATAATTTTCAAAAAATTTAAATTAATTTTATTATCCATGTTACTTGTAAAAAAGAAGATCTCAGATTTTAGGTATCATTTTGAAAACAATAAAAGTCAGTTCACAGAAAGGAACTTTAACTAGACTTGAGCAAGGGAATTTGTAAATAAAATTCACTATTTATAAAAAATGACAAACTTTTTATAAAAATCAAACTCCCAGTAGTATCTCATTGAAAACATACTATATTGGCTTTTATCAGAATTCATGTAAATACTATGATTCCGTTTTGTGTGATAAGATTTTGACAGAAAACTTTACAGTGAATTGAATTGAAATGTAATAAGATAGGTATTTTTATGCATGACTTTGAAATATGTGGTTTATTATAGCATGTTTATCTTTCAGCAAAAAAGGGTATGGTATCATTTTCTATAAAAAATTTCATTGAGACTTACAAAATGGGATTTGCGTGTGTGCATTTGCAACTCTGACTTTTTTTTTTATTTAAGGGGAGTTTATTTCTGTCATGACCAAAGGGTACAAAATAAGTCATATGACTGACAATGACATATCTTTACATCCTTCAATGAAGATAATAGTGAACTTGGCTCCTACTAGGTAAGAACAGAAAATTGTGTAGATGTGGAGCAATGATCCACAGGATAACAAGCCATCTACTGGAATTGTGTGCATTTTTTTGAAGATAATTGAAACACAAAATTTACAAATACCTTCAGTCAAGCAAACTGTGGCATTGTTCTTTGTAGAATGCAATACACAACTTCTATACATGGAAAGACAACATACTCTGGTATGGTATTTCTTAAACAAGGTTATACAGAAATAAACTGGTAAGATGACAGTTGTTAGATAAAATAAAAGGAAAACAGAATAATCAATATCCTTGCCCTAGGATGACTGCCACCCAACTTTTGAAATCTGTTGGAAGCACTCAGAAAAAAATTGAGTTCAGTTTATTTTGTTGCAATTTTGGTATAGAAAAGAGAAGATTTGTAAACAGGGGACAAAGGATCAGAGAAAATGAAACTATTCTCAAGAGGACTGGATTTATGTTAGGATAATTACATTTACTAAACGACCTTAGACCAATTAACTAAATTGTCAGTAATACTTCTCATTTGTTTGTTAAGGGAAGCTATTTGTTATATGCACTTTTTGCTAGGATCATGGCAATAGAATAAATCCAAGAAACACTCTTTTCCTTTGTTTCTTTTTGTTTTTAGTTTCAACAATCAATACCATTTTTAAACCTCACCCCAACTCCCTGGTCCTACATATATTGTTTTACCAATAATCTAGGGCCATGCTAGACAAGTTCCTTTGTCATCAGATTGTGACTAAATGCATACAATGACAATTATCATCAGAATGATTCTAGAGCCATTCAAATGCTCTCTGTGACACTATGACCAGAGTTTAAAAGTAACGGAAGTTTCATTAAGTGTTTTGACCTTAACAACAACAACAACAAAAATTGAACACATCCAAGTGATTATTTCCCATTTAAATATACACCATACTCACAAAAACTGTTCAATCTTGTGATAGTGAAATCTTCCAGGTAACAGTGTAATGCACAGTTAAAAATGCTCATTTGTGAGCCTTCATTACCTCAAAGTGAAATGGTTAAAAATATTTATCCTGTTAGCATAGTCTGCATCTTTTTAACAACTCATTAAAAGAACAAAACAGAACTCTGGCTTTTGAGATGACTTATATTAATTTACATTGTTTACCAAGCTGTAGTGCTTTAAGAACACTGCTTAAAAAAGCAAAATAAACTTGTTCTACATTTAAAAAAATGAATCTTGAACAAGGCTATTATCATCTTGTCCGGATTGGCCAATTTGTCTCAACTCCAACCAGGAGAGGTCTTATTAGAGGATAAAATACCTTTGCCAATTCAATTCTTTATTTAATACAAGGGCCATGGTTCATATTAAGTGGTGAACACCTGGCCAAAATGACTAGAAAAAAGACTACAATTAGCACAGGCAATCAGACAATAGTAGTACAAAAAACAACAGTGTCCTATGGTCACCAATTTGTTGCTAGCAACACTATCTCCAGTGCTGCAAACCTCTCCCTAGATTTCCCATCCAACTCTCCCCCTCATTCTTTCTTCCCTCCTTCTCTTTTATTCTTTTTAATTATCTTCCTTTTATTTCTCCTTCCTTTTTTTCCCTTTTCTCCTCCCTCCTTTCTTTCCCTAAGAAGTAACAATCTGATTCAATAGATCTTTTCCTTCAGCCAATAGATGATATGCAACAAAGAAAACTGCTAATTATTGTCAAAACGGTTTTGTCTCAGAGAAGTTTTACTTAAAAATGATGAAATAGGAATAGCATTTCTTAATTTCTTAACTATAGATTACAAATCATACTTCTTATTAATTCTCAATTTTAGAAAATAAACTTTGAACTTCATGTACATTTTACATTAATTAAGGTTTAATTTGCATGTATCACATCTATATTCCTCTAAAAGATAATGGTCTATTTTCTACTCTCCATAATTTAGCAGTAAAGTCGTTTAATTTTTTAAATGGTTACATGTTAAAAATCTCAAAGATAACTACATTTTTTAGGTTAATATTGTTTTTTAGTATTTTCATTTTTATTGGTTCTTTTTAGTTATACATAACATTAGGATTCATTTTGACATAATTACAAAAGTACAGGATATATAATTTGTTCTGATTCAGTCCCCAGTAAAATCTCAAAAATTAAAGCTGTAATTTTAATTTCCATTTTTTGTTTAATTTTCTTAGTACAAGTTATTATCTCAAAATTGTAGCAGTCCCCATTTTTGAAAATAAGAAATTTAATTTTAAAAACTTATGCTAAAGGAGAGCAGAAGCTTTTTACCAGACATGTGATTTTTAAATACAAAATCCAAAGCTACTAAAAGGCTAGCATATACAAATAAATGTCCTTATATCTTTTCTGGGGTCAATATTTCAATTATTGCATGTCTAAGTTGTGATCTGAACCTCATACATTCAAATTTAACTTCTCCTTGAATTATGAAATGTCTTGTTATTTCATATCACATAACTTCTGATACTTTGTAGTTATAATTATAATCCCCAAATTCTAATCTGTAAAATGGAATATCCTTATCACATTTTATTCCCATATTATCCATCAACAATTTACATTTGTTGAGAACCAATTGCTGAATGTGTAAGGTTCAAGAAAATTTATATTTGGGGTACTGATGTATGTATAAATGGTCTTTATTTTTGGTATCCAGGTTACAAAGTTGAAATAGTTCAACCTGTTGCTTAGATTATGATAATTACTGCCTGAAAATAATTTTTTTCTGTTCTTCATCCTTGTTAATTTTCTTGCCCAAATTCAGTGGACATTTATTGTTTATTGACTGCTCAGCATCCTTTCTCTATTCTACTGTCAACAGATCCCAATTTCTTTTAGCTGGGGGAGGGGAGGTCATCTCTCCCTAATTGTAAGTGACTTTGGGAGAAGGCTTTAAATCAAGGTTCTCTGATTTTCTCCAACTAAGAGATGGGTGGAACCAAAGCAAGGTCAACTAGATTCTCTATTTTAGGCTTTAAATTTTGAACATAGTTATGCAGGAGACTCAACTAGTTTTGGGAATCAATAATTGGGATAGATTCAAACTAAAAAGTTTTTCTCAGCAAAGGAAACAATCAACAAAGTGAAGAGAGAACCCACAGACTGGGAGAAAATCTTTGACACATACACTTCAGATAGAGAACTAATCTCCAGAATCTATAAAGAACTCAAAAAACTCTACACCAAGAATACAAATAATCAATAAATGGGCTAAGGAAATGAGAAGACGCTTCACAGAAGAAGATCTACAAGCAATCAACAGATATATGAAAAAATGTTCAACATCTCTAGTAATAAGAGAAATCCAAATCAAAACTACCCTAAGATTCCACTTCACCCCAATTAGAATGGATATTATCAAGAATAAGCAACAACAGGTGCTGGCGAGGATGTGGGGGAAAAGGTACACTCATACATTGCTGGCGGGGTTGCAAATTAGTGCAGCCACTCTGGAAAGCAGTAGGGACATTCCTTAGGAAACTTGGAATGGAACCACCATTTGACCCAGCTATCCCACTCCATGGCCTATACCCAAAGGACTTAAAATCAGAATACTACAGTGATGCAGCCACATCAATGTTCATAGCTACTCAATTCACAATAGCTAGATTGTGGAACTAAACTAGATGCCTTTCAATAGATGAATTGAAAAAGAAACTGGCATATATACACAATGGAATATTATTCAGCCATGAAGAAGAATAAAATTATGACATTTGCAGGCAAATGTGTGGAAATGGAGAATATCATGCTAAGTGAAATAAGTCAATCCCCAAAAAACAAAGGCCAAATGATTTCTCTGATAAGTGGTTGATGATACATAACAGGGGTGGGGGTAGGTAAGGGAAGAATGAAAGAAGGATGGATTGTATAGATGAAAATGAGGGGTGGGGAGGGGGTGGGGGAAGGAAAGATAATATAATGAGACAAACATCATTATCCTATGTACATGTATGAACATGCAAATGGTATGACTCTACTTCATGGACAACTAGAGAAACAATAGTTGTTTGTGTACAATGAATCAAAATAAAAAAAGATTATCATGAGAAATAAACAAATACTTGTCTCTAAGAAAAAAAGACTCAACTAGTTTCTACTAATCAGGTACCTAGGTATGCTCAGATCTTTGTCTTTCTCTAAGCCTTGTTCCATTGCCTTCATGCTAATTCTAGTAAATTCACTTTATGTTAATTTTAATCAAAGAATGATTTATGTTACTTGCACCCAGAGAACCCTAACTGATAGGCAACTAAAAATTTTACATTGGATGATTTCACTTTGCTGTTTAAAATCCCTTGAAGGGTAGCCACTGCCTGTAGGTCATCAACAAATCTCCACAGTCTGGCAAGAAAGTATCCCCATTATTTAGCTCTACTTCTCTCTATTCAACCTTATCAACTTCTTTCTCATCATACAATCTTAACTTCCACCATATGGAATCACAATTCCTATTATGTAATATGTTTCTCCCTATTTCAGTGAAACGTATATTCTGCTCCATCCGCCTAGATTGCCTTTCTCAACTCATCTAGTTGGTCAATTCTAACTTATTCTTTAATTTTGGACTTATGTTTTACCTTCTTCGGCAAGTTATGCCATTGTTCTCTTCCCTGGCTTAATTTCCTCTGAAATAAGTCCCTAGATCACCATCAAATATATAAGGGAAGTAAAACACAAAAAACAAAATACCTTGATGTTTAAGGATCAGGCCTCTGATTGGGTTCAAGTCTTAGCACTGTCACTTTCCTCCTTGAACTTGGGCAGGTAGGCTTTTTATCCTCACTCTGCCTTATAGTATTCTGAACATTAAGTAATAGATCAGATGTACTTAGACTTTCAACATTTTAAACCTGTGCATTCCTACCTTGTACAACTTTATATTTCCCAAGTGCATAGTAGCAGATCAATAAAAAAGTTTGCTAATGGAATATATGAATAAAGAGATGTTAATAGAATTTCTACACTATACAAACCCCTTTTGGAATATTATCTCTTTTCTCACACATCAAACATTAGAGCCAGGATTGTTTTATTTAAAATTTTACTCAAAGGAACTATTAATTTCTGATAAAATGCTCCCTAAACTTATCTATCCTTATTTCCCTACATATGCATACTTTTCTTTAATAATTATTTAAGACCATTTTACTGACTAGTTAGTGATTAAAGCCATAAAAGGCAAGAACTAACAATGTCTTCATATATTATTCTCTAATTCAAGAGAAGGAAGCTGGAGAAGCATCCTTACTATTTAGCAAGGTAAGGGAAATTGGAAATATTTATTAATAAATATTAATATGAACATATTCTCATATATGAATGTATATTTACAAATATGAAACTTAATTTTCATATTATACATATACAATTTATAAATCTTGATTTTTCTCTGACCCCAGGTATGGCTCTTTAACTCTTCTTTCAGGTCTATATTTAAAAATTATCTTTGTGAAGGGCACCAAATTAATAGTACTTTCTGAAAAAGGCAAATTTATTGGATAACTCTGAAGACTACTGAACATGTCAATGGCTTCTATAAAGGTGAGGCTCATGAACCCATCACAAGGGAGTGTGGACTTTCTCACTCTAATATAAAGGAGGTTATGCAGGAGCCCATAATATCAATGGTAGAATAGGGTGCAGATATGCAAACAAGCTGTCAGTTTCATATTATTATGTCATATACAGTTGTATAATACAAATGCTATGAATGGGCAGATTTTCAGAGTTTGCTGTGGAACCTAATATTAATCATTAACATATTCTGAACACTCACAGTAAGCAATGCAAAGAATTTTTTTCATGCACTACCTAATTTAATTCTCATGGTAACCCATGAAGCAGATAGTATAATTATCCACATTTAACACAGGGAGGTTGAACAACTCATCCAAAGTCACCCAACTATAGTATTAGAGCCAAGTTTTAAACACAGACAGTCTAATTCCAAAGCCTATATTTTAAACACTATAATATGTTGACACCTCTGGTAAATACTACTTCTGGAAGTACTGGTAAAATGATATGAAAGAATGTAACTCTTATTTCTGCATCTGTCAGCACATTTCAAATGTAAAAGTCTCAGTATAATATCTGATGTAGACTATAGATACAAATATATAAATATAAATATATATATATAACTAAGTAGTCACTACAGTTATAGCTATTACAGGCAGTATATGTAGTAAATAAGAACCCAGGCTTAGGAACCAGACTTGGATTTAAATCCTTGCTCCACTACCTACTAGGAGGGTGTCCTCTATGAGTTTCAGTTGCTTTTTTTTCTGAAAAAAAATTTGACTATGAACACTTGTTAAAAAGCAGTAGTAGAGGGGCTAGGGTTGTGGCTCAGTAGTACAGTGCCCGTGAGGCCCTGGGTTCGATCCTCAGTACCACAGAAATGTTCCCCTCACTGTCTGACTTGTTCCTTGTTTTTTCAAAAGGCAATTATTTAACAGTTGAATATCTATACCACAATTTATTATTTCTTTAGAAATGTTTGAAAGATTTTAAAAAGGAAGTGACTATGGTGTATGAAACTTTCAAAATTACTTTTTCATCCATTCAGAAGTATAGATGATATAAATTATTATTTTTCTAGCTAGGTAAACCATGTTTCTATTGACAAGGTTTCTAATTGATGTCATAATTTTACCAACTGGATTCCAATGAGGCTGAGAAGTGGAATATTGTATTAAAAACATGTTTATTTGAGTATGATATGGCATAAATACCAATATTGAGATCTGGGTTATTTTAAAACATTTTATGGTTTGTTATTTTTCTTTTTTGTTTATAGCTAACTTTCAATTATCCTTATCATTGAAGGAGGAATATTGGCACAGACAACTCAGAATTGTAGGTAACAAACAAGTTCCAGATTATTATGTTTGATTCTGTGATATGTTATGGATGCCAAAACAGTTTAAATGTAAACAGTCCAATGAAGCTAATTATTTGGTATCAAAAAGATTTTAAAAATACCAGTGGTTTGTTGAATTTAACTAAGTCAACTATGCTTGAAGGTTTATGCTTTTTTCCCCTCATATTTTCTCCTTTTAATTCATGGCTACTATATTTAATTGCATTAATTCATACCCCTGATTATACTTAGGCTGAACAGAATAGAAAGAGTAGTATGCTTGCTGATAGAGGAAAAGCTGTGTAAAGACTCATTGGGTAATGGTCTACAAGAGTGGTGTGACCAGTGGAAAACCTGTACTTTAAGGAAAACCTTCTGCCAGTTTTTAAGTTTTTTACTCATACCTTCTGCTTGATGATCATTTCGTTGATGTCTTCAAGATCACCGACCATCACCCTTTGTGATTTTATAACTCGATCAAGCAGAGAAAGCCATTCAGTAAGTTCTGTCCAAGCCCGGTTGAAATCTGCCAGAGCAGGTACCTCCAACAGCAAAGAAGATGGCATTTCTATTTTGGAGATGGCAGTTTCCTTGGTAACCACAGGTTGTGTCACTAGAGTAACAGTCTGACTAGGAGCTAAATGTTTTTTGAAAATAGGAAAAAAGAAGAAAAAGAAAATTAGAAACACAAGCTAAAGAGTGAATTTAAATAACAATTGATTTTAATTGAAAGGCAACAATTTGAGACCATTATTTATGACATTATGTCTGTTTATAACAATGTGGATACTTTGTAAAATAATACATCATAGGAAATACAAAGATAAACTTTTCTTCAATACATATTTAATAATCTTTCAAAATGATAAACTTATTCTCATACCTGGACAAATAATTGGTAAACAAAAGTATTCAGACTTTCCAGGTGAATAAGATTTACCTTCCTTTTTTCATTCAAAGAAAAAAAGGAAAAACAAAAGACTGGATAAGATCTTATTTCTGACTAATAATTTCCTTTATAAGTAGTAAATTACTTTGGAGAAAGACCCCAGGGAAATCAAAGTCAATGAAATGTTCTTGTCTTAGCTCTGTATTTTATTTTGGGAACAGTTAATCTTATGTTTTTCTTTTCTTCTAGATTGGTAATAAAGTGACTAGCAGTGAAGAAAAACCGAAGTACATTATTTTTGGAAAATGAGAGTTAGTGAAGTTTCTGTTTGTACAGGAAATACTGCTTTAAGGTTAGTAAGAAATCTTAATATTAATAGTGTTGAACTTCGCAGTGTAAGATAGCACCTGGTAATGGTCAAGATCTGACATCCTGGGGTGAAAAGACCAGGGAAAGAATCTTGCTCTCTGTCTTAGGAACTCTAGAACCTTGGCTGTTATTTAACCTCTTCAAGTTTCAGGTTTTCATCTCAGTAAAGGAGGAATAATAACAGGATAATATCACAGGACCAGTTCTGTGGATTCAATTACTAATATAAAAGATGAACATACAATGATGCCAGAAACAGAACATCATCATTACAACAGCATATTAGCACAGTGCCTGACACTAGTAGGTAATCAATAATGCTGTTACTATTTTTATAAACACCTGGTTAATAGAAAACGAAAACACTCCACAAAGGAACATGGTGAGAAATTGGAGATAAAGTATGGTAACCTGGAATATTAGGAAAAATAGAGGTCTATTGTGCAACCCTGTTTTGACTGAAATGAGTTGAACTTGACTGGTATGAAATGATACTAAATAACAACACATGGCTGTGTTATAGGAGAAGCATGGTGGAAAGGAGGATGGAGGCTAGCTGATAGACAATGATGTCAAGAGCTTAATATAACCAGGACACCAGCAATGAAGAAATATCAGGTTATGAAATTCAGAAGGGAGGTTTTCAGGGAAAACTGCAAAAGACATCTCAGTTGGAGACCTCGGAGGCATGGACAAGGGAATTATAACAGCAACATGAAAAAAATGTGCCATATTATATTATATTTTCATTCTGAGGTGGTCATATATTAATTTTTATGTTTGACTTACGTTTTGTACTGTTTTTGGTAACAGGGATTGAACCCAGGGGCAGTTAACCACTGAGTGACATCCCCAACACTTTTTAGTTTTTATTTTGAGACAGGGTCATTCTAAATTGCTTAGGTCCTGACTAACTTATTGAGAATGGCCTCAAACTTGTGATCCTCCTGCCTTAGCTTCCTAAACTTCTGGGATTACAGGTGTGCACCACCATGTCCAGCCTGTTTGAACTTTTAAGATTATCTCTTCATTTGCCAGCTGTGGTGGCACACACCTGTAATTCCAGCAGCTCAGGTAGTTGAGGAGGAGGATAGTACGTTCAAAGTCAGCCTCAGCAACTTAGTGAGGCTGTAATCAACCTAGTGAGATCCTGTCTCAAAATAAAAAGGGTTGGGGATGTGGCTGAGTGGTTAAATGTCCTTGGTATCAATCCCCTGCACCTCCCACCCCCCAAAAATTGTCTCCTCATTAGAGAAGATGAGGGATGAAGGAATATTTCTCGTTTCTTGAACTTCTTAGATACCAAAGTCTTGTACAGATGGAAGAGCTAATCTTGAACAAGGCAGAAATAAAAGTGTTTGAGATGTCAAAAATCAAAATCCAATGCCAAAAAGTAATGATTGAAAGAAAATAACACTGAGGAGATAAAGAAGAAATGTTATTTCTTAAAGCTATCTCATTACTCTGAGGCTCTTTCTAGAAAAAAAGAAACACAATCTAAAGCAGAAATAACATTTTGTGATCCACCGTTTAGGAGAACTGTGCACAGGAGCAAACAAGGTCTAGAAACCTTTAAAGGGATTCCAGCAGAGGAGCTGAATCCCTGGAGAGTATGCATTGGGTAGGACTGAAAGGAGAGATAAATTAAATATCACTGTAGGAACTCACTGCAGAACACTAGGCTGACTGGAAAACATGGACAAATTATTCCTAAATAGATGCACAATGGATACCCAGGCAATGTTAAGCTGATTGGGAATATTTCAAGGTTATGTAAGTGTCCTACAATGCTTCTTTTTTTCTTTTTAACTTGACTTATTGAAAATTTAACCCTCAAATGAGAAGTGGAAGAGAGACTTTTTTTTTCTCCTTTAGACTTACATCAGACCAACAAAGAAGTATTTAATGAAGTGGAAATGATTATGTCATCTTAAATTTGAATATAGTGAAGGATGAGGATGCAAAGAATTATCAGACTTCAATGCAAAGACTACTGTGTTCTTTTGAAAAAAAAGTCTATTTAGTCAATGGATTAAGACTCAAAAAGTGAAAATGATATAAGACAATTAAAACATTTTAAGAAGGGACTAGGAATAATATCATAAAATTCTCTGAGCAAAAGGGAACAAGTATCTATTTATTTATTGGTTCTTTTTAGTTATACACCACAGAAGAATCCATTCTAACATAATTATACAAGTATGGAATATATCTTCTAATTCAGTCCCCAGTACCTCTTCTTCCTCTTCCCTTTCCTCACTCCCTGCTCCCTTTCTTCTACTGATCTTTCTGCCATTTACCCATAGTTTTTGAAAAATATGATTTCTTGTGGATGCACATGGTGTAACATAGATTGAGAGGTCATGTAATTAAACTGTCTATCATTTTTGGTCTCTATCGCCATCTGAGAACATCTTTACACTGGTGGAAATGGAGGGGGAACCATTCTCTTGTGCACTGCTCTATCCCTTGCATTTCACTCAGGTCCTATATAGTAGGTACCTGTTGATGTCCTCTGAATAAATGAATGAAATCTTTTTAAAAAAATCTATACACAGTAAGGTCTTCAGTAAACTTAGAAGTCTTCTGTCTACCATGAATCTGGAAGTTATCAAATAAGAATTATTTCTAGAACATATATATCTAAGCTCTTGCAATTTAGATTGTTTTAGTTATTTTTAGAACAAGAAAATAATAAAGGAACTAGAGTCACTGCTTCGAGAAGATAATGGAGGGTCAAGTATTTAATAGAACAAATAAAACTAGTTAATTCTTCTCATCATGCCCACTTTTCTGTAAAAAGGGACAAAGCAGGACAGAACCCTGGATCAGGAAGTACAATGCCAAACAGACTTTCAAGTTCAGATTGTTGGATTTAAATATTTGCTCTGCCATGTCTTAGCTGTGTAACCTTAGGCTGGTTATTTAACCATTCAGAATCTTCATTTACTTCTCTGTAAAATAATGAGTACAATAGTACTTTCTTCATGAACAGTAGTTTTTACCATTTCCTAGATATACAACCTTGAATAAACAATCTATCCTGAGATTAGAGGCATATTATTTTATGAGAGTGAGATTTTTTTTAATTATCAAGAAAAGTACAAATCTTTTAAAGTCATATGGAAAAGTACATTTTCACATGATTCAATAAAAGGAAAGTATCTTTTTCTTGTCAACATTTGAAATACTAATAGAAACCAGTAAAGAATTTGGCTGAGAAAAGATACTCCTTTATTTAAAATGCTTACTTTCTCCTTCATCCATGTTCCCATGGCAACTCATTTATCCCTTAATCATAGCATGTACAAGGTCACACTTTAAAATGCTGGGATTTCACCTGAGCTCCTATCTCCCCAGCTGGTCCACACCAACATCTCCTTTCCAGCCTCATGGCTCAGTTCAAGATCAGGGCATGAGAGCGGAAGTTATGTCTCTGAGATCTGGATCACATTTCTTTGTCCACAGGTGGGCTGCAGTGTGATGTTGGGCTTTCCTGATCACCTTTGAAATTGCTTCAACAATTTTAGCTTCCAAACACTTCTGATATTTGTTATGTTATGTTTAATAAACTTATTAGAAAATCTTATTAAAGAAAGAAAAGAAAGTCAGGTAAAGGAAATATTGTAGAGTTTATTTTGCTGGTGGCACAGGTCAAGTTATTCCAACTCCAGGGGTTCACTGATCAACCCAGCATAGGTGGATGATTTAAACAGGGACTGAGCATCCTCTGGGATATGACTTTCAGCCTTGGCCCTACAGTTATCTTTTGGTACGGGATTACAGCATGCTTGCTAAACTGAATACCTCAGAGCCTCAGTCTTAACCTATGTAACAGTACTTTAGCAGTGAGAATAGTACTGATCTCATGGAATAGTTTGAAAGATTTTATGACATCATACATGCAGTTTACATTCTAGTATTGCTGTGAGAGTAGGTACCATGTGTGGATATTTTTTCTTCCTTATTTTCCTTTACTGCTCTTTCAACATTTATTGACTCCTCATTTTCTCCTTTCTCATACTTCAGCTTCATATCCCTCCATTCTCCCCAGGTTCCCCCATGCCTCAATTTCTATTCTGCATTTTCCAATTAGCACAGGCCAATTCACACTTTTGTGTCTTCTTGTATATTCTCTATGCTTTTTGAAAGCTTTTCTCTCCCTTTTCCAAGAATTATTTCCTATTCAAATCCTATTTCTAAATTTCTGTGCACTTTGGAAGACCATAATAAGTGTGTAACTATAAAGACTCCACAAGGAATAGAATTATAACATTCTTTTGGGTTGTAAACACTTTACAGTCTTTAACATTTTCTTACTTAAAATCTATTTACCACTAGGAAGAAAAATGTTTTACACCACTATTAGATTTTAGCGTTGGTTGGTTGGTTTGTGGTTGAAATAAACTTTATTGTATACATTTAAGGTATACAACATGATGTTAAGGGAATAGATAGATATATATTTTTATGATCTGCATAAAATATATGTGATAAAAATAAAAGGATAGAAGTATATACATACTATCTTAGTGAAGCAAATTAACATATTCATCATCTCAGTTATCCTTTTTTCACAAGAGCAGCTAAAATATATTCATTTAGCATGAATCCCATGTATAGTACAATTTAATTACCTAATAGTCCTCATGTTGTGTATTCTATCTATAGACTAATATATAGATCCTACATATCTGCTACTTTGTATAATTTGACTTACATCTTCCATTTCTCCTACCTCCACTCTGATAATCACTATTGTGTTTTATTCTCTATTTCTGGAGAGTTAATTTTTTAAAAAATTTCCACACGAGCCCAGGAAATAATTTTCTTTCTGTGTCTGGCTTACTTCACTTAGTATAATGTTCTTCAGGTTTATTGATGTGGTGAATGGCAAGACCACATTATGCTTTGGGGCAAAATAATAAATATCTCATTGTATATATGTATTACAGTTTCCTTGTTCATTTGGTTATTGATGGATACTTAAGGTATTTCCATTTTGGGTTATTATGAATAATGCAACAATAAGCATGTGAGTGCAAATGTTATTCTGAGATACTGATTTCATTTTCTTTAGCTATATACTCAGTTGTGTGATTGCTGGATCATATGGTGGTTTTGAGGAACCACTATATTATTTTTCATAATGCCTATATCAATCTATAATCCTGCAAATAATGTACAATGGTCTCCTTTTCTTCACCTCCTTGCCAACACTTATTATCTCTGAATTTTTTAAAAAATAAGAGTCATTCTAGAAGGAGTGACGTGGTATTTCATAGTGGTTTACATTATTAATGAGGATTAGCACCTTTTCATTTGATGCCTTCTTTTAAGAAATGTCTATTCAGGTCTCTTGCATATTTTAAATCAGGTTGTTTCTTCAGTATTGAGTAATATGAGTTCTTTATAAATTTTGGATATTAACCCCTTATCAGACATATATACATATATATATATATATATATATATATATACACACAAATATATACATATATATAGTATGCACACATTTACCCAATCCACAGGCTGATATTTAATGTTGTTTCCTTTGCTGTGCTGAAGCTTTTTAGTTTGATGTAGTCTTATTAATTTTTACTTTCTTGGCCTGAGTTTTGATGTAATATCCAAAAATTCATTGCCAAAACCAATGTCCAGGAACTTTCCCCCTATGCTCTCTTCTAGTTTTATAGTCTTATATTTAGGTCTTTTATCCATTTGAGTTGATTTTTGTATACAGTATGTGGTAAGTGTCTAACTTCATGCTTTTAAATGAGAAACTTCCATTTACTAAAGAGACTATTCTTTCCCCCATGAGTGTTTATTTTATATGTGTCTAGAGAATAACTGATAGTAATTGAGAGTTAAATTCTAAAGTCAGAAACCTTGGTTCTCAAGGAGTAATTTCATAACAAAGTAGAAAGAGGCTTAATCTCCATCTACTTTACACATTTTATTAGGGCCAATTTCTGTTTAGAAAAGCACTATTTAATGTTTTATTTTTCTAAAAAAAAAAAAAAAAAAAAAAAAAAAAAACCTCTTGCCCTGAAATCCACACATATATGTATATATATTTTTCCAAGTAAATGTTTCAAAGGAGAAATTTTTAGGTTCTTAGAACATTGATCTTGAAGATGGCGGACTAGAGGGCGGCTGCATTTCATGTTGCTCCAGGATGCAGGATTCAAAAGAGGAGATAGTGAGAGACTTGGGACCAACTCAAAGCCGCTGGGTGAGTCTCTCTCGTTGGGGAGGCATCCCGGATGGGGCGGTAGCCCCGGAATACAGGGAACTTTGTGAAGTGGAGTTGCTCTGCGAGACGCCCCTCCCCCCTGCTGAGCGGTAAACACGGACACCTGGGAACATTGTAGAGGAGGCGGCTCAGCACAGCTCTTGGACTTGGAGCAACCACTGGGGCTCCGGGCGGCTGCCTGAGGAGGAGCTGCGTGGCGAGCTGTTTGGACTCAGAGAGACCACTTCTGAACACTGGGGGGTTGCCCAGAGGAAGAGGAGGAGCACGGCGGGTCGCTTGGTCTAGGAGTGACTGCATCAGAGCTGCGGGCAGTTGCCAGAGGAGGAGGTGAGTGGTGAGTTGTTTGGACTCAAAGCGACTGCTCCTGAACACCGGTGGCCTGCCTGGAGGAGGAGCGCGGTGGGTCGCTTGGTCTCCGAGCGACCGCTCCTGAACACCCGGGGGGCTATTCCGAGGAGGAGGAGGAACAGGGCGGGTCACTTGGACTTGGAGTGACTGCCTAGGGCTACAGGTGGTTGTTGGGAGGAGGAGACACGAAGTGAGTTGCTTGGACTCCTAGTGACTGCGTCGGAACACCGGGCAGCTGTCCGGAGGAAGAGGTGTGTGGCAGGTCTCTGGGTCTCAGAGCTATTGTACAGGGCTCCAGGTGGCGGCTCAGAGGAGGGGCCGCATAGCCAGGCGATTAGGTGCAGAGCAGGGTCCCAGGACCTAGGCAGCTTCTTGCTGGAAGAGCCGCACAGAGACACGCCTAGGGGCAGAGCGAAGTTTCCAGGACTGCGGGCAGATTCTCAGAGGAGGGGCAGCCTAAGGAGACTTGTCTGTGAAGGATGAGGCTCCCAGGCCCAGGAGGTAGGTCCGGGCCCCTGGGAACATTGCAGAGGAAGACAACTCAGCCCAGGTGGTAGTTGTAGATTGAGGGGAACCTCTAGGAGGGGAACTGACCAGCGAGACCTCCCTACCGGGTGAGTCTTCCCTGCCGGGTGAGGTTTTCCCACAAGGACGGTAAAACCAGGCACAAACAGGCCTTGCCTCAGCCTGCAGCCTAGTTCCCCTTTGGATGACCATTGGTCAACAAGTAGAGGCACCTCTGCCCACTATGAGGGAATATACGCCACCTGAGGGTCACCACCCCTAGAGAGGCAGCTTCCTTGTGGAGCACCTCATTATCAACTTCCTCTAAGACGTCAGGCTACTGAAGGATAAGAGGGGACATACTAGCAATTTTTGGGGACATTATAAGTCAATAGAGGAAATCTGCAATATCTTAATAATCCACTGATTCCTGAGCATTATGAGAAAACAAGGGAAGAAAATGCCCCAAACAAATCTAGATGTTACATCAATAAAATCCAATGACAGCATGGCAGAAGAAATGACAGAAAGGGAGTTCAGAATGTACATAATTAAAATGATAAGGGAAGCAAACGATGAGATGAAAGAGCAAATGCAGGCATTGAATGATCACACCAATCGACAGTTAAAAGAGCAAATACAGGAAGCAAAAGATCATTTCAATAAAGAGTTAGAGATATTGAAAAAAAACAAACAGAAATCCTTGAAATGAAGGAAACAATAAACCAAATTAAGAACTCCATAGAAAGCACAACCAATAGGATAGAACACCTGGAAGACAGAACCTCAGATATTGAAGACAAAATATTTAACCTTGAAAACAAAGTTGAACAAACAGAGAAGATGGTAAGAAATCATGAAGAGAATCTCCAAGAACTATATGATATCATGAAAAGGCCAAATTTAAGAATTATTGGGATTGAGGAAGGCTTAGAGAAACAAACCAAAGGAATGAACATTCTATTCAATGAAATAATATCAGAACATTTCCCAAATCTGAAGAATGAAATGTAAAATCAAGTTCAAGAGGTTTATAGGACTCCAAATACACAAAATTACAACAGACCCACACCAAGGCACATTATAATGAAAATACCTAACATACAAAATAAAGACAGAATTTTAAAGGCTATGAGAGAAAAGAACCAAATTACCTTCAGGGGGAAACCAATACGGATATCAGCAGATTTTTCAATCCAGACCCTAAACGCTAGAAGGGCCTGGAACAACATTTTTCAAGCTCTGAAAGAAAATGGATGCCAACCAAGAATCTTATACCCAGCAAAACTTACCTTCAAATTTGACGATGAAATAAAATCATTCCATGATAAACAAAAGCTAAAAGAATTTACAAAAAGAAAGCCAGCATTACAGAACATTCTCAGCAAAATATTCCATGAAAAAAAACAAAGAAGCAAATCAGCAAAGGGAGGAATTATCCTAAAGGAACTGTCAAATAAAGGAGGAAGCAAGTTGTGTCAAAAAATAAATAAATAAATAAAATTTTAAAAATGAACCAAATGACCGGGAATACAAATCATATCTCAATAATAACCCTGAATGTTAATGGCCTGAATTCATCAATCAAAAGACATAGACTGGCAGATTGGATTAAAAAGAAAGATCCAACAATATGTTGCCTGCAAGAGACTCACCTCATAGAAAGAGATACCCATAGACTAAAGGTGAAAGGATGGGGAAAAATATACCATGCACATGGACTCAGCAAAGAAGCTGGAGTATCCATCCTCATTTCAGATAATGTGGACTTCAAGCCAAAGTTAGTCAGAAGGGATAAAGAAGGACATTTCATACTGCTTAAGGGAAGCATAAATCAGCAAGATATAACAATCATAAACATCTATGCCCCAAACAGTGGCTCATCCATGTATGTCAAACAAATCCTCAATTTTAGAAACCAAATAGACCATAACACAATAATACTAGGTGATTTTAACATGCCTATCTCACCACTGGACAGATCTTCCAAACAAAAATTGAACAAAGAAACCATAGATCTCAATAACACAATCTGTAATTTAGACTTAACAGACATTTATAGAATGTACCATCCAACCAAGAGCCAATACACTTTCTTCTCAGCAGCACATGGATCCTTCTCTAAAATAGACCATATATTATGCCACAAAGCTAATATTAGCAAATACAAGAAGATAGAGATACTACCTTGTATTCTATCAGATCATAATGGATTGAAGTTAGAAATAAATGAAAGAGTAAAAAACAGAAATTACTCCAACACCTGGAGACTAAACAATATGCTATTATATGATGAATGGATAACAGAAGATATTAGGAAGGAAATTAAAAAATTCTTAGAGGTAAATGAGAACAAAGAAACATCATATCAAAATCTCTGGGACACTATGAAAGCAGTACTTAGAGGAAAACTTATTTCATGGAGTGCATTAAATAAAGAAGTAAAACTCAACAAATAAACGACCTAACACTACAGCTCAAAGCCCTAGAAAAAGAACAGACCAACACCAAAAGTAGTAGAAGACAGGAAATAGTTAAACTCAGAGCTGAAATCAACGAAATTGAAACAAAATAAACAATACAAAAAATTGTCAAAATAAATAGTTGGTTCTTCAAAAAAATAAACAAAATTGATAAACCTTTAGCCACACTAACAAAGAGAAGACAAGAGAAAACCCAGATCACTAAAATTCAGAATGAACAAGGAAATATCACAACAGACACGACTGAAATACAAAACATAATTAGAAGCTATTTTGAAAATCTATACTGCAACAAAATAGAAAATTTCGAAGACATCAACAGGTTTCTAGAGACATATGAATTGCCTAAACTGAACGAGGAGGACATACACAATTTAAATAGACCAATTTCAAGTAATGAAATAGAAGAAGTCATCAAAAGCCTACCAACAAAGAAAAGTCCAGGACCAGATGGGTTCCCAGCCGAGTTCTATAAAAGCTTTAAAGAAGAGCTCATTCCAATACTTCTCAAAGTATTCCATGAAATAGAAGAGGAGGGAACCCTCCCAAACTCATTCTATGAAGCCAATATTACCCTGATACCTAAACCAGACAGAGACACATCGAGGAAAGAAAACTTCAGACCAATATCCTTAATGAACATCGACGCAAAAATTCTCAACAAAATTTTAGCAAATCGCATACAAAAACATATTAAAAAGATAGTGCACCATGATCAAGTGGGTTTCATCCCAGGGATGCAAGGTTGGTTCAACATCAGGAAATCAATAAATGTAATTCACCACATCAATAGACTTAAAGTCAAGAATCACATGATTATTTCAATAGATGCAGGAAAAGCATTTGATAAAATACAGCACCCCTTCATGCTCAAAACACTAGAAAAAATAGGGATAGTGGGAACATTCCTTAACATTGTAAAGGCTATCTATGCTAAGCCCATGGCTA
The DNA here is from genome assembly GCF_902686445.1 of Sciurus carolinensis. Taxonomy (NCBI): domain Eukaryota; kingdom Metazoa; phylum Chordata; class Mammalia; order Rodentia; family Sciuridae; genus Sciurus; species Sciurus carolinensis. The sequence goes on from NC_062232.1 coordinate 25,368,085, forward strand.
ATATCATTCTAAATGGTGAAAACTGAAAGCATTCCCCCTAAAAACTGGAACAAGGCAGGGATGCCCTCTTTCACCACTTCTTTTCAATATCGTCCTTGAAACTCTAGCCAGAGCAATTAGACAGACCAAAGAAATTAAAGGGATACAAATAGGAAAAGAAGAACTCAAACTATCCCTATTTGCTGATGATATGATTATATACTTAGAGGAACCAGGAAATTCCACCAGAAAACTTTTAGATCTCATAAGTGAATTCAGTAAAGTAGCGGGATACAAGATCAATGCACATAAATCTAATGCATTTTTATACATAAGTGATGAACCTTCAGAAAGAGAAATTAGGAAAACTACCCCATTCACAATAGCATCGAAAAAAATAAAATACTTGGGAATCAATCTCACAAAAGAGGTGAAAGACCTCTATAATGAGAACTACAGAACACTAAAGAAAGAAATTAAAGAAAACCTTAGAAGATGGAAAGATCTCCCATGTTCTTGGATAGGCAGAACTAATTATTGTCAAAATGGCCATACTACCTAAAGTGCTATACAGATTCAATGCAATTCCAATTAAAATCCCAATGACGTACCTTACAGAAATAGAGCAAGCAATTATGAAATTCATCTGGAAGAATAAAAAACCCAGAATAGCTAAAGCAATCCTTGGCAGAAAGAGTGAAGCAGGGGGTATCGCAATACCAGATCTTCAACTCTACTACAAAGCAATAGTAACAAAAACGGTATGGTATTGGTACCAAAATAGAAAGGTGGATCAATGGTACAGAATAGAGGACACGGACACAAACCCAAATAAATACAATTTTCTCATACTAGACAAAGGGGCCAAAAATATGCAATGGAGAAAAGATAGCCTCTTCAACAACTGGTGCTGGGAGAATTGGAAATCCATATGCAACAGAATGAAACTAAACCCATATCTCTCACCATGCACGAAACTAAACTCAAAATGGATAAAGGACCTCGGAATCAGACCAGAGACCTTGCGTCTTATAGAAGAAAAAGTAGGTCCAGAGCTTCAACATGTCAGCTTAGGACTAGACTTCCTCAACAGGACTCCCATAGCACAAGAAATAAAAGCAAGAATCAATAACTGGGATAGATTCAAACTAAAAAGCTTTCTCTCAGCAAAGGAAACTATCAGCAACGTGAAGAAAGAGCCTACAGAGTGGGAGAAAATCTTTGCCAATCATACTTCAGATAGAGCACTAATCTCCAGAATCTATAAAGAACTCAAAAAACTCTACACCAAGAATGCAAATAATCCAATCGATAAATGGGCCAAGGAAATGAATAGACACTTCACAGAAGAAGATGTACAAGCAATCAGCAAACATATGGAAAAATGTTCAACATCTCTAGTAATAAGAGAAATGCAAATCAAAACCACCCTAAGATTCCATCTCACCCCAATTAGAATGGCGATTATCAAGAATATAAGCAACAACAGGTGTTGACGAGGATGTGGGGAGCAAGGTACACTCACACATTGCTGGTGGGGCTGCAAATTAGTGCAGCCACTCTGGAAAGCAGTTTGGAGACTCCTTAGAAAACTTGGAATGGAACCACCATTTGACCCAGCTCTCCCACTCCTTGGCCTATACCCAAAGAATTTAAAATCAGCATATTACAGAGATACAGCCACATCAATGTTCATAGCTGCTCAGTTCACAATAGCCAGATTGTGGAACCAACCTAGATGTCCTTCAAGTGATGAATGGATAAAGAAACTGTGATATATATATATATATATATATATATATATATATATATGTACACACACAATGTAATATTACTCAGCCATAAGGAATGATAAAATTATGGCATTTGCAGGCAAATGGATGAAATTGGAGAATATCATGCTAAGTGAGATAAGCCAATCTCAAAAATCCAAAGGAAGAATGATATCGCTAATAAGTGGATGATGACACATAATGGAGGGTGGGAGGGGTTAGTGTTAGGGTTAGAGTTAGGGTTAGGGAGGGGGGCAAGAATGGAGGAAGGAAGGACTGTATAGAGGGAAAAGAAGGGTGGGAGGGTGGGGGGGAAGGGAAAAAATAACATAATGAATCAAACAACATTACCCTATGTAAATTTATGATTACACAAATGGTATGCCTTTACTCTATGTACAAACAGAGAAACAACATGTATCCCATTTGTTTACAATTAAAAAAAAAAAAACAGCAGGTCAGCCAGGATGGTGGCTTACTCAGGTAATCCCAAAAAAAAAAAGAACATTGATCTTATTTTATTATGCATATCATACTGACTCGCACTTCATTTCTAGATAATTTTATTCTAAAGAAGTTGGGGTCCTTTCATTTCCTCTATGTCTTGTTTCTAGAAACATGTATCAATCACTTCAGTAGGTAAAGCATGGACTGGTCAGATCTGTTAAGGGGGTAGAGTGAGTGATCTTACAAAGTCTGAGCAATAGATTCTTGACTATAAGGGTCAGGAAGAGATGTACGGTTATTTCAAGGGAGTTTTCACTTAACTCCATACTTTAAAACATAGAGGATTTTTGAGAGTTCTTGAACCTGTAATCTTATTCAAGTAAGAAGTTAAAATACATAAATTACTACTTGAAATTGTTAAAAAAATGTTCTAGGATCAGTCTCCAATTCCCCTCCCTAACAAGCATGAGAAATGGTTTCCTCATGAACCATCAGGAATCCTTTTCTCCATGCCACATTTAATTTTTCCTTATAGTCTGATCAGTTTGACTGGACATCTACCCCTTGTCTTAGGCCCATGTCTGGGGTCACAAGGAATTGGCACTGGGATTGGATGCTTCACATCTCAGTTTCTATAACCACTGTGGAAATCAAGTGTATTATTTTTAAGTCCATTGGAGAAAAAGTCTCTTCCTGCATAGGATCCGAACAAGAATAGTCTTTTTGATATCATGCCATTAACTGTCACTCCTTCAAGGAACAGACATTGATGTCCTTCTTGCTCTGCCACTTCATGCCAGAAGCATATGTATAACAATACATACAATCAAACCAGCCAGAGAAATGTACACATTGTGTGTGTGTGTGTGTGTGTGTGTGTGTGTGTGTGTGTGTGTGTAAAGAGAGAGAATGCAAGAGAGAGCTTGTTTGGATAGTCTGATTATTAATGATTTTAGCATATTCATACATTTGTTAGAATATGAAAATGCCTACCAAAATTGTGGTTTTCCATCCATAGTTGAACAGACAGAAAGTCAAGCTCAAAACAGATAAAATGAATTAACTTAGGCACATCAGAATAGTAGCATGAATACCAGTAGGTGACATACACTATTGCAAACCACAACTTTGCTCTGAGTATTTTGTTAATTAAAAGGTGTTGACTTTAGGAAGGAAATCTTATTTTTTCAAAAGTGTTTGAAGTACATTTCTCTAGTCTAAAATTTTAATTGGTTTCAGGGATACATGATTAGTCAGACTAACAGCTTTACTTAGAGCTTTAAAGAAGCTACTAAATCTTTAAAACACACACACACATACAATGTGTATGGCACATTTCCTTTGAAGCAGTCACACAGTTTTTCTGTAATTCACAGGTCTTTCGTTGATAAGAATGCAAGAAGCACATATTCTATTCCTAGTTTTATTTTATTAATATGGGTAACTTTTGTTGTTTTTTTACTTTTCTATATGAAAAATAAGTCACCTTACTAAATGGTAAGTTATTGGACTCATATTAACTATTATATGAGGTAATATCAAAAAGTGCTATTGAATATTCCTTTCTCCTCACTATTCCATGTCAACAGAAGACAGCAAAGATATATGTGGTTAAATTGCATTACTGTTTATTACTATGGGGCATAGGAAAGATAGTTACTTCCATTTCATCAATAGATAAAATAACAGCAACATTTGGGGAAATATTCTTTCTGAATATTTGAAAGGATGACATGTGGCTTAATGAAATATGTAAGAGTACTTGTTATCAAAACTAGAAATCACTGCCAGGTGCAGTGGCCCACGCCTGTAATCCCAGCGGCTTGGGAGGCTGAGACAGAAGGATCCCAGTTTCAGCAAAAGTGAGATGCTAGGCAGCAACTCAGTGTGAGACCCTCTCTCTAAATAAAATACAAAAAAAGGCTGGGGATGTGGCTCAGTGGTCCAGTGCCCCTGAATTCAATCCCTAATATCCCCTCCCCCCAAAAAAATACTAGAAATCACATCTGGATTCTTGCTTGCAGGAGAGGAAGAACCTCACTTTTTCCCTCTAAACATTTGTAGTCTGTACACATACACTAAAAAATTAGAAACAAATGTTATAAACACATTTATTTTGTCTCCATTTTCCCATCATTCTAAAGAGTAAATAAATCATACTCAAATATCATCAATTGACATTTTAGTACAATAAGTACTTGTGCTATATGTGAACAAGGCCTAGAGAACTAGAACTTAAGGACTCATGATACTATTTCTTGATTTTAGAGGAAAATTTGTTTGATGTGGGAGTCATGGAATTTTAAAGTTCAGTGATGCTACCTTTCTCACTTTTTCAATTTATACTTTCCCACTTCCTAGGAATGTAATGTAAATAAGATATATTTATTGTACTTAGAAGGAAGAGTTTACAACCAACACTACCACAGCCACCATTATTTACTCAGAGATCTCTTTGTGCTAGGCAAGGTTCTTGATACACGCTGTTTTATTTAATTTTTATTAACTTTCAGAATAAGGATTACCATCCTCATTTTATCAAAAGGCAAAGTTACTTGTATTGGATATAATATTAACAAGTGACAAATGCCAAACTAGTGTGATTAACCACTAAACATAACCCAAGAATCATCTAATCATTGGGAACCTTTCCTATTGTTCCACTCAATATGCAGGAATTATTAACCACTCAAATACTTTGATGTGGTGAGTTATAGGTTTCTAATACATTGTACTGAAAAATATGTCTGACATTATTTCTAATTTGAGAGAGAATATTGCTTGATCTATACCTAAAATATGGATTGTAATAATTGAGTGCATTCAGCTTCTTTCCACAACTTAAGTATTATTTTTGAGAACTATCTCCAATATGACTTCAAAAATCCATCCTTCCTTCACTAATTTGAAGAAACAATCCTTCCATTTATATTTTTTAGTTTCCTTCTTCTAATTGTTATCCCATAACTCACATTATATGAATTCATCCTACATGAAGTGAAAATCAGTGTTTTTCAACCTTAGCAGTATTGACATTTTGGTCTTGATAATTCTTTGTTCTGAGTAGTTGTCCTGTTCATTGTAGGATAAGTATTATTTTTGACCATTTGAATCTAGAGCACCTCTAAATTTTGGCAACCAAAAATGTATCCAAATATTACTAAATGCCCTGACATGATAAAAGTTGCTCCTGGTTAAGAATTAACTAATTAACCCACACTGAGGTTGAATGCCCCCACACCGTGGATGGATGCCCGCCTCCACACCAAAGAAAGAGGCCAGTAGCTGAGCCTGCTCGCCTGCCCCCTACTGCTGAGGGACACTGTACTTGCCTCTGTGCTGACTCAGCACACCCTCGCTGGGGCTCTCCAGCTTCTTTGGAGGTTAGTGCAGGCATTTTGAATTATTCCTGAGGGCATGGCCATCATCATTGGAAGGGCGACTCCCTTCCTGAGACACCTACAGGAGACTAGAGGCCCTTTGACAGGTACCTCTATTTACTCACTTACATCCTACACCCTTCCCCATCCTCTTGTTCACAACCAGAAATACTGTAAGTAGTAATTGAACTCATCCTGTTCATTACAATAATGTTAAAGTCTTTATAAGGGCTATCTGGTTCAGGGCTACATTTTCTCTGTATTGGGTACTACTGGTATTGATCTCCCCTTCAAAGGAGAGGTAGTGGAAAACTGAAGGGTCATAATAAGCCTGCAGGGTTATTTGGTATCTCTGATCTTCACTGCTAGAGGGGAATACATAGAAACAATATGAAAAAACAGGGGAAGAAAGTGTACCTAACAAACCAAGATGCTATTGTGATGCTATTATGATAGAATCCAATGACAGCATGGAAGTAGAAATGACAGAAATAGAGTTTAGAATCTGCCTAATTAAAATGGTCTATGAAGCAAAAGACGAGATAAGAGAGCAAATGCAGGCAATGTATGAACATTCCAGTAGACAGTTAAAAGATCAAATGCAGGAAGCAAAAGAACACTTCAATGTAGAGATAGAAATTCTGAAAAAAAACCAAACAGAAATACTTGAAATGAAAGAAACGATAAAACAAATTAAAAACTCAATAGAAAGTATCACCAACAGAACAGATCTCATGGAAGACAGAATCTCAGACAATGAAAACAAAATATTTAATCTTGAAAATAAAGTTGAACAAACTGAGAAGATGTTAAGAAGTCATGAATGGAACCTCCAAGAACTATGGGATATTATGAAAAGACCAAATTTAAGAATTATTGGGATTGAGGAAGGCACAGAGATACAAACCAAAGGCACGAACAACCCGTTCAATGAAATAATATCAGAAAATTCCCCAAATCTGAAAAATGAAATGGAAGTCAAATACAAGAGGTTTATAGGACACCAGGTACACAAAATTACAACAGATCCACACCAAAATGCATTATAATGAAAATACCTCATATACAAAATAAAGATAGGATTTTAAAGACTGCAAGAGAAAAGTATCAGATTACATGTAAGGGGAAACCAATACAGATATCAGCAGATTTCTCAGCCCAGACTCTAAAAGCAAGAAGGGCCTGGAACAATATATTTCAATCTCTGAAAGAACATGTATGCCAACCAAGAATCCTATACCAGCAAAACTAACCTTCAGATTTGATGATGAAATAAAATCTTTCCACGATAAACAAAAGTTAAAAGAATTTACAAATAGAAAACCTGCCTTACAGAACATTCTCAGCAAAATATTTCATGAGGAGGAAGTGAAAAGCAACAATACAAGTCAGCATAGGGAGGAACTATCCTAAAGGAAAAGCCAATCAAAGGAGAAACCAAGTCAAGTTAAAAACCAAAAATAAGCCAAAATGACCAGGAATACAAATCATATCCCAATAATAACCCTGAATATCAGTAGCCTAAACTCAATAATCAAAAGACATAGACTGGCAGATTGGATTAAAAAGAAAGACCCAACAATTTGCTTCCTTCAATAGACTTATCTCATAGAAAAAGACACCCACAGACTAGAGGTGAAAGGACGGGGAAAAACATACCATGCACACGAACCCAGTAAAAAAGCAGGGGTCTCCATCCTCATATCAGATAAAGTGGACTTCAAGCCTAAGTTAGTCAGAAGGGATAAAGAAGGACATTTCATACTGCTTAAGAGAAGCATAAAACAGCAAGATATAACAATTTTAAAAATTTATGCCCCAAACAATGGAGCATCTATGTATATCAAACAAACCCTTCTCAATTTTAAGAATCAAATAGACCAAAACACATTAATAGTGGGGGACTTTAACACACCACTCTCACCACTGGATAGATCCTCCAAACAAAAACTGAACAAAGAAACTATAGAATTAAATAATATAATCAATGATATAGATTTAATGAATATTTACAGAGTATTTCATCCATCATTGAGCAAATATACTTTCTTCTCAGCAGCTCATAGATCCTTCTCCAAAATAGACCATATGCTATGCCACAAAGAAGCCATTAGTAAATACAAAAAAAATAGAGATCCTACCCTGTATCCTATCAGACCATAATGGAATGCAATTAGAAATGTACAATAAAATAACAAACAAAAACTACTCATATACCTGGAGACCAAATAACATGCCATTGAATGATGCAATGATATCAGAAGACATCAGGGAAGAAATAAAAAAAAATTCTTAGAGGTAAATGAGAACAATGATACAACATATCAAAATCTCTGGGACACTCTGAAAGCAGTACTAAGAGGAAAGTTCATTGCATTGAGCTCATATATTAAAAAAAAAGTCAACAACTAAATGACCTAACATTACATCTCAAAGTCCTAGAAAAAGAAGAACAGATCAACACCAAAAATAGAAGATAGGAAATAATTAAAATCAGAACTGAAATCAACGAAATTTAAACGAGAAACAATTCAAAAAATTGACAAAACAAAAAGTTGGTACTTTGAAAAAGTAAACGAAACTGATAAACTCCTAGCCACACTAATGAAGAGGAGAGAGAAACTCAAATTACTAGAATTCATGATGAAAAAGGAAAGATCATGACAAACACCAGTGAAATACATAACGTAATTAGAAGCTACTTTGAAAATCTACACTCCAACAAATGAGAAAATATCGAAGACATTGACAAATTTTAGAGACGTATGATCCTCCCAAACTGAATCAGGAAGATGTACACAATCTAAACAGATCAATTTCAAGCACCAAAATAGAAGAAGCCTTCAAAAGCCTACCAACCAAGAAAAGCCCAGGACCAGATGGATTCTCAGCTGAATTCTAAGACCTTTAAAGAAGAACTGATACCAATACTCCTCAAAGTCTTCCAGGAAATATAAAAGGAGGGAACCCTTCCAAATTCATTCTATGAATACATTCACTCTGTTACCAAAACCAGACAAAGACACATCAAGGAAAGAAAATTTAGACCAATATCTCTGATGAACATAGATGCAAAAATCCTTAACAAAATACTGGCAAATGGCATACAAAAATATATTAAAAAGAGAGTGCACCATGATCAAGTAGGGTTTATCCCAGGGATGCAAGGTTGGTTCAACATCCGGAAATCAATAAATGTAATTCATCATATCAATAGGCTTAAAATTAAGAATCACAAGATTATTTCAATACATGCTGAGAAAGCGTTTGATAAAATACAGCACCCCTTCATACTTAAAACACTAGAAAAAATACGAATAGTAGGAACATACCTCAACATTGTAAAGGCCATCTATGCTAAGCCCATGGCCAATATCATTCTTAATGGAGAAAAACTGAAAGCATTCCCTCTAAAAACTGCAATAAGACAGGGATGCCCTCTTTCACCACTTCTATTCAACATTGTCCTTGAAACACTTGCCAGAGGAATTAGAAAGACCAAAGAAATTAAAGGGATACAAATAGGAAAAGAAGAACTAAAGCTGTCACTATTTGCTGATGAAATGATCCTATATTTAGAAGATCCAAAAAACTCCAATAGAAAGCTTCTAGAACTAGTAAATGAATTCAGCAAAGTAGCAGGATATAAAATCAATATGTGCAAATCTAATGCATTTCTATTCTTAAGTGATGAATCCTCTGAAAGAGAAATTAGGAAAACCACTCCGTTCACAATAGCCTCAAAAAAATAAAATACTTGGGAATTAATCTAACAAAAGAGGTGAAAGACCTCTACAATGAAAACTACAGAACATTAAAGAAAGAAATTGAAGAAAACCTTTGAAGATGGAAAGATCTCCCACGTTCTTGGATAGGCAGAATTAACATTGTCTAAATGGCCATTCTACCAAAGGCGGTATACAGATTCAATGCAATTCCAATTAAAATCCCAATGACATTCCTCATAGAAATAGAGAAAGCAATCATGAACTTCATCTGGAAGAACAATAGACCTCGAATAGCCAAAACAATCCTGAGTAGAAAAAGTGAAACAGGAGGTATCACAATACCTGGCATTAAACTAGACTACAGAGCAATAGTAACAAAAACAGTATGGTATTGGCACCAAAATAGACAGGCAGACCAATGGTACAGAATAGAAAACAGAGAGACAAATGTTTAGCACCATAAAAAGTTCCAGAATTAAAGAATTTATTCTGGTTTTCATTTGTTTGTATTTCATAAAGTTGGTTCCACTTAAATATTACTGAGTATATTCTTCAGGTTGAACATGAACAAAATGATGTATGCACATTCTCTACAAATACAGTCTGAGTCTTCTATTTAGAATTTTATCATATTTTCAATCTAGAGATTCATTACATTGAATAAAGACAGAAGAACCATTTGCTGCAATGTAAATGAAGGTGTATTAAATAGTATAAATGTAGATTCTTTTGGACTAAATTCATAATAATATTTATTCTGAAATTTGTACATCATAAAATGATTTATTAGTCACTTTCTCTATTGGCTCATCACTGTCCCACTCTGGTATGGATAGGAAGAGCATCATTACTACCAATTTGTAGAACAGGAAAACAAAATTTGTATAAATTAAAATATTTTCCCCAGATTAACATATAGTAAATTAGATAAAAGCTTCTGAGCAATCTGTATTTTAAAAAGAAAGGCTCTGAGGTGAGTTATCTATAAAGAATTGACGAGAAACAACCTTATTTTAAAATGAACAAATAACTTGAGTAGACATTTCTCCAAAGAAGATATACAAATGGCCAAAAAAAAAAATCTCCAAAGGTACTTAACATCACTAATTATCAGAGAAATTAAAATCAAAACCACAATGAAATGTTACCTCACACTCATTAGCATGACCACTATAAGGAAACAAAACCCCACAGAATCACAGAAGAGCAAACATTGGTGAGGATATGGAAAATTTGAACCCCTGTGCACTGCTATGGAATACAGTATTGAAGTTCATCAAAGTAATAGAAATAGAATTACCATATGATCCAACAATCCTACTTTTGGTTATATATTCAAAAGAATTGAAAACAGGGTCTTGAAGAGGTAGGTACACACTCATATTTATTGTAACATATTTCTCAATTGTCAAGAAACTGCAGTAACCTAAACCTTAATTGATGGCTAAATGGATAAAAAAATGTGGTCTATATATACAATGTAAAATTATTTACCTTTAAAAGAAGGAAATCCTTTCATATACTACAACATGAGTATACCTTGAAGACATTGTACTAAAGGAAATAAGCCAATCACAAAAAGACAAATACCACGTGATTCTACTTATACAGGGTATTTAAAGTAGTTAAACTCTTAGAAAGTAGAATGTTAATTCTACTGGGGGGTTGGGGGGAAAGGGGAAAAGAGGGAGCTGTTCAATGGTATAGTTTCAATTTTGCAAGATGAAAAAGTTCTAGAGATCTCTCACATGACAAGGTACACATAGTTAGCACTACTGTACTAAACACTTAAAAATTAAGCTGGTAAATTTTATGTCATGTGTTTTGAACTATAATTAAAGAAAGAAGAAGAGGAAAAAAGAGAATTTGTGGATGACAAAAAGTGTTAGCTTCTTTCTCTCCTTTCTGGGTTAAGGAGATTTAAAAGAGATCCTTGAATACCATAATCTCATTCTATAAATCACTGTGGTTCTGATATATTATGGCCCAGTGAAAAATGACCAATTTATTTCATGTCTTTAGCACTACTTTGTACCTTTCCCAAAATTTGTGGGGTAAGCAGAATATGCCAATACCTCTCTGTAGTGAATACTGTGGGTCTTTATCAAGATCCTCTCCTGGAGCTTATGGATCACACTCAGATGACAAGAAAAATGACTACTGGTAGATCATAGTTACATCTCTTCCTTGGACCTGCTCTTGGTTAGTGCAGGGATACAAGTTCCAGCTCACTTGCTTCAATTTGGGAAAGATTTTAAAGAACCATACTCACTCCAGGGCTCCCTGTCACATTGGCAGAAGCCTCAATAGTAATGGTAGTGTGCATCAGTCTTTCCTTCTGCCCAGTACTGACTTCCTCACATCCTTACAGGTGGATCTGCCCAAAGTGCTTCCCAATAAACGTGGACAACTTGCCTTGGACACCATTTATAAAACTCCATCCCTTTGGTCTGTTTATAAAATAGTTTCTATACATAAAAGTAACATGATGGTTCCAGTAAATAAATCCTAGAATATTATTACTTAAAATTAATTATTTATTGGTATAATGTTAGGTAATTCAATATTTAATTGAATGGCCTAGAAAATTTCAGAAAAATATGCAGAGGATTGGTAGCATATTTGCTTAGAAAGCAGGGTTTAGAAAGCAGTTTTATAGTCCTTGGTTATACATCTGTTTCAATTCATCATCTGAGTTGCTCTTTCTTAAGTCAAATCTGAACATATCCTGTAACTAAAACGCCTAAGAGTTTGACAACTCTAAATAGTGAAGTCTTGAACTCTGTCTCCATAATGACATTGGAAATGCAATCCCTATCTTGTGTTGATTTTAAGGGATTGTGTTGGACTAAGCTTGACTTTTCAAGTTCTGGGTCAGTAAACACATTATGAACTGTAGGAATGGAATATGTATTCACTGAAGTAGTGAAACTAGCTACATCAGAATCAATTTGTTTTCATTTAACTTGCAGAGAAGCACAAAATGCCTACAAGTGCAAGAACTACCATCTATATAACAGAAACCAAAACCAGGGGTAGAAAACAAGTTAAGACTTAAGGAAAATTGTTACAAGGGAAAATAAAGATCATGTTTGTTTCCTTAAGGCATGCCTACCAAACCACCTCAAATTCCATATGAAACTAGGAGAGTTAATCATAAATACATTGTTTCAATGAATGGAACATTACATGACAGTTTTGATACACATATTTTATAGTGCTTCAGTCTTGAATCTCATTGTCTTAGTGCTTTTGATGAATGGGTCTAAAATTAAGAGCATAAAGAGTCTGGGAAAGCTGTGAATTTACAGTTTTTGGTTTCTGAAATAGCAACATAACCTACTTTGTTTATTCAGAAAGATCTGCAGAGCTGTACTGTTTTAGAATTGGTTTATTCTAAACTCATTTTTGCTGCTTAGGAAGTGGAAATTTCATCAGATCAGAGATAATAGTAATTCCCTTTTTAAAAGTAAGTCATATTTAAACTCCTAGTTAGACTAGTGCTTTTTCCATGAAGGTATTGTTTTACATATATATGTATATACATATATATATATATTATATATATGTTTCAATCTTATTAAATCTGTCAGGATTTGCTTTGTGGTCTAACATATGATCTTTTCTGGAGAATGTATCACATGAATTTGAGAAGAGTTTCTATTCTGCTGCTGTTGGATTCCATGTTCTGAATAAGTATGTTAGGTCCATTTGGTGTAAAGTGTAGTTCAAATTCAGAACTTCTTTATTGATTTTCTGTCGAGATGATCTGTCCATTTTTGAAAGTGGGGGCACTGAATTCTCTTGATATTATTGTATTATACTTGATCTCTCCCTTCAGATCTCTTAATATTTGCCTTACATATTTAGATGCTCCAACACATAATTGTTATATCCTCTTGATGAATTGACCCCTTTATCATTATACAACAACTTTATCTCTTTTTTATAGTTTTTGGCCTAAATTTGTTTTGTCTGATGCAAGTGTAGCTACCCTGCTTTTTTTGGTTTCCATCCCCAATGGATTATCTTTCTTCATCCTTTCCCTTTTAGTCTATGTCTGTACTTAAAGGTGAAGTGTGTCTGTTGTAGGCAGTATATAGTTGACTTTTTTTCATTCAGTCACTCCATGTCTATTGATTGAATGTAAATAGATTAAATTCTCCAAAGTAATTACAACTAAAGATTTACTCTGCCAGTTTAAAATTGTATTTTGGTGGTTTTGTTTATACTTTGTTCCTTTCTTCCTTTCTTGCTGTCTTCTTTTGTGGTTTGATAGGTTTCTGTAGTGGTTTTCTTTGGATCCTTTCTTTTTATCTTTTATCTATTATCTATAGGATTTTGCTTTATGGTTACAATGGGTCTTGTATAAAATGTCTTATAAAAGGCTATTTTAAGCTGATAACAATTTAACTTTAATAACATACACAAACTCTACTCCCCCACACTCCACATTTTATGTTCTTAAGGTTACAATTTGCTTTTTATAATTTACACCCTTTAACAATCTATTGTAGCTATCACTATTTCTAATACAAAATCTATACATTTGCATTTTAATAAATTATCTGAAAATAAATTTTTGAATTAGATGGAGTTATACTTAGGATTCATGTATTCTAAGGTAAAGTTAATTACACAGTCTAGAATATGAAATCACACTACTTTTTCATTAAGTGAAAAGTAATAATCCTTAAAATTGATGTTTCCTTTATCCCAAGATACTTATGTAAGAACTAAATATAAAACATTTCACTTACTGTTAAAATTACAGTCTATATTAATCTATTACTTTAAAACAAAAAGATGCAATGGGGGAAATTTTTCATTAACTTAATGTTATAGAATCTCTAACATTGCATGAAAATATGCCACATGAAAGAAGTCAAAAAATCTAATCAAAACAACATTAACTTCTATCTAGGATTTAATGTTTCAAGCTAGAGAAAACAAATAAAAGGAATTATGTACCTTTGAGAAATACACCCACTAAATATGGAAAGAAACTATGTAAATAGATTTGAATTGCTAAAATTCTTCAGTTTTACTCTGTAATTTGGCAGAAAATATTTAAAAAAGTCACCAAATCTGTATTTTCTGCTTTTGCCCTACCTCAAAGGAATGATTATACTAAATTCAGCAGCTACACTTATTTCGATATTATTAGATAATTTCTATGTACTTAATATAGAGCATACTTTCTGTGGACTGTAAGAACCTGAACAGAAGCAAAAAAACTGGGAAAAAGACCAATTCTCAAAAAAAAAGGTAGGGTCAATTTTACTAATAGAGGCCTGATATTCCCACTCAATCTCATGTCAAAATGGAATGGAAAGAAATATAGACTAAAATCCTCAGAGACTATATTGTTGAAATAAATACTATCTCCCTATTAAAATGGGCACCTGTGGTTACCATAATTAGAAGGGACTTGAATAGAAGACACAATAAAATCCTTGTGTTAAAGACTTGGTTCCCAGGGTGGTACTATTAGGAGGTAGTGGAACCATTAAGAGGTGGGTCCTAGTGGAAGGTCTTTAGGTCACTGAGGGGGTGTGTGCCCTTGTAGGGAACTGTGGAACTTCAGCTGCCTTCTTTTTTTTTTTTTTGTGGTGCTGGGGATTAAACCCAGGACCTTATGCTTACAAGGCAAGCACTCTACCAACTGAGCTATATCCCCAGCCCTGCCTTCCTCTTTTATATTTGCTCCCTGGCACATGAGGTGAGCAGTTGTGCTTCACCATATATTCCCTCTAAGAGGTTCTGCCTCACCATAGGTTCAAACAGGACCAACTGATCACGAACTAGAAACTCCAAAATTCTGAGCCAAAATATACATTTTCTCTTTATAAGTTGATTATCTCAGGTATTTTTTTTTCAGTGATGAAAACTGACTAGCACATTGTCTACTAATAAAAATGAGTAAGTAAATTATTCTATAAAAATGTAAGTTAACAGCAACTTAATTTTCAGTGCCTACATAAATATATGTTACAGTAACTTGAAAAGATCTTTAGTAAGTTTAATTTATATTGTACATTTAAAACCATAGATGCTACATCTGCATGCATTCTTAAAAAGTCTCTTTGGGGAAAACACCATCATTTAACAATAATGTTGAGTAATTTGCCTAAGACCCCCAACATCTAGAAAGCAAGATATCAAATGAAGAAGGGATCCCAGGCTCATCAGTTCCCAGTTCAGTGATCTTTTAACTATGCCAAGGGTTTACATTATTATGAGTATACTTCTGTAATCTCAAAATGTTTCCTACCTCTACATAATGATTATATATGTAGCATGCATAGATTAAGAAAAAGCAAAAAAATTTACTCATTCTGAATTTCTGTAGAATTTTAATAATTTTACATTTTATTAACTGCAGGAGCATTAACATCTCTTTAGTAATCTCTAATATATATTTATGGGTGACCCACTTCTTGTTTGATGCATTGACAACACTTGAGGGTACTCATGAATTTGAGAATTCCTTTCAGTAATCCTGGGAAATCTCAGATACCTCTAAACTTACACAGTGAGAACCTCTCTAATGTTAGTTATTGTCTCACAAAGTTAACTGTGATCAAATATCTTCAGAGGTCACATTCCTTGTCCTTAGAGCAGATTTCAGTTTCAACATTGCCAAACAATGGTATCATAATTATTTGAAGATGGGTTGTGTCAAATATATATTTGTATGTACACATGTGTATATATATGTGTGTGTGTATACATATATGTATACATATGCATATATATATATATAATTCCCTATTTTTTAAGTGGTTTATTATTTTTAAAATAAATGAGAACAGAGTCAAGTTTGTCAATATAATAATACTCTCACTTCTATTCTGGTATGCTTTCCTGTGTGAGAAAGAAAGTACAGTCAGAGCTTAATATGCTTGAATTTGGCTATACTAATTCACTCATTTTAATACTTCCATTGGAGTAAATGAATGCCATTACCATCTGTGATGAGATTGGTAGAGTAGGTTTGAGGAGAAGACAAAGGTTGAGAAACACCATGGAACAATGACCTAACCTGAATTTGCCTTTACTGTACCTAGAGAAAATGAGTTCTTTCCACTTACCTGAAATGCACACATTGTCTCAGACTAGCCAGTACCTTCATGTAATACTCAATATGCCTTCAATATTTATAAAATAAATTTGTCCAAGCTGTTCTCAGACTTAAGTATCTCTACCTATTCAAATCCTTTCTATTCTTTATTGTTAGACTCTCATTTCTATGAAGGCTTTGTTGACAACTCCAGTTATTCTCTTTTCTGAACTTCTGTGTTGATTCAGTCTTACATAAAGAGTCTTGGTGTGTTTGATTATACAATTTTATATTATTCTCTACTGATTCAATTGTAAAATTCTAGAATTGGAAGGAAATTGTGGAAATTCCAATGCCAAATTTTAAAATCTATTATCTCTAAGCATTGCAAGTCTTAGACTAAAATGCTTTACACATAATTCAGTAGATCCCTGGTATTCTCAGTAGGCATGTCCAAGAGTTTTGGCAAATCAAAAAGCTTAACTAGGATCTAAGAGACTTACCACTGCCCAATAATTTCTCAATACATGAGATTAGTGATAGAAACTTTACATACTAGAATCACTCAATCACCCAATAGGGTAGATGTTATAATGCCCATAGGGAATCACTACATATCATGGGCCCCAAGAAAGCAATATTCTGTCATTTCATATGACTTATTTCTCAGCTTAGGGCAATGTTTTAACATTTCCTTCTTAGATTATGCAAAAAGATAGCATCTATTAATTTAATTTTTCATTAAATCATTTCAATTATGTAAAGCAAAACTTTCCAAACACAAAAGAGTGTTCAAATTATGTTCTACCATTAACAAAATCAATATAGAGATTGTATTGTCATTTAATCTATTTTTAAAAGAGAAATAATGGGTTCATGAATGAAAACTTTTCTATTGTGATTTTGACAGTCTGAGTTTTATTAAACAGAATGGCATTCATTAACTACTATCACTAAATAACTACTAACTTGGTGAAGGGGCTGTGCCTGCTTGGTAAGAGGGACATACACATGAAATTATTGATATGTTTATTTCCTAGGAAAACATAAAAACAAACTATTTTTATTTCCAGTAAGCTGAACATATTTGGCAACAAAGTAAAATTAAATTCTAGGTAAAAGAGTACTTGCCCTTACGTTATATAGGAAGTACTAAAATATTTACTCTTTTGACTTAAATGCTGAGGAAGTTAGATAGGTGCAAGATACTTACAAATTTTTCTGACAAATCTGTATTTTAAAAGAAAGGACTCTAACATTGTATTATCTGAGACTATAACACAGTTGGACTGGTTTATACTATAACTAGGATAAGGGAAATGGTATTAAAATTGATTGAAGGTTATAGTATATGTCTAAAATCTTGGGCATCATTAATAAAGCTCACTCTACTTAGACTTATTGCTCTATTCATATCCTTTCTGGAAGATAAACTACCTTGAAATTCAGGACCCAATGGTAATATAGTATTATTGCGGAGTTGCCATGAAACATTCCTGGGGCTGTGATCGGAATGATTGAGAAGACCACTAAATGCTGAAAAGTGGATGTGACCAGGGAATGGCTTGGCTGTTTGCCAATGTAAGAAATAACTTGATATCGACATTAAGCAGCAGTTGAAGAATCTTTTAATAGTTTAGGCGCTTTTTCTAAATCCTCCAGTTATGCTTCACTGATTAAATTATTAAGAACCTCTGATTTAGCTGTTTCATATTTTAGATAGGAGTGAAGATGTTTTGAAATCATTTCCATTATTCATGGTTTCTTGTTTTTCAAAATTAAACTTATAGGATGCTGAGATAATCCCTTTTTATTAGGCCTGAAGAAATTGAGGATATTCCAAAAAAGCAGAATAGCAGCACAAAACTATCATTTTCCTTGACAATATCATATTATGATGAGTTACATTCTGTTTTTAAACAGAGCTATATACATTCCAATTAATGCTAGTAATACAATTGTTAAAAAGAATGACTATAGGCTCCTGCTAGCCTCCAAATCTAGGCCAAAATATGATTGAGTCAAAGTTCAAAGGAAGAAAATACACTAACTGTAGGAAGAACTTCTCAATATGAATGGTTAACTTGTATATTATTAGCTCTTATAAAATATTTTCCTTTGTTTTTTAGCTTACAAATAAATTTCAGGTAGGACTGCTGTAGGCTTCTTGAACAAATATTAACTGAGTCTCATTGGATTCAACATTATGCCAATGGAGAAAATATTGTTGATGATTAAACAGCATTCACTCTCAGATACTCTTATAATTAATTATGCAATTTACCTCCTATGAGAATCCTAGTTCTCTTCAAGTTTCAATGAACTCCACCCCCAGGTCTAGAGGTAGATTTATATTTATATAAAACAGATTCTAAGGCAATCAAAATAACCTCATTTTTATAAACTTCCATTCAGGAATTGAAAGTTTAAGTCAATCAGTTTATGGTCATTGTCTGGATAACCATTACTGCAGGAGTTTATGTTTATATACACACACACACACACACACACACACAAACACACACCAATTCTACGTATACATACAAATATATACAGCTAATAGATTCAGTAATGTATAATATACATTGTCCATTTTGTTCATTGCTATAACAATGTACCTGACTTTGGGTACTTCATAAAGAAAAGCAGTTTATTTATTTCATACTTTTGGACTTCCCAAAACATGGCACCAGCTTGGCTTCTGGTGCAAACCTCATTGCAGATAACATTACATGATGGGTGCTAGGATTGTAGCTTAGTGGTACAGCACTTGCCTTGCACACATGAGGCACTGGGTTCAATCCTCATCACCACATAACAATAAATAAATAAAATAAAGGTATTGTGTTCATCTACAACTAAAAAATTTTTAAAAACACATGGTGGGATCATATGTGAAAAAGAGAGAAAGCAAGATAGTAGGGAGGGGCGGGCTTGCTCTTTTTATAACAATCTTCTTTAAAGAGAACTAATCCACTCCTGCTAGACATAATTCATTCTGAATTCAGCATTAATCCCTTCACAAGGGTAATTGTGACCCAATCACCTCCCAGTAAGCCCTACCACTTAAGGGTCCTGCTATCTTTCAATATGTCATGTTGAAGACTAAGTTTCCAATCCATATTTCATGGGGGAAAAACCATATGCAAACAATGACATACATCATTAGCATAATGGCACACATATAAGTTTGATTGTCTTGATTTGATTGAGAAAAATAATCCCTTAATCTATCCTTGAGGTAAGAAGTTCTCTCTCATTGTAACAAGAAACCATGTTGCTCCACTTGTTGCAGTCACCTTGGTACCTGCAGGGCAAGTAGTGAGGGGGTCAAAGCTATACAGAGGGAAAATCAGAACAAAGAAAATCACAAGAGTCAGAGCCCTGTTTCTACTTCATCTGGAGCCTGCTTTCACCTCTGAACTTCCAGTCATGTGAGGTGAATTAACCTTATTGCTGAAGCTACTTTGATTAAATATTCTATTTCTTATACCCTAAAGCATCTTAACTATAAAACATGTTGCCAGAGTCATGAAAATAAAGTGCCATTCTTGCATTTAATATATTTCTGTTTTGGTAGTAGAAGACATATATACCAACAATATATTTCAGGAAAACATTAGGATTCTTGTTGAAATAGAGGTAAATAGTAAGATGGTAGTATGGAAAGAGAATACATGCATTTCCCTGGGGGATCTAGTCAGGAAAGGAAAGTGCTCACATGAATATTTTGAAACGAGACTTTAAGGATGAATTTATCAAAGAGTCAATGGTGACAAATGTGCTTCTAGCAGAAGGAACAGTGTATGTTAAAGTATAAAGGCAGGAGTTGGTCACTGGGAAGCCATGAATAGTTTAGTATTATTTGGTTTAATAAGAGAGAGGTGGGAGGATATAGCAAACAACCTCAACTGGCTAGCAGGCACCAATTCCTGAAAGATTTTGTGTACCAAGCTGAGGAATTTAACTTTTATCCTACAGAAGAAAGGTAATGACTACAAACCTTTATTAATGTAACATGATTAGCATGGTAAAAGTGTGTTTTCAGCATGCAAGATAGGTTTATATATAGAGAGAAACCATTAAGGAAACTTTGTGGAAAATGATACCTGGATGAATGTAAAAAATAAAATGATTGTCCTAAATGAGGAATTACAGGGTTATTTGGTTTATGAGAGTGATAGAATTGGTAATTATTTATAAGACTTAATAATAAAGAGTAAAGAATTTGCCATAATGCATCCAGTTAACTTGACTAATTTGGTAGGAAGTGTCGTTCCACCAAAATAGGGAATTTAGTAAGAGGAACAGATTTTTCAAAATAATGATAATATCAAGTTTGGGTATGCTGAGTTAGAAATATTTGTGCCATATTTATGTGGCAGTTGATTGGCAGGTAGAATTTTGAGTCTGAAGTTAAATAAAGAAGTCTAATCTAATCATTGACATAGTTAAGTAGTCTTGACCTTAGATTCTCTAATACAGTAAACTGGTATTAAAATGATTTGAATTAAGATGTTTTTATCACAATAAAAGAGTGAATGAAATTTAACAATAAGTACATCACAGAGAATGACTAACTAGCCAGGATGTTAGACATAAAGATGCAGATGAGATCAGTTAAGTTCTGAGTGATATTAACATTTAAGGGACTGAGGACAAAGGTTAACTAAGTGGGAATGGTAGTAAGTCATAAAAGAAGTAACTGAAAATAGAATAAGTGAAATAAAACAAGAGTACATGCAGCCTCAGAAACTAAAATACTAGAGAGTTTAAATAGGAGGATGAGTGATGCTTGGTTAAGGTCAAAAGGCACTGAGGGTAAGATTACAGAACTATGGCAAAGCACATAATAATTAATGAAAAATTGCCCAACAGATTAATACAAATTGTGTCTTAAAGTAATATTCAAGGTCTGAAGCAATTTCAAAAAACCATCTATATTACTGCCTAGGTAAAATGTGCAGAGAAAACAAAATGATTTAATATATTCATAATTTAAACTCAAGAAACAAACTACACAGTAAGGAAGATAGCACAGAAACTTTGAAAAATCAGTGGGTTTATTAAGCTCACATGTGACAAGAAAATAAGTGCTGGTCGACAAATATATTAAAGGATTTGGGGTGGCAGATCCTTTGTGACATACAGGATTACAAAGGAAGTAAAAAATGAGAACTAAGAACAAATCAAAGGGGTCAAGGAACATGTTTCAATGAAATACAAAGAATCGAAAAGACTTTTCTGTGGGAAGAATTGGAAGTGACCAATTCATTTCAAGGAAACAAAGTCTCTTTAGTGAGGAGAGCTGAAGACCAGGGGTGATATGGTAACTTCCAAAGAAAGGCTTTTAAATGAATTTGTCTACTACTGCCATATTTTTATTCTCAAATATTTTTGCTCTTCTCTTACAGGTGGAATTATTAAAAATAATATACTGGAAAGCACTTGATGGTTCTGACAAAGTACAAAATGTTTAAAATTGGGTTTAATGATAAAAATACTTCAAAACTCCCCCCACTGTAAAAATTTCTGTCATACTTTTGAGTCCAAATATCAAATCAAAACAAATACTTCTGATACTCAGTTTTTGTTCTACAGATTTTGTCTTTTTGTGTGAGCATAAATTTTACCACTGGATTCAGGAAGAAGATGAGTAATTTTTTCAAAGTAAACAAAGAACTAGCAGGAGGTTCAAAGTTCACCATATGGCATTGTCATTCAAAGTACTTACATCAAAATCAATGAAAAGTGATTCCAATCTTGTTCTGAGTGTAATTTGTAGTAGAGAGGATATTGGGGGAAAAGTATACGGAAAAGAGAGCTTAGGAAAATATGTAGACAGATATGCCACAAAGACAGGAGAAATAATCAAATTATAAAACCTAATTTTGACAAAATGATAGAAATTCCATATGGAATGAACTAAAGAAGGTAGAAGCATCATCCAGTATGAACATCCATTACTGAAGTGAGAATCATTTTACAACATACTTTCTTGGAGCTTACCTGGTCTTGCATTATAGAAAGAGGGAATACAATGGTAAACATGACATGGTCAGTGGCCTCAAGAAGTTTACATTCTGATAGGGAAGAGATGGGAAAAAAATACACGTTTCAAATAATTTTAGAGAATGGTAACAGCAATAAAGAAAAATATAATCAGGTAAAAAACTTAAGAATAGTTGTACGTTAGGCTAGGGTCTATTAAAAATGAGTTCATTATGAATGCTTGGTCAAGATTTTTAAGGTTAGAAAAAGGGGGTTGTGCCTAGAGACTAAATAACATGTGATTGAATGATGAATGGATAGCAGAAGAAATCAGGGAGGAAATAAAAAATACTTAGAGGTAAAGGAGAACACCGATATATCAAAATCTCTGGGATACTATGAAGGCAATGCTAAGGTGAAATTTCATTGCATTCAGTTCATTCATTAAAAGAATAAAAGTCAACAAGCAAATGATCTAACATTACATCTCAAAGCCCTAGAAAAAGAACAAATCAACACCAAAGGCAGCAGAACACAGGAAACAAAATCAGAGCTGAAATCAGTAAAATTAAAACAAAAGAAATAATTCATATCATTAACTAAATGAAAAGTGGGCTCTTTGAAAAAATAAATGAAAGTGATAAACCCTTAGGTACACTAATGAAGAGAGAGAGAAAACTCAAATTACTAAAATTCACGATGGACACTACTGAAATACAGAAGACAATTAGAAACTGTTTGAAAATTCATACTCAAATAAAATAGAAAATCTCGAAGACATTGACAAATTTTTAGAGATATATGATATACCAAAACTAAATCAGGAGGACATGCACAATTTAAACAGATCAATTTCAAGCAATGAAATAGAAGACACCATCAAAAGCATACCAAGAAAGAAAAGACCATGACCAGATGAATTCTCAACTGAGTTCCACAAGACCTTCAAAGAAGGATTAATGCCAATACTCTTCAAATTATTCCATGAAATATAAAAGGAAGGAACCCTTCCACACTCATTCTATGAGGCTAATATCACCCTGACACCAAAATCAGACAAAGACACATCAAGGAAAAAAATTTCAGACCAATATCCCTGATGAACAAAGATGCAAAAATTCTTAATAAAAAACTGACAAATTGCATACAAAAACACATTAAAGATTCAGTGTACCACAATCAAATGAGGTTCATCCCAGGAATGCAAGGCTGGTTCAACATACAGAAATCAATAATCATAATTCATCACATCAATAGACTTAAAGACAAGAATCATATGATCATCTCAATAGATGCAGAAAAAGCATTTGACAAAATACAGCACCTCTTCATGTTCAAAACACTAAAAAACTAGGGATAGTAGGAACATACCTCAACATTGTAAAAGCTATCTATGCTAAGCCCAAGGCCAAAATCATTCTCAATGGGGAAAAATTGAAAGCACTCCTCCTAAAAACTGGACCAAGACAGGGAAGCCCTCTGTCACCACTTCTATTCAATATAGTACTGGAAACTCTGGCCAGAGCAATCGGACATACCTCCTCTCTCACTACCACTACTCATCCCACTCCCCTTTGACTCTCTTGTTTACAGAAGACTAACCCTGGTTCACGAGCTCCTTCTCTGTACAGAGTCTTATCTAATTGTCCTGTGTAATTTCAGAAACTTGATAAGGAACAATACCCAGGGTAGGGACATATGATCAAGTATCTCACTCTGATGGAATAAAGTAACTACTCTCCCCCAAAGTTATTAGCTGATAGCTTTAAAGGTCACCTCCAGCAGCTCCACATAAACCCAACTCAGGTGTTTCCTCATTTGAGATGCCTCCCATGTGCGAGTTGTATTTCTTTGTTTAAAGAAAGAAAGAAATTGTCACTTTATTCTATCCTCCACTGACTATAGATCTCATTCTTTGCATCCATGATAAAAAGAACAAATACCTCCCTGTTGTGTCTCAAAAATATTTAGGAGGGAAAAAAAATCAACTGAACTTAATGATGGTTATTCAGGAGAAATGAGGTTGAGAGGGTATCAAGAATGACACCAGAGGTTTGGTTACTAGTGATGCTACAAGAACTGAAAAAAGGAGGTATTAACAGAAAAAGTTCATTTTTTCATGACAGAAGATTAATTTACTTTTAAGACATCTAAGTGGAACTGCAGGCTAGGCAATGACATTTGCAATTATGTCAGGAAACTTTTTCATGTTATGGCTGTCTCCTTTCTTGGTCCCTTTCATTTTTCCCATTTTTGTCTTTAGGTTCCCTGAAAACAGAGCCCGGTCAAAGACTTGACATAGGTAGTTTTTTTTGGGAGCTGATCCCCAGGAAGCAAGAATGAAGAACTAAAACACACAGAGGAAGAAGAAATTCCAATCAAATATGCATTATCAAGGTCACTACTATGGAAAATTGAGGCTGGATTTTTCCAGAACCTTTCTATATTCACAAGAAGTGTAGAGAAAGCTTCCCTGAGTTGCCTTCCTAAAAGAATCCTAGTTAAAATTGTCTCAGGGCCTCCTATTGCCATTGGCTTAATGCTCACTCACCACTGGTTCCAAGCTGGGTTAACTCACAAAACTTCTGGGTTCCTGGCATGTCAGAGAAATCCTTCAGACAGTAGGTGAAATATAGGAGTCCTTCCCCTGACATGGGATGCTGTCAGTTAAAGACAAATCTGAATGAATGTAAGAGTGTCCACTGTAGATACAATCACAACCAGTGGTGGGTCAAGGACATGTCACTGAAGGCATCAGAAGCATCTGTTACAATTGTGATGATGATGTTTTGGAAGAATTTTTCCTTTAACAGTGAGATTTAGATTTTTCTTACCTATAGATGATTGCATAGAACACATACATAAGTTTAAAGAATAATTATAATGTGTCCATGTGATTGGTAGGTCCCTCTTTCACTCTTAACACTCTCAAGGCTTTCATGTTAAATGATATGGTAATACAAAACTACATTCTTTCTCTCCTACATAGTGTAGCTGTGTGATCCTTTCAAAATACAACCTTGATGACAGGACTTTGCTTAAAATGCTCCACTGCCTTCTTGCTGTTCTAAAAATATGTAATACCACCTCAATCAAGATATAAGGTATTTCCAAAACTTGAGAATTTGCCCCTGTGCCCCAATAACACAATCTCCTCTGTGTCCATAGAGATAAATGTTCTCCTGAATTCTCTCCCTTTACTTGGTACCTATTGATCCCTCCAGTTTAGATGCTATGGTTCATTACTTCAGCCAATCCTGTAGCTGTTATTGGCTGTTCTCTCTCTCTCTCTCTCTCTCTCTCTCTCTATCTGTGTTCGCATGTGTGTGTGTGTGTGTATAATCCTGGAATGGAACCCAGGGCCACACACATGTTGGCCAGAACTCTATCTCTGAGCTACATCCCCATCCCCTGACTGTACTTTATAGGTATTATTAATTCCATTGCATCAATATGCTTTCATATCATCTGCCTGGCAAAACAACCATGGAGAAATCTTATTCTCTAATCCCTCTATCCTTTCTATACCTATGTTGAAAGAAACTTCTTGAAAGTCTGGCTTCATTCTTCTATTGGTTTTCTGTTTCTGAATATGGCTATTCCTTCCCAGTCTCTTTTGCCTCACTTTTCTCTGGATGTTACATTTAGGAATTCATCAGGGTTCTGGCCTACACCCTCTTTTCTTCACATTCTTTATACACTTGCCAGGTGATCTCACTGGTACAAATTCACTGATGTTTTATCATATATGCTGATAACTGTGACATCCATACTTTTAGTCTAAACTTTTCTCCTGACTCATGTGACTAGTCTACTTAGTGGTCTTGTAAACATTTTAAAACCAGTATGTCTAAAATTGAACTCATGGTGCCTCTGATTCCTATAGTAGTTCATGTTTTCGTAATTTCCACTATCATCTACCCAGTTTTTCAAGTCAGGAATGCAAGTATTTATTTGAGTTATTGATCTCTCTTCCCTCTGTTTCCAGTCAATTACTAGCTCCTGTTGTTTCTATGTTAAAGAGTCTCCTGAATCTGTTGCACTTTGTTTCCATTCCCTCTCTTACTTCCCTAGTTCAGGTGGTCATTGTCTCCCAAGTGAATTGTTACAGCCTTCATTGTAGCTCCGATCCAGTCCCTTCTCTATTGTTTAGCTAAAGCATCCCTCTAAAATCCAAATACAGTCATTGCACCTCTTAAATGGCTCTTAGTTTTCCCTTAAATAGAATGTGATTGATCTCTCTAGCATGCCTTAAAAAGCAATCTGAGAACATACCTGCATTTTCAGGCTTAGCCATTCCCTCCTCCTGATATATCTTTCCTCACCCACTTATGATCCCAATTCAATACTTCAGCTATACTGGTATAATTTAGGAAGTACCAGGTTCCTTTTCATCTCCAACATTTACTTGTACTGTTTTTTTTTTTTTCTGGTTTGAATACTCTCCTCCTACTTGTTTGCTTAGGAACACCTACTCACCTTTAGAATCTCATCTTCAAAGTATCATTTTGCAGAAAGCTTTCATTGACATTCCTCTATTACACCATTCCAGATTGGGTAAATTAAATTCTCCTGTTTTTTTCATACTGTTTTATATGCTAGTATTTGTCATATATAGTTACTTAATATTTGTACTTTTTGTGAGTCCAAGAATCATCTTTATCTTGATATTAATATTATATTCCTAGCATCTAGCACAAAGAGGGACCCTGATTAAGTTTCCAAAGATATTTTCATATTAGCATACTGTCAAATTAAAGTAGCAAATACATAACTCCAAATTGAAAAAGAAACTTCACCATTAAGTAAAAGAGTGTATTGGAAATGACTTCTCATCTCACCAGTGGTGATGACATCTGCTGCTTCTAACCATATAGTTTGTCTCTTTCCCACTAGTTCTTAATTTAAGTATTACTCAATTGAGGTGGCATTATCACAGCTCTTTTCTGTTGATCTATGATGCTACTGAGAGAGATCATTCCACCTTTGGGAAGTGTGTTAACAAAGTTCAAAGAAAGCTCAGATGTGATGTATAGTATTGTCATCTCTAGAACTATGAGCAGTAATTAAATTCACATGATATAGAAATGATTACCTCTATGCAGGTATATAGCGTGTTGCTTTGATAATTAAATATATGGGACTTGTTTCCATAAGGGTAAGAAAAGCTAAATTTTGCTATCTTCTTTTTGTATTTTTGTTGCTGAGAAAGAAAAATGTTCTCCAAAGTGAGGAAAAATGTTTTAGCTTAAGTCCATTTAAATTATTACTATTTATGTTTTTACAAGTGCTAGCACTTTCTTAAGAGTTGTACCAAAAGGTGTGTCATCTCTTCATTCTTACCATGAGTGGATTTAAAATTTCTATCCTAAGCTAGATAAATAATATTCTTGTTTCTGAGTAAGAATTTTAAAAACACTGTGGGTAAGGAATACTTTTCTCCATAGGAGAAGCCTTAAAGATATCAGAGAAACAAAATAAAACAATTAGAGAAATATACTCAATAATTTATATTACTTTTACTAGATAATATGAATCTATCAGTAAGTATTTCTCTAAAGTAGGGGCCAAATCTGTCAAATGACCTGTTATGGTTTGAATGAGTTGTCCCTGAAAAGCTCAGGAGGCAATGTAGCAATGATCAGAGGTGAAATGATTAGATTATGAGAGCTGTAACCTAATCATTAGGTTAATTCGTTTGATGGATTAATATTTGAAAGGTCTACTATACTAGGTGATTACTATAAGCAGGTAGGGTGTGACTAGAAGAGGTAAGTCACTGGAGCTGTGCCTTTGGGGTTTATATTTTGGTCTCTGGCAGCTCACTTGCTCTCTCTCTCTCTGCTTCTTGGCTGCCATGAGCTTAACAGTTTTCTCCACTATGATGTTCTGCCTCAACTTAGGCCCAGAGTAAAAGAATAAGCCAATTATTGACTGACACCTCTGAAAAGCCCCAAAATAAACTCTTCCTCCTCTAAGTTGTTCTTGTAAATTGTTTTGGTCACTGTGATGAAAAGCTGACTAACACACCACCTATTTTTGTAAATAAATTTTATTGAAATACAGCTGTAGTTGATTTAATAGGTGTCCATGACTGCTTTTGCATTTTAGTAGTAATGTTTAATGACTTTGATGGGTACTTTCTGACCTGGAAAGCCAAATGTATTTACTATTTGTTTCTCTCCATAAAAATAAAAAGACTGCAAACTTCTGATCTAAAAGTTTTTTGAAGTGATTTACATTATTAAGTTATATCACTTGCTGAAACAGTGAGTTCAATAAATTAATTACTCTATAAATGAGGATTTTTTTATTTTCCTCAAATTACATCATATAGTCTTCAAAAGACATCCTCTAATCACAGTGTGCTCTAATTTGATAAATGAATTTCTATTCTCACTACTGTAGTTAAAAGAACAATGGGCTAGAAATAAAAGAAAAACTTCTGTCTCAAGACTCCTCTTATTCAGTTTCTCCTTCTGCAGCAAAATGATAATCTTCATTCTTCAGAAATATTTTTGATATCAAAATAGATAATATGTACATGTAAAGAATTTTATTTATAATCATATAGATTTTGGTGCTTTGTTTTTTTCCCTTAATTTCTGGTTTTCTAACTATAGTCATAACTTCTCTTAGTTGATATTCAGTGTGGAAGTCTGACTAACCTTCTTATTCATTTAGCTATTCTGCCATGTCCAATTTATTCCTTGAGTATGCATCTCTCTTAGCATGGCTTACTACTAACCTCATTTTGTCTGCCCCCTCAGGTCTGTTCATGCATCCATCTTAATCCACTTACATCTGCTGCCTCAGTTCACAATGGTTTTACTATACTGTTTCAGATTTATCCAGATAAGAAAAATATATTCCAGTCCATGCTTAGGCAGGACACCGGCTAGTTGAAAGGTTAGCAATTTCCATTTTGATGAGTTCCAACACTGCTGTTAACTTTGCTCTCCTTTATTTTCACAGAAATTTCAGTATCACCTAGACCAGTAGCTTTTTGTATCTTTTAAGCACACAATCCCTTCATCAAGTGAAATTCATGTGAAGTATAAAACTGGGGAGGGCCGCTGGCTGGTTGAAATTGGAGATGGGAGGCAAAGGTATGGGGATGTTTTGGAGGAACAGCTACCTGTCAGGGCTGAAGGACAGGCTTTCCAGAAGAGATGGTTTGTATGCTTGACTGGATGAAGTCCCAACAATATACATTTCTATGATTTCATGCTGTAGTAGACAATGTGGTCCACTTATTCACCACAGTTACTGAACAAAGAAAACGCTAGGGAGTACTTTGGAAAATCAGGTCTGAACACAGGAGAGTTTACCAAAGGGGTTGTGCAGGTCGTTAAGAAGAGATTGAATCAAGTACTGTTTAAATATATCTCTTTAATTGATTTCGAATTATATCAGGACACTGGACTATGGTACCTTTTACTATTTTCCAGATCTATTTTTTATAATTCTGCTGCTGTACTGGCTGTTTGACCTTGGACTGACAGATATAAAACTGGAAGAATAAATAAAGCTAAATAGTAACACTGTGGGAAAATCAGGCCTATCATCTCACTGTCTTTTTCCATCCTGATGAGCTCTTATCTTCCATGGAAAGAAAAAAAAAAGGAAAGAAATAAAAGAAACTACATATTTCTTTTTATGGAAATCACTTCCACAGCTCTGAGGTTAGCATTAAACTTCAAGAGTGCTACTACGTAAGACCTAAATCCACCAACATAGCTTTAGTGTAAGATTTGGATGTCATGACAGAGAGGAGGATCAGGAGAGAGTACTGTTGTTGAATTTTATTTTAAAAACATGCTCGAAAGCATGAACAATATGGTAGACTTAAGTCTATAATGTATGGAGCTTGTATTCATAGTCTGTGTGAAAAAGACCCAGAGTGTTGAACATAAAGGGCAAAGACAGGCACGAACTTTAGAAAGATATGAGTTCAGGGCCATGCTGTGCCTACTTAATATCTGAGTATCTGGGGATAACAATTTTCTCTAGGCTCTAGTTTCCTCCTATGGTAAACAAATAAAAATAATGTGACACCTATCTTGTAAGGGGTTGTAAGGATCAACAGAACAATGCATAAAGAATATTTAGCAAAATGCCTGCTATAAAGCAAAGGCATTAACTCATGTTAGCTCTAAGACAAATATTAGATATATTTGGGTCAATGCAAAAGTCGAGGGAATAACTGAAATGAAAGCATGCATTATTTTTGAAAACAGCTAAGATATGCCTATGTATTACTGGAATAGAAGCAGACTGTGAGACCTTAGAGACAGTCTAACTGAGTTAAACACAAAGTGACAATGTTGTTTTGCCTGATTTACATCAGACCTTTGTTGTTAAAGCACAATTTCTTCAATATGCTCAATACGAAGCATTTATTCATCCAGATAATAGATACAAATTCATGCATTCAAATGTTCCTTGGAGTCAGAGATCAAGATGGAAATCCCCAGAATCATAGAGATTTGTGTCTATAAAGTTGCTTATTATATTCACATTCAAGGATGTTGGAAGGGGTAGTGTCAGCTTTTTAACCAGAATCTTTTCATTACTTCTCCCTGTTGGGGTTGCAGCACATGCTGTGAGTGACCTCCAGAGATTCCTCAAGCTGTATGCAGACAGCAAATTGAATCTGAAAGCTTTATTAGACAAGTTTGTCTTTCAGCTGGTGGGAGTGGATGTCAGCTGTATTAGAAAAAATAAAATTTCTTGTGAAACTGGGTCCTGACCTTGAAAAATATCTCAAATCAAAGTGCACAATTCAATTCTGAGTTATGTCCTTATTTTTTAAACACAGAATGCAGGTTGAAAAAAGAAAGGCATATTTTACCTAGAGAAGTAGGAATCAGCAGGAAAAATAATAAAATTTCTTTTTTGATTATGCTGGACTAAATAAGCAAATATGATTGTCATAGAGTAAAAAAGTAGCTAATAATCAAGCAAATCACCCACTCATTTCAATATGAGAAGGAAAACTACCTTCTCCACATATAACCCATATTGAGTGTTACATAAAGTTCATTTATATCTTTGATTCATAAATTTTTCTGACAATAAAGAATGATTCAGAGAAACAAAGGTGACAATAAATATTGGATACTTTGTTTTATTTCAACATTGTTTCCTACATTCATAGCGGCATGTTATTTAGTTTATCCTTGTAAAAGCTGCAAAACAGTAATTTATTTTTTTGGGGGGGGCATGATACTTATTCCAAAAGCAGGATTTGAAGACATTATTTTTACTTTTTTCTATGGAGGTCTATGTTGTAATTTAGGCACTGGCAGAGTCAGTGCTATTAGCAATTTTACCTATATATGATACCTAGATTAAAAGTCTATCTAATGCATTCATCATGGATTTGCAAACACCATGGAAATGAGATTGAAATGAATTTTCTTAAAAATATGAAGATGATAGAATAATAAACTGCATAAATTTTAAGAGGAAGAGAGCATGAAAGGCAGAGGTTCTCAAATTGGGTATCAAGACACAGTTGAGAAAAAAAAAGTTGATGAATGAGATGAGGGTGAAATCTGACCTGATAATTTCCATCAAATCAATTAATATTCCTATTTGATGAGTATATAGTTTTTTAAAAATAGGAGTTACCATTTAGATTGTGAAGATAAGCCTACTTTCAGCTACATGTCACCAGAAAATAAAAAACCAAGTTGAGATATTTAAGAACATTGATGAGCACTGAAATCAAACTTGGGAGATGTGGGACTGGGTTCAGATTCTGCCACCTAACAGTTAGAAAAGCATATAATCACTTAATTATCCTGGTATTATAATTACATGGGAAGGATGATTTATTTGACCCAATTCTAAAATAAATGTACTTGTTCATTTGGTCAAAGTATGTTACTTGAATGTCTACTATGTGCAGGTCTTTAAATAAAAATTGGATATACATAGGAGCAGAATAGAAATGTAGAAAAAGGGTCTATAGATTTAGTAATGTGACTGAGTTTTGAGTAGACCTATAATTATAGAACAAAGTCCAACTCTGAAGCCCACATTAGAAAAACCATATGGCAAACAAAGCTGGGAGGGCAGGGGGCCCTAATTTTTAAAACATTTGAGAAACAGCTTTTCTATTGACAGGTCATGAGGATTTACCTGATTTATGCTAGAAAAGGAAAGCTTGAAGGAAGATTAAATAACAGACTTTAGAGAATGAATGAGCATTGCCTGCATGAACAGTCAGCAGAAATGTTCTATTCTTACTTAAAAACATTGATTTAGCCAGTAACTGAAATTTGGATTAGGCAGTTGAAAGTCAAGTATAACAGCAGTGGTGGAACTCTACCTGCTCTTCATTAAGGAGAGAGTAGGCGGTTAGCCTTCTGAAGATTGCTTCTGAGAGAAGGAGCTTTTACCAGAGATAGTGGGGAAGAATGAATGACCTCTCAAATGCCTTTCAGACTACAATCTTAAAATCTACAATTTAAGTGTAAAACTGCTACAATTTCCTTTTGGAATCCTCTTTCTTTGAAGGTAAAGTTATATTCAATTTTAAAAATCTTCAGTGAAGTTTCAGGAAACATTAGGAATACATGCTGAAACCTTCTGCAGTGAACTATAGAACACCTATTCTTGTGAACTTGTTGAAGTAGTTCCAATTTTCCGTGATGATATGACAATTGATATTATCATATGTAGTGATTTTAAGCGAAGGTCCTTTTTTGCAGGAAGTTACATAGCTTTAAGAGGGTTAAGGTAATTTTACTGTAATCAACACTTTATTTCTGTTAAAATCGAAGACATGGGTAATTGAAAAACTCTAATGATCAGAATGCTTTATTTAGCCATTGGTGTTAGTCTTCTCCCCTACCCTCAAACTTCCAGGAATGCTTCCAACAAGCATTAGAAGTGATGGATTAGAGCTTCTCTTTCTTTGCCAGTTCAGACCCCAAAGCCCAACTAGTAACCAAGCAATAAAACTGCCTAAAGGTTAAGAGAGGGAGAAGAAAGGGAACTTCATTATCACAAAATGAGTAATTAACATGGAAAAATCTGGAGCTTTCAGAGTCTATCATGGTCCAGGATGTTAACAATTATGCCATTATTGTGCCTTTCCTACTAACCAGGGAACATTGTTGAAGAAACTGGCTCTGAACCAGGACACCACCACTCCCTCCACAACTCCCTAAGGAGAAAGATTCCTTTCTGATAAATGGGAGCAATACTGAGACCTCACAGGCAGGGCTTACTATGGTCATTTCTCTTTGTACAGAGTGACACATCTCATTATACTTCCAATACTTTCACCTAGCAGATGCATACAAATATGTTTTTTTAATTAGGTATTAATGCCAAGAGTTGGAAAATCTCTGTAGTTGCTTCAGGCCTCAAAATAACCTGGAAATGGTCTAAAATTGAGTGGCACTACCTCTTCCTAGGTGTCTGAGAGGGATCTCTATGCAAGAAGGGAATATGAATGTGTGAACTAATTGACAACTTTCTTCTCTTATGATCATTGCAGATGAATGAAGGCCATTTTCAAAATAATAATTTTCTCATAATTAAAGCCAA
The DNA here is from genome assembly GCF_902686445.1 of Sciurus carolinensis. Taxonomy (NCBI): domain Eukaryota; kingdom Metazoa; phylum Chordata; class Mammalia; order Rodentia; family Sciuridae; genus Sciurus; species Sciurus carolinensis. The sequence goes on from NC_062232.1 coordinate 25,402,010, forward strand.
ACAAATAAATAGTAGTATGCCAAGACTGCATCTAAACTGCAATTAACCTCATGCTTTTCTTAAACTGTCTAGATATTTAAAATAACTTTGAAATGGCATTGGGATGCTTTATTCAACTCTGGTAAGTGGAATTCAAATAATAAATGTAAAAATAACCTTCTGTGTATTTGATATTTAATTTAAATATAGCCTTCAAATTCAAATGAAGATAAATAAATCACTGCTTGAGATAGAGTACTGATTATAGTATATAAACTTTGCAATCACAGAGACTTAACTTTGAATGTCCACTCTGCTTACTTGCTTTGTAAACTTGGACCAATTATTCATTCTTTATGACTCCATTTTCTCATCTGTGCAATGGAAATCACTACAAAACTCATTCAAAATGTATAATTGTGACACTGATTCTAATACCTGTTGTTTTAATTTAGGCTCACCTTGAACAGAAATAGACCTTGAGACAGTTTTCAGTAATTTAACTGACAGGTGGTTTCAGAAAGTCATAGTAGAGGAGGAGGGAAATGAATAGAATAGGTATGCTGATTTTAAGTCCTTTGGGTATAGGTTAAGGAGTGGGATAGCTGGGTCAAATGGTGGTTCCATTCCAAGTTTTCTAAGGAATCTCCACACTGCTTTCCAGAGTGGCTTCACTAATTTGCAACCCTACCAGCAATGTATGAGTGTACCTTTGTCCCCACATTCTCTCCAACACCTATTGTTGCCTGTATTCTTGATAATCGCCAGTCTAATTGGGGTGAGATGGAATCTTAGTGTAGTTTTGATTTGCATTTCTCTTATTACTAGAGATGTTGAACATTTTTCGTATATCTGTTGATTGCTTGTAGATCTTAAAATCAGCATACTACAGTGATGCAGTCACATCAATGTTCATAACTGCTCAATTCACAATAACAAGATTGTGGAACCAACCTAGATGCCCTTCAATAGATGAATGAATAAAGAATCTGTGGTATATATACACAATGGAATATTACTCAGCCATAAAGAAAAATAAAATTATGGCATTTGCAGGTAAATGGATGAAGCTGGAGAAAATCATGCTAAGTGAGATAAGCCAATCCCTAAAAACCAAAGAACAAATGATCTTACTGATAAGTGGATGGTAATACATAATGGGGAGTGGGAGGGAGGCAGGAATGGAGGAAGGATGGACTATATAGAGGAAAAAGAGGGGTGGAAGGGGTGGGGGAAGGAAATATAATAGAATGAGTCAAACATCGTTGCCCTATGAAAAGGTATGATTACACAAATGGTATGCCTCTACTTCATGTACAACCAGAGAAACAAGTTGTACCTCATTTGTTTACAATAAAAAAAGAAAAATAAATAAATAAAATATCTATTATAAAATGTTAATCATAAAAACGAATAGGTTAGAACCTTATACAGGACATGCAAACAAGAAGGTTATTACTGCAGGCAACAGAAGCTCAGGTCACTGGAGACTTTTGGTGTGAAACTTCACACCTCAAAGGTTTCCTACTCAAGGGAGGGAAGGAGATTGGATATTTATCCACCAACTTTCCTCCATTGGTGATCAATTGCTGTTCCCTCCTCAGCACTTACAACCTTTTCTATAAGTAGGCAACCTTTTTTTTTCTGTCCATAGAAAGCACCCAGGCAAATTAGAGGTAGTTGTTGCTAGAAGCCTTAGGTTTTCGGGAAGGCTAAGTGCTAAGGGAATTTGGATAGATCTCTAAAGACCAAATCTGACCTACCTACTCTGTTTCTGTATATAAAGTATTATTGGAACAGGGACAATGTCCCTTTATTTATGTACTGTCTATGGTATGGCTAGTTTTAGTACACAATGGCAGAGTTGATTGTGTGACCCATAAAGCTTAAAGTATTTATCATTTGACCCTTTACAGAAAGAGCATGTTGATCCCTTATTTAGTTCATAGAGCAACTGAGATTAGAAAGTAGGATTCTTGACCTCTAATGCTGTAGTTCCCTACTTACCCTTGAGACTTGCTCTCTTTCCAAAATTAATTATAGGAAGAGATGGTTTACCAGTGTTTAATCAACTAGAAACTTCTATCAACTGGAACTTCTGTATGTCTCTATGCAAATGGTCAATTCATTTTCATAGCTATTACTCTGAGACATTTGAATCAATATTCTGATTTGGAATATTCATATTACATATGTTCTATATACAATTTTGTTCAAAAATGCTAAATGGGGCTCTACAGAACATGAGTGTTCTCAGGTCCAGCACTGTGTGGATAAGAAAGGATTCAAATTGACATTTACAACCAGATGTGTTGGCTCTTTGCCTCCATCTGTCATGTAGGCCTTCAGACCCAGGCAAAGTCCTGTCTAGCTAAATGTTTATTATCTTATCTAGAGAAACTTCATATGACTATCTTCTCACAATTCTTGGCTGGGCAAATACTGCCTAGTTCATTTGCTATCCACTGCCTTGAACTTCCAAATTACAAGACTCTTGATGGGGGAAGGCAGGGAGTAAAGGTGCTGAAATAACAAGTAGTTCCCTATGACATTCATAGCACTGGATCCCACTGGAATCCCATTCAGGTGCATACAGCAGTAGAGATGAATTCCTTCTTCCCTACCTTCAATAGACCCATGGCAGGAGTTTTCAAAGTGTAGTACCTGTGTCAGCAGCATCAACATCCTGGGAACTTTTTAGAGTTGCAAATTTTACCCCACATCTACTAAATTAGAAACTCTAGGCTTGAAGCCTAACAATCTTGCTCTAATCAGAAATGGGTGGTTTTAATGGATGGTAAAATTTGAAAATCACTGACAGAGTATTGGGTGCAGACCAACACTTCTGTGTCCACTTTTCCTTCCTTCCCCCAATGTAGTGGTTTGTGTATAAAGAGAGCTATCATAAAGCCTCCTGTCCTAGTAGTCCCTGCATGCCCTTTTCAATGTGACACTGCAGTTCTACTTTCATGAAATGAAGTCATTTCTCATCCCCTGGAATCTGGCTGACCTTTCAACTTGCTTTGACCAATGGAATGTAGCAGAAGTGATGTATAAATTTCAAAGATAAACATCAAGAAGTATTCCACCATCCTCCTCTTGGAAGGCTGCCCTGAAAACATTATATAACAAAGCCAGAGTCTAGCCTACTGGAGGATGAGAGGCCTTGTGAAGGACTGAGGTTCTCTAGCCAAGAGCTGTCAGATATCTGAATGTGGGTACTTTAGACCATTTAGATCCTGTTCAGTTGCCAGATAATGGCATTCACATAGATAACACCAATCAGGATCATCAGATTAACTATCCAGCTAATCACAGCAAAAATTGCAGATCTACAGAATTATGAGCAAGTAATAATTCTAAATCATTAAGTTTTGGGGTGGTTTTATGCAACAATATATAATTGTTACACCCAGTTATCCAAGGGACAATAATTGCAGAAGTTTGTTTCCAGCATTCCCATTGTCCTGCAATTAACAATTTAAACAATTTATACAGCTCTGGCAGGACTACTGTATCGTATTATATAATTTAGGTAAATAGTCACAAGGGAGCTTGGTTTAGTGTTTTTCAAAAGTCACACTGGTTCTCAGTGTCCACACAAACAAAAGAAAAATATTAAACTGGATGATAATTTCAATGATTACTCCAAGTTCAGAGATCTATTCTTCTAAGAAATTCGTAATAAATTGATTTCTTCTACTCCTTAAGTAGAAAAAACAAACATATCACTTTTACTACCCATACATCCAAGAGTGAGTTAAATTAAATTAACTACTGGCTACCTGCCTCTGTATCTGGAATTTCCATTAGGTTCTTGAACAGAGAGATAGCACAAGTCACAGCAATAAAACAAAACAAAATGCTGGCTTTGGAACGGACACACTTGGATTGGGAACCTGGTTCTCTTTCTTTCCAGTTGTATGTCCTTAATCTAGCTATTCCCTTCTAAACTTTGGGTTACTTTACTTAACACTTAAAAAGCTGTGTATAGCCATATGTACTTTGCAATTACTTTTGAGAAGAAAGAACAAACGTAAAAGAAGTTATGCATGCAACAGTAGGAGCACAATAGAAAGACATTATGATAAATTATAAATTCTACTGTATTTTAATATAGTACATGAAATAATCATCATATATCAGAACCATACTACAAATTAGAGTTTTATATTGTATTTATTTCAGATTAATTTTGTGTCACAAAGTCAGGAATGCAAACAATTCTTAAGTCTGATGTTTAAACAAACATATGGAAGAAGAAAGTCTTATTTGAATAAAAGCAGCTTGGGTTCTGACTCCCTGTTGATTCTTTTCATTCAACATTTTTGTGTTTAACATTTTGACTTTATGCCCAGCTCTGTGTCAGTTTGCCCCTGCTTTTCAGAAAATTCCCTTTTATTTTTTGTTCTTCTCCAGCTCTGGCCACAACTCCACCAACTATCAACAATATCTTGGAACTGAGAACACACCCAGACTCTTCTACTGGTAGCAACATGGAGTGGTGGGAAGGCAAGAAACCATCTGCTAGAGTCTCACTGGTCTCCTTGATATTCCTTCATCTTCCTACTACTTCAGTGTCTTTGCTCTGGCTGTTCTCTCTCTGCTTGGAATCTTTTATGAAGATGTACACATGTCTCACTGCTTCACTTACATGACCTTTCTGAGGTTCTCAAATGTTCTCTTAATACAAGTAACTTACCTGACCACACTTTAGACAATTATTCCCTCAACCTGCTCCCTTTCCTTCTTATCCTGATTTCTTGTTCTTTATAACTGTTTCTCAAATTTTAGTGTGCACACAAATTGCCTGGGGACTCTATTAAAATGCAGATTGTGATTCAGTAGGTCTGAGGTGCCTTAGTCTGCTGTCCATTACATAGAAGTGACTCTATTAAACACTGGAGTGGATGAAATATATATGTTGCTGGAAATCAAAATGGAACTTTATATTTTCCATTACAAACACCAGCGTTACATTTAGGGATATTACATGTTAACCAGATTTCTGTGCTCTGGCTTTTGAACCTTGCTACCATGTGGATAGTGGCTTAAAGGAGGGCATAAGCCCCTAAGTTTAGAATTCAACAAGTTTATAAAAAAAAAAATCACTGGAGCACAATATCTTCACAGGATTACAGAGTCTGAGGCCCAAAATACCAGAGACAACTAGAGAACAAACACCAATAAATTATATAGGGACAAACTGCATATGTGCTGAGAGAACCAAAAATAACAGCTCATAAAAAGGAATAAACCTGACATAATTAGTTGAATATAAACCCTGATATAGCAATTTTAGTATCCCAGGTTGAAGAAAAAACATAATGCTTGCACATCTTTTCAAGTATCCAGTGTCATTAAGTGAACCTCTGATGACTGCTGAGAAACCCCAGGGGGCACATGAGATGTGCTGTCCCCAGTTTGTATGGCCTCTTTTAATCTAAGCACTATTCATGCCTTCTATTGAATTATGATTATGCCACCCTGACTGTGATCCTTTCAGTTGAGTATATTTCTACTTGATATAAAATAAAAATCAACTTCACCTAAAGAACCAGTCACCATGCTTTCATGGTGACTTCAATTATTTGATCTTCGGAAAGTAAACAAGGCAAAACAATAACAACAAAACACCCAAACATGTTTTTTGGTTCTGCCTAATTATAGAATTGATACAGCAAATAATTTTTCTGGCTTCTTTCCTGAGACTCAAAGCCAATACTAAGATTGCCTTGAGATTTTATGTATACGTTCTATTAACAATTCAATAGGAAGTGAAATAAAATGAACTTGATATTTGCAGGAAAAACAAAAGTTAAAGCTCTAGATAAATGAAGAAATTTTCTCAAGTTGGCTTGTGGTAGTCATAGCTTAGTTTTTCTTTTTTTTTTTTTTTTGAAACAAATATGGGAGAGCTCTTAAAATTGTTTTCAGCCAGGTGTGGTGGCACACGCCTCTACTCCCAGTGGCTGGGGAGGCTGAGGCAGGAGGATCACAAGTTTGATACCAGTCTTATCAACTTAGTGAGGCCCTAAGCAACATAGCCATATCCATTCTTGGATGCTAGGCATATTGGTTGTTCATCATTTTTTCTGTCTAGAAATTGCTTCTAGCCTCAGAAGAGTGTTTTTCCAAGTTTTCCCACTGCTTACAGGAGCAATGACTATGACTGGATCAGGAATACATAGTTGAGGCCTCTCCCTGCAATTCAGGTCAGCTCTACAAAGCCAGCCTAGAGTTAAGGCTCCTGCAGAACCAGATGAATTTTCTGTTAAAGCCACATCACGTTTCAGTCTTTCCTATTCTTTTCTATCCTCCTCTCTTATAATTCTATCTTCAGAGAATGCTCCTCAATAAACCATGCCATGCAACAAGTGAATCAGAGTCAATTTCCAAAGTACCTACCCTATGACCTTTTGCATAGCAAATAGCACCAAGATTTATCCCTATCTGCAGAATCAGAAAATAATTTTCCCTTTCACTCAGGGATCACCTCATAGTCATGCTTTTGAGCAAATACTAAAGCAAAAGAGAATGGAATGCAGTATACTTACAGGCTCCAATAGTGGTCAGACCAGGAGCAAGGTCAGGCTGCTTGGTCCTCAGCTCTTGAAGTAAATGGTTTACTGCTTCCCACTCAGAACTCAGATCTTCCAGCTTCTTCTTTAATAGAAAAGCACATATTATTTGATTTGTTATTTGATTAACACATTGACAATAACTTAATTCCTGAAGTTAATTCATTTTGTGAATATATTATTGGATTTCTATTATATTTTACTTCTAAATTAACTCTTCTGGGTATATTTCCCTTCAATGGAATTATAATTATTTTAGCCAACTACCCTACAAATATTTATCGATTGCTGCATATAAAGTCTTCCTCCAGGCAAGATTTTAGTTTTAAAAAAGTAGAGTGCAAACATTAGTAAAAAACAAAACAAACAAAAAACAATCCTCTCTCAGCACTTGGATTGACTCTTTTAAATAATATCTAGGGGGACAGTGTGCTAGAATTATTCAGAGAACTTTTTAAAAAGTCCTAATGCACAAAATCAATTTTATCAGAATTTCTAGGAGGAAGAAGCTGTTGTAGACATGAGGATATACCACTTAGAGATCCTGCAAGAGAATGCTATTGTCCTAGAAGGTAGAAATGACATAGGAAGGCATCCTTCAGCTGTGAGTCCCTTCAGAGACATTCCCAGCTGCTAGAGAGCTGAGTCCTCCAAGCACATACTCTCACCTTAATGATGACGATCAAAGTGAGGGTATAAAGGTGTGGCCAATTTGGCTCAAATCAGTCCAAGTTTGAAAGGTCATTTCAGCTGCAGAACTTCCAATGGTGTCAGCCAACTGTGTACGGCCAGTGGCATGTTGGTATATGTACAAGTGGTTCTCTGATTGATTTTAGTGTTTGTGTTTTTCTGGTATAAATACTCCCATTGTGATCAATTTAAAATTACTAATATAATGTCAAATGACTCACAAAATGCCTGAAAACTTAATAATAGCTCTCCTGAGCTAACACAGGCTGGCTCCAGCACACCACTGGGCGGACAAAAGGTAAGTTATAGCCACTAGAATATGAGTGGAAGTGATATCTGTCAGTTCTGGGCTGAGACTTTTACAAAATAGAGTCACACGTCTAGACTCTTTTTTCCCTTTCTATTAACTGGAAGCAGAAGACATTAAAGGTCCTAGGACAAACCTTCTCAAGAATTGGGGATGGGTATTAAGTCCTAATTCCCTAGAGCAGTTGTTCTCCTACTTGAGAATCAACAGAATTGCTTGGAGGCCTTGTTAAAAACACTGATGGCTTGGTTCCAATTCCAGAATTTTGGATTCAGTAGGGCTTGGATGGGGCCCAAGACTTTACATTTTTAATAGTTTTCCAGATACATTTTTAACAGTTTTCCAGATGATCCTGAAGTTGATTGTTCATGACCAATGCCTAAGGTTTCCATTATACCTAATGAGTCACCTAAGCATCTTCAATGTACTGGTTATGTAGCAGCATCTTTAGAAAAATAACAAAATAGGACTTCATATCATTTGCAATACAACTTAATTCTCTTGGGAAACATTAGTTGAGAAAAGCTGCCAAGGCAATGGCAACGCCAAAAGACGGATGGAACCTTGGTTTCTATAATAACACAGACAGGAAAGCTGCTTGAATAGGGACACATACACTGTCATTTGAGCAAGAAAATACTTCTGCTGTATTTTTCAGTGACTGAAATTTTTAGTTAGAACTAGCAAACCTTTCTAATACAGTATACACTTAAAAACGTCACCAGTGCACTGAGCATTAATAGCAGTGATTTTATATAGCTATAAATAACTATGCTTATTTTGTAGGAAATACAAATAATTTTATTGACACTGGATGTGGTCAAAATGAATTACAGAAACTGCATCTCTAGTCTGAAGTTTCAGAGTTGGAAGTGCCAGAAATTACAAATTCTTTACAGAGGTGTTGAGTAAATAGGCATGATAATGAACCCAACCTAACAACTGGAATGTTTTATACATGTTGTGGTTTAGTGCTAATGATTAATTTAGTGCCAATCACTTCAATAAAAACATTCATTCATTTATTTATTATAGAAAATAAATGCTCAGCTTCTCCTCTGTCCCAGTCTTTGTGCCGGTTACTAAGTTTACAAAATGAAGATGATCACTAAGCATTCACGATCTTCTGGAGAAAATAGACATGTAAGAAAATTACAGTTGAGTTGTGGTGGAATAAAAATGATTTCAACAAGATACACTTGGGGGGACAGTTTAACTCAGCCTCAAGAGATCAATAGATTACTTAAACTGCTAACATATGAATTGGTTTTGAGAGATGACTAGGGTTTGTTCATAAAGGTGACTTATTTTTTAAGAAATGTGACTTTAGGGGATCAGGTGGAAAGAACAAATTGCTAACAGAGGAAAGAACATTTCCAAAAGCACAGAGACAAAAACCACGGAGTCTTTTCATGAAAATGCAGTTTGTCCTGGTTATCTGGACCAGAGTTTATAAGGAATGATATGTAACTGCTAGTCCAGATCCAATGACAATTTATTAAGGTCTTATAATATGAGGTTATCAGATTCTCTTCTAAAACCAGTGAGTAGATGGAGGTGTTTATTGTAGAGAAGTGATGTTATAAGATTTGTGTTTTTTAGCATGCAGTCTTTATCAGAAGGAAGCAGAGACATGAGTTGGGAAACTAATGTGGTAATAGGAGTGAGAAGTGGTCTGGATCTGACCAAAGGCTTTGACCATACAGAGAAAGGTGAAGGGGTGTGTGTATGTGTGTGTGTGCATGATTTTTATCTGAGAGGTGCTAAAGAGAAACTTTCTAACAAGATGCTTTTTTAAGTTCATCCTTTCAGTGTGTCTTTCCAGTTAGATTATGTGCCCTTTATCTATTCCTTGTTTGGTATCCCCTTTGTACCAAATCTGGAGCTTCTTAATAATGTTTGTTCAGTAAATATTTCTGATTTAAATCCAATTAAATAAATATGGCTATTTGAATGTAAGAAAAGAGAGTTAACTGTATGTTCCTCTACAATGTGAATTACAGAATACTTAAACTATCTCTTATAAATTTTCCAGGTGCATAATAATTTTAATAGGCTTTTATAATTCTTAATCAGACTGTATTTGAATTAATCTCCTATGCCATGGATTATGTGGCAGCTAAGTGAAAAACAAAACTCATATAAAGCAGAAAGCTACAGCTTCAGTGGAGTCTGGTTATTACCAAGAAGAAACATGGACATATGTTAAAAAATAAAAACCAACAATACCCTACTGATCATATTCTCATATCAATGTATGCCAGAAAAATTTTACTCAGTTTCCTAATGGCACAAGGAAATACAAGAAAGTTTGTTGGGACATTGTGGGGAATGGAGGCCAACATAGGTGTATGCTAAGGGGGTAGAAAACAATATGATGGATACATGCTAAAGAATGGTATGTAACAGTTAAACTCAACAAACTAGTTAGCTATAGAGTAATGTGGATGGATCTTTAAAACTCAGCAATGAGTTTTTAAAAAGCTAAGAAAAGATTTATAGTATAATACAGTTTTATAAATTTAAAATATACTTATAAATGATGCTGCATGTTTTAAAGAGATAAAGCAGGAAAGAATGTGGTAATAGATATATTGTCACATTTTAGTAATTCCATGTATTGGTTGTCAAACACAACCATTAAACATTAAATTGTATAAATCTAAAATTAAATAAACTATTAAAACAAAGGCAACATAGCTGGGCATGTTGGCACATGCTTGTAATCTGAGCGGCTCAGGAGGCTGAGGCAGGAGGAAGGTGAGTTCAAAGCCAGTCTCAGCAACTTAGTGAGGCCTAAGCAACTTAGCAGGAACCTGTCTCAAAATTAAAAATAAAAATGGCTGGGGATGTGGCTCAGTGGGTAAGCACCCCTGGGTTCAATTCCTGATTAAAAAAAAATACCCAAAGGCAACAAATACTAAAAATTCATCACTTCCTAATTAAACTATCATCTATACTCTTGAAGTTATTTATGTCTAAGGTGCCTGCTGTCATGTAAAATTAGAGCTCTTAATATTTTTTTCTCAGAATGCATGTTGTTAAATATTTATTAGCATATCAATGAATATACTTATTTTTATACCTTAAAAAGTCAGGTTTGAACCCAAATGTAAACAAAAAACGTCTCTGATCAGTATGGAAAACTACAATTGAAGAACATGACATGTGAAAGATATCATCCAATCCTGACATCAGAGCCCAAACATTAAGAATTAAATAATGTAAAAAGGCTAGCGAATAATGTATTTGGTTTCTTGGTTTCCCTGAGAAGTTTCAGTAATTTCACAAGGACAGAATATTCAGAGGAACTAGAAGTAACCATGCTGATATCAGAACACAATAATAAATAATAGAGCCAAGACAATAAAAATTAAAGTTTATAACTAAGATGTAGTAATCATGGTCATTTAATGAAGAGATGACAGTTCAACATATGGTTAACATATGGTACTCTGATTCATGCATCATTTAAGTTAACAGGAAATCACCTGTACATTCTGAAGAAAGATGGAGGGAAAAAAGAAGAGGGAAAGGGAGGTAGGAAAGAAGAAGGGAGAAGAGAAGGATATTGAAATCAGAAATTGATTTAAATACTTCTGGAAGGTCTGCCAGCTCTTCTAATTAATAATCATATGACCCCAGAGAGAGTGGCAAAGAGAGATGAAAGTTTGCTGTTCTGATAGTTTGAGTTCTACTTTCTTCTCATTGTTTAAGTATCTTACTAAATTGAGTTTAATGTTAATATTTAAAGGTATATATTTATCTTATAAGCTCACTTCTAAAAGCAAATTGACCACTTCATTTGGGCCTCAACTGAATAAAGAATGATCTGCACTGATCTTCATCATGTCTGAAGTGCATCACTATATAACTAAACAGGGCAACTGATATTATAGTGACAACCCTGAAAATTAAGAAATTTCAAATTATATTGTAATTTAGGTCCTAAGTCTTGGATTTCAGTTCTAATTCATTACTGCTTATTGTGTGATCATTGGCAAATCAGATAGGTCACTCAGATTTACCATCCTTGAAATGTGGATATAATACTACCACCTAACTCATAACTTTGTTGGAAAAACTAAATGAGATGTTTTATGTGAAAAGAACTCTATGAACTGTAAAGTACTATAAAATTGTTGGTTAGATATTATGCATAGTTTAATGAAGCAAAACAGAAGATAGTCAATAAAATTTTTCATTAAAATATTTACAATAAAATATTTCAGTACTTAAAGGACAAGGTTTTGGTTATCTAGAAAATAACATTATATATATATATATATATATATATATATATTCAATTTTCCTTTTATTAATAAACTCTGAACAGTCTACCCATTTTTTCAAATGTTATCTTACCCACTGTTACTTCCAGACTGGCAAATTAGGGGTCACTGTAATTTCAAATGCAGAGGTAGGTTTTAAAAATTAAGTAGTATCCCTGTTGTTCCACAAAAGCCTAGGTTTCAAAGAGTCAACAAATGATTATTAGCAAATGAAATTAGTTATGAAAGGCTATAGTTTTTGATTTGGCTCATCACAAGATTGTTCTTGTAATTAAAAAATATGGTGTCTTCAAAACTTCAATTTGATTATATATCATGTGAGTTCTTTTTTGTTTTGTTTCACTTTGGTTTGTTCTTCTCTGGCATGTGCCCATATTTTCTATCACCTCATCTTTTCTATGAGGCTCTAAAATGCTTTTAGGTAGCAAACAATATTTGGCTGAAGCAACCAGTGCAGTGTTCTTCACATAATAAACTTTGAGCGATGTTCAATAAAAGTATATAAAAAGTAACAATTTGCAATGCCTGTTACTAATCCATGAGCAAATTAGAAAAAAATACATGTTTAAATTCCAAACTCTTTTAAATATAAAATCAGTGGGATGATAGTTATCATATCCTATTCTTGACTAGATTTCCCAAATTTTTGATCTTTGTATGGGCTAATTAAATTGCAGATTCCCTGCTTTCCTCAGCTGAGCTCTGAATTCAACAGTATGGATTCATATTTTACTCAAAGTGAGAAAATTACATAGAATTTATAAAATGGTAAATTTAATTTCATTATAGGTGAATTTTGCAGTTGTGCATTTTTTCCATACATACCTTAGCTTGGAAATGGTTGTTAAATGTTAAGACAATTATAACATATGACGTGAAATTTCTCCTTCATGAAAAGCAGAAATTAATTATAAGAAAAAGTGATTTCTGACTATAGATTTCCTTTTTAATTTAAAGTGAAATCCAGTTTTAAATTCTATTTGATTTTGGGATTTTTAAAATTTAAAAATAGGTGTTTCTTGCTCTGTGTCAATGCTTGGTATGTAATTATTATCTGCTGAACAAATAAAAGAATCTACCTATGACTGTACATTCACAGACATGCATGTGAACATTGTAATCGATACACCTGTTTATCTCTCTGCTTTTTAAAAATGCATTTAATAGAAGTGAGGACCAGTAAAATTCAAATTTTAAAATGCTTGCCTAGTTAGAGCATGAGCTACTGAGTAAGCCTAAATTGGGACTCTTCGCCCAAATATTTCCTCAGAAAAGAATTATCTCATAGTAGACTCTTTATCACATCTTCTATGTCTCGATGATTTTATTTTGAACAATATAGTTACATATTGGTGTGGAGTAATCACAAGAGATATGTTTGGGATGCTTATAGAAGCAACATGACAAGATTTGGTTAAACAAAAAAAGTGAAGAAAGTTGATAAGGCATTAGCAATTATTCCTAGTATATAACATCACATTCACCAGTGGTAGAGGTAAATAAGTTGTTTTTTTCTTTGATACTAAGCAGTGAACCCAGGGGGACTCTACCACTGAGCTGCATCCCCACACCATTTCATTTTATTTTGAAACAGGGTCTCAGTAAGTTCCCCAGGCTGGAATTACAAGTGTTGTGCAACTGTGCCTGTCAAGCCTGTAAAAAATCTTTCAAACATCATTTATAAAAGCAAATGAATAAGTTAGTCTTTTGGGGAAATCAAGAACACATATTTAAGAAAAAATGTAAAGGTCAGTTTTTCTAATACTTTGTGAATGGGTATTGAGGTTTGGGATAAAAATTCCAGGGACAGCATTGAGAGAATGATAAATGGCCTTACTCGTAGCTGACAGATAATTGGTCAACTGAAAAATCTCTCTCTCTCTCTCTCTCTCTATATATATATATATATATATATGTGTGTGTGTGTGTGTGTGTGTGTGTGTGTGTGTGTGTGTGTTCTCACTTAGAGAACATAAACCACAGAGAGACAAGGCCACATCATGATCATGTTTAGAACAATACAGAAACAAGGCCATTCTGCCATCACAGAAATGACTACTAATATGAGGCACTGCTGCTCCTTTAACAGTGACATTGTCTACCCCTGCTTTAATCCTCTTAATTTCTAGATAAAAGTTAAGATATCTCATCACCACATTGACTGTATTTCTTGGCAGCATCTATTCCAGACATGACTTCCACTTATCTAAGAATCACTTAGAATCACTCAGCCAACTGAACCCTCTAAGAGACTCTCTCTAAAGTCCTCTTACAGAGATGCCCCACAAACTCCCTGGAGTGCTTTCTCTTATTGTGCTACAATAAGCTAAATATTCCTAATTTTTTGATTTACAGGTATGTTCCTAGTAGTTTTTAGCTGGAGGGTTTTAACAGCATCATACGGGGTTTCCCACAGCACTATATTGTAAATAACTTAGAAGAAAGACTCTGAGTTCTAGAACTCTGGAATATACATATGAAGAGTTTGAATGAAATTATTTCATAAAATATAAATGTTGCAAAAATGATACTTGTAAATTAGCATGGTATTTTACTAAAGGTAAGGTTTGCAAATATGAAAGTACTATACAATTAAGAAGGTAAATATAATTAGACATTCAGCTGTCTTATCTATATCTCCAAAACCTATGTTGATAATTTTCTCAAAAGTCTATTATAAATTTTATCTTTAAATTAGGAAAATGGGACTATCTTCATGTTCATACTGTTCATAGATTGTGATTAGCATTTATTCCACCTCTTACAGTCTTTTTTTCTCAGATGTAGCACAAACTTGTGTTTTTTAAAAAATGAAATCTCCTACTCATGTATCAATAAATTATAAGATATCTCTAATATTGTTACCTTCTTACTATAAGTTTCCCAACTCTTTCTGTTGTTATGGTGCTTACTGGAAGAGTCAGTTACAATGGATTTGATCATTTGAATGGACAACTAATGTCTGTCATCTCTATTGATTTCTGATGTTATAAAAATATTGTACCAGTTTAAATGATATTATATCCATGATAGGTGACTTATAAAATCCAAATATTGTTATAATTTTAATATTTAATTGGGCAACATTTTGATCAACAGCACACCAACTCCAGATATTGGTATAATTGTAACAATATTTAAATGAGTAACATTTGAACCAATAAGACATCACTTGACCTGCTATACCATATATAAATCTTGACGTGTGATGATACACACTTCAGTTGTGAGTAACATGTTAATGATCAGTAGGCAAGAAAAAACAAAAGAAAAAAACTTAGGAAGTTCTTGTATATTGATATTGGCAGTAGAACAAACTTGTTTGGACAAAAAAAAACCCTAACTTATTCTAGTTAATTAACAATAAAACAGCTGGGAAAATTAGACATCCCTGATTGACTGTAATTGAAAATGACTAATGATGCTGTCATTTTGCAACTTATATCTGAGGAAATAATGCCTGGAAAATTATAATTGCCCTCTTCACAATTTGTCTACAGAAATTATTTTGTGTTTAAGGTTGGGTTGAAATCCCTTGACCAAATACATAAGACTCCCCATACCTTATTTTTACAATTATATTTAAAAATACTTCAAGATGGGTAAATAAAATATAAGGTTGATAAAAGCATGATTTCTTTTGATAATAGAAAAATCTAGCAATACAAACCATCTGGTTTCATCTTATCATTTCAATAAGTGGTATTAAATTCCATTAACACTTTCAGTTATAATGTATGGAAGATGATATAAACATTTCAAAATCAATATATATACATGTAAAAATTTTAACATAAAATTAAGTTAAAATGAGTAGAAATGGAAGAAAATGGCATTTCAATGCTAAAGTAGTAGAGAATTGAAAAATAATTTTAAAAACCAAAGAACAAATGGTTTATTCCTTTCGTAGTTGTTATTATTTTCAATAATAGCAGTCATTTTGTTGCTTTTTAACTGCTAAATGGGGTACTACTGAGGACCTAGTTATTACTCTGTGGCAAATGGAACATATTCAAATTGATCTCATTGATGACATCATAAAACTTTATTACAAAAGGTATAACTTTAGAAAAAATTTTAAAAATTTATCTAACTTATATAGTCATCTTCAACAATTTCTAAAATTAAGATAAAGGAATAATATACAAAACAAGTGTGTGTTTGTGTGTGTGTGTGTGTGTGTGTGTGTGTGTGTCTGTACCCACTGGTGAGGTGAAAGGAAGATAGAAGTAAAGCAAAACAAAGTTGCTTATTTCTTCAATCAAGCTATTCTAAGATCATCCCAGTAATTTTGTATCAGAGATCTAGTGCTATATTTATGTCATTAGCAGAACTATCTTATAATATATATATTTTTTTAAGGTTAACTTTTTATTCATTATATTTTTGACTTTTACAAGATATCCTCAAAGACAATAAGGAAGAAGTTGGTTAGTTAGGGATGAAAAAAAAGAAAAAAAAGAAAGAAACCAGAACTCTACCGGTAATCTTTGAAAGTTAAAGAAATCCTAGAGAAATTGATAAAGCAAAGAAAAGGAAAAAAAAGGAAAGAACTTGAATAAGGATGAGCCAGCTCCCAATCAGACTCAGCTTACTTAATAGCTGAACAGACAGGCTGTTTGAATGTGGAGGTACCAATAGGTAGTCAGTTTCCTAAGAAAGAGAAGCATTTTCTGATGTGTCCTTAATTAGAATGTCAGCAAGCAGTGGATATACTACTTATCCATTTGAATACAGGGTCTTGCATGCACATCAGGATGGATTTTCATTTTCTTTTTTAAGAATATCACTTTCTTCCTCATAATTGTCATAGTTTCTCAATGTACCTTCCCCCACAAAAAACATAAACTTCTCTAGTGAACATGTACAGCATGCTCCTCAGTCCCATTTCCCTTCTATTAAGGGATGAGGCAGATCAGCATTAAGGAGAAGAGGCATTAGAACTAGTGTATTTTAAAATTTTTGATATATGCATTCAATGTTAAAAAAGACTTTGTTCATGTACTATTAGAGCAATGGTCACCCTTCAGAAAAATTATCTTTAACCTTTAAAGGAGAAAGTTTTGATCCATGTGGAGATTTAAACAGCCTTCACAGCTTTCAACTTTATGCTGTTGAGTGCGATGTTCTTAACTGTGAGGTTGTTTAAGCCTTTAGCATTTCAGGCTAGCACAAACCCCACCTAATCTTAAGGTGTTCCCAAGGTCATGGTCCCTCTCAAAAGTTGAGGGGCTGAGGGTGTATCTCAGTGGTAGAGCACTTGCCTAGCATGCAAGAGTCCCTGGATTCCATCCCCAGCACTGCAAAATGATGATGATGATGATGATGGTGATGATGTTGTGAATAAACTATTTCTGCACACTCCATATCTCCAAATCAATTTTGTCCTTTTGCCCCATCACCTTGATATGTTGCTTAATCTCCAAACTTATGAGAGAAGTGCGACAACAGGAATGAGTTTTCATTTAATTCCTACCTCTCCCAAATGAGCTGAATCTAGATGAAACAAGAAATCAGGGAAAGAGAAAAGACGGAAAGAAAACTGACTGTTACAAACTGGTTTTAAGGAATGTGAAAGAAAAGGAAAGTTATAGTTCCTTGTTCTTTTTTGTTTCAGGAAGGCAATTCTCCTTTTGCATCATTAATACAACAGCAGAAAGTAGACAGGCTGAGGATCTTAGTTCTGAGGTCAAAGTGGCCCAGGAGTATGTGTCGGGGGGAGTGTTGTGTGTGATTGAGTTAACATCAACTGCTTGGATTGTTTTATCTATAATAAAAGCAAAAATTGTCTTGACTTCCAGCTAAGATTCTTCCCTCTTTTTAAAAAACAAAGGCACAAAGCAAAGTGAATTAAATGCACATTTGTAATCTGTAATAATTGGTGCTAAACTCTGGCTCATTGTCATAACTATATGACATTAAGTTTTTAAAGATTAACCAAGAGTAGATAGAATGTATCTATGCAACAGTCCATTTGTCCTTGTTATGGCTTGCTATAATGAGAATCACTCTGATAACCACTCTAGGGATTGACTTTCTTTAAAGTATAAATAGAAATCCTGAGGGCTAGAGATACAGCTCAGTGGTAGAATACTTTACTAGCATGCACAAAGCCCTGGGGTTTAATCCCCAGCACCACACACACACACACACAAACTAAAAACTGAAAAGAAACCCTGAAATGTGCTACTTTCAGGACTATCTCTAACTCTCCAATATAATACACATGGTTTGTTTATGAAAAATTATCATAATGAACTTGGAATTGGAGTCAAATTATTTTTTCTTGATTTTAGGAGTGAAGACAAATGTACTCTTAAATAAAGGTACATTGAAATCTACAGAGAAACCTGTGTCTTTTAGCATCTGGTGTTTGGACATTATGTTTAGGCTCAAACCTTAAATTTACCTAAAGAAAAGTCCCTTGTAAGCCATAGGAAAACAAACAATTTTCTAGAAATGAAACTTGGACCAAACACAAGGGAAACTAAGTGGTGACCTTAGAGACAGAGTCTAAGTCATGGTAATGTTGTTTGCAAGGACAAACTGGTTCTGTAAAATGAGGTTATTGACCTGTGCTGTTTTAGAGCAGTTTTAAACATAAGGGTGAGGCTCACTAAATCTCAGCCTGCAACATTAGCTGAGAAACCAAGACTGATCAATAAACAGCCACCATTACAGGCTCTCGAGGAACCTTCATCATAATGGGAGCCATTATAATTTTGGTCAGGTGCAGCAAATAAGGTAACCTATACCTAATGTCTATTTATCACTGGACTCTCATTTGCAAATGGAGGACATTGATTAGCTATTTTTTGAAAACTGACCTGGCTTTCCATTTCTCTCCTCATGTAATATACTGTGAATAAATGTGCCGTAGACTTCAAAATGCACAAAGAGAAGGGAAAGAAGTAGAAAGCTTTCACCCAGACTAGCTTTTTACCAAAGAAAGAAGCAATTACATGACATTTCACTAAAAATTCTTGACCCAATAAAGTACTGAAGCCCGGATGCTGGTTTTCCTTTTTCATAAGAAAGAGCAACAGAGAAAGGAAAGGTCACGGACCATATTGTGATTCTTTACAGCTGTTGGAGACAGACAGTATGATGCAGTAGCTTGATTTGAATTAAGCCAAACAATATGAAAAGCATCAAGGCTGGCAAGCAAAGCAATAAAGCCCCAAAGAATTTAATCTACCTTGAAGGTGGGACTACTTTTTGTGTTGATGGCAGCACACCAGGACAGAAATGAATCCTTTAATGCAATGACTCGTTAATAGCCTTAAGATCACAATATATAAATAGGCTACGTTGAACAAAAAGACAGCTTTGCCTCTGCTATGGTAGTATGGCCAATATTTCCTTACAAGTTATTTCATTGATTATAAATAGACCACATCAACGGCAAATGTACAACAGGGGAAGCATAACCCATTATGAGGTAATGGATATTGCTAGAGGTTGCTTCATTACCTTCACTGGCTGAGTGGCTGGTTTTTCCTTGTACAAATGCTGCCCTTTAGACAAAATCCTCTCCACATCCGGTTGTTTAGCTTGAACTGCTACTTCAGTTTCCTGGGGAAAAGAACCCATACAGTGCAGATTAACTTCACAGTCAGCAATAAAATTACTAAATTTAAATATACCCTTGGAGACTCCACATGTATTGCAGATCAATTTCTGCATGGTACATAGGGGCTCAAAAAACATACCTTTTGGTGCAGAGAAAAGAAAAATAGAGGTCTCTGTGGAACACACTGAAGTTAAAAAAATTGATCTAAAATTTTCTTGAATTATGTTATAATACTATAATATTATTATATAGAAACTAACTTTCTATTTTCTAACAGAGACTAACTTTCTATTTTTCAAATAAGTAAAAGGCAATAATAATATGAGGTATAATTTATTAATATATGCATATAAATTCTGGTATTAGCTTCAATAATCTCAATCATCCTAATGCTTATTTTACTTTACAAACTTTTTATTTCACTGGATTCTGTTCTGGGCTTTCGATCTAAAATATTTTTTAAGATGGAAATCAAATAATTCTTTCTACAACACTGTAGAAATTAAGTTTCTTTCCAACGAGTAAACACTTAAAGCACAATATCAAAGCTTATTATTTATCAAACAGTCAAATTAAATAGGCCTTTGAGGAATGATTAAATTAATTGTTTTATTGTTTGTTTTTCCTCAGTCTGGAAAGGACCGAAGCATGACAGGAAAAACAATCCCTTTAGATATATGAATATAAAGTGTTTTCTTAGTGACTACTGTCTAGCTCTCTTGAAGAAAGAACAAAAGAAATGTGCATACATTGAAGCTGAAGGAAGTGAAGTTAAATATTACAGAAGACTTTTTGGATGGAACACTTGTTAAACTCTAGGATAGAGTATCGATTAATCAATGTCAGACATCAGTCAGGGCCTGGGCAATCTTCCCTAGAGAGGGGCTCCTGATTAACCCGCATCTCTCTTCTTCCCTCTCTTTCCCCAGAGCCTCTCAGCACTGCTGTGTGTACGTGTCTTCATGTCATTGTTTCCTTTATATACTGTGTGTGTACCTATTCTCTCTTCGTCTGTTAGGGCAGGAAATCCCTGACTCTACACTATTATATTCTTATATGGCACAGTGGGGTGTCTTGCAACTTATGGGTGCTCAGCACATGCTCTTGAGTGAGACTATTTCTCTAGTTCTTATTATAATGACTGCCAATGGGAGAGAGGTGCTTTAGTCAGAAGTGTCTGTAACTTCAAGGCTAACTTTATGTATTAATAGGTTTGTGTGCAAATCTCAGTTCCTTTACAAAAAAAGCCTAGTTACTTCACTCTTGTAGAACTGCTGATTAATGATCTTACCGCCCATTGCCAGGAAAAGGTATTGTTCCTTCAAAGTGCAGTACCAGAATGACTGTAACTCTTTGCTAGAGGTAGAAATAGCTATGATCTCAGATCAGAAATGGGACACATCTAGCTTTAAACACTGAATTTTTAATATATCCCCAACCACTATAAATTCACCTTTAAATGCTATATTCACAAAATATTTTGGTGTAGTGAATGTTTACATGATCTCAAAATATTCTGAGAGAAAAATAAAATATATTACTCTAGAGAAGCAAAGAGCATATCTTTAGCAAGGTAAAAATTATTTAAGAAAAGGTAAAAAGTAATCACTTATTCCTATCTGCATATGTGTGCTGTGTATATATTATGAGTTATCAAGACAAATTCATGTATGATATTTCAATTATACTTAAACTCATATAATACATTATGTATCTAAACGGAGTAAATTTGAACCAATTTTACCATTCATTTTGTATATGTTTATTTAAAGTGTAATTCTCAATTTTTTACTAACAGAGATTTTTATTCTGTTTTTCATTGATTTTAATAATTACTGGCAATAGATAAATTTTCAGATTAGCTTTATCACAGCCATAGATTATTTATTGATGATAATGTGGTTACCATTTATATAATGACTACTACTTACCTCTTCCAAATCTTTACTGTAACAAATTCCCACTTTACAAATGAGAAAACAAAGTTGGGGTGGGTAGGGTAGTAGTGGTGGTAATGATGATGTGAAAAACTTGCCTAAGACCCCATGAGAAGTAGAAGAGTTAATGTTCAAACATAGTTCTGCCTGAATCTGAAGTTCATGCTGTTCTGCTAGTATTAGCTGCCTTTCCACATCTTACAAAAACATATATCTAACTGATATATTCTAATTAATGTCATTTCTAAGCATTAAGAAATTTCACTTTCATCACCTGAATCTATTTCACATTATGACATATGCTGATAAAATGTCATAGCTCTCTGATAATAAAGGACAATTAAACTTGTGCCTATAAAGTTATCTGTATTGTGGAGAGTGAATTGGGATTCCATCTGAGTTGAGTCACTATGGGTCATCTGAGATGAGTCACTATGGGCCAGTAGGAAGATGGTTACTTGGTGCAAGAGTAGTCATTTACACCCACTGGAATTTTATTTCATTTTATTTTTGTTACCAGGGATTAAACCCAGAGGAGCTTAGCTACTGAGCCACATCCCTAGCCCTTTCTATTTTTTATCTTGAGACAGGGTCTCACTAAGTTGCTTAGGGCCTTGCTAAATTGCTGAGGCTGGCTTTGAACTTGCAATCCTCCTGCCTCAGCCTCCTGAGCAGCTGGGATTACAGGCGGGCACCACTATGCCTGGCTGAGATTTTTGCAAATGACACCAAAGACCATTGTTCCCACAGCCACCCTGTAGCTTTATTTGTGTGGTTCTAATTCCTTTGTTTTTCCTTTATAATACACCAGAAGTAGTCAAATTGTGTGTATAATTGTGTGTATAATTTTGACCATCCCTAAAGAATTATCATTTCTGAGAACAAGACACATACTTACTTTCTTCATTTATTATATCTTTGACCGTGCCTATGACATATTAGATGTTGAAGAAAAAATTGTTGAATGGACAGATAAATATTATTGCACTTTGAGCCTGTGGGATTTTAGTTAGGCTGTATATTAATAGAGACCTTTGCTCATTCAGACAGTTTAGGATGTTTTCATAGCACAGATTATTTCCCCTCAAAGTAATTTGCTAGAGTTAAATACAAAATCTCTTCTTTCATTTCCAGATTCCCCTTAATTAGTTTAAAAATTTTACATCTTTGTGTTATTCATTACAACAAGACTTAGAAAACCCCTGTTCCTATGATAAATTAAAATGGAGTTATTTTATACTTTATAATCTTTTTGTTGACTTTCTTTTAACTAAAATTCAATTTCTTTGAATTTTTCCTTCTTTGTCAAAATATTTACATAATTTAATCTTCATCTAGGGAACCAAGGGAAGATGAAAAATACAAATGTTGTAGCAAACAAATGAATGTTTTACAGAAGACACCTGAATGTAGGATCTCAAATCAAATACCTTATAATTACTGCACTTGAAGTATAATAAATATTCCTTAATTTTGGTTTGAAATTTCAGTGGAAAAATAAACCTGGAAGGGTTGGAGGACTGTGCTTCATATAAAGACTAGCAACTTCCATGAGTATTATAACTTGCCATGCCCTAGTATAGAAAGTCTTAGGCTTCCTTCCGGATATGCCCATTACCAATTTCTTTTGCTCATTCAGCATAGTAAGACAATATTTTCCTCAGATTCCCTTAAATTTCTACCCCCAATTCAGATAATTAATATTTGTTATATTTGACAACTTTATCTTTATAGTATTTATACAGTACAACCTATTTCAACGGACAAGCTTCTTATAGTATTCCCCACTTTCAATAAAATGGTTTTCTTAAAAGTGTCATTGGTAGATATCCACTGCACCATCTAATCAATATATTTATCAAATAATTGTGAGGTCCTACCATATGCTACACAATGGGATACAATACTAGAGAAATTTCTAGTCCTCACACACATGCAGATATATGTATGAAGTATGCATACACATATGTATGTATATTGTATATACTATATAACAGCACACAGTCCATTTATGTGCATGATATATATGTGTACTATACATATCCATGTGTGTTAATGAATGTATAGATGCATGTTATATGTATGTGTACATATATGTACACATGCATATGTACATATACATATATATGAACATATATATACTATGAGGAAAGATAAGACAGTAAGAAAAGAGTGACGGCTCTATTTTAGGTATGATGAACATAAAAGGTGTCTATTCTCAGGAGGAAATTGAATGAAAAGCAGAGATGGGTAATGTCATACTGGAAGAAAGTACTCCAGGAAAAGGGAAGAGCAAGTATAAAGGTGCTCAGGTGGTGAGGAGTCCAGTTTGTATACAGATTCAAAATAGTACAATATTCTGCTAATATATATATATATATATATATATGTACATATTTATGTGTGTGTGTATATATATATATATATGGTATTTTAGACATAGAAGACAGAAAAAAGCTCCTCCTATGATTGATTATACATATTAAGTTTATAATATTTGTTCAAAGCCAACCGTGACTTGACTTCACTGTAGTGGCAGATTGGAGGAAGGGTAAGAGACTGGTGGAAGGAGCATAGTTAGGGAACCATTTTAGAAGTTCAAGTACTTATTGAAAAAAATAGGAGCATGGATATTCAGGGAGTATCACTCTTAAGATGTGTCTGGGAGCAGTGTGAAGAAGAGGCAACAACGACCCCTGAACTGACTAAAACCGCATGCCACTGCATCCTCAGGGGCATCCAGCACCTGCATCCCACCGCAGTTGGCACTATGCCCAAGAGAAAGGCTGAAGGGGGCACTAAATGAGATAAAGCCAAGGTGAAGGACGAACCACAGAGAAGATCTGCAAGGTTGTCTGCTAAACCTGCTCCTTCAAAACCAGATCCCAAGCCTAAAAAGTCCCCTGCAAAGAAGGGAGAGAAGGTACCCAAAAGGAAAAAGGGAAAAACTGATCCTGGTAAGGATGGGAATAACCCTGCAGGAAATGGAGATGCCAAAACAGAACAGGCACAGAAAGTTGAAGGGGCTAGAGATGCCAAGTGAAGTGTGCACTTTTGATAACTGTGTACTTCTGATGACTGTACAGCTTGAAATACTATTTTTTATCAAGTTTTATAAAAATGCAGAATTTTGTTTAACTTTTTTAAAGCTATGTTGTTAGCACACAGAACACTTTATTATTGTTTTTGGGGGAATGAGCATACGTCACTAGAAGTGTCCAAAGCTGAATTGCTGTGGGGAAAACACCTTCCCCTGCTAGTTTTGAGAGACTTCTTCTTGGCTCCCACAAATGCTTGTGGTATGGAAAAACTCAAATTCATCTTATGTCCTCCTCTCCCTCTCTGCCATCGGCATAGACTTAACTCCCCTAAACTCAGACCTGTTGGGACCTGTCTCCCAACAATTGGTTTTACCAGTGTGTCAGCAATCTGGACTTTCCGGTGACATCATTGAGACAGTGTCCCTCAGAAGAGCAACAGTTCCTTTTCTAGATTGTGGATCTTCAGATTAATAATTTTTGCCATTTTCATTTCATTTCCTGAAAGTCAGGGTCGGCTTGTGAAAAGTTGTTAACATGCTAAATGTCAAATGTCAACCCTTACTCTAAACTTTCCCTATTCAGAGCATCAAATGAAGACTTCATTGGGTTTTATAGTGGCTTTCTGATTTTGGTAGTCTATCCGAGAAGGGAGTTTGAAAGTTGTTGTATACTGTTAACGATTGTCTGCCCATGTCCTGCCTGAAATACCTTGATTGTTTATGAAAAGTATCTTTAATAAAGTTGGATACAGTTTGAACATAAAAGATGCTGTGTGTGTAGGATTGGCAGAATTTGAGAAGGGAATAGAAAATGTTGAGAGTCACCAAGATTTTAAAGCTTTGGAGAAAGAGACTACATGTATAATGTGGATAGATGAGCCTGTACATGGAAATGCATTAATGTGCTAAGGTTGGGTACATAAGTCAAGGTGCCTGTGAATGGCACTGAAACAGATGTCCAGTGAGCAACTAGAAAAACATTAGGGTAGCCCAGATATTACTTAGAGCTCCAAGGTTTAAGCAGGTGCTTGCTAGATTGACTGAGGAAAAGGTGGTGTGCCAAATGAATTGCCCAGGGTTTGTACCTACAGGAAGTACAATGAAGTTGGTTCTCTGGATCCTTAGGTTCTTCTGTGTTCATGAGTTCAACCAATCAGGGATCAAAAATATTTTTAGAAATATATCTGTACTGAATGTGTATAGATGTTTAAGCAATACAGTATAATTGTTTAGATACGATGTGCATTTTATCAGGTACTATAAGTACTCTAGAGATGTGGGTAGGTTATGCACAAATACTATGTCATTTTATAAAAGGGATGTAAACATCTATGTATTTTGGTTTCCAAAGAGGTTCTGAAAATAATCCCCTCCAGATTCCAACTGACAACCTCATTCCTATGTCACCCACGTAGTCCTAGATTTAGTCTTCCAGTGAATGGACAACATAAAATCACATCACTTCCCTGATAGAAATCTAGATGAAATAGTTGACATTACTATTGTCATCTCTTTACCCTTCAATAAAACAATGAAGGGTTCAAGTACCTGGATGAGATTTACTCTTGGTCTCATGAAAATAGAGCAATGAGTGAGAAAAATTATGTTTAGTTCTAAATTCTTTGTGGTTACTTCTCCTTGGCACAAATTTGGAAAATTAGATTTGTAATTACATGCACCTTTGATAAATGTCCTTAGAAAGACCATTTTGAAGATGAATTTCCACCATTTTCCTCCCTATGTTTATTTGCAGTGTAAATTTATTAGTTAAAAGATAGGTCAGTTATTTGGAGCAAGATATTGCTTGAAGGGTTAACTGTAGTAAGTCCAATTAAATTCACTTAAAATATTCTTTAGTATATTTTCCTTAAGTGGCTGTGAGGAATACATACTATAAGAAGCTCATAATGATCCTGAAAAAAACAGAACAGGTAAAATAAATTTAAACATTTAGGCATGCCTCCGTAGAAATAAACTTGGCATGGAAAAACTAAAACAAAGCAACAATTTCAGAAAAATCACATGTCTATGCAAAGATAAGAAAATGCTACTAAAATTTTTATCTGTACTGAAAATGTCAACTAAGTTCTATGATGATATTAACTGTTATAATAATATTAACAGATTAGAGTTTCTAAATATTTACTGCTAAACATTGTGTTTTTCATGCATGTTTGCTCTACAAAAATTTTTTTTTATCTAATTTCACAGATGCTGAGATGGAGAGAGAATAGGTCGATTGTTTAAAACCATGAAGCTTGCAGATGGATGAGTTGAGATTTATACAGGATGTATCTGTCACTCAATTCCCACTTTCTTCCTTATTCTGGTATATGTACTGTGTGCATGTGTGCATGCGTGTGTATGCATGTGCTTATTAGGACTTCTTGCTAAAATTGGCAGAGTGGGTCTAAATATCATGCTAATTCTTTTTCCTCCTCTTTCACTACAATACATTCTACAGTGTTTTTTCAGGGTACCAATGAGAGAAAAATCCTGTCTCTCTCACAGAAAAGGAAATAAATTCTTACACAGCCTTGAAAATGCTCCAAGGGCTCCTCTTTGTGGGTTTATGATTGCCAAACCTCTGGTATCCAGGTCAGAGAATTGGTCTGAGTAAATCTTTTATCTCCCAAATGGCCTCACATCTTTATGTGATTTAAGATAAGGTGAAGAAGGCCACATCTAAAATGGAAACATAGCTAATTATAGTGGCCAGTTTTTGTAAGTAGAGAGTATTCAACTTCAAAGAACATTCAGATAAGAAAGTCTTCACGGGATTTCAACAACAAACACTCCCCTCACTTCTAATAATAGAACACTTTCATTTAGGTTTTCTTCCCTGAATTATTCTTAATGTCCTCTGCAATCCAAGACTGTACACCAGGAGTTAAGACCCTTATGATACAAGAGTTTTATTTTCATCATAGTATTGCTAATTTGCTACAATGTCAAACATAATTTGGGAAAATAAATTTGTTAATTAGTTAATAGGGTGTAATCATTCATCAGTACTCCCCAGGAAAACTGCATGGTCAATTTTTAAATCTTGCCCTAGTAGGAATTTTTTTTCAGTACTGGGTGAAGGTTGAACCCAGGGGTACTTTACCACTGAGCTACATCATCCTTGGTTCTTTTTATTTTATTTTGATAGAGTATCTCACTAAATTGCTGAGGATGGCCTCAAACTTGGGATCCTCCTGCCTCAGCCTCTGGAGTCCCTTGGATTACAGGCACATGCCACTGCACTTGGCTTGCCCTAGTAGGTTTTTGAAATGGAGTAAATCTAAGCACTTTCAGTTTGGGTTCTTATTAAGTGGCTTTACTGCTATTGGGCAATTGCTGATATGACAAGCAGTGAAGCAAAAGTTAGTGATAAAAAAGTCCCAATAAGCCATTGAAGGTGACATTAGCAAGTGTTGTGCAAATTAACATATTTTCCTAGAATTGGATTATTTAACATTATTTTTCTTTTCTGACTCAAATTTATTTATCTAATCTAAGGTGAAACATACATTTTTGCAAATTAAATATTTTCATTCAGATACATGCTGTATTTCTCCACTTCTTTTTTGGTACTGGGGATTGAGCCCTGGGGGCTATAGCCCTAGTCATCTTATTTTTTATTTGAGACAGGAATCACTCTGTTGCTTAGGGCCTCACTAAGTTGCTGAGGCTGACCTTAAACTTGTGATCCTCCTGCCTCAGCCTCCTGAACCCCTGAGATTACAGGTGTGCATCGCCCCCCACTGGCTATTTCTCCACTTCGAACACTATATTTCTAATTCAACATTAAGTTCATTGTGCATGTGTTTAACTAGAAATTTGGTGTTTCTAAAGATAATATGACATTAATAAATTTTGCTTTATTTTCCTTTCTTATTTTTAATTTACTGAAGTTTCCTTCATTTTACTTATCCCCACCCTCAGATTATGTGAATACATATGTATGTAAAATGAATATGTATTTCAAACATACATAGTGATATAAAGAAGATATAAAAAGACTTTTTGCATATTTTTAAACATTTATTCATTTGTTCATTTGACAAACACTTATTAAATGTTTGCTGCAGTGTCTGGGCTAAGAGCAGGAAATATAAGGATACAGACACAGGCTGGGTGTGGTGGTGTACACCTGTAATTCCAGCAACTTGGGAAACTGAGGCAGGAGGATTGCATTTTTAAGGCCAGGCTCAGCAATTTAGTGAGACCCTGTTTCAAAATAGAAAATAAAAAGGGCTTGTTTTCCACGCATACACAATAATACACCATACAGAAGCTGCTCTTTCAACTTGGGTCCTACACGGAGAAGATATTTGGGGCAGATCCACAGTCTAAAATGAAAAGACCTTGACTTGTACAACTCATCATGTACAGCAAAGCTTCAGCTAATCTGCAGATGGATATGTGAGTAATTAATGTCTGTCTGTTACATTACTGGAATTTTGGGGTTGTTTGTTACTGCAGCAAGAGCTGACAATTGCAATATTATGGTAAAACTGAATGACCAACCAAAAATATACGGCTTTCTGGTATGAAAAGAACAGAGTAAGCCTTGAAAATAAATATACCCTGGTCACATATATTGACTGCACCATCTCTCATTCTACATACAAACTATTTGCTAAAATGGGTAGCAAAAAACGAAAAATGAAATGGAATCAATATTGTGTTAGAGCCTCACTTCTCTGGCCTAGATTTTCAGGCAGGCTCTGACAAATGAAGTCTGATGGATGGAAAAACATAACATTGTGTAGTTGAGTTTCTTTCTCTTTCCCCTCATGCTGGGTGACTGTTCTTTTATTTATCTACAATTAGGTTTGCTAGACCACTGTAACGTGGCTCTCTTTCATTGTAACTGTGTGCTGTCAAATATGTGCCAAGCTGACTGACAAAGAATGACAGGTTCTCTCTTTCCATTCTGGGCTAATCAAGGGCAACCCACCAAAGGGAGGCTTTTTCTCTGATTTAGAGATTTATGGATTTCAAAAATAATCTGTCCAAATATACGAAGTATAATGTAGTATTGATTTTTAAAATGACAAGTGCTGTGAAACTGAGAAGATATAATCTACTAAGCTGCATACTTGGGAATGTTCAAGGACAGCAAAAGAGTGGACACAGGAGTGATCATCAAGCAATGAGTCTGACACTCTTAAAGCTGGCATTTCAAAGTTATTTTGGCAGAGAAATTCTTTTGGCAAATGAAATCTTATCAAAACCCCTTCAGCAAATTATGTCATTCACTTAATAAATATTTACAGATCACCTATTATGTGCTAAATTCTGTTTTTGGTACTAGATATGTAACAGTGGAAAAAACAGACAAAATCAGGCCCATACAGGGTAGAATGGCTGTAGACAACAGTGAACGAAACAGAATAAATTGCTCCTATCTCCACCAAGTTTACATTCTAATGGGATGATGGATAACAGAAGATAAATTATGGTGCATCTGAGAGTGAAAAGTGCTAAAGAGAAAAAAAATAAAGCATTGAATGTGGATAGGAGGTGTACTTACAGGGTAAAGGAAGGTTTGGGTGTGGACATTTTTGAAAGTGCCTACAGGGAAAGTCTCACTGGAAAGGTGAAATTTGATTAAAGATCTGTAGAAAGTGAGGGAATGAATTATACAGGCATCATAAGGGAATAACAATCCAAGCAGAGAAGGCAAGTACAAAGACCCTCCGATGAGAGTGTGTCTGGTATTTTCAATTAAAAAAATGAGCAAGTCAAGAAGAAGGGCTCTAGTGAGCAAGGGGAGAGTAGCAGGAAGCATAGACAGAGAGTTTGGGGATGGGGAGGATATATCACACAGGGCATTGTTGTGAGGACTTTAGTCATTATTCTCATATTCTGTACCATAGAAGAATTTTCACAGAGGGGTGATGTGATCTGACTTATTTTTTATTGGTGCATTATAGTAATATGTAATAGTGATGTTTATTTTGACATAGTCATATATGCATGGAATATACTTTGTTCTGTTTAATTCCCCAGAATTTCCCCTTTTCCTCCCCTCCTACCCACCATTTCCTTCCTCTCCTCTATTGGCCTTCCATCAATTTATTGTTTTTAATTAGTGTATTATAGATATACACAAAAGTGGAATTCACTGTGATATATTCATACATGCACACGCTGACATTTTTTAATAGATCATTCTAGCTGCTGTATTAAGATTAGATTTAAGGAATGCAGAGTACACATAGTAGATATGAACAGATTCCTAAAGGAGTTAAATTTGCATTGCTTGGAGAGCAGTACTTGTCTATGGGAACCAGAAGCCCTTATTTGGAAAATTTTATATATACAGTTCTTAAATGAGGGCAAAAGCTCATTTAGTTTAATAGCAATACAGAATACTGCTTAAAAGAGCATTCATTTAAATTTGTACTCCCCAAGTCTCACTACTTTCCTAACTCCTTATTGGTGAATAGTTATCTAGGTTATCTAGCTTAAACAATTCTTACATGACTTGAGTATTTGTAAGAGAGAACTTGTGACCCAAAAAGCTTCAAAAATAAACTAAAATATTTGCTATCTGACCCTTCCAGAAAAAAAAAAAAAAAACTGCTGATGTAGACAAATGTTTAGGGTCAGGCTTTGTGGTTCTAAAGTCCTTCAAGTACATACAATCATTCCACAGTGTAAATGTACATCAAAATATCATATTGTATCCCACAACTATAATTGTTATTTTCTAATTAAAGATAGAATTTTAATATTTTTATGGGTATATATTTTTAATGATCAAACATCAGGAACAAACATTTTTCTTTTTAACTTTATACACAGATTAATAGAGATAGTCAAATAATTTATAATTGTGCTTGGGAGCAGAAACCAGCAAATATTTTCTATAAAGGGCCAGATAAATATTTTAGACTTTGGAAGTTACATGTTTCGTATCACACAGTATAGCATTAAGGTAGCCAGACACAATAAATAAGCAAATAAATTTGCCCCAGTAATTTTTTATTTATAAAAATATGTGGAAGGTTGAATTTGACTCTCATATCATAGTTTCTGACTTTTGCTTTAGTACATTGCAGGGTGACTGGAAATAATCAAACTAGGCATAAAATCATCTTAGTTCTAGGCTTATTAATCCATGAGTTGGGACAAGTCACCTAACTCCTCTGAGTTTCAGTATCACTAATTATAAAATGAAGGAAAAACCATAATTATTTGGGGTAAAGTGTCAACAGTATCCTCTGTCCCTCTGCATAAGCATTTGATCTTTGATTAATTTTCTAACTCTACTCTCCCTGGAAAACTGATAAAGTTGAAATGTCAAATGTGTTAGCAGGCAACATTGATTCAAAATGACCCTTATTGGTAAATTACACATCCCTCCGATATTCTATAATACATGAACTATAAGTGCCTAATGGAAAACCTTAGTTCTGGTGATTCCTCAAGTGTAGCAACTCTTATAAATGAGCATGTTCCTGTTGTGCATCTTAGAAATTCTAAGTATGGTATAAGACAATGGCTCCTTAGGTACATGAGGATGCTAGGCCAGGGTTGACCCAGCACCTGCATGTGAGTCTCCTTCGTTTGCATAGGAGCTGCCATCAGGGAGTGGGAAGGTACTAAAAAGTGAATAGCTTTTGGTGACTCTGTGAATGCTGCACATACTGTTGTGCACTGTAATCCCACTGAAGAGAGAGGCCTAATGCTGCCCTTCCTAGGAAACTACTCATATTTCAGAGTGGTCAATGGTAGTCCTATTCAGCTGCACCTGAGAAAATAAGAGTTCTTGATGAATTTTACAATAGTAAATTCTGAGACCCATGTTTTAGCCCCATAGATTAACTACTCTGAAATTGGGACACATTTTATAAATGATTGTGTGTCACAGTCTAATTGGCAGCACTTTCCCTTAGTGACAAATAAAATAATGATCTATATTCTAATTAATGCTGTCTTAAAAACAATAAAATATGGTATGTAATTAGGTCAAGATCAAATGATTTAGTTCATGCAAAGGTAACATTAACTGGTACCATTTCCTGAAAACTCACTAGGTGCAAACACTCTTCTGTGCACTGAACAAAAATCATTTCAATTAATCTCATTCTCTACTGCAGAACCTTTCAGCAAACATTATCATTTTTCAGACTGAAAGACTAGGGTCACAAAACGTTAGAAGACTTGCCCAGAGCATAAGCTAACAAGTGGTGGACCTGAAATTTGAACCCTGCTCTGTCTGATGCAAATGTGGCATATTTAATTACTGTACAATAGGTTCTATAAATTTATTTAAATATGGTACCAATGTAAAACTAGAATTTATTTTATGAATCCCAGAACTTAGAATCTTAATGAAGTAGTTTGACTGAATGCAATTTTAAATTAGTGTTTCTCAATCTATGACCTAGTGCACTTTGGGATGGACCATTCTTTCTTGTAGGGGACTGTCGTATACTATAGTATGCTTTGCAGCAGCATCCCTGATCATTATTCACAAGATAGCAGTAATACTTCCTCTTTCCTCATGTGTGACAACCAAAAGTATCTGCAGAAATTGCCTAATTTCCCTGGGGAATTGAATCATTCCTAATAGAGAATCACTGCATTATTGGAGATGTGAATGACCAAATAAAAAAAAGTCTTGTCTGTTCATGGTCTATGTTTCCATATGATTTAATATGAATACCATTCCTTCCATTTTCTTGAGCACAATATTGTGTGCAAGTCATATAGTAATACTCTTTCAAATGCACTACTAAACACATTATAACTCTTAAAATTGATTTGAATATGACTCTGATGAACTCTAATCATAATCACATATTTTCAGTTTCTGGCTAAATTGTTCCTAAATACTGCCTTAAATATCCCAACGGGATTATGGAACACAGTGAATTCTGTGCAATAGAGAGGTACATATAACAGAAAATAATTCTGACATATCTCAATCAAGGTCTCTAATAATTGTATTATTTTAAACAAATACAGCATATCTCTAAGTTATTATCCATTTGGTAATTAGGCATAGTTCTTGAAGTTTTGACAAAATATTTAATAAAATGTAAATACTCAGCAATATTTGGGATAATTTTTATTAAAGACAAAGCAAATAACAATTCAATCCTGACTTCATGATTGACATGTACTTCAAATAGAATTATGAATTTTATATTAGGTACTATACCAAAATTATAGTCATTATCTACAACTTTCTAAATTATTTCATAACTTATAAACTTGAAACTTCAAGTGGAAAATTGAATTAAAATCATGTTAAAAATACCCACAGGTTTTCCTTTATGAATAGCCTTTCCTCAAACACATACAAAAAACAAAGCAAATGTAAGCATTTCTAAAATTAAAAAAAGAACACATGACAGAATAATTCCCCTTGTTTCATTCACTCAGTATGTCAGTCTTCATCCTGGACACCAGGTTTACATTTAGCCTGCCATACTTAATTTGTATACTCATAATTCTTAAGATTTCTATGTCTTCAGCTAAGACACTGTTTTTCACTGGTCTGCTGAAAAGTGAATGATAAGGTTTTAGATAAGAAATGTGGAACTGAAAAGAACAAAGATCTCAGAAAAGAAAATAATAATAAAAAGAAATGTGTTTGATAAATAAAAAAATAAAAATGAAGGGAAAAATTATCCTTTACCAAAAAAAAAAAAAAAAAAGAAATGTGGATCTGTGTCTTAGATGCACATAATCTAGAATTCTGCTAGAATACAGAAGTACAGAACTAATTAATAGGTAAGAGAAAGTAAACAATCCAATGGAAAATTGGGCAAGAATATAAAAAGTCAACTAAGAAGGAAAAAAATCAAATGTCCAAAGAACATGAAAATTTGTTCAACCACAGATATATACATTAAAGTAATAAATTAATGTCATTTCTTTCTGCTGGTACAAAAGCAATTTGCTGTATATATTAAAACTAAAGATGGGAATACTCTAATTTAGAATCAGCAATTTCACTTCAAGGCATTCTCATATAGGCTCTTTGTTTACATTAGTGAAAAATTGGAAGCAACTTAGGTGATCATTTGCTGTTAATGTAGTAACCATGTTGATTGTTTTTTTTTTGTTGTTGATTGTTTTGTTCCTATTAAAATTGAGAATACTTTTGCTTCTCTGTTCAAATGCCATTTAAAATATTTTTTTAATTTTTATGGCATCCAAAATTCTATTTAACCTAGTCATAAACAAATTTTATTCATGTATTCATAATTAACTTATTGACAAAATTAAATACAATAAAATAGCAATGCTGATTCTAACAAATCTGACTTCAGTTATAATGACTTACACAGAATAATGACCAAATACCATCTGTTCAGTTTTAGGTGAAGCATAATGTATATGTGTGCATAATTTTGTACTTGTATTATCTCTCCATTTATGTAAATCACTGATACTTATTACTATGTTAATACTATAAGATATATTATAATAAAGGTTACCATGAATTTTTACTTTTGTTTCTTATCACCTATTTCATCAAGTAATTTAAAGGACAAAGATTTCTACCTATCTGTATCTTCTCTACATGGTATTCATAAAAGTTCCCTCAAAAAATCTTGAATATTAAAAAAGGTATGCACACATGTCTGTCATTTCATGTGTCAACAAGTAGAATTTTAGATGCATCCTACACATTCTTGTGAGGGTTTACATGTATTGTCTTCTGAATGCTAACAGAATTATTAATTCTAAGAACGTCAATCTCATTTGAATAACTAGCATATTACATAATCAATTGTTATTATAAATGAATTTTGAGGTGTTTAATAGTAAATTTAAAACTTTGTTAAATAGTCAAAATTAAATAATTGAGGCTGCTTTTATTAACTATGTCCTTATGGTTAGTAAATGTTGAATATTCATTATGTCCCGAGGAGGCACTGAAATGTTCAGAAGTTAAAAACCATTGCTTCAGATATATTAAACATGCAAGCTCTACTTTTTTATATGTATTTTTTGAAATTAAAGAGCAAGTTAAATACATTCACATTAGGTAATAATTCAAGCAGTTAACTTACTCCTAGGGTGTTTCTTTTTCAAAATAAATATCAGATATGTATTAAAGTGTTCTGTATCATCTAAAAGATGGATATCTCCATATATATGATACGTGAAGTATACATTTAAAATATGTGACTGCATGAATATATTAACACTAATATTAGTACTCAAAAGGACAACCAGGACGAATGAGGGAAAGAAAGATGTGAATAGGAAAAGAGTAGCTATGTGGCAATTGGGACGTACTTGAAATACAAAAGTTACTTTTAAGTCAAGTACAACTGTCAAAAAAAATAGTAACATCAACTAATTTGACTTTTAAATGCTAGGGGTAGTTATATAACAGGAATACACACACACACACACACACACGTTACTTAAATTAATTATGTACTCTTCTTTTCAATATCAGAAATTAATATAGTAAGTGAAGCCTCAGGAGAGATGGCTTATTCAAGATAGATGGCTTATTTTACTATGCTATTGCTTTATTTTTTCTTTGTATGATGATTGAACCCAAGGGCCCTTTACTACGGAGCCACATCCCCATTCCTTTTTGCTTTTTATTTTGATACAAGGTATCACTTAGTTGCTTATGGCCTCCCTAATTTGCTGAGGCTGGAATTGAATTTGGGATCTTTTGTCTCAATCTCCTGAGTCCCTGGGATTAGAGGCAAGCACTAATGTGCCCCATTTAATATATTTCCAAATATCAAATTCAAGGCACAAAGTCTGATTATGTCTTCACTGGAAAGAATCATGGACTTTTTATTTTCAAACTTTTATATTTTACTAGGGTGAAAATACGTTATAAAGTCACATAAAACACAAGTTTATCCTGAATTTCAATATATTAAGTATTATTTAAAGATTTTTTTTCAGAATGTAGCCAGGTGTGGTGGCATACACCTGTAGTCCCAGCAGCTTGGGAGGCTGAGGCAGGAGGATCACAAGTTCCAAGTTAACCTCAGCAACTTAGCAAGGTCGTAAGAACTTAGTAAGAACTTGTCTCAAAATAAAAAAAATAAAAAGGGCTGGAGATGTGGCTCAGTGGTTAAGTGCTCCTGGGTTCAATTCCTGGTACCAAAATATTTTTTTAGAATGTTATAGTGTTTCAATAGAGATATTCATCTTTAAATTAATTTTCACCCATCATTTAGATAACTTTTCAGCTATCAAATGTAAGTGGAAGTTTAATTTGGTATAAGTTTTTGAGATGGCAACCAAATACTAATATAGTGTTATATAAGTATTTCTTAAAGAGCTGTTTTCAGTGTTTAATGATATATATATGTGTGTGTGTGTGTGTGCATATATATACACATATGTATATACATATATCTTTTATTTACTTTTAGAAAATAAAGTAAAAACTTATGACCATAACTTCTCTTGCTTTTGTTCTTCCTCACAGCATATGAATGTTTTACCTGTAAACACTAAGTTCACCCCCACCAAGCACCATCAAATAAAATGTAATGAGTCACTTTATGTTGCTGTAACTTCTTGGCAGACATTCTTACCCATAATGATACTCATGCTTGCTTTTAGAGGTGTCATAATTATGTATTTAGAATTTTAAATATTCTTCCGTGGTAACTACCAGATTTAAGGATCCTTTTAGTAACCAATATAGTTTAGTGAGCTGAGCACAGCATTTGATAAAAATACAACCTCACATCTATGAGGTGAGCAGAGTAGACACTCACCAGGCAGATAAAAGTGCAGAGAGCTCAGGGTCCTAGGAGAGCACAAGGACCTGCATGGGGACCATAGATCTTGGATGTTATATAATTTTCCCTCACCTATCAACTCAGCTGCCGTCTTAGAGAAGAACAGGAGGAAAGTAAGGGAATCTGAAAGACTGGTCATTTATCCAAGAATACCAACTCCTAAAAAGAGACCAGTTAAATTATTGTTTCAGAATTAGGCAATATTCTCTTACTACCTAATAAAGCGGAGGGTTGTGAGGATCACTGAGGGAAAGAAAATGGAGAACCTGCCTTTGTGTGAATGAACATTTGACTCCAAGACATATCCATGTATCTGCTGCTGTATATTTAACATAGATAATGACTTTTTACCTACTTAAGAATCCATAACAGTTATTGAAGCATAGTTTATCAGACCAGCAGCATCAGTATTACTGGAAACTATATTTTACCAAGATTCTTAGCTTATTTTTATGCACATTAAAGTTCAAAAACATGGCTCAGGATAACATATAACAGACCTGAGAATGGATGAGTGTAAACCCCAGAATTCTAATTTATTTCCATAGTTAGAGAAACATTTATCTTTAAATGACATAGCTTTATGGATAAACAGCTATATAGAAACAGCTTTATGAGACAATCAAGAAAGGTGACTGAATCTTTTTTAAAAGTTATGATTAGAAAATTTTACTGTTTTCAGTATTGCAAATTGCAAGTACACAGCACCTCTGAATGTATATGAAATCCCAGTCTGCTATTTTCTATCAGTACCCACTACTACCAAGGGTGGTGACTTGCAGGCTCTAAATCTTCCTCATTTAACTTCCATTGTTTCTACCCTGTATTCTGTCTGCCAATCAAAGCCACTTCTTGGGCAATATGGTTTGTAACCAGGTGGTCTATTCATCACTTAAAAAGAAGTTGTTTGAAAACTAGTAGCAATGTTTCCAACTTTCTACTCCTGCACACATACAAAAAAAAAAAACAAAAACAAAAACAAAAAAACCAGAAAGGATGGCATTCATGTGCAGGGCAGAACTTTCTTTAGTGTACATTTAAAAATAATGATAACATTGCTTCTGATGTTCTCACATAACTTCCTCTAAAGTATCATTATCTACACTTGGTTTTAATGGAGCAGTGGAAGACTGCTAAGCAAAAAAATTAAAATTCTAGTATGCAGTAAAAGCATGATATCAAGAAAGTATAAAAAATTTTAGGATGACAAGATGACTCTTCAGGGTATATTTGGAGCCAGAAAGTGAGGTAGGATAGGATAGGCCTGCTTTGGTATAATGTTGGCGAAAGGAAATTAAAAATGAAGACCTTTTAATTCCTATTGGGTTTGTTTCTTATATGTCAAGAGGAATAATATTCTGAAGGCAAAGAATAGAACAAATAGTAATGAGAGGGAACTAGTGCCCAAGATGGGTAAAGAGATTAGAGAGCCCCCAGCTGCTCATACTTAACTCTCTTCATCTAGATAAATTACATCTCAGGATACTAATAAAACTGGCAAGCCAAATGACAAATTATTATGGGTGTTCCTGAAGACTAGGAAATTACAGCTTTGATTTTCATAAGAAAAAAATCAGGTGTAGAAATAAATTTAAAACCTTCCAAATAGTTATTTCAGAGTTGGTTAGAAAATGAAATGCAGGGAAAAGTCATAAGCGTTCTTCAGTTAATGAATTTTGAAAGAATGGTAGTCAGTTGATATATGCCCTTTGAAAAAACAAACTCTATTCTAGCTATTACATATTGTTAAGTAGAAAAGAAAGAAAACAAATATTTACATACCAGTTCCAAATTTAAAAAATCCGTAATTAGTCTATGATTTGTCATCATATCAAATTCCCATCCAGGATTGTTTACTAAGAAGGGCAAAGACCATTCCCATGCAATTCAAAGATTAGTTTTGATATTTTCAAGTTAAAATCTTAAAACTAGAATCTGCTTGTCATAGCAAATATTCATTAAAACCATTATTGTAGAAAATCATGTTTTTACTTCAAGTCATAAACTGTATTTTTCTCAGGAAGAAGGAGACCAATAACCCACCATAGAAAATTGATAAAGAATGTAGCAAGTAGTGCACGAAAAGGGAAATAAAGATGACTCTGAAACGCATGAAAAAAACACCCTTATTCAAAAGAAGAATTCAAATTAAAATGACACTGAGATATCATTTTTCCTTGCTTAGAAAATCAAAAAGATTAATGACATATCGAGTGGGCAATAGTGAAGGGTGTAGATATCCTTTATATTGCTGCTGAGAATGTTCTATGAAGAGCAATTTGGCCCTATTTGCTAAAATGGCAAATGCCCTGTCGATCAATCATTCTATTTTAGGAACTTACACTATAGATACAATGTGTGAGATGCCATGTTATATATATTGTATATAACATTTACAATGTTATATATATTGTTCTGCTGTGGTAATAGCAAAAATTGAAAACAAAATCTTTCTTAATTAGAATGTTAGTTAAATGATTCAGGCACATCCTTAGAATAGTATGCAACTGCAAAAAAAGAAAAAGTTTTTAAAGTACTAACATAGAAAATCATTGTTAATATATATCTTTAAGAGAAAATAAGCAGTGTACAGAATCACTTCTTAGTTTTCTAACAGATTTTTTAAGACAATAGGAAAAAAGAAATCTCTCTCTCTGTGTGTGTGTGTGTGTTTCTCTCTCCTTAGAAGGCTATCCACAAAACTGAAAACCTTGGCAGCCCATGGGGAGAAAAACTGGGGGGTTGACAGAAAGTGATGCAAAACATAACCGATACCCTTTAATGCCTTGAAATTTTTATTGAAGGAAAGTAGTATCTATTCAATCAATAAATGAAATTATTTATACTTTTTAAAATATTTGTCATAAAGGGGTGAATTTTGCAATAATTAACCCAATATGGTCTCACTGGTAGAGTGCTCATTAATTCATTTTGTGTCTCTGCAGAATATTTTAAAATTAGAAACAAAAATGAAATGAAAATACAAATGAAAACAAAAGTTCCACAAAACAATGCCTAACCATAACACATTCAATACAATGCAATGATTTATTTTATATTTTTACCAGTCACAATTTGAGAAGCAGTTTTTAAAATTATCTCTTCATCTGTACTAATTAATATAAACCTAATCCAGGACCATATTCCTCTTAAACTATTTCAGGGACCTCTTGTCTATTCTTCTTGCTTGTGATCCTACACTCCTCAAATCTGGGAGTTCCCCAGGCACCCCTCTTTAATGGACTCTACTTCTTTCAAAGATAATGTCTAAGCTCCATAAAGTGGTGTCCAAGCCTTACCCAATCTGGGCTATACTTCAACATCACTAAATTTGCTTTTGTTCCTATACTTCTTACTCCTGATCACCTCCTTTCTTAATGTAGCTCATCTTTCAATTTCTACGGATGTCATATCCTCTGGGACACTGTTGCTAGACTAAAACATCTCAAACTCTAACAAGTAAAAATTTATGGAGGGCTTGTTAGTACATAGATTCCTGAACTTTGATTCCATCAGATTTCATTCAGGTCGTCTATGGAAAGACACAAGCAGTCCATTTCTAATGACCTTCTTGATGATGCTGATGCTGTTGGTCCAGGAACTCTAAACTTTACTAGCTGTGATTTAGTAGCTGGCTAGGTTGGGAATTACTCTTTTGGCTGTCATGGCACCCTTTAAGTGAACTCACTACAATGCACTGCAAGTGTGTCTGCATTGACTGCACTGAGAATATTTACATACCAATGCAACACTATGGAAACTGAAAGTGAGAGAGTCACTTTAACATAGTAGAACATTGTAGTTAATCAGTAAGTAGTTCGTTAGCTGCAGAGAAATTACAATATTTTCTTGGAGTGACTGATCAGAATATACGCAAATAAATTTAATGCACATTTCAACAATACATTTGATAAAGTTTCCCAATGTATGCTTATTGAAAAAATAAAACAATATGAACTAGGTGGAAGTAAGGTAGTCAGAGTTTAACAGCTAATTAAAAAATTGCAGCCAAAGCAAATTTATGCCATAGTAAAAGCAGGCTCCCTGTAATGTGCTAGAATGCTCTGTCTTAAGATTCGGTTTATTTTCAGATTTTTTTCACAACACAGATGAAGTTAAAGAAGGTGGACATAACAAATCTCAAGTTGAAAGGAAACTTTCAGATACTGAAATAAATTGTATGATAGATTCAGGACCCGCAATCCCTGGCTCTTCATCCCTAATATCGATGGGATTGATGGGTTGACACATTTATTAAGACTTTAATCAAGTATTTTGGGGTCAAAACATATTTTCTTTCTTGGGTCTACAGATGGAGTGGTATAGCAGTAGGAGGCAAATGATCATAATTGGGGTAGGGGAGGCAGTGAATTTGATATTGTGTTCCCTGAAAGACTAATTGGACTCACTAGAAGTGAATCAGAAACCAGGCACAGGGCGGCAAGGCTCATTCCTGATGTCTTAGTGATGGTGGGTTTCTTATGTGATGTCTGTCTTGGTTAGTCCTGGATCAGAAAATGGGACATAGTGGATCTCAGTGGATAAAGGTGAAGAAATTTGGGGAAGGGATTGACAGTCTTACATCTAATTCATAGAAACAGATGGCACAGGGCAGGATGTGGTAAATGTAATCTTGAAGGAGCATATGTGAAGAAGAACTAGGATTTTACACATTAGGAAATTCAGTGAGTCAATAATATAATGCAGGTACTGCTGTAGTGAATAACTGTGTAATGGTTAAAGGCATGGACTGTGCTGAGATAAACTTGATGGTGCTTTGGCAGCTTAATAAGTGTCTAACCAAAAGCTAATTTGTCCTTTTTCTTCCTATAGACTGCCCATCTTTCCCAGAATGTCAATCTTCAGACTGGAGTAGGCCTCTGGACATATACACAGACTTTCCTAGGAATATATGGGCAGAGAAAGTGTAATGGAATCAGTTTCCAGATTCTGAGCCTTTAAAAGGGATTTGACTGGGTTTATCCCTGTGGTAGACAAATTATTTCAATTTTCTTTTTCACTGTTTGGTTAATGGCAGTCCTTCTACTTTACAAAATAAAAATACACCTCTCTGACCTATTCCAGTGGTCATTGTATCCAAGATTCATTTATTCTAAATAAAACTACAACTCAAAATACTGGTGTCCAAAATTCATTTTTAATCAAGGGATCATCAAACACCTGTCCATCTCATTTATATATTCATTTTCAATAAAAATACACTGAGAATGTTTAATAATTCCTTGTTAAAAGCTCAATATATATTTAGGTTTAATGAATATACTATGTATATTTAAAGAATATACTATGTATATTCTTCTCAAGTTCATCATCTTTTCTCTATATGGGCACATTGGGTTGGTGAGTCATGAAAATGTCATCACTATCTGCTCTTTCCTGGAGTGGTTTTCTGTTAGCAATTTTTGCTTCCTTTTGAAATTGAGATATTTTGTGAGTCTAATAATTTTTCTCCTTAGGGACTGTTGCCAAAAGTCTCCTATACCAGGAGGTCCATTCACCATCTTTTTCCATGCTTTAGGAAATGTGTTCCCATCTTAGTTTTATTTTTATCCAATAGAATTCAAAGAAAATTTACTAAATTTTTTATTTTAATGAATAAGAAAGTCAGGTTAAAATAGGCAAATGAGTTAAAAACAATTCATAAATTCAGTAAGTGTCAGAGTCAGGATTCAAAAATTTTTTGTTTCTTTCCTCATTATTATGTTACT
This sequence comes from Sciurus carolinensis, assembly GCF_902686445.1. Lineage (NCBI taxonomy): Eukaryota > Metazoa > Chordata > Mammalia > Rodentia > Sciuridae > Sciurus > Sciurus carolinensis. Next base: position 25,444,884 of record NC_062232.1, read on the forward strand.
TCAACTCAGCAGTGATTTTTGGGTAGATGGAAAGTAAGAGAAAGGGTAGAAAGTAAAAGAAATATTATTATACTCAGCATTTATACAGAATAGTGGCTATCTAAATCCCCTGAAATATGGAATTATCCACAAACTTCTACAATCTTTCAGGTTTTTGCCGGGTCAGAATTATGCTCTTGCCTAGAAGCAATTTAACTCAGCTTGAATAAATTAAACATTCAATAAATCTTTGTGTAGTTGCTTGGTAAATGAGAATAATTTGCCAGTAACTTTCGCCTATTACTTTTCAGGATAAATATCACTGACATATTTTAATACCTAATAGAAAACCCTGGAACTTTTTTTCTAGGAAGGAAGATTAGATACAGAAAGGTAATGTCTTCTTTCTGTTCCTCGCCTTCTCAAAATCACTTCTTAAAAAGTAAAAACTAGGAGAAACAAGTTGTACCCCATTTGTTTACAATAAAATAAATAAATAAATAAAATAAAGGTAAAAAAAGAGTAAAAACTAGGAAAGTTATGTCTGATTAATTCTACTCTTTCCTATTCCTATCCCCCCTTTCATCCCCTCCTTCCCCTTTGTCTAGTCCAGTGAACTTCTCTTCTTCTCCTCCCTGCTTTTTGTGTGTTAGCATCCCCATATCAAAGAGAACATTTGACATTCTTTTTTTGGGATTGACTTATTTCACTTAGCATGAGGGTCTCCAGATCCATCCATTTACCAGCAAAAGTCATAAAGCCATTCTTCTTTTATGACTAATATTCCATTGTGTATAACGTTCCTATGTTCCTATATGAACACATGACCAGTGAAACTCCACATTGTGTACAACCACAACAATGGGATCCTAATGAGAATAAGTCATACTCTATATATGTATAATATGTCAAAATATACTCTATTTTCATGTATATCTAAAAAAGTAAAAACTAAATAAAATCAGATAATCTACTCAGTTTAACTAGTACTACTATACATCTATTTAAAAGGAGGAACTACTTGTGAATTTTTTCATTCCAAAGTGAATTCAATGATATCAACCACTAAAAAAGTTAGTTTTGTGAATACTGTCCACACTCCTGACTCATTGGGGATTAGTGAGTTTCAAGTCCTCATCCAGTGCTCTTTTTTGCGGGGGATTGAACCCAAGGGTGCTTTACTACTAAGCTAAGTCCCCAGCCCTTTTTATTTTTGATTTTTGGGACAGGGTCTTGCTAAGTTGCCTCAGCCTCCTGAATTGCTGGATTTATAGGCATGTGCCACCATACCTGGCATACTGTGCTCTTGATCAATACTTCCTTGCTTCTGTGATTGCATGACAAAGACAGATTTTGATTCTGGAAATTCTGAATATACTCTTGAGATTTTGAAAGGTACCATTGGTTTAGAAGATGAAACATTCTCATGGAGATCTCATTTGATTAAACTTTAGTTCTTTGTTGTTTATAGACTTCTTTTCTGTTTTCTGAGACCTTGTTTTACAGGTCTTTCTTGGGTTTCCTTCTCTGTTGCTGTTTCTGGTCTCTTACTTCCCTCTGGAAAATTCTCACTCTTCTGATTCTACTCCTCTAAAGAGTCCTGCTAATTATATACTACATCACTAAAGCACTAGCTCTGCTTTCTTCCTTGTTAGCATAATTTTACTAAAGATAATTTGAAATTTAATGACCTCTTTAGGAAACATAAGATCTCCTTAAACTGGCCCATCTGAGACCTTACCCTGTCACGCCCTCTACTCTTCCTCCTTTTTACTACCATTGATCTTACTCGTTTTAGCTCCTTTGAATTTTTCCATATGTCCCCCTTCAAATCATTACCTCCTCTATTCCTCTGCCCATCCTTGCCAGACCTTTCTCAACCTACTCCAGTACCTTAACTACCTATAGTCTCTCAAGATTTCTGACCTTTGCCTTCATAGGGGGTTCAGGAGGAACTGGAACACCAATAGTAACTACCAGAGCCTGAAAATGCCAATTGGAAATGAAAAGGATATTTTATCCACTCAGATTGGCTTTGGAGACACTCAGGTGGCTGCTATACATTTCCCCATTTGCTCATCAAAATATTAGCTCACAGCCTCCATGCAATTACATATCAGGAAAAAAGTTTCCAAGGTATTCTTGACAAATATTGGTAAGATATTTATTGAGCAAGTGACATCAACTTGTACTCATAAACTTTTCTGGTCTGTTACAAAGTACTGATATATGAGAGACTGTTCATTATTATTTACTTGATAGTTTCCTCAGTAGAATATGAGTCATTAATGGTTAAAATAAAATTAATGTGTGTAAATGAAACCCCTAGGAACAAAAAGGGCAAAGGGAAACAAGTTTGTATACATAGTATGTAGAGTTTATAGGATGTGTTTTTATTAAGGAAAAAAAGGGTAACTTTGTTCTAATGAAATGAGAAAAATCTGAATGGATATAAGATGTAGCAGAAGGTTTGTGGCGTAGGAATCTTGTGACATATAATCAATACGTTCTATGCAATTAATTGCAAACTTTCTCAAAATCAGCTTTAGCATCAACACTATAGTGATGAAAAATGAGCTAAATTTTCTTTGTTACAATGACAAATTTTCTTGGATTATTGATCTGCTCTATTTTAATAGAAATTGTGTGTATTTAAGGTGTACAACATCATGTTTTGGTACATAGAGAAAAATTATTATTATAGTCAAGTTAATTAGCATATCTATCTCCTCTATTGGTCTGTTTTTAATAAGAGATTGTAAAATTTTTATATTTCTTTACCTTTTGCATAATATGTCAAGGAAACAAAGATTCTGTCTTACCAGAATAACGTACCATGTTTTATGTTGACTTTGTTATGCCCTTTGGTTATTTAAGAATACAGAGGGATTTGTTTTTCACTTTTGCAAGAGTTAAAGTCTTTTACAGTCATGTTATCTCCCATATTTATTTATTTATTTATTTTATTTATTTTTTTTTAAACAAATGTCTGTACAGTTTAATCAGCCATAAGGCAAAGACCCGGTCTCCACCACCCCTGTCTGGAGGCAAAAACTTGTTGCTCACCCCAGGAACTCTCCAGGCGCTCCTCCCGGGCACCGCCCGTTCCTCTGCACCCCGGGAGCAACCATCCCCTGACTCCTGCTTTGCCTGTGTTTTATGTGTATGGTTTTGTTTCTGAATGGATTCACCCCATTTTGCTTGTTTGAATGTGTCTTCAAATCTCCTTTAATCCTTGGCTCCTTTCCCATTTCTTCTCTTCTTATAATTCATGTCAGTGCAACTCGATTGTCGTCTTAAAGAGTTTCTTTCCCAGTCCTTGGCAATTGCACACCCATGGTGCAGGTGCTCTGTTCCTCTCTCCTCAAATGTCCTATTTATGGCTGTACAATTGAATCTAGAAGCATCAACAGATTTATGTCTGTCTATTTAAGTTTGAGACAGGGTCTCCCTGAGTTGCTGAGGCTGGCCTCTAACTTGCAATTCTCCTGCCTTAGCCTCCAGAGTGGCTGGGATTATAAGTATGCAGCACTGTGCCTGGCTGCTTTTATTTTTATTTTTTTGATAAACTGAGATGATGTGTGTTCAGAGACTCCTAGAGTTCCGTCCTCTTTCTCCTCTTGTACGTTTCTTGCCTCAGACTTCCATATTTATTTTCGTAATCTTTCATTGTTACTTTGTTGAAATATGTAGTTGTGCATTATTTCACAGTGACCTACGATCATAGCCAAGTAGTCAAACATTTTAACATTTTTTACAAACTGTGATATTTTACTTTCCCAAAGTCAAATTCTAAATGAAATCTTGATGAACTGATTTGAAAAATAATTAAGTTTACTTGATAAATTTACTTGCATTAAAAGCATTGTCAGTGCTATGGTTTGAATGTACCCCCAAAGTTCATGTGTTGAAAATTTAATCTCCAATGCAACAGTGTAGAGAGGCAGGACATTTAAGAGGTGATTAAGTCATGAGGTCTCTACCCTGAAAAAGAGATTAATGTCATTGTTGTAGGAGGGAGTTTGTTATCATGAAAGTAGTCTTGTTATAAAAGTGACCCACTCACATCTGATGCCCTCCACCACATTATGACATAGTAAGAAGTTCCTTGACAGATGCTGGTGTTATTCTCTTGGACTTTCCAGCCTCCAAAACCATAAGCCAAATACATATTGTTTTTTTATAAATTACACAGTCTCAGGTATCCTTTCATAGCAACAGAAAACAGACTGAGATGGCCAAATAAGTAGATTACATTTTTTGTAAAGCGAATGAACAATTTATCTTTTTATCCCCATCTGATTCTTCTAAACATCAGAGACTCTGAGTATTCTTATTTTAATGGCAATATAATTATTTGCATAAGTTCAATAAATGTCCTCCTTGTAACAGAACATAATTGAGAAAATTTATAATAAAACTAGGATTTTGATCAAAATGTCATATCTGAGAATAACATGCATAGAATCAGACATGAGCAGATAGTTTTAAGAACCTTTAGTTGACTTCATAGAGCCAATACTTACAAAGCCTTTGTAAATGCTTACAAAGCACCTACTTACAAAATTCTGTCATGTAGGTGAGTAAGAAAGTACTCTCCCTGGCAGGCCAGAGACTTTGGGGTATTTGGGGGACCAGGAGAAAGGAATAATTCAGTCAAATCTATAGGTGGCAGGTATAATATGATGGAAAGTCTTTGGTGTGACTTATTGACTTTGAGAAGTTTTAAAAGTATCTAAAATGCCATTTTCAAAATTGAGGCATGACCAAAAGCTCAGTATATCTAATACATACAACTAAATAAATTTAGAGGTTAAGTATATATTATCACCATAAATTATACCATAAACCCACATATTACCTCCAAAAGGTTCCTTCCAGGTCATTTACTACCTCTACTCCTATTTTGTGATGAGAACATTTAACATAAGATCTGCCCTCTTAGCAAATTTCTAAATATCCAATACAGTATTGTTAACTGTAGGCACTATGCTATAAAGTAAATATTCAGGAGTTATTCATCTTGAAATTCGTCATGAAATCTTCAGTAAAACAAATTTTAAAAGGCCTATGGGGTCAATGACCATTCTTTCTTCATCCATATAAATAAAGAGATCAGTCCCATTTTGTAAGTAAGAATACTCTTACTTTGATTATTTTTGATCCAAGGGTTGGTGATGGCAGGGATAAATTTTATATTTAAGCAAAAACTACAGCATGCCTTTGTAGATTATCAGATTTCCATCCTACACGTTTTCTTTGAGTTATCTTGCATTTCCTTGTAAACTGCATGGTTTTGCTTCCTTATTTGTAAACTGGACTGGATTCTGCTATCTTATATATTATGCCACTCTTTACCAATTTTCAATTACTTTGCTTTCCTTCAATATCTGGTTACATCTCTCTAAATTATCCCTCCTAATTTTTCACCCATCCTCCTGACTTGGCATCACTGAGAACTAAAACCTGACTTTCTGGATCCTTATTGAGATTCCTAATTGTTTGTTTGTAGTTGCCCTTTCACTACAGTACCTAAAGAAGTCCTGGAAGCTAAAGCGGGTTGACTTGATGTAAACTGCAAAGGAATCGTCACTATTGCAAATTATCTGTACATGATGTTTGTGCCTGCAGCTACTGATATATAGACCACTCAGGAAGTTCATTCTCCATGAGTCAAGCACAACTGTACACAATCCTAATGAAGCGTTTTACTGCCTATGCTATTGCTGAAAGCATTTAAACTGAAAAATCAAGAAATCAATAAGATTGCTAATTCCATCCTCCCTCTACCATCAAAGGACATCTCCAGCCCAGCATTGAGATATCTTATTCTTTTTTCTTTTTTTTATTTGTTTTTCTAAGATATACATGACAGGAGAGTGCATTTTGATATATCATACATACATGGACCATAACTTATTCTAATTAGGATCCCATTCTTGTGAATGTACATGATGTGGACTGTCACAGTCACGTATTCATATACAAACATAGGAAAGTTATGTCCCATTCATTCTGTGTCTTTCCAAATCCCATCCCGCCCTCTTCCCTTCATTCCCCTTTGTCTAATCCAATGATCTTCTATCCTTTTCCCCTCTCCCACCCTTATTATAGGTTAGCATCCACATATCAGAGAGAACATTCAGTCTTTAGTTTTTTGGAACTGGTTTATTTCACTTAGCATGATAGTCTCCAGTTCTATCCATTTCCCAGCAAATGCCATAATTTTATTCTTCTTGATGGCTGAGTAATATTCCATGGTGTATATATACCACATTTTCTTTATCCATTCATATGTTGAAGGGCACATAGGTTGGCTCCATAGTTTTGCTATTGTGATCTTTTTTTTATTTTTTTATTATTGTAAACAAATGGGATACCTGTTGTTTCTCTGTTTGTACATGGCGTAAAGGCATACCATTTGTGTAATCATAAATTTACATAGGGTAATGTTGTTTGATTCATTCTGCCATTTTTTCCCTTCCCCCCCACCCCTTCCACCCCTCCCCTCCCTCTATACAGTCCTACCTTCCTCCATTCCTGCCCCCCTCCCTAAACCCAACTCCAACCCCAACAGTAATCCCTCCCACCCCCCATTATGTGTCATCATCCACTTATTAGCGATATCATTCTTCCTTTGGTTTTTTGAGATTGGCTTATCTCACTTAGCATGATATTCTCCAGTTTCATCCATTTGCCTGCAAATGCCATAATTTTATCATTCTTCATGGCTGAGTAATATTCCATTGTATATATATGCCACATTTTCTTTATCCATTCATCAATTGAAGGACATCTAGGTTGGTTCCACAATCTGGCTATGGTGAACTGAGCAGCTATGAACATTGATGTGGCTGTATCTCTGTAATATGCTGATTTGAAGTCCTTTGGGTATAGGCCAAGGAGAGGGATAACTGGGTCAAATGGTGGTTCCATTCCAAGTTTTCTGAGGAGTCTCCATACTGCTTTCCAGAGTGGCTGCACTAATTTGCAGCCCCACCAGCAATGTATGAGTGTACCTTTTTCACCACATCCTCGCCAACACCTGTTGTTGCTTGTATTCTTGATAATCTCCATTCTAATTGGGGTGAGATGGAATCTTAGGGTGGTTTTGATTTGCATTTCTCTTGTTACTAGAGATGTTGAACATTTTTCCATATGTTTGTTGATTGCTTGTACATCTTCTTCTGTGAAGTGTCTATTCATTTCCTTAGCCCATTTGTCGATTGGATTATTTGCATTCTTGGTGTAGAGTTTTTTGAGTTCTTTATAGATTCTGGAGATTAGTGCTCTATCTGAAGTATGATTGGCAAAGATTTTCTCCCACTCTGTAGGCTCTTTCTTCGCATTGCTGATAGTTTCCTTTGCTGAGAGAAAACTTTTTAGTTTGAATCTATCCCAGTTATTAATTATTGCTTTTATTTCTTGTGCTATGGGAGTCCTATTGAGGAAGTCTAGTCCTAAGCTGACATGTTGAAGCTCTGGACCTACTTTTTCTTCTATAAGATGCAAGGTCTCTGGTCTGATTCCGAAGTCCTTTATCCATTTTGAGTTTAGTTTCGTGCATGGTGAGAGATATGGGTTTAGTTTCATTCTGTTGCATATGGATTTCCAATTCTCCCAGCACCATTTGTTGAAGAGGCTATCTTTTCTCCATTGCATATTTTTGGCCCCTTTGTCTAGTATGAGAAAATTGTATTTATTTGGGTTTGTGTCCATGTCCTCTATTCTGTACCATTGATCCACCTTTCTATTTTGGTACCAATACCATGCCATTTTTGTTAATATTGCTTTGTAGTAGAGTTGAAGATCTGGTATTGCGATACCCCCTGCTTCACTCTTTCTGCCAAGGATTGCTTTAGCTATTCTGGGTTTTTTATTCTTCCAGATGAATTTCATAATTGCTTGCTCTATTTCTGTAAGGTACATCATTGGGATTTTAATTGGAATTGCATTGAATCTGTATAGCACTTTTGGTAGTATGGCCATTTTGACAATATTAATTCTGCCTATCCAAGAACATGGGAGATCTTTCCATCTTCTAAGGTTTTCTTTAATTTCTTTCTTTAGTGTTCTGTAGTTCTCATTGTAGAGGTCTTTCACCTCTTTTGTGAGATTGATTCCCAAATATTTTATTTTTTTCGAAGCTATTGTGAATGGGGTAGTTTTCCTAATTTCTCTTTCTGAAGATTCATCGCTTGTGTATAAAAATGCCTTAGATTTATGTGCATTGATCTTGTATCCCGCTACTTTACTGAATTCACTTATGAGATCTAAAAGTTTTCTGGTGGAATTTCCTGGTTCCTCTAAGTATACAATCATATCATCAGCAAATAGGGATAGTTTGAGTTCTTCTTTTCCTATTCGTATCCCTTTAATTTCTTTGGTCTGTCTAATTGCTCTGGCTAGAGTTTCAAGGACGATATTGAATAGAAGTGGTGAAAGAGGACAACCCTGCCGTGTTCCAGTTTTTAGAGGGAATACTTTCAGTTTTTCACCATTTAGAATGATATTAGCCATGGGCTTAGCGTAGATGGCCTTTACAATGTTAAGGAATGTTCCCACTATCCCTATTTTTTCTAGTGTTTTGAGCATGAAGGGGTGCTGTATTTTATCAAATGCTTTTTCTGCATCTATCAAAATAATCATGTGATTCTTGACTTTAAGTCTATTGATATAGTGAATTACATTTATTGATTTCCTGATGTTGAACCAACCTTGCATCCCTGGGATGAAACCCACTTGATCATGGTGCACTATCATTTTAATATGTTTTTGTATGTGATTTGCTAAAATTTTGTTGAGAATTTTTGCGTCGATGTTCATTAAGGATATTGGTCTGAAATTTTCTTTCCTCGATGTGTCTCTGTCTGGTTTAGGTATCAGGGTGATATTGGCTTCATAGAACGAGTTTGGTAGGGTTCCCTCCTCTTCTATTTCATGGAATAGTTTGAGAAGTATTGGAATGAGCTCTTCTTTAAAGGTTTTGTAGAACTCGGCTGAGAACCCATCTGGTCCTGGACTTTTCTTTGTTGGTAGGCTTTTGATGACTTCTTCTATTTCATTACTTGAAATTGGTCTATTTAAATTGTGTATGTCCTCCTCGTTCAGTTTAGGCAATTCATATGTCTCTAGAAACCTGTTGATGTCTTCGAAATTCTCTATTTTGTTGGAGTATAGGTTTTCAAAATAGCTTCTAATTATGTTTTGTATTTCAGTCGTGTCTGTTGTGATATTTCCTTGTTCATTCTGAATTTTAGTGATTTGGGTTTTCTCTTGTCTTCTCTTTGTTAGTGTGGCTAAAGGTTTATCAATTTTGTTTATTTTTTCGAAGAACCAACTATTTATTTTGTCAATTTTTTGTATTGTTTCTTTTGTTTCAATTTCGTTGATTTCAGCTCTGAGTTTAACTATTTCCTGTCTTCTACTACTTTTGGTGTTGGTCTGTTCTTTTTCTAGGGCTTTGAGCTGTAGTGTTAGGTCGTTTATTTGTTGAGTTTTACTTCTTTTATTTAATGCACTCCATGAAATAAGTTTTCCTCTAAGTACTGCTTTCATAGTGTCCCAGAGATTTTGATATGATGTTTCTTTGTTCTCGTTTACCTCTAAGAATTTTTTAATTTCCTTCCTAATATCTTCTGCTATCCATTCATCATATAATTGCATATTGTTTAATCTCCAGGTGTTGGAGTAGTTTCTGTTTTTTACTCTTTCATTTATTTCTAACTTCAATCCATTATGGTCTGATAGAATATAAGGTAGTGTCTCTATCTTCTTGTATTTGCTGACATTAGCTTTGTGGCATAATATATGGTCTATTTTAGAGAAGGATCCATGTGCTGCTGAGAAGAAAGTGTATTCGCTCTTGGTTGGATGGTATATTCTATAAATGTCTGTTAAGTCTAAATTACAGATTGTGTTATTGAGATCTATGGTTTCTTTGTTCAATTTTTGTTTGGAAGATCTGTCCAGTGGTGAGAGAGGCGTGTTAAAATCACCTAGTATTATTGTGTTATGGTCTATTTGGTTTCTAAAATTGAGAAGGATTTGTTTAACATACGTGGATGAGCCAGTGTTTGGGGCATAGATGTTTATGATTGTTATATCTTGCTGATTTATGCTTCCCTTAAGCAGTATGAAATGTCCTTCTTTATTCCTTCTGACTAACATTGACTTGAAGTCCACATTATCTGAAATGAGGATTGATACTCCAGCTTCTTTGCTGAGTCCATGTGCATGGTATGTTTTTCCCCATCCTTTCACCTTTAGTCTATGGGGATCTCTTTCTATGAGGTGAGTCTCTTGCAGGCAACATATTGTTGGAACTTTCTTTTTAATCCAATCTGCCAGTCTATGTCTTTTGATTGATGAATTCAGGCCATTAACATTCAGGGTTATTATTGAGATATGATTTGTATTCCCGGTCATTTGGTTCATATTTAAAATTTTTGACACATCTTGGTTCCTCCTTTATTTGACAGTTCCTTTAGGATAATTCCTCCCTTTGCTGATTTGCTTCTTTGTTTTTTATCTCTTCCTCATGAAATATTTTGCTGAGAATGTTCTGTAATGCTGGTTTTCTTTTTGTAAATTCTTTTAGCTTTTGTTTATCATGGAATGATTTTATTTCATCGTCAAATTTGAAAGTAAGTTTTGCTGGGTATAAGATTCTTGGTTGGCATCCATTTTCTTTCAGAGCTTGAAAAAATGTTGTTCCAGGCCCTTCTAGCGTTTAGGGTCTGGATTGAAAAATCTGCTGATATCCGTATTGGTTTCCCCCTGAATGTAATTTGGTTCTTTTCTCTCATAGCCTTTAAAATTCTGTCTTTATTTTGTATGTTAGGTATTTTCATTATAATGTGCCTTGGTGTGGGTCTGTTGTAATTTTGTGTATTTGGAGTCCTATAAGCCTCTTAGACTTGATTTTCCATTTCATTCTTGAGATTTGGGAAATTTTCTGATATCATTTCATCGAATAGATTGTTCATTCCTTTGGTTTGTTTCTCTAAGCCTTCCTCAATCCCAATAATTCTCAAATTTGGCCTTTTCATGATATCCCATAGTTCTTGGAGATTCTGTTCATGATTTCTTACCATCTTCTCTGTTTGTTCAACTTTGTTTTCGAGGTTAAATATTTTGTCTTCAATATCTGAGGTTCTGTCTTCCAGGTGTTCTATCCTATTGGTTATGCTTTCTATGGAGTTCTTAATTTGGTTTATTGTTTCCTTCATTTCAAGGATTTCTGTTTGGTTTATTTTCAATATCTCTAACTCTTTATTGAAATGATCTTTTGCTTCCTGAATTTGCTCTGTTAACTGTCGATTGGTGTGATCATTCAATGCCTTCATTTGCTCTTTCATCTCATCGTTTGCTTCCCTTATCATTTTAATTATGTACATTCTGAACTCCCTTTCTGTCATTTCTTCTGCCATGCTGTCCTTGGATTTTATTGATGTAACATCTAGATTTGTTTGGGGCATTTTCTTCCCTTGTTTTCTCATATTGTTCAGGAATCAGCAGGTCATTAAGATACTGCAGATTTCCTCTATCGACTTATAATGTCTCTGAAGATTGCTAGTATATCCCCTCTTATCCTTCAGTTGCCTGAAGTCTTGGAGGAAGTTGATAATGCGGAGCTCCACGGAGAAGCTGCCTCTCTAGGGGTGGTGACCCTCAGGTGGCGTATATTCCCTGCTAGTGGGCAGAGGTGCCTCCACTTGTTGACCAATGGTCATCCAATGGGGAACTAGACTGTGGGCTGAAGCAAGGCCTGTTTGTGCCTGTGTCTCTGGTTTTACCGTCCCTGTGGGGAAAACCTCCCCCAGCAGGGAAGACTCACTCGGTGGGGACGTCTCGCTCGTCAGTTGCCCTCCTAGAGGTTCCCCTCAATCTACAACTACCGCCTGGGCTGGGCTGTCTTCCTCTGCAATGTTCCCAGGGGCCCAGACCTATGTCCTGGGCCTGGGAGCCTAGCCCTCCGCAGGTGAGTCTCCTTAGGCTGCCTCTCCCAGAGAATCTGCCCGCAACCCTGGAAACTTCGCTCTGCCCCTAAGTGTGTCTCCGTGCAACTCTTCCAGCAAGAAGCCACCCAGCTCCTGGGACCCTGCTCTGCACCAATCGCCCAGCCACGTGGCCCCTCCTCTGAGCCACCACCCGGAGCCCCGCACAATAGCTCCGAGACCCAGAGACCCGCCACACACCTCCTCCTCCGGACAGCCACCCGGCCTCCGACACAGTCACTAGGAGTCCAAGCAACTCACTTCGCGTCTCCTCCTCCCGCCAACCGCCCGTAGCCCTAGGCAGTCACTCCAAGTCCAAGTGACCCGCCCTGTTCCTCCTCCTCCTCCTCAGGGTAGCCCCCCCCGGGTGTTCAGGAGCGGTGGCTCTGAGACCTGCTATTGTGATCTTAAATGGCTTCCCTCTAGACTCAGAAATTGAGTTCTGTTCCAACCACTAATTAATTCCCTTCTTACTTTCATAAAAGTGGCCCTTATGAAATAGCTGATTTTTCATACCATCAAGTAAATATTTTCCACTATCAAGTCTCAGAGTTGGATCAGCTAGTCCTTCAACAACAGAAAACTGCTGAAATGATTACATGAGCCATTTTCCTAAGTTGTTCAGTGGGCAAATTGGCTCCCCTAGAACAAAAGGAGGAACTGACAAAGATAGCCTTCTCATTACCCTCAGCATGACTAAACATGATATAGGCTCTTCTGACCCTAAGTTTTAATGCCCTTTTCCTAGAGAATTTACTTTAGAAACCCTTCTATTATACATTCTTTCTCTACCTCTTTGCTTGTTTTACACTCTAGAATATCTTTCTCAAGAACTCAGGAATCATCCTTTGAAATGCAATCATCAAGAAGTTAATGCCCAACCTGCCAGTCTCCATGGTAGGGTAGGAATCTAACTTTAATAAGCACCATTGGTCATTACATTGACCAACATTTCCAATAACATCCTTTTATACTTTCCCACTAACTTATCCAGTACTTAAAAGCTCTCTTGCTTTTTGTTTCAGAAGATTTGAGCTCAGTGTCTCTCCTCAACTACAAAAGGCTTGAACAAAGTCTTTCTTGCTAGTTAAGTTGTCCAGTGCAATTTTTCTTTGACAACACACAGAACAATATGGACACATGCAGCAAAGGCTTTTGGTATTCAGTTACTTTAATGGTCAGTCATTATAACTTTGTCCTTTGTGGATTTGACATTATGAACAATTATATTTCTTACATGGTAAGGAAGAGCCAGCAGAATAGCATGTTGTGTTTATTTATAGACCACAGAAGGAAAGTCATTCTTGAGGGGAAGAAAAACATCCCAAAACTTCCATGTCATTAATATGAAAGTATTTCAGTCAGCGAACCTAACATAAAATTATGCGCCCCCACCTCATCCTTTAATAAAAAGTTTGGAAAGCAGTAGTTAGGCAGTTTTATGTCAGATAAATAATATACCTCTAACTCATTATTGAAAGCCTTCATTAAAGATTGAAAACATAAGATCCTTTATAGAAATTCTAAACTGGTCCCTGGATCTTAGCATTCAATTATCATTTGTGAAATCTGAAATCAACATATTTTATGTCTAAATTGAGAGTACATTTGAAAATCAAAATTCAAAGGCATGCCTTCTAGTGGGCTGACTGATGGGAAAGGGCTGTGATTATGCCTAATTTTTACCCTCTACATCACGATCTCATTGATTATGTTTCTCAGCTTGCTAAGAGTTCTGTGAGGTGATTTTCAAGATGAATATTGCTATTTGCAGGATTTCCTGAATAGGAATATTTCGGGAGTAAATTGCACAAACCAAGCGATGTGCAGTCAATTTTCACTCCAGCATAAACAATGTATTAGAACAGAGCCCTTAAGGCTTTTTTTATTTGGGTTTCATTACACAGCTAGCTGCATTTCATCAATAAGCATGAAGCACCAAGCAGGCAAAACTGAGGCTCACAGTGGGTATTACATATTTTTTCCTAACAGGTGCTCAGAGTTTGACTAGAGAAAACAAATGACTGGAATGGCAGGGCCTCCGGCCCTTTGCTTCAGAGGTAGCTGTGGCTGCCATAGCCAAACAAAGAAAGTTTCTGTAAATTTAGAAAATGAAGCCATGCCCTCACCGCTTGTACCTTTACTTTCTTTATATTAACTCATTTCTAAGATGTATTTTAAGGGAACTTTCTTTATCTGTGCTAAAAAATGGAAATGCCCATTAAACTCTCTAAAACTTTATTTTTAGTTTTTGGTGGTTTAAAGTTTTGCAGAGAAAAACCCATTTTCCCATGTTTCTTTAATTGAAAAAAGTTTACTCTCCTTAAGCAAAGGGTTCCAGCAGGCTGTAAAGACTAAAATTCCATATCATAAAGCATAATAACCTTATGTAGTCTTAATCAAAAAATTTATTAGACATGAAGTAGAGATAGAAGCTGGAAAAAGAGGAATAAAAAAACTAGGTAAGTTATTAAATTATTCATGTAGGTCCACTATAAGCTAGAGGTTTTAGAATTATTGGGAGAAACTCTGAAGTTATCAATATATGATTTTATGGGTTTCTAAAAATTTTTTTGCCTTAGCAGAAAAAAAGTCTGAAAGAATATTTTTGAAAACATCACTCCAGAGATGAAAACTCAGAATATGCACAGAGGACTGAAGCCAAGGATTTTTCTGCAAGAACAGAAGCAGCTGCCTCTTCCCTCTGCAATTTGGACCAAGCTGTAGGAGGCAAATATCATGACACTCCGAGAGTACACATAGCAGCAAGAGCAGTGACTTTCAGCTTTGATAAAGAAAATTCATTATCACACTTAAGAATGATCTTCACTCCAAAATTGTAGGAACCCATTTGGCAGAGACCTTATGGATTATGGACAAATAAAGACCCGATGTGGGCTTTCAATATTTGAGAACCATTCTGGGGAAAACCTACAAAGACTAAAGTCACTTTACTTGAGTCAACAGGATCTATTTCTGTCAGGGGATTTTGTTATACTCCCTCTTAAATATATTCCATGAAGGAAGATAGCTAGCACTGAGTATGTATTTCATTTTATAATAAAGTAGCATATTTTAACCAAAGGTTATATTTAAAAGTAGAGGAAGAGGCTTTTACCAGTGAGTTACAAAATGCTATTTCTGGTTGGAAGGAAAGGGCTTATGCCTTTTCCTCTTAGCAATATTAAATCAAGTACTTTATACTGGATATAGAATAATTGAGAATCTGGCTGAGGTTATTGTATATATTAGACCAAGTCACTACTTTTCCTTGTTGGGACTTTTTTTTTTTCCTGGTACCAAGGCTTTAACCCAGAGGTGCTTCACCACTGAGCCACATCCCCAGTCTTTTTATCTTTTTATGTTTTATTTTGAGATGGTGTCTTGCTAAGTTGCTTAGGGCCCCGCTAAGTTGCTGAGGCTGGCTTTGACCTTGTGATCCTCCTGCCTCAGCCTCCTGAGCTGCTGGGATTGCAGGCATGCATCACCATGCCTGGCTGGGATTACTTAATGAATAATGAAAAATTTGTATTGATGAGACATAGTTGCACAGGTGAATGGGACCTAATTGAAAATCCCTAAGGATAGTAGGTACTAGCTAAATGGAAAAACTAAAGGGATCCTAAGACTGATGGCTTCTTTGAACTGATTATGTGCTTTGTGCCCATCTAGCTTGCCCCTTGTGACCATGCATGACTGAAGATCATGGTGACCTGGGCATCAAAAGCCAAAAATTGGTGTAAGATCTCCTCTATACCATTAATATGCAGACTATGTTGCTATTTGTTCTGTACATTTAAAGAAAAAACTAACTAATTTGTTATTGTTTATAAGCTATTGTTACTCATGAGTTTGACTATCAGACTGAATCCATTATGTATCATCATTCACTTATCAGAGAAATCATTCGGCCTTTGGTTTTTGGGGATTGGCTTATTTCACTTAGCATGATATTCTCCAATTCCATCCATCTGCCAAATGCCATGATTTTATTCTTCTTTATGGCTGAATAATATTCCATTGTGTATATATAACACAGTTTCTTTATCCATTCATCTATTGAAGGGCATCTAGGTTGGTTCCACAGTCTAGATACTGTGAATTGCAACTCCATTTTGGATAAAGAAATCTATAGAAATGTACTAAGTAAAATTGAAACAGGGGTGAAAATATATCACAGTAATGGATATGATGTAGGCATTCTGGTGATGAGTTTAAAGAAGACATTTCTGCTAAATGTTGGAAGAAACAAAATAATACCAATATTGATGATAATGACAAGAATTCTCTGCTTGACCAAACTTTATTAAAGTTTCTGAAACTTCTCCCAGGCCTTTATGTTCTTCTGAGATCCAGTTTTAGCAAAGAACTCTGCTTAATCAGTTTAGCAAAGACTCCTCACTCCCTTTACTGGATACCCTTACCCTTAATATCTGATCACTCTCCATATGTGATGGGCTTCCTTGTGCCCCACCATCCCCAAGGTTATGCTTGGTCACCCTGGACTGACTTCAGCAAGTATCCCATTAGGTTGGTTTAGCCAGAATATCCCCTAACTTCCAATGCTATTTTTTAGTCAATTTCATCCAGCAATCCTCTACCCACTTCTGGGCTATGCATCACTTACTTTCCCATGCTGTATTCAGAGCTGAGTCCAATTTTAATCCCCTACTAATAAATCCTATTTCAGTGGTTTCTGTATGCTTCATGATATCCTGAATAAAGTCCTCCTTACCATGCTTTAACAAGTACTATTTCTTTTCTTTAACAATGACAATAATGATAATGAATGAGAAAATTAACTCAAAGATTTTACCATTCTTCTAAAAAACAAAATGTAAATTAAAAATTCCTACCTTAATGTCAAATGGTTCTGTTTGATTTGGTTGGTTATAAATTTCCAACTGATTCCTAACAGGAGACAGCCACAGAAGCAAATGATTCAACTGTTCTTCAAGGTGCCCAAGGTCTTTTATGTGAGCCTCAAGTTCTCCTTGTTTTTCAGGTAAAGCTCTAGAAACCTAAAAAGAAGAAGAAGAAGAAGAAGAAGAAGAAGAAGAAGAAGAAGAAGAAGAAGAAGAAGAAAAAACATTTAGAAAGGTAAATGACTCTCATGGTATAAGCATAATAGGCAAAAAATGTTTTCAAAAGGAATTTAGTATGAAATTTTATATACATACAAATGGGCATTTTAACAGCATGATATTGATTCATTACATTTATTATATTAACTTATTATGGTATGATTTAATTAATGTATTAGAAATCATTCACTAATACTACACAATTCTGTAAGGCACATTAATGCTTTTCTGGAAATTTGAATGACATATCTACACAAATGCATATCCAACTCCAAATGATGAAAGTAAAGAAGTACGTTCTTCACATATCTACTCATTTACTAAACAAGATAGTGGGCTGTAAATTATATACGAAGCACAATGCCTTTGAAGTTATAAAAATGAATAAGTCAAGTTATTCACCATTAGTACAATCTCAAATGAGTGATTTGATTTTAAAGAACATCCAAAATTTGAAAGCAAACCAAACTAAAATTTTTGTTTGTATAGCAATCATTTATGTCATTATATTTGTTAATAAGTTTCTTTTCAGTTAAGGAAAAGTAAAAGGATTAGGGAAATCCTTTATGTACAAGGAAAATTGGTAAGGTAAGAATTTTTATGAACCCCAGTGCAAGCAAGTAAACTAGAAGCAGATGATTCAGATAAAAAGTAAAAATAATATTTGGATTAAGAAGAATATAACAGAATGATTATAGGAAACTTTTATTGAGAGCTTAATGTATAGCAAGCATTATGCCTGAATGTTTCACTTCTATTGCATTCTTTAATCTAACCAGTGACATTCTGATAAAGGTACTATTTAGTCATAGATGATGACATTGGGGTTGAAAAAATGTTAAATAGTTTAGGAGGACTATTATATAGGTTTACATATTGTGGGATCTAGGATTAGGCTGCTTGAATTTAAATCCTGGTTCTAGCTCTTGCCTAATATTTTAGCCAATTTTCTCTAATTCTTCATGCCTCTTTTGTAAATTAGGGACAATAATAGTATCTACTTAGTATTACTCTTAGGACTGAATAAAGTAATCTATGGAAATAGCTTAACCCAATACTCTGCCTAATAGTGAAACACAATGAAGTTAAATGTTAGCAATTGTTGCTCATGCTCAACTGCAAATAAAGAGCCAGGATTAGCAAGAGTAAAATGTTTTTCTTTGGAATCTTTGGAATATCAAAGGTTAAAACCAGTACCCAGGAATAAAGAATGTAAACTAGTAATGGTAATTCTTTATGATCTTAATAATATTGTTGTAATAATAGAAATATATTACATTGTAATATAAATGTTGACATACATCTATTATATAATAATATTATGACATGAATAATAGAGAACATTTTAAAAGTATCTGGATAAGCATAATAATACATTGGCATCTAATTTACTAGATAAATATGCCAGTATACTAAACAATACAACATACATTGAAACACTCACTTATTTTTTTAAAAAACTCTCTAATGAACATTACACTCTCTAATTGGATCCCAGAATGTGGGGTAAAAAAAGCACTTATGGACAAAATAACCAATCAATTAATTTATAGGGGCAGGAATTTTACATGAGATCTTATTATATATAAATAACAAGTGCAAAAAAATCTAATGTGAACACACTTACATATATTGTGTAAAAGGCATATAAATACATGAACAAAAGGTTAATACCTAGGTTAGGCTGAAGCAGGTCAGCCTGGGACTGTCCTTAGGCTCCCACAGCATTGTTCTCTTGGAAACACTGATGTTAAGATAAATGGAACACTTTGGTCCCTCCTTTATAGTTGGAATTGCACCTGGACTGGGGGAATCATGAGTTGGGACATAGGTCTTGGATTTATGTGACTAAAATGGTGTATAAGATTGATGGGAAATTGAAGTGGTAATTCCTATTTAAGGTGCCCTGCACACATCTTGACTCTCATCCCTGGCAGCCTTTCTGTGTTTAAGTGACGGGACAAAAGAAGCAAACTGCTCAGGGATGTTTGCCCACAACTAATGAATCACAATGATGTATCTGATTTGCATGACTCGTATGCTGCTAGGAAACCAAATAGATTAGTAATAGATAAAAAGACCTAGTTATGTTTCATGAGTTCAAATCTGTAACTGTATCTATGGTGCTGAACTGTGTGTATTTAGATGTGTGTTAAAGAGAGAGAGGTTATATCACAAATGTAATGCTATGTCTGTAATACATAATCTAATAATGCCCTCAACTTATTTTTCTGGCATTTGAAAGGGAGTAAGTAAACATTTTATTTTTATGGGATCATTTTCTACTCACAAGTACAAGTAAAAAGCATTTTATAGTTTCAACTAACAGCATCTAAGAGCCTCTAGTTTGGGAAGGTACTAGAGATAATAGCCATCATATTTTCCTAAAATCTCTAAAACTGAGCTATGAACTTCATTTATCTGATTATAAAATAGTTCACATTTCACTTAGGCTTTATATGTAAGTACAGAAATTTGTATGACATTTAAGATTGCTGGTTTCTTTTCCATTCTTCCAGCCCATTTCTCTGTGGTTAGAGAGGTAGAATGATTCCTAACATAAAACAGGGCAATGAATGAAATTTGACTAGTATCTGGAATAATGACATGATAGATTATAATGAGACTGTTTTAAGTTAATTATGATGTGGTATTAGGTATATCCTCACAGATCTTATGCTTTTCAGCATCGTAACATTTACCTCACATTGTTTAGTTTGTTATTTACATCGACCTCCCTTGCTGAGCTTTCATTTCTGGATAAGCTACGTTCTCACACATGATGGACCTACAATAAATACATTGAATTTAAGGAAATTTCCAAATTCAGGATTATTTTTTCAATGAAAGAAACAGTATATGTTCAGAATTGTCAATGGCATAAAAATATAAATTTTACCCTCAAGTTGACAGTTTTAATTAACAGACAAAATAATAGTAAAGTAGACTACATAAAAATCAGAAGATTCTGCATGATGAAGAAAGCCATAGGTAAAGTTAAAGAACAAATAAACTGCAAAAAAACAATAATTATTTATATCTCAAATAAGGTGCTAGTTTTCCTAACATAAAAGAGCTTATGCAACTTAATAAGAAAAAGGTCAGTAATCCAAAAGGAAATTGGACAAAAAATGAGGATAGTTCATAGAAAAAATATAAATTGATTTAAACTACATGAAAAGAAGCTTAGCATTGGTCACAATCAGAGAAATGAAAATTAGAATTCCATCTATTACAATGGCAAACATCCAACTCTGAAAACAAGCTATGCTGCCAAGGCTGTGAGAAAGTACCATTCTTCTACATGATTGGTGGGATGTGTATATTGGGGCACCCCTTGTGGACAACAGTTTGGCAATGTATATCAAATACATGAAAACATTACCATTGACCCAAGACACTGACTTCTAGGAAAATATTATGTACATATATTTCTGGAAGTACTATCAATGCTTGGTGAGGAAGAACAGATGGTGACTGTGGTAGAAAAAATTGAACAATGTACATGTATCACTATTGCAAAGAAATAAGTTAATATACTCAGAAAAAGTTCTAGCTTTTTTTCTTATGACAAAATATGGGTGAGAAATCATACTTTGTATATTTTAACAATGAATTATTATTCATAAGATATATCTAAAGTTATCAGTCAAAAATACTTTGGGTTATTTCCCTATGACAAGATCACTTAGTGAATGGTGGCAGTGGGGGAATAAAGACCTAACACATATCTTTCATATTTTCTCCCCTCTTTGGAAACAGTCTTTAAATACTGATGACATTTTATACAGACCATGGACAAAACTAAAAGATGTGAGTTATTTTTGATATGGAATAAGAATAAGTTTTGTGTCAGTTTCTATGTATTTTAGACTAATTTATTTTTATGTTTACTACTCTTCATCCTCAATAAAATATAGATATAAGCCCTTGACTAGTAAAATTGCACATTTTTTCCTAATAATCTTTTCAAGTTTAGAGCCATGCTCTTCATACAACATGTTCCCTATGGTTAAAGAAAACAATTAAACACACTCAGTTCCCTTATGTGTTAATTTAGTATCTAACCAAATCTTGACCTAATTTCACACAAGATTAGCTTCCTTTTTTTTCATTTTCTGAATATTAATTTCAAATGTGTAGATGTCTTAATATTAAGATAAAGAAAGGTGTCCATTTCAGAAATAAACAGAAATTAAATATTGTACTTTATATCTTACACAAAAGTATTATAGGAAGATTAAAGTGTCAACTATAAAAGGATAAAAATAACAGAACTAGAATAAAATATTGGGGTTTGGAAGCCCTTTAGAAAGGCATATGAAAAAATGATTAAACATGACATTTGTATTGTTCGTATAGAAGTCAAAGCTAATTAACAAATTAAAATGCATGACAACTGGTAATATCTGTAACATATATCAGACAAAAGACAATAGTCTACTATATAAAAAGACCTTTCAATAAATGAAAAAAGATGGAGAAACTACTGGAAAACTGGAATTTAAAGATCCAATATTGTAAAGATATCAATTTTCTTCATATAAACTATAAATTCATGCAATCACAACCAAAATTGTAGCAGATAGTTTTTAACAGAAATTGACATGCCAATTCTAAGATTTATATGGAAGTGTAAAGGAACAAGAATATCCAGGGAAATCTTAGAGAATAACAAAGTTTAAGAATGGGTGGGTGCTAGGGAAGAACAGAGTTACTTTATATTAAGTACAGGGGAGTGAAGGGAGGGGAAGGGATAAGGGGTAGGAAGGATAGTAGAGTGAAAAAGACATTATTACCTCATGTACATATAAACTGCATGACCCATGTGATCCTACAACATACATGTGCAATCAGAAAAGTGAGAAATTATACTCTATTTATGAATAATTTATCAAAATGCATAAATGTATTCTACTGTCATGTATAACTCATTAGAACAAATAAAAAATTTAAGAATGTGTTTTCAACCAGATATCAATGTTTATTACAATTTTATCTACAATGCATTTATGTGAGAACAAAAGACTATAGTCAATTAATTTACAATGATACCACTTTTGTTAAGTGATGAGAGGATGATCTTTCCAACAATTAGTAGTAGACTAATTAGATATTCATTTGAAAAAATATGACTTTTACTTTATAACATATGCACAAAAAATCATATGTATACAATTTTATTTTTTTATTTTTTTGTACCAGGTATTTTTGTACCAGGGTACTTAACTACTGAGCCACATCCCCAGTCTTTTTATATTTTGTTTTGAGACAGAGTCTTGCTAAGTAGCTTAAGGCCTTGCTAAGTTACTGAGACTGGATTTGAACTTGTGATTCTCCTGCCTCAGCCTCCCAAGCTGCCAGGATTACAGGTGTATGCCACTGCACCTGACTGTAGACTGTTTTAGACCTTAATGTAAAAGGTAAAACAATAGAATTTCAAAAGTAAACATAAGAAACTATCTTAATGTTTTCAGGGTAATTATGTTTTAAATAAGAGCTATAAAGCACTAGCCATAAAGAATAAGATAAATAAATTGAATTTTATTCATAAATAAACACTATTAAGAGAAAAAGGCAAGGCCTAAGTTGGAAGAAGATATTCACAATGCATATATTTGACAAAGACCTTATATCTAAATAATTCCTGTAATTGTAAGAAAAGAAAACAACTAAGTTTTAAATGGGTCAAAGGTTTGAATTAAGACTTCACATAAGAGCATATAAAAATGGCACTAATCATCAGGGGATTCTAAATTAAAACACATGTGATACCCAATTAACATTCATTAGGAAGATTAAAAGGAAAAAAAACTAAAAGATACATACTCTTCATATAGAACAAGTGTTATTCTCATATACTGCTGGTGAAGGAGAATTACATAATCACTCTGGAAAACTGTTTTGTGGTAATTCCAAAACCAAACATACACATTTATGATGCAGCCAAACTCCCAAGTATATTTAAAATGCAGCATTATTCATAATAATCCTATAGTAGATACAACTCATATGTTCATTTTTTTTTTTTTCCGGTGCTGGGGATCTAACCCAGGGCCTTGTGTTTGCAAGGCAAGTACTCTACTGACTGAGCTATCTCCCCAGCCATTCATATGTTCATTAACAGTAGAATGGATGAACTGTGGAATACTCACACAACAGAACACTGTACAGAGAAAAAATAAACAGACTATGGTACATACAACAGCATAGAATAATCTCACAAAATAATGTTGAACCCAAAAAGTTAAGCAGAAGGGCATATACTACATAAGCCTATTTACATTAATTTCAAACAGACAAACCTAGTTGTTAGAAGTCAGAAGAGGGCTTACCTTTAGGAGAGGGTGGTAGCTGAAAAGAGATTAATAACTGAGAAGGGGCACAAGAAGTGTCCCTGAGGTAATGTTCTAGTTCCTTAAATTTTTAAATTTTAGCAGTTATACAAAACATAAAAATCATACATATTAATGGGGTACCATATTCTAATTCCTGATCTGAGAGGTAGTAGCATGGGTATGCAAAATTTAGAAAATCCATCAACTTTTACTCTTAAGATCTGAATACTTTTCTGTGCATCTCTTACATTTCAGTTTAAACGACTGCATGAAAGTACTTTAGGAATTTAAATGTATTCATTTCATTCAATGCTAAAATTTCACTTCGTGAATTTTCCTAAGGGAATAGCAGAGATAGAAATAGAAACATATGATAAAGAATGTTCAATTCTGTCACTTATACTAATGAAAAACTGAAATAAAATTCCCCCAATTAGAATAAATTATATTCACATAATGGAATAAATTGCATCCATTTAAAAACATATCATGAAAAAATATTCTATTACATAAAAATATTCATGATATATTAATTATTTAAAAATAGGTTATATATCATACATAAATTACACCCTCCATTTTCTATGCATATTTTACATATTGACATGTATACATAGCAAAAAAACCTGACTATACATGTTCAGTTATTGTTTTACAACTATTCTCATGGTAAAATATTCCTAACTGGGAGGTCATTTATTTTCTTTCCCTCCAAAAATTTGATAAAAAATAATTAACATAAAACTGAAAAAATGCATCATAGTTCTATGTCACCAGACATTTTAAAATTATAAACCCATATACAATTTTATAGTAAACAATTGCAAGTAATTTTTAGGACAGCCACACTCCAATGGTATAGCTAGCTATTGGGATTTTACTTTAAAAGTAAATGAATTTCATTTTTAAAGTATGATTTTACTTAAAATGTTTATAGATCTATGTTTCATATATTGCTTAAGTGAATATAATAGTGAATATTATACTAATATCAATAGTGAATTCTGTGTCAAATCACAGTGTATATTAGTTTTATTGCATAACCACTCCATTGCCACACCGAGAATTTGTCTTATTCCTAAAGATCTCAAATGTATAATATACAGTGAGGTAAGTGAATAGTTGTAGGAAAATTTCAAAGTCAGTAAAATTTGATGTACAATAAATAGGTTTGTAGTCCTTGGAGTACTCTGCCCTTATTACCACACTAAACCCATATTGGCTTTTCAATAAACCTTGGTGTTCACGAGCAGTATTCTTGTTCATTAATTTCTTAGTTTGCAGTATAAGCAACTAACTTCATGGTTTTAAAATACTTAACAATACACATAGTACAAGGAAAATGGTTTTTCTGACCATTTACCTTGATTCAAACCTACCCTAAAGTTGGATAACAAGCCCTATAATGGTTCCAGAGGCACTAGACAAATGAAGTAAATTGGTGAAATTGATTTGTCCAAACTTCAATCGTTCTTGTTTTTCTTCTAAAATGGGATTTATAGGGATTTACGCTTACCTAACTACCCACCTACCCACATACACTTTTTATTACATAATGTGATTTTGATCACATACTGTTTAAACCTTGAGAACAATAAAACTCACAAAGAAGTTAAAATGCAATTTTATATGGCATGTAAACATTCCACAGAATGTGTTCTTACAAATTAACACCATATTTTCTCTCTCCTTCCTTCCCAGCCATACATAGTTTAAAGTAAGAAAACAAGAGGTACTTTACTCTTACACTCTCCCATCAGAAATCTTTGATCTTATTTGCCTAAAGGGACCTTAGCAAAAGTCTGGCTGGTGCAGACAAAAATTCCTACACATTCTTAAGAAACATTGTTTTTAATTTTTGTTTATTTGTTTTGTTTGACCAAAATTCAAAGAAAACAAAGCTATCATCTGTGTAATATTATCTCCAAAGTAGGAATCATAACACTTATAATACCTTGATATTAACTTAGACTTTGAGATATCTGCTAAAATCAGCTTTTTTAAAAAATAGAATTTAAAAAATAATTTCCTTATTTTTACTTTTACATAAACCATTATACTGCAGAGGAAACAGAAAGGGAAAATGCACTAAATGATCACATATCCTTAGTTTTAGAATATCCATTTAAAGTAATTTAAAATGTATTAGAAGGATTGGAAAACCCCAACACACCAATAAGGTGACCTTTTAGAAAAAAGAAGAAATCAATCAGAATAAAAGAGTTTACAAAGAACAGAGTATGTTCATTATGTCCATTCCTGAAATAATTAAGATCAAGGAAAATGCTAGAGACTCTGCAACTATCTCTTGATACCAGTAAGCATGTAATACAGCTAGCCATGGTGCCATTTTGAATAAAATGATGACTATGAATTCAACTCTAAAAATTTTAAAAATCTAATATAATTTAAAAATTAAATACAATTTTAAAATAAGTACCTTAGTTGCAATCACAGTTCTAATGCTTAAAAGTCAAACTATACTGGACAGGACAGATAAAGAACGAGTCAACATTGCAAAAAGTCGTCTTAGGCCAGATGCAGTGGCACATGCCTGTAATTCCAGCAATTCAGGAGGTTAAGGCAACAGGATCACAAGTTTGCGACCAGCCTCAGCAATTTAGCAAGGCCCTAAGCAATTTAGTGACTTAAACCCTGTCTCAAAACATATATATATAGGATCCAAGATGGCGGCCTAGAGGGAGACTGCACCCCCTGTCGCTCCAGAACCCAGGAGTTAAGAAGGGGAGGCATTGAGAGACTCGGACTGAAATAGAGCCACGGGTGAGTCTGCCCACTGGGTAAAGCTCGGCCCGGGGGGCAGGCCCAGACAGAGGTGGCTTATCGGAGCCCGGCAGGGCAGCTAGAGTCATCCACAGGCAGTCCTGCGCACTCCGGCGGTGGGCCCTGCCCACACAGCCAGCTTCTCCAGGTTCTCGGAACGGAACTGGCCCGCTGGTGAGAGCCTTTCTGACCAGAACAAGCTCCGAGTCCCGGAGCCAGTGCAGCTCAGCGTACTCTGGCACGCAAGCAGATTCAGGGTCCAGACAGGGCAGCCAGAGACTTCCCCAAGTAGTCTGGACCCCTGCGGTGGGAGGTGCCGTTCAAGGCTAGCCTCTCGGAGCTGACCGCCCAGTGAGAGACTTTCTACATAGAACCAGCCACAAGCCCCCAAACCAACGGAGAGCCTCGATCCGCAAACAGCCTCTGGGATCAGGGCAGGGCAGCCAGACACCTCTTCAGGCGGCTCTGCCCACTCCGGCTGCAGGCTCTCTTCTCGGGACGATCCAAGATGGCGGCCTAGAGGGAGACTGCACCCCCTGTCGCTCCAGAACCCAGGAGTTAAGAAGGGGAGGCATTGAGAGACTCGGACTGAAATAGAGCCACGGGTGAGTCTGCCCACTGGGTAAAGCTTGGCCCGGGGGGCAGGCCCAGATAGAGGTGGCTTATTGGAGCCGGGCAGGGCAGCTAGAGTCTTCCCAAGGTAGCCTTCCACACTCCGGCAGTGAGCTCCTCCCACACGGCCAGCTGCACGGTGCAGGCCCACAGTGAGAGCATTTCAGCACAGAGCCAGTTCCAAATCGTGGAACCAGTAGGGGGCTAGGGGCAGTTTTCTTCGGATACGCTGCTTTATCAGATTCCTCCAAGACATCAGGCTACAGAAGGCTGGGAGGTGATACACTGGAAATCTACCGGGACACTATAAGCCAATAGCGGAAAACTGCAATATCTCAGGGTCCCACTGACAACTGACCAATATGAGAAAACAAGGGAAGAAAATGTCCCAAACAAACCTAGATACTACATCAATAAAACCCAATGACAGCACAGCAGAAGAAATGTCAGAAAGGGAGTTCAGAATGTACGTAATTAAAACGATCAGGGAAGCTAATGAGGAGATGAAAGAGCAAATGCAGGCATTGAAGGAGGAGATGAAAGAGCAAATGCAGGCATTAAATGATCGCACCAATCAACAGTTAAAAGACCAAATATGGGAAGCAAGAGATCATTTCAATAAAGAGTTAGAGATACTGAAAAAAAACCAAACTGAAATACTTGAAATGAAGGAAACAATAAACCAAGTTAAAAACTCCATAGAAAACATAACCAATAGAATGGAGCACCTGGAAGACAGAACCTCAGACATTGAAGACAAATTATTTAATCTCGAAAGCAAAGCTGGTCAAACAGAAAAGATGGTAAGAAATCATGAACAGAATCTACAAGAATTATGGGATATCATGAAAAGGCCAAATTTAAGAATTATTGGGATTGAGGAAGGCTTAGAGAAACAAACCAAAGGAATGAACAATCTATTCAATGAAATAATATCAGAAAATTTCCCAAATCTGAAGAATGAAATGGAAAACCAAATACAAGAGGCTTATAGAACTCCAAACATACAAAATTACAACAGACCCACACCAAGACACATTATTATGAAAATACCTAACATACAAAATAAAGACAGAATTTTAAAGGCTGCGAGAGAAAAGAATCAAATTACATTCAGAGGGAAACCAATAAGAATATCAGCAGATTTTTCAATCCAGACCCTAAAAGCCAGAAGGGCCTGGAACAACATTTACCAAGCCCTGAAAGAAAATGGATGCCAACCAAGAATCTTATACCCAGCAAAACTTACCTTCAAATTTGATGATGAAATAAGATCCTTCCATGATAAACAAAAGCTAAAGGAATTTACAAAAAGAAAGCCAGCATTACAGAACATTCTCAGCAAAATATTCCATGAGGAAGAGATGAAAAACAATGATGCAAATCAGCAACAGGAGGCGCTAGCCTAAAGGAATAGCCAAATAAAGGAGAAACCAAATCATGTCAAAAACAAATATGAGTCAATTGACTGGGAATACAAATCATATCACAATAATAACCCTGAATGTTAATGGCCTGAATTCATCAATCAAAAGACACAGACTGGCAGATTGGATTAAAAAGAAAAATCCAACAATATGCTGCCTGCAAGAAACTCACCTCATAGAAAGAGATACCCATAGACTAAAGGTGAAAGGATGGGGAAAAACATACCATGCACACGGACACAGCAAAAAAGCTGGAGTATCCATCCTCATCTCAGATAATGTGGACTTCAAACCAAAACTAGTCAGAAGGGATAAAGAAGGACATTACATGCTGCTTAAGGGAAGCATAAATCAGCAAGACATAACAATCATAAATATCTATGCCCCGAACATTGGCTCATCCACGTATGTCAAACAAATCCTTCTCAATTACAGAATTCAAATAGACCACAACACAATCATACTAGGCGATTTTAACACACCTCTCTCACCACTGGATAGATCGTCCAAACAAAAATTGAATAAAGAAACCATAGATCTCAATAACACAATCAACAATTTAGACTTAACAGACATATATAGAATATACCATCCAACAAAGAACGAATACACTTTCTTCTCAACAGCACATGGATCCTTCTCTAAAATAGACCATATTTTATGCCACAAAGCTACTGTTAGCAAATACAAGAAGATAGAGATACTACCTTGTACTCTATCAGATCATAATGGATTGAAATTAGAAATAAATGACAGAATAAAAAACAGAAACTTCTCCAATACTTGGAGACTAAATAATACACTATTATACGATGAATGGATAACAGAAGACATCAGGAGGGAAATAAAAAAATTCTTAGAAGAAAACGAGAACAAAGACACATCATATCAAAATCTCTGGGACACTATGAAAGCAGTACTTCGAGGAAGATTTATTTCATGGGGTGCATTCAAAAAAAGAAGTAGAAATCAACAAATAAACGACTTAACACTACAGCTCAAAGCGCTAGAAAAAGAAGAGCAGACCAATACCAAAAGTAGTAGAAGACAGGAAATAGTTAAAATCAGAGCCGAAATCAATGAAATCGAAACAAAAGAAACAATTGGAAAAATTAACAAAATAAATAGTTGGTTCTTTGAAAAAATAAATAAAATTGATAAACCCTTAGCCACACTAACAAAGAGAAAGAGGGAGAAAACTCAAATTACTAAAATTCGGAATGAACAAGGAAACATCACAACAGACACGAGTGAAATACAAAACATAATTAGAAACTATTTCGAAAATCTATACTCCAACAAAACAGAAAACCTTGAAGACATCAACAAATTTCTAGAGACATATGAATTACCTAAACTGAATGAGGAGGACATACACAACCTAAATAAACCAATTTCAAGCAATGAAATAGAAGAGGTCATCAAAAGCCTACCAACAAAGAAAAGTCCAGGACCAGATGGGTTCTCAGCCGAGTTCTACAAAACCTTTAAAGAAGAGCTCATTCCAATACTCCTCAAACTATTCCATGAAATAGAAGAGGAGGGAACCCTCCCAAACTCGTTCTATGAAGCCAATATCACCCTGATACCTAAACCAGACAGAGACACATCGAGGAAGGAAAATTTCAGACCAATATCCTTAATGAACATCGATGCAAAAATTCTCAACAAAATTTTAGCAAATCGCATACAAATATATATTAAAAAGATAGTGCACCACGATCAAGTGGGTTTTATCCCAGGGATGCAAGGTTGGTTCAACATTCGGAAATCAATAAATGTCATTCACCATATCAACAGACTTAAAGTTAAGAATCACATGATTATTTCAATAGATGCAGAAAAAGCATTCGATAAAATACAGCATCCCTTCATGCTCAAAACACTAGAAAAAATTGGGGTAGTGGGAACATTCCTAAACATTATAAAGGCAATCTACGCTAAGCCCATGGCTAATATCATTCTAAATGGTGAAAAACTGAAAGCGTTCCCCCTAAAAACTGGAACAAGGCAGGGATGCCCTCTTTCACCACTTCTATTCAACATCGTCCTTGAGACTCTAGCCAGAGCAATCAGACAAACCAAAGAAATTAAAGGGATACGAATAGGAAAAGAAGAACTCAAACTATCCCTGTTCGCTGATGACATGATTATATATTTAGTGGAACCTGGAAATTCCACCAGAAAACTTTTAGAACTCATAAGTGAATTCAGTAAAGTAGCAGGTTAGAAGATCAATGCTCATAAATCCAATGCATTTTTATACATAAGTGATGAATCTTCAGAAAGAGAAATTAGGAAAACTACCCCATTCACAATAGCATTGAAAAAAATAAAATACTTGGGAATCAATCTCACAAAAGAGGTGAAAGACCTCTACAATGAGAACTACAGAACACTAAAGAAAGAAATTAAAGAAAACCTTAGAAGATGGAAAGATCTCCCATGTTCCTGGATAGGCAGAATTAATATCATCAAAATGGCTATACTACCTAAAGTGCTATACAGATTCAATGCAATTCCAATTAAAATCCCAATGATGTACCTTGCAGAAATAGAGCAAGCAATTATGAAATTCATCTGGAAGAATAAAAAACCTAGAATAGCTAAAGCAATCCTCAGTAGCAAGAGCGAAGCAGGGGGTATTGCAATACCAGATCTTCAACTCTTCTACAAAGCAATAGTAACAAAAACGGCATGGTATTGGTACCAAAATAGACAGGTAGATCAATGGTACAGAATAGAGTACATGGACACAAACCCAAATAAATACAATTTTCTCATACTAGACAAAGGGGCCAAAAATATGCAATGGAGAAAAGATAGCCTCTTCAACAAATGGTGCTGGGAAAACTGGAAAACCATATGCAATAGAATGAAATTAAACCCCTATCTCTCACCCTACACAAAACTCAACTCAAAATGGATCAAGGACCTCGGAATCAGACCAGAGACCCTGCATCTTATAGAAGAAAAAGTAGGTACAAATCTTCAACTTGTTGGCTTAGGATCAGACTTCCTTACCAGGACTCCCATAGCACAAGAAATAAAAGCAAGAATCAACAACTGGGATAGATTCAAACTAAAAAGCTTTCTCTCAGCAAAGGAAACTATCAGTAATGTGAAGAGAGAGCCTACAGAGTGGGAGAATATTTTTGCCAACCATACCTCAGATAGAGTGCTAATTTCCAGAATCTATAAAGAACACAAAAAACTCTACAACAAGAATACAAATAATCCAATCAACAAATGGGCTAAGGAAATGAACAGACACTTCACAGAAGAAGATGTACAAGTAATCAACAGATATATGAAAAAATGTTCAACATCCCTAGTAATAAGGGAAATGCAAATCAAAACTACCCTAAGATTTCATCTCACCCCAATTAGAATGGCGATTATCAAGAACTCAAGCAACAACAGGTGTTGGCGAGGATGTGGTGAAAAAGGAACACTCATACATTGCTGGTGGGGTTGCAAATTAGTGCAGCCACTCTGGAAAGCAGTGTGGAGATTCCTCAGAAAGCTTGGAATGGAAACACCATTTGACCCAGCTATCCCACTCCTTGGTCTATACCCAAAGGACTTAAAATCAGCATACTACAGAGATACAGCCACATCAATGTTCATTGCTGCTCAATTCACCATAGCCAGATTGTGGAACCAACCTAGATGCCCTTCAGTTGATGAATGGATAAAGAAACTGTGGCATATTTATACAATGGAATATTACTCCGCAATGAAGAATGATAAAATTATGGCATTTGTAGGCAAATGGTTGAAATTGGAGAATATCATGCTAAGTGAGATAAGCCAATCTCAAAAAACTAAAGGACGAATGATCTCGCTGATAAGCGGATGAGGACATATAATGGGGGTGGGAGGGGTTAGCATTAGGTTTAGGGTTAGGTTTAGAGTTAGGCTAAGGAGAGCGGTAAGAATGAAGGAAAGAAGGACTGTATAAATGGAAAAGGGTGGGAGGGGTGGGGGGGAAGGGGAAAAAAAAGAAACATCATTACCCTATGTAAACGTAAAAAAAAAAAAAAAACCACATATATATATATATACTTATATATATTTTATATATATTTATTTATATATGTTTATATATGTTTATGTATATTTATTTATATATATATTTATATATTTATTTGTTTATATAAAACTGGGGATGTAGTTCAGTGGTTAAGCACTCTGGTTCAATCTCCAGTAACAACAACAAAAAACAGTGCTAAAAGCTATACTTATTGCTTCACTAATGATGCAACAAAAAGGCTTGATTTTTGAAAGGTATTTTAGATAATAAATTCAGGACTGTTCAATTACATACATCAATTTTGTTGGCCATGAATTGTTACTTTTACTGTCAATATTTTCTGGCTAGAAAACTTGTTTTCCAAAACTGGTTTCCTAAGGAGTTTCCTATTTCTTTGCCTTCATCAAAATGGAATCATTTTATTATGATGTTTACAAATATCGAGATTAAAAAGCATTTTGTATTAAAAGTCACAATTCACATAAATCAAATTCATATTTTTGTGTACTATTCCATATTATTACAAATTGATGCATTTTTGTTATTAATATTGTGAAGTAAAAATGCATATTTATTATCCAATAATGAAATATGTCTAAAAAAGAAGAAAATAAATATGCTTGGGAATTTTAATCTTACAGTTAAAAGAATAACATGATATAGAACAACTACTCCTGGAAATGGTAATGCTTAGGAAGAGTGTTTACTGATTTTGAATAAAACCAGAGTAGGTAGTATTGGTATATGTTGGGCTGATGTGTTACCAGATGTGCAAACAATATAGGAAAAGGAAATAAAACTTATATTGGGGGTGTCACTTCAAGCTAGCTAGAAGAGCACAGGAAAAAAGAGAATGTAGAAGGAAATAAAGAAGAAAAGAACTATTTGATTTCTCTGGAAAAAATGAAAGGTCACATCCTAAGTCAGGGGCCAAAACAATTTTATTTCCTGCCTGGATTGTTACTATTTGCCCATTTCAACAAGCATCTTGGGCAAAGGGCAGCAAACTCTGACTCCTGGGTTAAATCCAACTACCACCCGTTTTTATATAGTTTTAGAAGAACCATTTTTACGTTTTAAATAAAGGAAAAAATATCAAGACGGGTGACACATGAATATTATACAAAATTCAAATTTGTGTCCATAAATAAAGTGTTATTGAGACACAGCCATGCCCATTTGCTTACATAGTGTTATGTTTTAAGGCTGCTTTAGCAACATGAAGAATTGCATGGAGTAGTTGTGTCAGAGACCTTACAAAAATATTTGGTCTCTGGATTTTTATAGGATAAAATTGATCCCTGTTTTACATGACCAAAGAGTGGCTCCACCTCTAGTTCATCAAAATATTTTCTCTGTCTGTCTCCCAGAGCTGTTTTAAGGGGCAAATGGCTGAGGGTGGTACCATGGATTCAGTGTATGAGAAACAAACTTTTAAGTGAAAAGTTAAATGAGTTTGTGGAGGAAACTTGGAAAATAGATGAGACAACACCCTTAAGGGGAAACTTAAAAATTTACAGCCCTCCTGGCCTTCTATTTCATCACATCCTACTCATCCCCATGGCTACCAAAATTCACAGAAACTCATGTTTCTTTTTTTTTTTAATTTAAAAAAATTTTTAATTTAAATTTTATTTTTATAGACTGCATTTTGATTCATTGAACACAAATAGGGTGTAACTTTTCATTTCTATGGTTGTACACAATGTAGATTCACACCATTCTTGAAATATACATATACACAGGGTAAACTGTCTGTCTCATTCTACAATCTTTCCTTTCCTTACCCCCTCCCACCCCATTTTCCTCTACGCCATCCAAAGTTCCCATTCTTCTCTTCCCCCCTGCTACCCCCTCTCATTATGTATAGTCATACACTTATCAGAGAAAACATTCAGCTTTTGGTTTTTTGGGCTTGGCTTATTTCACTTAGCATGATCTTCTCCAACTCCATCCATTTACTAGAAAATGCCATAATTTAATTCTTCTTTATGGTTGAGTAATATTCATATCTCTTATATAAAATGTACAGTATTTGCATATAAACTACATGCATCCTCTGTATCCTTTAAATCATCTCTGTATTATTTATAATACCTAATATAATATAAATGCTATGTAAATAGTTGTTGTACTATATTGTTTAGGGAATAACAACAAGAAAAAAAGTCTATAAATGTTCAGTTACAGATGCATTTTTTGGGGGAAAATTTTGAACAGCAGTTGGTTCAATCCAGGGATGCAGAACCCATGAATAATAGGGACCAACTCAATGTGCAAATGTCTGGTTTGGCTAGGCCATCCACCTGTCATCAGGTAGCTGAAGCTTGCAAATGCAGTCAGCTGAAACTTGGAACTTGAATATTGCTAGAGGTAAACGCTTAGTAAATTATCTGTATTATTATTCACTTTCACACGGTTTTGTTTTCCACAATGTTATGTGGCTTACAAATCAGCAATAGAAAATCAAAGCCAGATGCAGTGGTGCATGCCTGTAATCCCAGAGGCTCAAGAGGCTGAGGCAGGAGGTTTACAAGTTCAAGATCAGCCTCAGCAACATAGCAGGACCCTAAGCAATTCAGTGAGACACTGTCTCTAAATAAAATATATAAAAAAAGGGTTGAGGATGTGGTTCAGTGGTTAAAGACTCTTGGGTTCAATTAAAACAAAAGAAAATCAAACAAAAATTTTAAAATGGAAATGATGCTCCAACATAAAAGCCATAAAAATGAATTTAAAAAAATATCTTTTATTATATCCTGTAAGTTATTGCTGGCATTGATACACACAGAACTTTACTGGTCAGTCTGTTTACTACTAGCCACATGTGGCTATTGAACACTGGAAGTGTGGCTATTTAAAACAGAACTAGGCTGTAAGTGTAAAATCCATGCTGCATTTGAAAGTCTTAGAAAAAAAGAACCACAAAATCTCTTAATACATTTGTATTGATTACAATGTTGGCATAATTCCATTTTAGATACACTGGGTTAAATAAAATATATTATTACAATTAATTTAACCTGATTACTTTTACCATCTTAATATGGCTATTAGGATTAAAATCACATCTGTGGCTCGCATTATTTTTCTTTTAGACTGAACTAATTAATATAGAATAAAGCAATGCAATTTTGAATAGCAGAAAACTATTAAATGAAAGATAATCCATATATGTAGAAAATCATGTGACTTCTATTACATCTTCTGATTTCCTTATTTTAACAAACATAAAAGGTAAAGAGTTTTTAAATTGATATAAAATAATATTTCTTAAACCCACTAAAATAAATGCTAAAGAAACATTTTAAGCAAGCATTATGAAAGAGCACCAAGGATCCAAGATGGTGAAATAGAGGGTGAATGCATCTCCCGTCACTCCAGAACCCAGGATTCAAGAAGGGGAGGCATTGAGAGACTCAGACTAACATAGAGCCACGGGGTGAGTCTCTCCCACCAGGTGAAGCTCGGCCTGGGTGGCAGGCCTGGAAAGGGGCAGCTTCTCAGAGCAGGGCAGGGCAGCTAGAGTCTTCCCCAAGAAGCCCTGTTCCCTCCAGCGGCAGGCACGATCTATAGCCAGCTCCTCGGAGCAAACCCGCCCACTAAGAGCTTTTCCACACAGAGCCAGCCCCCAACCCTGGAACCAGTAGCGGGCTAGGGGCAGCTTTCTTTGGAAGCACTGCATTATCAAATTCCTCCAAGACTTCAGGCTACTGAAGGCTGGGAGGTGATATACTGGAAATCTACAGGGACACTGTAAGCCAAAGAGGAAATCTGCAATATCCCAGAGTCCCACTGACATCTGACCAATATGAGAAAACAAGGGAAGAAAATGTCCCAAACAAACCTAGATACTATATCAATAAAACCCAATGACAGCACAGCAGAAGAAATGTCAGAAAGGGAGTTCAGAATGTACATAATTAAAAGAATCAGGGAAGGAAACGAGGAGATCAAAGTGCAAATGCAGGCATTGAAGGAGGAGATGAAAGAGCAAATGCAGGCATTAAATGATCACCCCAATCAACAGTTAAAAGAGCAAATACGGAAAGCAAGAGATCATTTCAATAAAGAGTTAGAGATACTGAAAAAAAAAAGAAATCCTTGAAATGAAGGAAACAATAAACCAAGTTAAAAACTCCATAGAAAGCATAACCAATAGGATAGAACACCTGGAGGACAGAACCTCAGACATTGAAGACAAAATATTTAATCTTGAAAACAAAGTTGGCCAAACAGAGAAGATGGTAAGAAATCATGAACAGAATCTACAAGAATTATGGGATATCATGAAAGGGCCAAATTTAAGAATTATTGGGATTGAGGAAGGCTTAGAGAAACAAACCAAAGGAATGAACAATCTATTCAATGAAATAATATCAGAAAATTTCCCAAATCTGAAGAATGAAATGAAAAACTAGGTACAAGAGGCTTATAGGACTCCAAATACACAAAATTACAACAACCCATACCAAGGCACTTTATTATGAAAATACCTAACATACACAATAAAGACAGAATTTTAATGGCCGCAAGAGAAAAGAATCAAATTACATTCAGGGTGAAACCAATAAGAATATCAGCAGATTTTTCAATCAAGACCATAAAAGCTAGAAGGGCCTGGAACAAAATTTACCAAGCCCTGAAAGAAAACAGATGCCAACCAAGAATCTTATACCCAGCAAAACTTACTTTCAGATTTGACGACGAAATAAAATCCTTCCATCATAAACAAAAGCTAAAAGAACTTACAAAATGAAAGCCGGCATTACAGAACATTCTCAGCAAAATATTCCATGAGGAAGAGATGAAAAACAACGATGCAAATCAGCAATGGGAGGAACTAGCCTAAAGGAATAGCCAAATAA
Source organism: Sciurus carolinensis (assembly GCF_902686445.1). Taxonomy (NCBI): domain Eukaryota; kingdom Metazoa; phylum Chordata; class Mammalia; order Rodentia; family Sciuridae; genus Sciurus; species Sciurus carolinensis. The sequence continues at coordinate 25,482,011 of NC_062232.1, forward strand.
AGGAGAAACCAAATCATGTCAAAAAACAAAAATGAGTCAAATGACTGGGAATACAAATCATATCACAAAAATAACCCTGAATGTTAATGGCCTGAATTCATTAATCAAAAGACATAGACTGGCAGATTGGATTAAAAAGAAAAATTCAACAATATGCTGACTGCAAGAAACTCATCTCATAGAAAGATACCCACAGACTAAAGGTGAAAGGATGGGAAAAAGCATACCATGCACATGGACACAGCAAAAAAGCTGGAGTATCCATCCTCATTTCAGATAATGTGGACTTCAAGCCAAAACTAGTCAGAAGGGATAAAGAGGGACCTTACATACTGCTTAAGGGAAGCATAAATCAGCAAGACATAACAATCATAAATATCTATGCCCCAAACATTGGCTCATCCATGTACATCAAACAAATCCTTCTTAATTCCAGAAATCACAACAAAATAATACTAGGCGATTTTAACACACCTCTCTCACCACTGGTTAGACCCTCCAAACAAAAATTGAATAAAGAAACCATAGATCTCAATAACCCAATCAACAATTTAGACTTAACAGACATAAATAGAATATATGATCCAACAAAGAACGAGTACACTTTCTTCTCAGCAGCACATGGATCCTTCTCTAAAATAGACCATATTTTATGCCACAAAGCTACTGTTAGCAAATACAAGAAGATAGAGATACTACCTTGTATTCTATCAGATCATAATGGATTGAAATTAGAAATAAATGACAGAATAAAAAACAGAAACTTCTCCAATACCTGGAGATTAAATAACATGCTATTATATGATGAATGGATAACAGAAGACATCAGGAGGGAAATAAAAAAATTTCTTAGAAGTAAACGAGAACAAAGACACATCATATCAAAATCTCTGGGACACTATGAAAGCAGTACTTAGAGGAAGATTTATTTCATGGGGCGCATTCAACAAGAGAAGTGGAAATCAACAAATAAACGACTTAACACTACAGCTCAAAGCCCTAGAAAAAGAAAAGCAGACCAAAAACAAAAGTAGTAGAAGAGAGGAAATAGTTAAAATCATAGCCAAAATCAACAAAATTGAAACAAAAGAAACAATCAGAAAAATTAACAAAATAAATAGGTGGTTTCTTGAAAAAATAAACAAAATTGATAAACCCTTAGCCACACTAACAAAGAGAAGGAGGGAGAAAACTCAAATTACTAAAATTCGGAATGAACAAGGAAATATCACAACAGACACGAGTGAAATACAAAACATAATTAGAAGCTATTTTGAAAATCTATATTCCAACAAAACAGAAAACCTCGAAGACATCAACAAGTTTCTAGAGACATATGAATTACCTAAACTGAACGAGGAGGACATACACAACTTAAATAAATCAATTTCAAGCAATGAAATAGAAGAGGTCATCAAAAGCCTACTAACAAAGAAAAGTCCAGGACCAGATGGGTTCTCAGCCAAGTTCTACAAAACCTTTAAAGAAGAGCTCATTCCAATACTCCTCAAACTATTCCATGAAATAGAAGAGGAGGGAACCTCCCAAACTCATTCTATGAAGCCAATATCACCCTGATACCTAAACCAGACAGAGACACATCAAGGAAAGAAAATTTCAGACCAATATCCTTAATGAACATCGATGCAAAAATTCTTAACAAAATTTTAGCACATTGCATACAAATATATATTAAAAAGATAGTGCACCACGATCAAGTGGGTTTTATCCCAGGGATGCAAGGATGGTTCAACATCCAGACATCAATAAGTGTCATTCACCATATCAACAGACTTAAAGTTAAGAATCACATGATTATTTTGATAGATGCAGAAAAAGCATTCGATAAAATACAGCATCCCTTCATGCTCAAAACACTAGAAAAAATATGGATAGTGGGAACATTCCTTAATATTGTAAAGGCCATCTATGCCAAGCCCATGGCCAATATCATTCTAAATGGTGAAAAACTGAAAGCATTCCCCCTAAAAACTGGAACAAGGCAGGGATGCCCTCTTTCACCACTTCTATTCAACATCATCCTTGAAACTCTAGCCAGAGCAATTAGACAAACCAAAGAAATTAAAGGGATATGAATAGGAAAAGAAGAACTCAAACTCTCCATGTTTGCTGATGACATGATTATATATTTAGAGGAACCTGAAAATTCCACCAGAAAATTTTTAGAACTCATAAGTGAATTCAGTAAAGTAGCAGGTTACAAGATCAATGCTCATAAATCCAATGCATTTTTATACATAAGTGATGAATCTTCAAAAAGAGAAATTAGGAAAACTACCCCATTCACAATAGCATCGAAAAAAAATAAAATACTTGAGAATCAATCTCACAAAAGAGTTGAAAGACCTCTACAATGAGAACTACAGAATACTAAAGAAAGAAATTAAAGAAAACCTTAGAAGATGGAAAGATCTCCCATGTTCTTGGATAGGCAGAACTAATTATTGTCAAAATGGCCATACTACCAAAAGTGCTATACAGATTCAATGCAATTCCAATTAAAATCCCAACGATGTACCTTACAGAAATAGAGCAAGCAATTATGAAATTCATCTGGAAGAATAAGAAACCCAGAATAGCTAAAGCAATCCTTAGAAGAAAGAGCAAAGCCGGGGGTATTGCAATACCAGATCTTCAACACTACTACAAAGCAATAGTAACAAAAACGGCATGGTATTGGTACCAAAATAGACAGGTAGATCAATGGTACAGAATAGAGGACATGGACACAATCCCAAATAAATACAATTTTGTCATACTAGACAATGTGGCCAAAAATATGCAATGGAGAAAAGATAGCCTCTTCAACAAATGGTGCTGGGAAAACTGGAAAACCATATGCAACAGAATGAAATTAAACCCCTATCTCTCACCATGCACAAAACTCAACTCAAAATGGATCAAGGACCTCGGAATCAGACCAGAGACCCTGCATCTTATAGAAGAAAAAGTAGGTCCAAATCTTCAACATGTCAGCTTAGGATCAGACTTCCTTAACAGGACTCCCATAGCACAAGAAATAAAAGTAAGAATCAACAACTGGGATAGATTCAAACTAAAAAGCTTTCTCTCAGCAAAGGAAACTATCAGTAATGTGAAGAGAGAGCCTACAGAGTGGGAGAAAATCTTTGCCACTCATACTTCAGATAGAGCACTAATTTCCAGAATCTATAAAGAACTCAAAAAACTCTACAACAAGAATACAAATAATCCAATCAACAAATGGGCTAAGGAAATGAACAGACACTTCACAGAAGAAGATGTACAAGCAATCAACAGATATATGAAAAAATGTTCAATATCTCTAGTAATAAGAGAAATGCAAATCAAAACTACCCTAAGATTCCATCTCACCCCAATTAGAATGGCAATTATCAAGAACACAAGCAACAATAGTTGTTGGCAAGGATGTGGGGAAAAAGGTTCACTCATATATTGCTGGTGGGGTTGCAAATTAGTGCAGCCACTCTGGAAAGCAGTATGGAGATTCCTCAGAATGCTTGGAATGGAACCACCATTTGACCCAGCTATCCCACTCCTTGGACTATACCCAAAAGACTTAAAATCAGCATACTACAGAGATACAGCCACATCAATGTTCATTGCTGCTCAATTCACCATAGCCAGATTGTGGAATCAATCTAGATGTCCTTCAATTGATGAATGGATAAAGAAACTGTGGCATATATATATACAATGGAATATTACTCTGCCATAAAGAATGATAAAATTATGGCATTTGCAGGCAAATGGATGAAATTGGAGAATATCATGCTAAGTGAGTTAAGCCAATCTCAAAAAAACCAAAGGACGAATGATCTCGCTGTTACTCAGATGATGACATATAATGGGGGGTGGAGGGGTTAGCGTTAGAATTAGGATTAGTTTTAGGGTTAGGGTTAAGGAGGGTGGCAAGAATGTAGGAAGGAAGGACTGTATAGAGGGAAAAGAGGGGTGGGAGTGGTGGGGGGAAGGAAAAAAATAACAGAATGAATCAAACAACATTACCCTATGTAAATTTATGATTACACAAATGGTATGCCTTTACTCCATGTACAAACAGAGAAACAACATGTATCCCATGTGTTTACAATAAAAAAAAAGTAAAATAAAAAAAAAGAAAGAGCTCAAATATTAGCTTATCTTGTATAAGCCATCTCCAATATGCTTCCTACTCTCAGAGGAAACCTTATGTGTGGTGATTCAATATTCTTAATCTCAGGCCTTTATATTTAACTGAATTTCCATGCTAAGGGCTCTGAGACCTGTCCTCCAACCATGTTGTACAGGAAATCAGAACACTAGTTTTATTTGAATATCCTTGTTTGTCTAATATTTTGGCTCCCAGGCTGCATACCATGCAATCATATTGTTTGTTAATTTCTGATGTAAGAGGCAAGTACTGAACAAATAAATGGATGCATATGGATAATGATACTATACCATAAGAGAAAAGGGAAAGAAAAAAGGGGATCCATTCCAGTGGATCCATTCCAATGCTGCAGATGGGGATGTCTGGTGGTGGTTTCCCCTCAATCATAATTAAGGGGGGGGAAGGAAAGGAAAGGAAAGGGGAAGGCTGGGAAAGGAAAGTGAGAATTGAGGTGTTACATAAATATTGCACTGAAGGGGAGAGTAACAGAGGACTGTGAGTCAGGTGACCACTGGGGTTCTAAAACCACCTCTGTCACTGCATAATCCAGGATAGTTCACCAAGTATCTCTAGAATTCCATTTTCTCAGGTGAAAAATACAGAGATTCGATTAGACTAGCTCCTGAGGTCCCATCTAGCTTGAATGTTCTATGAATAAATTTTGTCTCTGTTGGAGAACAAAGCAATGTATAGAGCCCTAAGGGTGTCACTGAGCTTATAGGAGACAAAGACTGTGTTTGCCTGACACCTGAATGTCTGTGAACACAAAAGATGAACGATTCTAAGGGTTTATCCAGAGCTTATGACATAGGACTAAAATGTGGAAAAATCCTATGACAACAGGATACCTTGTCACCCTAAATAGATGCAAGCTTAATTTCCTTCACAGCAAGACAATGAGCAACATAATAAAGCCTAACAAAGCAATTTTGGATACAGGCTTAACACAATAAACTACTGGTATTTCAGACATTTATTTACAGGATTGAAATGTCCTTCCTCCAAAACCAGGATTTCTGCCAGATAACCTGTGTAATGGACCTAGCACAATGGCTAACACCAAATGGCTAACAATTTTGTCCAGTCCAAGATGTCCAGAGCAATCCCTTGGCTCTGGATAAGTTTGCAGCTATGTTTCTGATGATGTGGCAACATTTTAGGTTCTGGCTTCCAAGAGAGAGGTGGGATACAGTCATTCTCAGGTCTGGGAAGCGACCATTTTCAGGACTAGATTAGGCCAATGCAGAATATCTCAAGTCCTGAGGGAACCACAGAGACATTTTAGGACATCTGGACAACACTTGTAAACTAAAGGGAAAGAAAATTCCATTGAAAGTCAAATGTAGAAATTGCACCTAACTTTACCATTCCAAGTTCATTCATCAGGGGTTGTGTGAAATCTACACACAACTGTCCATAAGGGCAACTCTTTGGACCAACATTTTAATTTTTTCATTGTGATAATACTCTAAACAACAGACACTGACTTTTCCTAAGGCTTGTAGGAGCCAAAATTGGGATTAGAACTATAAATTTGAAGTTATGCTCCTTTTCATCAATTTTATATAAATTACTTAGAGTTCCAGACTGCATTTAATCTATGTTTTTCACATGAGAATCATGAATTTAAATAAAAGCACTGAAATTGATTTCAATCATTAAAAATTGTTGAATTGGCTAAATGGTTATTTGTTTAAAGAAAAATTGTTTGGGACTGTGTACATGCCAGACATTACACTATATAATCATGCCTTCCTGTAGTGAGCACTTACTCTGGAAGAAAAAAAAATAATTAAATATATAATTAAATTCCTAAGTGATGAATACTCTAAGACAGACACAAAGAACTGTAGGCATGGAGTCTGAAGGGGTTAACAGTCTGGCGGGAGAATGTAGAGATAGGTGGCAGAAGGAGGAAACGTTCTTTGAGTTGTGTGTAAATGAATGCTTAAGTGAGCAAAAGCCATTCCAGACAGTTCATGAACAGGTGAAGTATTTTCCTGAGCTTGACAGTGTGGGGGAAAGAGGAAAGACTTATGATTAGGATTACCAGATAAAATACAAACTGCCCAGTTAAGTTTAAATTAAAAAACAAAACAATGAATACTTTCCAAAGATATTTTTGAGCACTATTTGGGACATACTCATGCTTAAAAAAATCTAGGTGTTCTATATTTTCATTTGCTAATTCTTGGGATTCTAGTTATGATTGGAATGTGAAATAACATGATGGCAGATGGGTGAGGTTTAAGTTTTGTGCACCACCATATGGGGTTTTAAATTTGTTTTATAAACACTTTTAAATGGAGTTTAAATGAAGTAGACTATAGGATAAGAGTGGAAGGGGAATCTGAAAGCATTAAGAAGTCAAACCCCATTAATAACCCAATAAGATCCCATTCTGCTTTCTGAAGATTTCATCTGTGGCAGAAACTTGATGATTGGCACACTTCTGACTGGGATGGCTTTGATGGAGATTTCCTTTGCACATTGTCAACATCTCTCAGCTTACTCTGCTTCAGTGATTCTCTAAAACTTGGCATATTTTTCTTGGATTTCTTCCTTTCCTATTTCACTTACATTGTTGTTTCACAACTATTATTGAGGATTGACCTCCAGGCTTCCAATTTCTTCTCTTCTGTTCTTGAATTAAGACCTTACCCTTGTTCATTTCTTTCAAAAGTAAAGATAAATAGTCCTCGACTTGTTTGCATTTTACCATTTTCCTTAATAAAGTCTGGGTATTCAGTGCACTAGACTGAAAATCTTTATTAGTTATTGTGCAGGATAACTTGATCTCAAATTTTGCCATTCATATGTGAATAAACCTTGATAGGTTTTTTCCCTGAATTTGGGAATAATGCTTATAATTTACATGCCATAATCAACAATGAGTTGTGAATGTGGAATAATTCTGAGCTATCAATATTAATAGGCATGTTAATTACCCATGCTAAAGGAAAGAGAAAATTATCTTCTGATTCTCTCATTTGAAGAGATGATAAAAGAATGCAGACAGATAGGGGGAAAGTGTTTCATAGTACTATGTACATTATCATATTATAAACACAGTTAACTATTAAAAACTGCACTCATTTTCTCAATTTTGTGATGTGTGTAGTATTTGTCAGCTATTCAAAATTAAAATTTGTCATCACTTCTTTTTCTTTAATAAAAATACTCATGCTCATACGTAATATTGTATTTTTACTCTTATAATCTTGAACTTAAAGAAGATTTCCACAGCAGAATATGCTTCAAATTCCACAATACTTGGATCTACTTCTGCTTATAGAGCATGGAAAACAATTTTATTAAGTATCCTAAAATAACCAGTTTGGTATATACAACGCTAAACTAGGTGGGGTTTTTTTTTTTGTTTTGAAGATTTTATTATTTTTTATGGATGAAAAAACTAGCCTTGTACACTAAAATACTAGTTTGGCTTTGTTTTTGATATAATATTTATAAACAACGAATTGAATCTTTGGTAGAACAATATATTAAAATTCCTTTTCTTAAGAAAAGACAATTTAAATAACCCTTAGGGTTTTATTTTTTACCTGCTGCCATTAAATTGTCATAATTACTCATCATGCAACAGGTTGTAACATGTAAAGTAACGATTTAGAGACTGATATAGAACAATAGAGAATAACAGGAGTTTAATTTTTATGCATCATTTCTTCAGGAAAACACATCACGAGGGGAAATAGCTTTGAATAAGTTCAGTGAGGGTTGCCATTTAGTTAATTAACTTAACCATTTTCATTAGCAGACTCAATATTGACTTTAGAATAATGTCTGCTTAATTTCTTTCCAGAAATGAATATGTATGAAACACTGTCAAAGGTAAAGTAAAAATTAAGACAATATTAGATAAGAAATAAAAATTCAGTTATTGGAATAAGTCAGAAAAATACATACAGTTCATTCATAAACTTAGATTTTATTGCAATGTGTTCCCCTCAACTTTAAGATATGACCTTGGCATAGGCACATTATTTTAGCTGCTTAGCACAGGATTTGTAATAATCTCAATTTTATAAGAATGCACTTCCAAATTGGTTGGAGAAGACTAAAACAATGCATAAATCCAGTGCACTGAATATAATTTTCTGCTTCAATTGGCAATCTAGTCTTTTGAAAAACAGACTTACTTTTTAACCTTTTCTAGCCATATTCGTTTTATGTGCCTTCATATTAGAATAAATAAAATCAGCAGGCTCCTATTGATTTTGGAGGGAGAAATCTCATCTCTAAGATTGAAAGAAATACTTAAAAACAATGAACTGAATCTCTGGTAGAACAATATTTTAAAATTCTATTTGAAAGAAAGTGAAGTCCATCACAACCAACTGATGAACAAATATATGATGGAAATTGAAGAAAGTAATAACATAGAAATGAAGGGTAAATATCAGATTAATATGCCTGACTTTCAATTCTGGATTTTCTTGTCTTGCAGAGTTAAAAGATTTGAAAGTCTACAAAATTAATTACTTTTAAATATTATAATAAACTTTCCATTGAGCAATGACTAACTTTTTAAACCATAGTGTACTTAACCAGAGCACACAGCAGAATCAATTGGATAGGGATTTCTATTTTAATACATATATCTAAGCCCCAAACCAGAGAATCTCATACAGTAACTGTAGAGTGAATTCCTGATATCTTTATGATTTGGAAATAGATGCCCAGATCCCAGTAGTAGAAACATCCTTGCTATAGTCCACATGGATTATGATGTTCATTAGCAGGAAGAAAATTAAACTGCTTCTGTGTTAACATTTTGTCCCCATTCAATCTGCTTTCATGCCAAATTTACTAAGTCTAAAACTGAAGTCAAGTGTGGCACAGTAAAGCAAATAAGTTAAGGGTTGAAAGGCCTTGATTTAATGATCTGCTTTACAACCTGCAAGCTATCTGATCTCAGTGGTGTGGGGTAACCTCTCTGAGCCCATTTTCTCTTTTGTAGAACAGAGCCCATAATTCTCACAGTACTTCATAGCTCCTCTTCATCTTGCTTCATATTCACTCCAGAGTCTTCTTTTATCTTGCATTATAATGACACTTACATCCAGCTTTCCTTTCACAGTACCTTGGCAGGAAGCTAGTTCAGGCCATTATCACCTGGGCTATTGGAAAAAACCTCAAACTGGCTTGTAGATCTCCAGTCTCTACCTGAAATACTTCAACTCCTGCACTGCCACCAGATTGAGCTTTCTAAAGTAAAATTCAGTTTTTAAAGAAGGAATCCCTTTTCTCTAGATGGATTTACCAGATTTTCTTCCATGTGCATACAGGAAAAGGTCACACTACCCATCCTTCTCTAGAGATTCTGGTATATTCTCCCAGGGAGAACTACTACTTACTCAGGTGAGCTGAGACCTTCCCTCAGAAAACACTTATTGGGGCAAATAATATATCAGGTCACTTACCCCTCTTCAGATGGGCCCATGCTAACATTTGAGGTTCCTTTGCTTGGCAGTTAATGATTTTAAAACTCCTGCCCAAACATATATTTTCAATTTTGAAAACAATAATCTTCTCTATTAAGAAGCAATCTTGACATAATATTTTGTTTACAATTTCTCTATCTGTAATCATTGTCCCTCTTCTCTCGAGTGCTTCAAATCCTACTTCAGAATGGAACAACGTCTACTTAAGGGCTTTCTTCATCACTGTGGTACAAGGCAATGTTTTCTCCTGCTGTAGTATATTTGAGAAAATAATTACCTGTCCATGGGTACCTTCTGTAAATGTGTTTTCTGTTGTGATCTCAATTTTTCACATGATTTTTTTTTAGTTAACTCTAAGGTGATTGGAGGGCTTATTGTGGACTATAGGGTTACTCTTTTTCTATCTCACTGTAATCTCTACTTTTTATGAACATTTTAATGTAAAATCCTCCCTTATTTTCTAGTCTAAAATAATCAGATAACACTTATTAATATAATAATTTAATTTAGATAGAACCTTTATTATATTAACAATGTTTACATAAGTGAAATTTCAGTTTTCACAACCCAAGTGGTTTTTTCTTCTAGTTTATTTATTTTTTAATTTACATATATCATATATAGTCATACACAGCATAATATTTCAGTGATGGACCACAGATATGATGGTGGTCCCATAAAATTATATTACTTAGTGACATCTTAGTTTGTGTAAGCGTACTCTATGATGTTTCCCAAATGATGTAATTGTCTAATGATGCATCTCTCAGAACATATCTTAACATTGTACAACACCATGTTTTGAAATATGAATACATCATGGAATGGCTAATTCAAGGTAATTAACATATGCATTAACTCACACATTTTTATGGTGTGAATACTTCAAGTCTACTCAGTAGTTTTCAAGAATATAATAGACTTATTAACTATAGTAATCCTCCCCCCCCATTAAAGTATCCATTTAGTGATGCTGGGAAAATTGGAAATTCATGTGTAACGAAATGAAAGTAAAACCCTGTCTCTTACCATGCACAAAAATCAACTCAAAGTGAATCAAAGACTTAGGCACTAGAACAGAGACCCTGTGTCTAATAGAAGAAAAAGTAGGCCCAAATCATCATCATGTAGGCTTAGGATCTGACTTCCTTAACAAGACTCCTAAAGCACAAGAAGTAAAATTAAGAATCAATAAATGGAATGGATTCAAACTAAAAAGTTTCATCTCAGCAAAGGAAATAATAAATAATGTAAAGAGAGAGCCTACATAGTGGGAGAAAATCTTTACCCCATGCACCTCAGAATGGAGCATTAATCTCCAGGATATATAAAGAACTCAAAAAACTTAACACAAAAAAATCTAAACAACCCAATCAATAAATGGGCTAAGGAATGGAACAGACACTTCACAGAAGAAGAAATACAATCAATCAACAAATATATGAAAACATGTTCAACATTTCTACCAATTAGAGAAATGCAAATCTAAACTACTCTAAGATTTCATCTCACTCCAGTCAGAATGGCAATTATCAAGAATATAAGTAACAGTAAATGTTGGTGAGGATGTGGGGAAAAATGTACTCTCATACATTGCTGGTGGGACTGCAAATTGGTGCAACTACTCTGGAAAGCAGTATGGAGATTCCTCAGAAAACTTGGAATGGAACCAGCATTTGCCCCAGCTATCCCACTACTCAGTTTACACCCAAAGGACTTAAAATCAGCATATTACAGTGATACAGTCATATCGATGTTTATAGCAGCTCCATGCACAAGAGCTAAACTATGGAACCAACCTAGGTGTCCTTAAGCAGATAAATGGATAAAGAAAATGTGGTGTGTGTGTGTGTGTGTGTGTGTGTGTGTGTGTGTGTATAGTGGAATATTACTCAGCCATAAAGAAGAATGAAATGATGACATTTGTCAGTAGATGAATGGAGCTAAATGATATCATATTAGCAAAGTAAGTCAATTCCAAAAAACCAAAGGCAGAATGTTTTCTCTGATATGTCTTTGCTAATTCACAATAAATGGGGGCTGGGAAGAATAGAGTTACTTTGGATTAGGCAGAGGGGAGTGAAGGGAAGGGGGAGTATAGGAGTAGGAAGGATAATAGAATGAATTGGACATTATTACCCCATATGCATATATGACTAAATGACTGATGTGATTCTATATCATGTACAACAATTTATATATGATATGTCAACTATTGTCATGTATAACTAATTAGAACAAATAAAAAAATAAAGTATCCATTTATGCCAGTATCATGCACATAATGCATCTAATTATTTACTAAATGAATAAAACCAATCTTTGATTTCTATAATGAATCAATTCATTAGGAAAATATTTCTGTCAATCAATAATCAATCAACCAACTTCAAAGTAACTGCTCTTCGTTATAAATGACTAGCAGCCTTATCAAAATGGTGATTATTAACACTGGCAACATAATAAAATATTCACCCCTTAACTTCTGCTCTCCAAGGATAATTCTTTAAATCTCTTTTGATATGCAAAGTTCAGTGAGAAAGTGAACACTGTCACTTAGCAACATGCTGATCTTAAACAAGGTCAGTAAACCTTGGTGCATATGGATTTTTATGAAAAAAAGAGACAATGCCCACTTCCTACAATTCTGTGAGGTTTAGTGATGGGAAACACTTTGTGCAATATATAATGGTTTATAAACTGATATTTAGAAAAATGTAAGAGAGGATGATTCAACTGAGGCCACTGATGATTACACCAGTGAATTCAGGATAGGCAAAGCAATATAAGGGCAGTAGTAACTTGCTGATTAGGTAATGAAAATGAGTTAACACTTAGATTTTGTTAATAGTAGATATGCTACTGGAAAATATAACTGATAGTTAAATGGCCATCATTCAATAAAAATTTCTTGTATATCTTCTAGGTATAAAGTATTCTACTATAAGAAAGAAATTCAGGAATGCCAGCCCTTATACCTCCATTCTGCATCTGTGTTGTTTTTCTTTACAATACTAAATGTGTGAAGTAGACTCAAAAATGATTCTTTTCCTTTCAATATTCTTTGCTTGTCAGCTCGTTGGTTGGTTAATTCAAGTGGACATTTCGAATAAAAACCTACTCCAAACAAAATGAAATAACTCAATTCTATGTGACTTATGGGGCTAATATATATTGTAGGATTAATCTAATGTCCTCTCCACAAAGACAACTGCCCAGGCTATTACTTCTCTCAATACCATTTATGCCATTGGTTATCTAGAACAATGCTATTCAATAGAATTATAATATGAACCAAACATGTAATTTAAATTTTTCTACACATTGAAAAAGTTAAAAGAAACTGGTAAAATTAATTTCACTAATGTACTTTTTTTATGTACCAGGGATTGAACTCAGGGACACTTAACCACTAAGCCACACCCCCAGCCCTTTTTTGTAGTTTTTTTTAGAGACAGGGTCTCACTATGTTGCTTATGGCCTTGATGAGTTGCTGAGGTGACTCTGAACTTGCAATCCTCCTGCCTCAGCCTCCTGAGTCACTGGATTAAAAGGTGTTTGCCACCTCACCCAGCCTAATGTACTTTCTTAAACCCAATATAATTAAACTATTATTTCAACTTGTACTCAAAGTGAAAAAAATAATAAGACGTTATATCTTATTTTTTTGTACTAAGATTTTGTTATCTGGTAAGTATTGTACACACAGCACATCTCAACTTGGACTAACCACATTTCAAGTGCTTGTATGGTAGGGTATGGCTACTGTATTCTACAGCACTGATCTAAAAGGAAAAATTGGATATTTTGTCTAAGCTTTTGTTCAAATAAAAATTTGATTAAACTTTGAACAAATATTAATTGTTCTTATCAGACTCTTATGATTTTCCCTCTTGAGAACATTTGTAATATTATAAAACCAGCTATGCTAAACATTAAAGTCATCATTTGAAAAAGATGAAAGATGAGAATCATCATCACAATAAATACTGCCTAATGACACTCCTACTTCAAAATGGTAACCTCATTATTTTAAAAATATATATGAATATCCTTCTGTGAAATCAAATGTGAATATAAATTTCTACTTATGTAAGAATATGTCTATTTAAAATTATATTACAGATGAAAAGATACAGTTCTTTGTTATATTTTGACATTTCTATTTGTAATAAAACTTCATTACAAGTAACAAAGCTCTTCATGAATACAGTAAGAATTTTAGTTACTAGAAAATAAGGAATAACATTACCTTGATATGGAATTCTTAAAGAGGGCATAAACCTTATTTAAGAACATTCTTAAATTTCACCAGGAAGTATTAAAATAATGCTTTTGAAAAATAACTAGAATTTAATGGGCATTTATTTTATGAAAAACACCATGTATTACAGTCTGAAAATTTAACTCAACATGAGAAATTTTGCATGAAAACTATATAAATTTGAACCAACCGTATTTTGAAATCTCATTGGTTTCAGTCCCACACCATCTCATAAGAGAATATCTGTCAAAATCTACTGCAACTCATACCTGATTTAAGGCATATGATAACCTAGTTTTTCCCCAATTCCACAAACTTTTTGAAATATGGAATGATAAACTCAATTTCTTGAAAAAATGTAACTGCACACAAAAGACCATTAAAACATTTCTCTAATATTAAAAATGGTATTTACATTAATAAAAAAATATCTTTTTGGAGACTTCTAGAAAATGAACTGCATGTTCAAATGCCAACTTTTGGAAGGTAAGAACCCATGGTGGAAGGATTCTAATATGGCACCTAGTGATCCCTGCCTCCTAATATTTTACCTTCTAGTACTTGCACAATCTCATCTCCTTGAGAGTGGGCAAGACCTGTGACTTGCTTCTAACCAATAGAATACATCAAAGATGATAGGGTATCACTTCTATAATTAGGCCACATAAAACTGTGACTTTTTTTTTGCTAGCATCTTTTGTCTCTCTCTCTCCCTCTCCTCTTTCCCTTCTTTGTTGATATCAAATGCCATTTTGGAGAGGCAAATATGGCATGGAACTAAGGATGGCTTTCAGCTGACAAGAAACTGAGGATTTCAGTCTAAAAAACCATATGTAACTGACCTTGCCAATAACCATGTGAGCCTAGAAGCAGCACCTTCCCCAGTCAAGCTTTCAAGTGAAATCTTTATTCTGGCCAACACCTAGACTGCAAGCCTTGTGAGAGTCTGAAACAGAGAATCCAGATAAACCAAACCCAGACCCTTGACCACACATTTCTTGAAATTTAAGAAAAATGTGTTTAGTTTTAATCTACTACATTTGTGGTAATTTGTTATGCACTAGTAGATAACTAATATCATATTGTTCTTGAAGAAGCAAATCTGATAATACATATATAAATAAAATGATGGTAAAGTTGTAGCATTTTCAGGAAAAGAATATTGTTAATGCAGTAAAGGTTCATATTTTAAACAGTTACTGGGAAATGAAAATGAGAAAGAAGAGATCAAATATATAGTCAGATAAAATAATAAAAGCCTTAAGGTTTATCTTTAAACATTTCTGACATTCATTTAAAAATTAAAAAGAACAATAATAAAGATGAATAATATTGTTAGTCTTCTAGTTTTATTTCAGCATCTTTAATTTGAAGCAATTGACTTGCTATTTCAAATAGCTCTTTTTAAAAAGTCTCCACAACCTTACATAATGTGAATGCCAAAATGTGTTAAGTCTGCTTTTAGGTAAAATGATGCTTCTAAACAGGCTTAAAAGATTTCCACACTCATGTTATATGAATAACACAGCCCTTGAGAATAAAGCAGGGATATGTGATACACTGAATTTCAAATTATTTTAGGACAATTGACATCCTGTCATTATTTTGATATAATGATAAGATTGAATAAACAGTCTAATTCAAATTTAGTAAAACTTTACATTGAAATCTGCAAAGGCCTCCTTGTATAATGCCAATTGTTTAGTCTCCACATACACACTGATTGCAATTCCTTGACTAAGCAACTTTATTGGTTCAGTTCTTTGGAACTGGAGAACATCATGCTAAGTGAAATAAGCCAGACTCAGAAATTCAAGGTTGAATGGTTTTCCTCACATGTAGAAGCTAGAAAGAAATAAGGAAATAAAGGGAGGGAAATCCCATGAAAATAGAAGATCCATGAAGAAAGGTGAAGGAGGAGTGATGGGGAAAGTTTGGAACTGTAGAATGAAATTGACCCAATTATCCTATGTATATATGTAAATATGCCACTGTGAATTCCACCTTTATGTATCTCTATAAAGCATCAATTAAAAAACAATGCACAACCACAAGAATGGGATCCTAATTAGAATAAGTTATACTCCATGTATGTATAATGTGTCAAAATACTCTCTACTGTCATGTATACCTAAAAATAACAAATGAAAAAATAGATGAGTAGAGTAGAGGAAGGGAAACAGGAGAAGGGAGGTAGGGAATGAAAATGTAAGTACTGGGGACTGTAATGGAGCAAATTATATTCCATGCATATATGAATATGTCAAAACTACCCCACTATTATGTATAACTGTAATTAAATAATAAAACCATAAAAAGATAAAAATGATGCTTCAGAATCATTAAACATCTTAACATTGATTATTTGGGGTAGGTATATTTCTCATCCATCTTCTAAATTATGCATGTCAAATTGAATGCATGATTTATTTTGAACTATTTACTAAACCCCATAATAAATATAAACCATGTAAAAGAATAGAGACTTGTCTATAATGTTCACTTCAAGTAAGAACATAATTGGTAGCCAAAGATGAAGAGGGAAATTCAGGTTAAAAAAAAAAGGGGGGGGAGATTGAGGTGAGAGAGAGAAAGAAAAGGAACAAGAGATTAGATAGTAAAAGAGCAAAAGGGATTAACAGGTTTTGAGAGGAAGAGATGGTAGAGTGGGGAAGAAATAAATTACAATATGGAAATTGAGTTATAGTGTACTATCTTATAGCACAGAGATGATAAAAACATGTTAGAATTGACTTCTGAAAATTGTTGAGGAATGCACAATTTAGAAGTGATAAATAATACTCCTATATCATTTGCATTTAAAGGGTAAGTTTCATGTTTGAAATGCATGAAAAACTGTAAAACAAATTTTAAAATGATTCATAAGATCTCAAGTTTCTGAAGCTAAATTAATTTTTCAAGAGCCTAAACTCCACTCTATAAAATGACCAAGTCTTAAACCAGGTCTTATACATGGCACTAAGTGAATTTTCTGAAGAAGTTATTTTCTTCCTGATTCCTTTTTTCTATTGAGTTGTGAAATTGTACACATCAATCTAAGATAGATACTGAGAAATTGTCTGATAGATTTTGAATCTGAAAAGGTAGAATTCTCTCATATTGCCAGAAATAACAGCCATTGATAACAGAGTAGGAATACACGATATACTGAATTTCAAATTATCTTTAAGGACAACATATATTTTATCATTATTTTGACATAATGATAATATTGAGTTAATATATTCCCATTCAAATTTAGTATAAATTTACAGTGAATTTTCTAGAGGCCTCCTTGTAAAATGCCAGTTATTTAGTATCCACACACATACTGATTGCAATTCCTTGATTAAGCAATTCCATTGCTTCAGGAAAACCAATTTACCTTTCCCAGCCTCTCATTCTCCTTTATGCTCACATTTACTTTTGTTTATAAGCTCAATTTCAAATCTATATCTTAAACTTAGATCTTTCAAAATAGGGCTTTGTCCCTGGATTCCATTTCTTTCCCTGGTTGTAGCCATGCTTTATTGGGAAGTTAGAGTCTACATGATATAGAAACAGAAAAATTCAGGGAAGAGAGAATCAACATTCTTCCACCCTAATACAACACAAAGTTGAAAAGCAGTAATAGGGAACTCTTACTCAATTGTTATCCATGGTCACCTTATAAGGTCTTGTATATACAAGGCAGTTGTCTTAATTTGGATTTCCCCAGAAGCAGAACCAAAAGCAAGAATTTGAACTGAAGAAGTTTTGGTACATGATCCCAGGACACAACAACAAAGAATGGAAAAGTGAAATATGGAAGAAAGACAATAAAAAGTATGTTACCAAGCAAGTTACCACTGTGGATAACTGAATCTTAATACTACCTGAGAGTTCTGGGAGAAGATGTGGGATACAAACTTTAGAATTATCAGACCTGAAAGCAAGGAGGGCTCTGGTATTTATGTACCAACGGATACTTTAAAGGTATTTTTGCCCTGTCCAAAGAACAAGCACAGAATGCCTCAGGCAAAGAGAAGCTGGAAATGAAGTACCATATACAGAAATTAAATGCTGAAGAGATATGGGTAGAGCAACCATTGTCTTTGCTATAGAACTTAATACACTTTTTGTTTATGTGATCTCAACTACGTGCTTACATTTTGAAAGCATTGTCATTATGTAATAACCACTATTCAGTTCCATTAATTGACTAAAATAATCAGGTTTGAGCAATGTTATAGATACTAGTTGGCTATCTTTTCTCATCTATCTATCTATCTATCTATCTATCTATCTATCTATCTATCTATCTATCATCTATCTATTGTTTATCCATCACCCTTATTTTCCTTTGGGAACTTTTCGCCTAACTTCCTTCATTGTGTTTTAGCTGTAGAGTTTGTTTGTAGTTTTAACTGCCAAGAGTGGGGTCTGATTTAGCTCTGGAATGAGCTTATGACTTAATTCAGGCCAATGAGTTTCAGAAATATTTTTCCTGGATGTTTTGGGCAAGAGTCTCTAAAGAGATAGTTTTCTTCAAAAGTAAGCTTCAGATGTAGATTTTGAAACTATTGCAGGAAATTTTTGCCACCATGAAGGGAGATGGGTGAAGCTGATAATTAAAACAGAAAGGCAGATGCCAGTCCAAAAAAGAAGAAATAAAGAAATAAGAATCTTGATGATATTTATTGTTTAAATAATATTGAGACATGTTTTCTTTCACTTGTAGCATTAAAAGAACTAATATATCTACTAAATCAGTTAAGTATGGGTGCATTAGTACTAATGTCCCCTAATGTATCACAGAAGGTGGAAAATCCATGCTATTTTAAAATAATTAATTTTATCATCTTATGCTTATAAAACCGATTGGTTAGTGTTAACAAAATAACATTTTAATCTTTCATTTTTGTAATGTATATAGGCCATATTTTATAATCCCACAATGTGAAATAATGTGATGTAGTAACATTTCCATTATTGTGTTCCAGAAGAGAAAGAGTTTTAAATTTGCAGTTTGGGATTAGAGGTTTCCAACAGCCAAAGTGTTTACTAGTTTGAGAGGATGCTGGTGAAAGAAAAGGTTAACCTAATAGTACCTGCTGTGCCTACATTGGCAAATGGAAGGAAATCACACAGATGGTGGCATTTGCCTGGGAGTTTGATGCCAGGGGTGTCCTCTCAAAAGCACATAAATTAGCATGGAATTTCACTCTTTTTTCCTGAAGATATGGATGTGGATTATTGGAGAAATTTAAATTTCTACCTACACCATCAAAACTACCATCACAACCATTATAACAATTAATGAAATAATGGATATTTATTAATTCTTTAATATGTGCCAGATTCTCCCTCACAAGGTAAGCAGGAAATTCAGCCCTGTTTTAGACTGTCATTTGATAGTCTTAAATTATTTTCTCTCTAAAAATGTAAAGTACTTAGAATAGTACCTGATACACAATTAGATATCATTACTTATCACACCTAGGTATCTTTAATTCTTCTAGAATGTGGGGAACACTATAAGGAAGGACTGAGTAATTTTTCTTCTTGGAAACTATAGAACAGGCTTGGTCAGATGTGTAAAAAAATAAAGAAGTGGTATAAATGAAGAGTCTGACATACATGAGGTAGAAAATAATGAATGATGTAAGAGAAATATTGGTGGACTTTAAGTATAACAGGAGGACAGAATGGGTCTTGTTTGTAGGTGACAAGGCAGGATTCATGGGAATATGAAGGAGAAATCATATTTGGATAAGTTTTGTAATAGAAGAGAGAGGGTAGATATACTACATGACCAGGGATGGAAGGAGAGGCAAAGAAGAGCACAGAACAAATGGGAAGAATATTAGATGGTCTCATTTGGATGGTAGCCAGAGAAATAATAACTAGTGGGAGAAGGTCACCAGAAGTGAATTCCAAATTACTGGAAAACCTGAATTAGAAAAGAAATTTACCAGGGAACTCTTTCCATTGCTGAATCCTCAGTAGCCTCCAAAACATATAAACTTATTTGACTTGGATTTTGTGATTAGTAGAGAATCTTGTTAGAGTCAGGCATTACAAAATAGTGTGTTGGTGGTTTCATGATGCAAGTAACAATCATAGAAATAACACACCTAAAGGACTTGAGGGAAAGGCAGATTAATGTAGAACCATACAAAGGTATTAAAGTATTGCTGCTTTTTAGTTTTGATATTGTCTAAAAAGCTATTTTACTTTATTACGAACTCTACAGGAATAATATTAAAGAATATTAACAAACTAATACATATTGCTGTTTTACTATGTGCTAAGTACAGGTCTAAGCTTCTTTCATGTGTTATATTTCATTTAGTCCAGTTTTATAGTTCCAGTTTTGTCCTATTTTCAAAGGAGAAAATAAAGAAATAGAAAGAGACTATACAGTTAGTAAGAAATGTGTGAAAGACTGCTATTTGGTAGCTTCCAATTAAGCAAGCCTCCCAGAATTCATGTCTTTGTATAGTCCCTTCTCATCTTGACTGAGCTTGGCCATATGCCTGGCTTTGGCCAATGGAACATTAGGAAGCAAGATACAAGGAGAAGCTTGGTAAGTGCTTGAACATTGGTGTTTGTTCTCCTGGAACACTTCTTCATGGAACCCAACCACCAACCTGTGAGGAAGCCAAAGGAGCCATGTGGAGAAGACCAAATGAAAACAAACTAAAGCTCATGGCCAATAGCCCCAGCTGTGTTCTCAGATGGCAGCCAGGACCAAGTGCCAGTCATCTGAAAGAGGCCATTTTGGACTTTCCAGCTTTCCCAGTACTTTTGTTGACACCGGGTGAAGCAGACAAACAGCATAGCCAACTGTCAGAATCATACAAAATAATAAAAGTTTGTTGTTTTAAGCCATTAACATTTAGGGTAGTTTGTTATATAGTATATGTAACAAACATAATGAAAACAAAATCTGAAGCAGGGAGACCAGTTACATGTAGAACTACACAGAAATAAATATCAAATTCTGAAAGTCTTACAGAACTTCAATTTTTTTTTCACTCTTTGAAATACAAATTGTGTACTGTGTATGCCGGGCTATGTGGTATGCTATTGGACCCTCTCACCTTTCACTGTCTCTCCTTCTCTTATTTGCTTTGATGTGAAAACACACAAAATCCTTTCTGGTAGCATTATCTTTGCTCTCAGAAACAAAGAATGACCTTAATACACTTACTGATATCATCACTACTCCTTTCACATTCTAATTAGTACCAAATTGTAGGAAAACAATTATGTAAATTGTTAGTGGAGGTAGTGGCCTGTCTGTCTCCTTCAGGATAAGTATAATATCTCTGGGTTCTGCTGAAGAATAAGTCAATGCCAATGTCAGTATCCAAGCAAGAAACAGATTAGAGGAAAAACAATGTACTTCTTGTGCTTCTATAGAAAAGTTGCATTTTTAGATATGAGTATCCAGACTCAGGGAACCCAGGTAAGTTTTATCTTGAAATCAAATCACTTTATCTAGCAGGTACTTCTCTAATTATTATTTGAAACAGTCATTTCCTTCTCTTCTAGATTGTGCCAGGCCCCCTGTTTTATGTATCACTGCAAAATTTAAAATAAGCAATTATACTTAGATATTGAAGTTATACAAAAAGAACTTTTCTTTCTTATCAGTTCTTTCAAAGAAGCTTTATTAAAACATTTTTCCTAGCTTTCATTTGAAATCTCAGGCTGGAGTTGTGGGTAAGGGGAAGGGAGTGGGAAAATACCAGATTCATAATCTAGACCTTGCAGAGGTAGTCCAGTACTTGTCTTTTCACCCATTCTTGCTCCACCATTAAGAATTGGTCATAGGGCTATGCTTGTGGCCCAGTGGTAGAGCGCTTGCCTACCATGTGTGGGGCACTGGGTTCGACTCTCAGCACCATATATAAATAAATAAATAAATAAATAAATAAACAAATAAAATAAAGGAACATCAACAATTTGAAAAATACTAAAAAAAATTGGTCATGGAGGAACAGATAACACAATTTTTACTCTACAGTTCACCAGACCATGGGAAGTTATATCTGGATCTGGTGGAAGATTATACATCATCCAGATGCAATGAACTTTGAGCTGGATGCAGTAAGTAAATGAGACTTTGGTCTCTTTTGATGAGGCAGTGAGTGTATAGTATTGGTGGGAAAGAGTGCTTGGACATTTCTGTGATTAGTGTGGAGATATTTAAATGAAACAAAATATTGAAATTAACAGAGCCATCTTGCTGGCTTGAGTTCTTGGGATAACTTTTCAGTTGAGGCTATGTACCCAAGCTGAACTTTATGTACAAAAGGTACAAAGATTTACATTGTTTGGACCATTGAAATATTACATCTCTTTATTATAGTTCCTCAGCCTATAATGTAACAAATCTAAAAGGACAATGTAAACAGCTATATCTGTAGTTGTATAATCCATTTTAATGTTTATGTTTTCCTTCTAATATAAAATTCATAAAAACAGGATGGTGGAGTAGAGGAAATCTGCATTCCAAGTTGCAACATGATGTGGGACCAAAGTAGCAGGGGTGTATAGCTTCTCAGTGAGGTGGGTAAAAGAGGGATTTTACTAAAATTTAATATTGGGCACTCAAAGCATTTTAAGGACTCTGAAATTTGAGTATAATATAAAAAGAAGAATGTATCAGAGCCAACCTGGTCACCCCACAGCTGGTACAGATTCACTATAGAGAGAGGAAGGGGGAATATAGTCGTGGTATAGAAAAACCTGAGATATGAACCACTGCCTAATCTTAGCTGATGCAGAGACTGCACAGCATGCTGGTGCTCGAAAAGTGTTCTCTGTATCTAAACTGGCCACAGAGAGCTGAGGTGGGAGCCATCGTGGGGTAAGTGTGCCTCAGTGGCTACTCTGGTGAAATAAGAGATCAGAAAACACACACACACACACACACACACACACACACACACACAGAGCCACAGTATACTGACAGGTGTCTATCAAGGGACCTAGGCTGGTCCTGATAGAACATGAGTAAAATAGATGTGGTGTAGACAGTACCTGGGGGTATTTGAATTAGAAGCATGAATGGGAGCCTAACTTGCTTCTCCCTTGTGGTTGTTGGCTGAATAGGTATTGGTGAATATATCCTGAGAACCAGACCTGCAGATGAGATCAGCTATTGTCTAGTTCTAGGGAAGGTCAATCTAGTTTCTCCAAAGAATACTCAACAAAGCCCCTGAGGCCAGATTGGACCTAAGCACCATATGTTGAAACTCCCCTCACAGAGCACTACAGAAACTGTATCCTGGGAGTGCCCAAACAGGTCTGAATAGACAATACACCAACTGATAGTAAGTCATAAACAATCCCACCTCATACTGGTGAGAAAGAAAGCTAAGTCTTATGTCAAACAGCTTCAATTTAGGCTGCTCCAATTGGCAGCTCAGAGAACAACACAAAAGCAGGAAAGGATTAACAACCCCAACTCCTTGCTAACTCTATCAGTGCATAACTCAAGAAGAAATGAAAATATGGTTGGACATAGACAGTGATCACCCAATCTGGTCGACTATTTTGACCACCTCAATGTAGAAGTATCCTTCACTCTTTACGAAGATTTTGGATATTTAAATTTTCTAAAAAATTTATTTTATTTTCTATTCTTTCTGTGCATGTGTGTGTGTAAGAGAGAGAGAGAGAGAGAGAGAGAGAGAGAGCGCACATGTGAATTCTGGCTGTGTTGATTGGTTCAGGGACATATATACATACACTCATTTATTTTCTGTCATTTTTAGCATTTTTAAATGTAATTGTTTTTTCCTAGCATTGTCATAGAAGGTTCTTTTTTTATTGTATATTCTGGTTTGGTTTTATATTATTTTCATTTGCTTATTTCTCTTGTTTTACCTTCTCTTTTCTTTTCCTGCTAACAGCCAGATTCTATTGTTCTCTTTCCCAATACCTTCTATATTTCCTCTTTCTATATAAACATCACCTGCTCCATCTTTTCTGCATTCTCTGTTCACTTTATGAAATTGTTTAGTCTATTATATCTTCCTAACACATTTCCTTTTCCCCTAATTAACTATATTTTTACCATCCTGAACAACTAGTTGGTTTGTATAACTCCTGCCCACACCATTAATGCTAATACAATCATTACTGCTATGGATGACAGAGCTGACACATGCCATTTGCTTTAAAGCCAGATCTAGATCATGGTTATTGTTTTTAGTGTTGACAATTGTTGAATCCAGTACTCCTCTTTATTGGTGGCATTTAAAATGTTGAGGACATCAAGGTAGGATCTGGGTATTTAACACTGTGTATTGTTTATTGTTTACAACATTGTTACTATTGTTCATTTCATCCCATTCTGTGAGGTGCTGGGAATCTACAGGGACACTAAATATTCACAGGTTAGAGACTCTGCTGCTGAACTAAAATTCCCTGACATAACACCAGCTCAAAGAAGTGAGGAGACAAAAGCACAAAACCAACAACAAGGACCCAAAGAGGAAGAGTCAGAGAATGAACTCAGTTCCCACCCCTTGGCATCTATACATACATCAACAATAGAAAGAAGTCCCAGAACAAACAAGGTAATTACATACAAAAGGACATATACAAAAAAAGAGGTAGTGGAATCCATCCCAATTGCTGTGTAAATCTAAGACCTCTGAAAACATGAGAAAAAGGCAAACAAATCTCCCCCCAAAACTCATAATCTGCCAACAAAGGATCACACTGATAGCAAGTGGACAAAAGCCCAGAGAAAGATTATAACAAACCTGTTATTAAAATATCCAATGAACTAAAAGAAGATCTAAGGAAGGAATTAAAACAGCAATTACAGGAGGTGAAAGACAACTTTAAAAAAGAAATAAATAGAAATAGGGAAAAGAAACCAAGCAGAACTCCTAGAAATGAAAGACTTAATCAATCAAATTAAAAACTCAATTGAAGACATCAATAACAGATTAGATTGCAGAGAACATTAAATTTCAGTCCTTGAAAACAGATCTTCAGGAATTGAAAACAGGATATATGATCTTAAATACACAGAAGGTAATGAAGGGAACAATATTATAGAACATGAACAAAACATACAAGAATTCTAGGACAACTTTGAAGACTAAGCCTGAGAATCACTGGGATAGAAGAGAACATGGAGACATAAACTGAAGACCTTAAGAACATTTTTTGGTAGTGGTAATTAAACCCAGGGGTACTTAATCACTGAGCAACATCCCTAGACCTTTATATGTAATTTAGAGACAGGGTCTTGCTAAGTTGCTTAGGGCTTCGCTAAGTTACTGAAGCTGGCTTTAAACTCATGATCCTCCTACCTCAGCTTCCCGAGTCACTGGGAATGTACCACTATGCCTGGCTAAAGAATATTTTCAGTGAGATAGTTACAGGAAACTTTTTCCATATTAGAAACAGGATAGACATCCACATACAGGAGACTTATAGGATCCCAACTAGACCTACTCAAATAATAAGCTTGTCAAGACATATAATAATCAAAATGCCTAACACAAAAAATAAGGAAAGAATATAAAAGGCCACACAAGAGAAACAACAGGTCACATTTAGAAGCAAATCAATAAGACTCATTTCTGCCTTCTCAGCTCAGACTCTAAAATCAAGGAGGGCCTGGAATGAGATATTTCAAACCCCAAAACAAAACAACTGCCAGCCAAGGTTACTATACCCAGCAAAGCTCAGTTTCCAATTTGAGGAAAAAATAAAAAATTTCCACCACAAGGATAAACTAAAAGAATTCATGAGCACCAAGCCACCACTACAAAGAATACTCAAAGATAAACTGCACACAGAGGAACTGAAAAAATAATTCTCAAAGCTCCCAAACAGAGAAAGTTAAATAGAAGAACAATCCATTAAATGAGAATCAAAACAGGATATCAAAAACCAAAAATGGCATGAAACCACAAACACAAATCCATACTAATGCTGAATTTAATGGTCTCAAGTTGCCTATTAAAAGGCACAGATTAGCCAATTGGATCAAAAATCAAGATCCCACAATATTCTGTTTATAAGAGACTCATAGGCAAAGATATCCACAGTCTGCATGTAAAAGGATAGCAAAAATTATTCCAAGCATATGGTCCTAGAAAACAAGCAGAAGTAGCCTGTTCTCATATCTGATAAAGCAGATTTCAAGCAAAAATTAATCAGAAGAGAAAAAGAAGACTACTATATCCTAGTAAAAGGAATAATACAAGAAGAAGGTATAATAATATAAACATTCATGCCCCAAATGTTAATGCACCCAATTACCTGGAAAAATACCCCATGACATTAAATCCCACATACACCCCAACACAATAATACTGGGTGATTTCAATATACCCTTATCACAAAATATAGGTCATCAAAATATAAAATCAATAAAGATATCTCCAACCTAAACAACACTATAAATAAAATGAACCTGACAAATATCTACAGAGTATTTTACCTCCAAGCAGCTGAATTTACCTTTTCAGCTGCACATGGAACTTTTTCCAAAATAAATCATATTGCAGTCCACAAAGCAAACACTAGCAAAACAAAAAATTCATTATAATCTCATGTATCCTCTTGTATCATAATGAAATGAAGCTAGAAATCAACAGAAGAAAATTAATAGAAACCACATAAGCAGATGGAGACTGAACAATATTCTCTCTTAAATGAAGAATGGATCAAAGAAGAAATGAGAATAGAAATCAAGAAATTCTTAGAAATGAACATGAACAGAGATACAAAGAGCAAAATCTCTGGTACAGTGTAAGAGCAGTTCTAAGAGGAATATTTATAGCATTGAGTGCCTACATTAAAACAATAGAGAGATCCCAAATAAATAAATTTATGCTCTATCTCAAGGCCTTAGAAAAAGAAGAGCAATCTAATCCCCAAATCAGTAGAAGACAGGAAATAATACCAGAGTCAAAATCAATGAAATTGATAATAAGAAAACAATGCACAGATCAATGTGATAAAAAGTTGGTTCTTTGAAAAGATAAATAAGATTGATAGCTGGGAATGGTGGCACACACCTGTAATCCCAGTGGTTCAGGAGGCTGAGACAGGACGATCATGAGTTCAAAGTCAGCCTTAGCAAAAACAAGGTTCTAAGCCACTCAGTGAGACCCTGTCTCTAAATAAAATACAAAATAGGACTGGGGATCTGGTTCAGTGGTCAAGTGCCCCTGAGTTCAATCCCTGGTAACCACCCCCCAAATAAGATTGATAAACCCTTAGACAAACTAATCAAAAGAAAGAGTGAGAGGAAGCCAATCAACAAGATTGTAGAAGAAAAAGGAGATACATTCACTGACCATTCTCAAATACAGAGAATTATCAGGACCCATTTTGAAAATTTACAGTCCAATAAACTGGAAAATCTGGGAGACACTGAAAATTCATAGACATACATGCCCTGCTCAAATTAAAAACAGGAAGATATAAAAAACCTAAATAGACCAAGAATAAGCAATGAAATTGAAAGAGCAATTAAAAGCCTTCCAAGAAAGAAAAGTCCAGGACCTGATGGAGTCTCAGCTGAGTACTACCAGACATTTGCAGAACTAAAACCAGTCTTTCTCAAATTCTTCCATGAAATTGAAGAAGAGGAAACACTCCCAAATACACTTTATGAAGCTACTATAACCCTTATAGCAAAACCAGACAAAGATGCATCAAGAAAAGAAAACTATAAAAAAAATCCCTGATGAACATAGATGCAAAAATACTTATTAAAAATTATCAAACTGCATTCAAAACACATCAAAAAGTTAGTACACCTTTAGGTATAAAATGAGGAGTAGGATAACTGGGTCAAAAAGTGGGTCCATTCCAAGTTTTCTGAGGATCTCCACACTGCTTTCCATAGTGGCTGCATCAATTTGCAACTCCACCAGCAATGTAAAAGTGTGCTTTTTTCCCCACATTCACTCCACCATCTATTTTTGTTTGTGTTCTTGATAATAGCCATTCTAATTGGAGTAAGATTAAACCTTAGAGTTGTTTTAATTTGCATTTCTCTAATTACTAAAGATGTTGAATATGGATGATGATATAAAATGGGGGTAGGGGGTTGGGGAGTGAGAGAAGAATGGAGGAACTTTAGATTACCTAGAGGGAAATGAGAGGGAGGGGGGTTATGAAAAATGATGGAATGAGACAGACATCATTACCCTATATACGTGTATGATTACATGAATGGTATGAATTTACATCGTGCATAACCATAGAAACAAAAATATGTACTCCATTTGTGTACAATGAATCAAATGAAGTCTTCAAAAATAAAAAAAATAATAATTAAAAAAAAGCTAATATAGTGATCAAGTGGGTTTCATTCCAGGATGCAAGGTTGGTTCAACATATACAAACTAATACATGTAATTCATCACTTAAACAGAATTAAGGACAAAAATCATGTGATCATTTCAATAGATGCAGAAAAGGTCTTTGATAAAATCCAACCCCCATTCATATTAAAAATGCTGGAGAAGTTAAGGCTCTACAGAACTTACCTCAACATTGTAAAGCACATTTATGACAAACCAAAAGCCAATATCATACTAAATGGAGAAAAACCAAAAGAATTTCCTTTAATTCAGGAATAAGACAAGGCTACCTGCCTTCATCACTTTTATTCAATATATTCTTCAAAACATTAGCCACAGCAATCAGATAAGAAAGGGCAATCAAAGGGATACAAATAGGAAAAAAATAAGTCACACTATCTCTGTTTACTGACAACATGATCTTATATCTAGAAGCCTCAAAAAACTTCACCAGAAAACTTCTAGATCTTATAAATGAGTTCAGCAAAGTAGCAGGATACAATATAAGCACCTATAAATCAATAGTTATCCTATACTCCAACAGTGAGTCAATTGAGAAAGAAATGAAGTAAACCATCCTATTTATAATAACCTAAAACAAATATGTGGGAATTAACACAACCAAGGAGGTTAATAAGCTCTACAATGAAAATTTTAGAATACCCCAAAAAACAAATTGAAGAAATCTTAGAAGATGTTCCTAGATAAGCATAATTAAGTGTCAAAATGGCAATAATACCAAAAGCAATATACAGATTCAAAGCAATCCCCATCAAATACCAATGACATTCTTCATATAATGTCTTAAATTCATTTCGCATAATAAGGAGACCCAGAATAAGCAAAGCAATATCAAGCAAGAAAATAAAAGCAGGAGGCATCACAATATCTGATCTAAAATTATACTACAGAGCTTTGTAAGAAAAACAGCATGGTACTGACATCAAAACACACATGAAGACCAACAGAATAAAAGACAGACAAATTTACCTATCAATGCTTGTCGGGTATTTGAGAAAATATACATCTTGAAGAAAAGACAGTCTTTTTTAACAAATGGTGCTGGGCAAACTAAATAGATACATGTAGAAAAATGAAGTTAGAACCCTTTCTCTCACCCTACACAAATCTCAAATTGAAATGGATCAAAAACTTAGGCATTAGACCAGAAACTTTACAACTACTAGAAGAAAACACAGGATCAACTCTCCATCATATAGTTACTGGCACCAACTTCCTTAAGACCCCCAAAGTGCAATAAATGAAACCAACAATCAATAAGTAGGATGCCATCAAACTAAAAAGCTTTTGCACAGCAAAGGAAATGATTAAGTGCATGAAGAGAGAACCTACAGAATTGGGAGAAAATCTTGGCCAGCAACACCTCTGATATGAGATTAATATTCAGAATATACATAGAATTCAAAAAACTTAACACTAACAAAACAAATAACCCAATCAATAAATTGGCAAAAGATCCAAACAGAAACTTCTCAAAAGATAAAACAGAAATGTCCAACAAATATATGAAAAAAATGTTGAGTATATCTTCAATTAGGGAAATACAAATCAAAACTGTACTAAGGTTTCATCTCACTTCAGTCAGAATGGCAATGATAAAAAATACAAAGAACAATAAATGCTGGTGAGGTTGTAGGGAAAAGGCGAACTTGTACATTGTTGGTGGGACAGCAGACTAGTACAACCCATCTGGAAAGCAGTATGGAGATTCCTCAAAAAACTAGGGATGGAATCACCATATGACCCAGCTATCCCACTCCCTTGGTATTTTCCCAAAAGATCTAAAATAAACATAGTACAGTGATACAGTCACCTCATTGTTAATAGCAGCATAATGCACATTAGCTAAATTATAGGATCAACCCAGATGCCTGCCAATAGATGAATGGATTAAGAAATTGTGATATTATATATATAGTATATATATATATGTATATATATATATACATTCAGTCATAAAATAGAATAAAATGATGGCTGATAAATGGATGGAAATGGAGAATATCATGCTAAGTGAAATAAGTCAAACTCAGAAACTAAAAGGTCAAATGTTTACTCTCATATATGGAAGCTAGAGTAAAATAAAGGAAAGGGGGTGCGAAGGATAGGATAATATAAAAATCAAATATAAATTAATAACAAGAGAAAGGAAAGTAGATGAAGGAAAATGCAAGAGGGGAGGGAGGATGGGAGGGAAAATGGGGAGGGAAAAAGAGGGGGATCATGAACTGAAATTGATTTCCATGCATGTTTGAGTTTGTCAGGATGAACCCAAGTACTATGTATAACTACGAAGCTGTAATCAGAAAAAAAAATTCATAAAAACAAGTGTTCATAACTCTATTCTCATCCTTGGTATACTTAGTATATTAGGGCTAGGTAATAAAAATTGAATGTTTCTACTAGATTTTGTCATAAAGTATCTTTAAAATCTTTGTAATGATTCATACTATTGGATCTTGAGAGTGTTGATATTGTGTTAATATTATATGATACTCAGGATTAGTTGATTAAGAACCTGAGTACATGGGAATGTGTCTTAAATGAATATTTTACCTTTAAAAATTTTTATTAGTTCATTGTAATTATACATAGTAGTGTGGTTCATTTTGTCATATTCATAAATGCATAGAACATGGTTGGCTCTATTCAATCCCCAATACTTTGCCTCTCCTCTTCTTTCCCCTGATCCCTTTCCTCTACTATATGGTCTATCTTCTAATTATTGTTTTTTAATTGGTACATTATAGATATATATAAAATTCGATTGCATTGTTATAGGCACACACACTCACATAATGTAACTGAAGTTAGCCAGACTCAGTCAAGGATAGAATGTTTTTTCTCATATGTGGAAACTGGAGAAAAAAAATAAATAAATAAGGGGAATCTGGTGAAATTAGAAGTGAGATTGGTAGAGTAAGAGGCAAGGGACCAATGGGAAGGGAGGAGCAGAGGGAGAGGGGAAGAATTTGGAAATGAACTTAAACAAATTATGTTATGTGCATGTATGAATATTACATGTTTGTAATAAGGAAGAAATATTATTGATTATAGGGTGTGGGAGGGCAAATTTATGACCTCTCTGTATGCACATTCCTTTGCAATGTGACTTTAAAGGTACCTATCTTCATAAGGTGCAGCCTAGTTCCCTAATGCTTGGATCTGGGCTGGTCTTGTGACTTGCTTTGGTCAATAGAATGTGTTAAAAATGACAGTGAGCCAGTTCAAGCCTAAGCTTTAAGAGTTCTTGTTCACTTCTGCTTTCTCTATTAGAATCCTGTTTCTTTCATGGGGACCAGGGAATAAGCCCAGGCTAGCTTGCTGGTGGATGAGAGATCATATGGAATGGAGATAAACCATCCCTGGTAAACTTATCCTTCATAAGCCATCCCCCAGCCAACCCATTAGCTGACTGAAAATGCATGAATGAACCCAAGCCTGATAATCTGAGGTCCTGTCAGATAAAGTGAGCAGATCAGCTGATTCACAGACTGTGTACAATTATAAACAGCTATCGATTTAAGTTGATAAGTTTTAAGGTGATTTGTTCTATAACACTACTATAAATTTTGTAATATTGGAGTTATTTATTGTTTACTTTTTATTTTTGGGGGGTACCAGGGATTGAACTCAGGTGCACTCAATCACTGAGTCACATCCCCAGCCCTATTTTGTATTTTTTTTAGAGACAGGGTCTCACTGAGTTGCTTAACTCCTCACCATTGCTGAGGCTGACTTTGAACTCACTTTCCTCTTGCCTCAGTCCCCTGAGCTGCTGGGATTACAGATGTGCACCACCACACCCAACATTGTAGTTATTTTATAACTGATAAATAGAGGAGGCCGAAAATGGGAGTAAGGCATGGTGCAATTAATAATGATTAAATAATAGCAGAGTCCTAAATCTTAAAATTTCTGATTTTAATTTTGAATGAGTAACTAAACTCATTATCAATATTTTGCAAAGGTACCCATACAAAAATTCATGACAAACTAAGGGTGTAAGCTATTTTAAAAGGGATTTGATAAGATCATTACAAGAAGATCTAATTATGATGAGCATCTTTTGACTACTTACTCTGTGACAGTCATTGCCAAAAACAGTGTAAAAGAGGAAGAAATGCTGTGAAATCTCCCCTTCTGCTCTCCAGTCTCCTGTCAATACCTCCTGCTGGCTAGAAACTGGTTTGAATGGAAACCTGAGGAACCAAGTATGTAGTGCTCAGCCTCTTGCAATATCTAATACAGGAGTAGAAGGAACTGGTATAGATTTGAGAGAACAGGGCATATGGGAAAGGCATACTTGGTCCATGAGGCCCACAAGGTGTGAGTATGTTGAATGTGCTCATGTGTTTCGTCAAAATGTACTATGTATCATATTGGATGGATATGTTTTATACATGGCGAGAGACAACCAATAAAAGGCATTTCCAGTATCTTGGAATACACAGTCTGCAAGTTCCAATAAATGGGACTGGCGATCAATTTAACAAAATCTTTTGACAACAACCCCTATATTCTTACTACTTGAAATATGGACCAAGGCCCAGTGCACTAGTATGTAGAAACCCACTGGGAATGCAGAATCTTAAGTCTCAAGTTTCAAGAACTACTGTATGAGGAACCTGTATTTAATAAAATCCAGAAGTGATTCTCATGTCCATTAAGGTTGGAGAAGTTCTGCTTGTACATGATAACACATAGGCTCTCTTTCTTATTACTGGTGTTAGAATATTATGGTACTAACCTTGTAATAGTAACTACAATTGAACTCCTCATAATGAAGTATTATAGTGTACATTGTGTACTTAGTTCCTCATTAGACCCTAGGAGATGAGCAAACAAGCCTCATAATGCATTGCCATTGTGAAAATTGGGAAACAGAGTCATGAAAAGATTTAACTAAGTGGCCTATAGTTGTGAGTTATTGAGTGATGAAGCTGGGTATGAATCAAATTTTTCTTTTTTTTGCAATGGTTTCTTCTAGACTTCATTTAGTTGGACCTTATTTTTGATACCTTCTAATAATCTGTCTTTAATTGTTGCATTTAAACCTTTGATGTTCAAAGTGATTAGATTAATGCCTACTATATTTATTATTGTTTTGTATTTGTTGCCCTTGTTCTTTGTTCCTATTTTTATCTTCTACTCTTTATGTTTTTGTGGTTTTAATAGAGAATTTTATATAATTTCACTTTCTCCCCTTTGTAGCATATCAGTTATAATCCCTTTTTAAACTTTTTTAGTGGTTGAGAGATTCCTTTTAAAAATGTTTTATTAGTGCATTATAATTGTACATAATTGTGGAGTTCATTTTAATACATTCATAAATGCATATAATATAATTTCCTCTATTTCAATCCCCAGTACTTCTCCTTTCCCTTTCTTCCTCCCTCTACTCTACTGATTTTCTTTTTATTTCTTTATTTTTTTAATAGGCACATTATACTTATACATAAAAGTGGAATTCATTGTGATATATTCATATGTGCACCTAGCATAATTTGGTCAATTTAATTCAATAGTTCCTCTCATTTCCTATCCTTCATCCCTCCCTTCTTCTACTTCACTGTTCTCCCTTCTATTCTTTTTTAAAATTTTTACAGACTGCGTTTTGATTCATTGTACACAAATGGGGTACATCTTTTCATTTCTATGGTTGTGCATGATATAGATTCATACCATTCATGTAATCATACATGTACATAGGGTAATGATGTCTGTCTCATTCTACCATTTTTCATAATCCACCCCCTCCTCCCTCTCATTTCCCTCTATGTAATCTAATGTTCCTCCATTCTTCTCTCATCCCTTCCTCCCCACCCCAATTATATATCATCATCCACTCATCAGGGAAAACATTTGGTCTTTGGTTTTTTGGAATTGACTTATTTCACTTAGCATGATATGCTCCAAATTCCATCCATTTATCTGCAAATGCCATAATATTGTTCTTCTTTATGGTCACTCCCTTCTATTTTTATGAGAGCCTCCTATTTGAAAATTCCTGATTTTGTTCTAGTTTCCACACCAGAGAGAAAAATATGTGACCCTTGACTTTCTGAATCTGGTTTATTTCACCTAGCATAATGTTCTCGAGCTCCATCTATTTACAAGTAAATGACATAATTTCAATCTATATTATGGCTGAGTAAAACTCCATTGTGCATATATACCATATTTTCTTTATCCATTTGTCTTTGATGGTCACCTAGTTGGTTTCATAACTTGACTTATGGATTATGCTGCTAAAACTATTGGTATGCACTTATCACTACAGTATGCCAGTTTTAGTTCATTTGGATAGTGAGGAGTGGGATACCTGCTCATATGGTGGTTCCATTCCTAGTCTTTTGAGTAATCTCCATACTGCTTTCCAAAGTGGTTGTAATAATTTGCAGTTCCACAAATAATGCAAGAGTGCGCCTTTTTCACCATATCCTCACCCACATTTTTTATTTGTATTCTAGGTGACTTCCATTCTAACTGGAGTGAGGTGAAATCTCAATGTAGTTTTGATTTGTGTTTCCCTGATTGCTAAGGATATCAAACATTTTTTTCCATATACTTTTTGGTCATTTGCCTTTCTTCTGAAAATGTCTGTTTAGTTCATTTTCTCATTTATTGATTGGGTTATTTAGTTTTTGATGTTAAGTTTTTTGGGGGTTCTTCGTATATTTTGGATATTAATCCCATCAGAAGAATGGCTGGTAAATATTTTCTCACATTCTGTAGGCTCTCTTCACATTCTTATTTCTTTTGCCATGCAGAAGCTTTTTAGTTTGAAGACAGCCCACTTATTGATTCTTGGTTTTATTTCTTGAGCTTTAGGAGTTTTATTAAGGAAGTCAGTACCCACGCCAATAGGTTGGAGTATTGCCTGTATGTTTTCTTCTAGCAGTTGTAGTTTCTGGCCTAATTTCTGGTTTTTGATCAAATTTGATTTGGTTTTTGTGTAGGGTGAGAGATAGGAATCTAGTTTCATTCTTTGTCATATGGATATCCACTTGGATTGAGTTTTTAACTGCAAGTTTTGTAATCTTTCTATTACTGAGATGAGGTATGGATGGTGGAAAGTTGGAGTAGGGACAGTCATTATGCAACTAGTAAAGTATGTGAGGTCACATTTGAACTAAGTGAGAAACTGGATAGGAGTATTATTATTTATTATTATTATTATTATTATATTATTATACCATGGGTTGAATTCAGAGGCAGTCAACCACTGAGCCACATCCCCAGCCCTTTTTATTTTTTTATTTTGAGACAGAGTCTTGCTAAGTTGATTAGGGTCGTGCTAAATTGCTGAGACTGACTTTGAACTTGTGATCTCTTGCCTCAGCCCTCTGAGCCACTGGGATTATATGCATGTGCCACTGTGCCCAGCAGGAATATCTTTAAAAAAATTGATTATCCACACAAACTCAAAGTGATTATTTCATTTTATTACATTCCAGTCTTACCATAAACATTTGAAGCTGTTGATGCCAATACTTACCTTAACTATTTTAGTAACTTAAAAGTAGTTTTCATACACTCCCAAACCATACAAAATCTTAACTACAACATGTCTTTTCTATTAATTTCCCTGTTTTGTCGGTATACTTTATTCATTGTCACTGAATTAGGACCTATGTAGTACCAGAAAACTAATGTTTATTTCTCCCTGTACCAGGATTCTCAATGATTCTAGCAGAAAAATACAAATCACTGATACAAATAAAAGAAGAAAGCAACTTCAAGGAGATAACTACATTGGTCTAGGATTTGTAGTATCAGTGATAGCAGCAGCAAAAGCAATCTTCATTATAGTTATTTAAATTGAGACTGTGGTGCAGAATTTTCAATCTTCCCTGAAAGGCTAAATACGTCTAAGAATTATTGTCTTATTCAAAACTGTTTATGTCACCCACATAAGAAACATGGTGTGTCACCTTTATAAAAAATTTATTTTTAGATTACATTTAAAATGTAATCATCAGTCACAGGTTGCTGCAGATTGCAACTATCAGGACAAATGAAGTTCCTCAAAACACCCTTGTGGTGACTTTGGTTTTTTGCCCATTTTCTGGTCCATCTCTTTTCCTCCACACTTGGTTGACCATGCCCAAAGATGGACCATACTTTTCCTAGTGATCACTAAATATGTTCACAAATTAAACTGTACCATTCAGCTCAAATACTTTAACTTTTACAGAAAAAACAGATTGATTTTCTATAGGAACAAATAGTGGAAAGCTTTCTTCAATGTCTTGCAATTAGTTCTAATATCCATGAGCAAATTAAAAGGCATCCACACAAAATTTCTCTGTCAGGCCTTTATCAGCCCTTTCATAACCTGTACAGTGGCCTTGCCCTGAACTATAAGGTGAATAAATGAGGGGAATGCTGATTTTGGCATTCAGCTTACTCTCTGATAATCTAGCTCATCCTTCTCTGCTGACATGAGATAGAAATAACATCAAAGGGTGATAAACTCTTTCCCGCAAACCAGGGGTTCCACGGTTCATTGACCCCAGGCCTAATCTATCAATTCATTTTCTACACAATAAAAGGTAAGAAACCCATTACAGATCTGTTATAAGCCCTGGCAGGTGGTCTATGACAGGAACAGAATACATCAACCAAGTCAGCATCCTGCATCCCTTTTCTTTAGCTTGAAGCACTAGGGGTCAGCTGACATGGATATAGTACCCTGGATTTAGTATTACATTCTTTTAGGTACATAAATAAACTCGTGTATCTTGATGTATAAGTATAAAGAATTGGCAGAAAAGTTCATTTTTAGTATAATTCTGACCTTTTATAAAAATAACCCTGTTATTTTATTTTCAAATCACATATTTGCTTTGCAGGGGATATAATAAATGAAACTGGGTTAGAATTTACAATCTGTGTTCTTAAATATGGTCTTTAATCTCCTTTCCTTATTCAACCTCAATTTAAAGAGTTGGCATATGGAAGCATTCATTTAATGCCATTTCAAGATTATTAAATTATTAGAAAAAGAAAACTCCCTCTAGTCTTAGAGTAGATGCTACATAATCTAGTCAGCAAAGTTGCTGCAGAGACAAAAGGAAAGAAAATCATTTTGTGTTATCAAAATAACATTATATAATCTCTTCTCCTTTCTAAAATTCACTACCATACGGCAAACACCTTTGTGCTAATAAAGAACTTTAAAAATGTTACACTGAAGGTCAAGAATAATGAAAAATTTCTCCTTCTTTTTCTTTTCATTATAATTATACTCTTCTTCATTTCAATTCATTGTGAGCAAGAGTTTGCTAAGAATAGTCAAATCTGGTCTTTTTTATTGGAAATTAGCTTATCTTTTTAATAAAGTCTTGGCCACAGAATACTTAAGGGATAAGTTTTCATGCTGGATACACATTGTCATATGCATACAGTGGCAAAAGGAAAATTATAATATGAAAATAAGTTGTGGCACAAGTATCAAAGTGTCATTGTCTTAAACAAATTATCTTGTCTTAGATACTTGCTGTTAGAACATTATCTGGCACCAATGTAACTTTCTACAAATAGTTTCTCATTACTTTGCTGAAATGGGGAAAATCAACATCAGGAGTGGAGGTGGGAGAAGAGGAAGGCAAAGCTATAAGAAGGTTCAATTGCCTCCTGCCTGGATTTATAAATTAGACTCAGGTCAGTAGATTGACTTCAAAGATATTCAAGGTTGAATGGTCATTTAAATTATGCTTACATTTAAGTAAAAGTGTTAGTGTTGGAAAATAATATTGGACTACTTGGGTTTCTTAGGCAAGCAAGGAGACAAATCCATTATTTTCCAGTACATTTTATCTGAACTGCTACTTAATCAGAGAAAATGAGAAAAATTTTATCAGTGGACAGGGATAGCATTGGCTTAAAACCTTCTGTGTCTCCCATTAGGGTCAATTTGGTGTCTTAGTGCCTCTACGTTTCCTCACTTTCAGCTCTTGTCTTCATAATGGTGACACATAGCTCAGTTTTCTTCTCAACATCCATAATTACAACTGTTTAAGGTGCCTGCAAAGAATCCTGTGCTTTGTCTTCTCATTTTACTACTTCAATATTACTATTTTTTGAGCAATTACAATGTGCCAGGTACTGTGTTACATGTCATACACACTGCCTCACTGGATTTTCACTACAACCTGAGAAGGTGTATTCTATTAGTATATGAATTTTGTGACTGTTATAACTGAAGTGTGGACTGTGCAAGTATGAGATCACATAGAGAGTAATGGGTGGAATCCATAATCCACAGACTTCATCATTAACCACCACAGTAAATTTCCCTCTAAACAACCCTGTTTACTTTTAATTTGTTTGTAAAGTGTCTAATCCACATTCTCAGCATTGCCTAAAGTCTCAATAGTTTGGAAAATGAAAAAGTATAATTCCTTATAAACTTACTGTCTTTAAAGATTGATTAATTTGATAGTAATGACAATTAGGATTGGAAAAGCCAATCTTCTCAACTTCACTTAACTGTTGAAAGGGTAGATGCTGACAAGGATGGTGATGATGCTAGTGAGAACATTAGCAGTAATTACAATTAGAGTTATTGAGTACTGGGATGAACCCACCTATAAGAGCCTCCTAATGTGTGTTCTCTTAACTTGGTGACCCTATACATATATTTTATCTTCTGAAGTGGGTACTGATGAGAGAGAAAGAAGGAGCTATTAAAAATTATGATGGGATAACAGACAAACCCAGAACTGTCAGAGAAAATTGAGATGTAGTCAAGACACACAACCTAGTAATAAATCCCATCTCAGTGTGAAATTATGAGAGGCAAGGTCAAGGATGCTTATGTTATAAACTTTAAATTACTACTCCCTTCCCCCAACCCTCAGTGTCAACCTATTTAGTAACTATAAATTAGAGAGATGAATATTTATAATGCCGAGCCCTATAAAATTATGCATATCCTTTAAATAACATAAGGGTGAGAATTGATTATGATATGCTTAGAAAAGCATGTGATAGATAGTCACTTATTAGATAGTTGTTGAATGAATAATTTAATGAAAAAATGTTATGATGTAATATTAACTATATAAAGGAAACATCCAAGATGATGAACTTCCTGAAACTATCAAACTATATGCCCACTAAATAGGTGGACATCATTTTCATTAACATTTCAGCTCATAGATTTATAAAAATATTTGTTTTCTGGATTATGCTACAGATATACTTTATGGGGGAGTAGTATGAACCCATCAAATCTCCAATGGAACCATCTGGTCCCTGCCATTACTCCTAGCTAGACAAATGGATTCTCATAATCATTATTATCATATCTATTATGTATTTTCTGGATCCCCTATATACCAGTCAACAATGTAATAACTCCAGTGAAGATTCTCTTCTTTAGTAAAAAAAAATCATATTAAGAATAAAACTGAATGATCACTACTTTCTAGTAGTGATCTTTATATTGTAATATGAAATTAATTGATTGGAGCAATGTCCATTTTTTAGCAAAGAGTGGAAAAGCCAAACTTTAACTTTATTTAACTTTCATATTTTGCTCTCCACATTTATGGTAATGACTAAGGGTGACTGGCATTATATGGCAAACATATATGGAAAAACACCAAACTCTTATTTACCTGATACAAATGAAAAGATTTCTAAAATGTTTACTCCTCAGATGGATATCAAGAAGTAACATGATTAGGTATTAATACAAAATGAACCAGATTTGTAGAAATTTTGATATGGCCACTTGTATATTGTGGAAAAATGGTCTGACTTAGGAGTTTTAACTAAATTTCTAATTTAATAATTTTTATTTTGTGATTTAGTTTAAGAATAATTCCAAAACTATTATTAATATTACAAAAAATTCCTATATCAAAGGTTTTCCATGTAAATTATATTTGTAAATCTAATTTTTTTCTTGGTGAAGTCAATCAGATTTTGTATGAAGTTAACTCAACTGAAATTCACTTTCCTGCAAAGTTTCTTAACTGTGTCTGTAAAATATTTTAATATGCAATATTTTATACTGTCAAGGCAGTAAAAATTAAAATATTAATTCAATTATAAATAATTAGCAAATTACATCCCCAAATTTGAATTTATTCAATAAAAGTAAAAATATATTATGAATAATAGGAATATAATATATACTACAGGTAAGGTTTCTTAAAATAAAAAATAAGAGGTATATAACTAATTCTAAAACAAATCATGCACAAATTCCTATGTTACATAATCACAAATGTTCTACAGAAGAAATGGTTCTAGGGGTTGGGGCTGTAACTCAATGGTAGAGTGCTTGCCCAGCATGCATGAGGTCCTGGGTTCCATCACCATCCCCAAAATAAAAAAAAATAATAAAGAGGGAGACGGACAGAGAGAGATCCTGAGTCAGAATCATTCCAACAGTTTCTTTTGAATTCCTGGCCCAGAGAAACCACTAAGAGAAAATAAAATAATTATTCTAAGGTAGAACATTCAGTAGGTTAGGCATATTGAATTCACTTTCAACTGACAATGGTTTTATTAGGACATAACCCCATGTAAGTCAAGAAGCATCTGTATTGCTTCCCATTGCTATTTTTCTCTTCTGTAAGGAAATATAATGGTGCAAAAGTAAATGATAACTATGAGATAAAAGACATTACAGTTAGCTGTGTAGAAAAGGCACCCGCCAGGTGATTATGATACTAGGATATTTTTGGAGATATTATGTGCTAATGACTTGATATATTTGTGTCCCAACAAACATGACCTACCACCTCTAAGTATATCACTCACACTAGCCTTTGAATGGAGGAGGAAGCTGGACAACACAGGGTTGAGTTCCCATTATTTCTTCTCCTCTATTATGACTGAAAACTTGAAATGCAATGAGGATCAAGACTATTTTTCAGTGAGTCATTACTTAAAAAAATACTGACTTGGGTACTAACCTAAATCTGGCACTGATTATTTGTTTTTTATCCCTAAATCTAAACTAACAGGGGTAGGGAAGCATAAGAATTGAGAAAAGACAAATAATTTTAGTATAACTAATTAATAAGATTTCAAATTCAATGGCATTTAGTGGCAAAGGCATAGCATTAAAATTATAATTTTGGTATAGGACACAGATGTTATGAAACTTATAGTACTACAAGTCCCGACAAATAGATGTTATAGTAATAGTCTTACTTCTAATTTTCTATCACAAAAAAATTGACTTTTTTTTTGGTACCTGGGGATTGAACTCAGAGGCACTCGACCACTGAGCCACATCCTCAGCCCTATTTTGCATTTTATTTAGAGACTGGGTCTCACTGTGATGCTTAGTGACTTGCTGTCCCTGAGGCTGCCTTTGAACTTGTGATCCTCCTGTCTCAGCCTCCCGAGCTGCTGGGAATACAGGCGTGCACCACTGCGCCTGGCAAAAAAATACTGACTTTTTATTTTGTTGACTCAATGCCTACAAAGTTGTAATTGTAATTTTAGGTAGTTGCCTACAATCAAAATTTTGGGGATCCTTTTGTGATATTAAGTTATTGTGAAAAATTTGGGGGAATTATTTCTCCTTGTTATTTTCTTATGAGGAATGGTTTAATTTGTACTATTAGTAGCTACAAAATTCAATTAGTAGGACATAATATTCCACTCATATGCAAGTGTGTATGTCCTTACATGGCTATTTTGACATAAAGGAAGAAACTTTTCATTTTTCAGTAGAAGACAATTCATCTGAACATAATTGAAACAAAATGTTGATATGTGAAAATAAAAGGGGATTTTTCAAATATATACTTGCTTGAATTATAGAGTTTTGAGCACACATTTTGATTTAATGTCATAAAATTGGTACTTATTTCAGTTCCTAACTATTTTATTAGTCACATAAATGATCTGTTACAAAAACTTCAGCATCCTCCATTTAAAAATATAATACATAACCTGACAAAGTTCAAAATGAAGTCTGAATTATTTTCTTTTCAAAAAAGAGAAGTTTTTCTCAGTATACCTTCTTCATAACTCTCAATTTAGTTGGGTGCTGATGGATAACAAATGATTCTTTAGAGGTTTGATGTTTGAAAGAAGCCATTTTACGTTACATGAAAATTACAGTTCTGCAATATCTTCTCAGAATGGATTTGTTCCCAGTTTAAAGGATTACAATTCACTTTTGATTTGGGGTGGAACAAAGTTAATACATATTAAATGAACTCAAAAGGTAGTGGAACCATGATCAAAAGTAGATGAGAGGTTTCAAAACATCCTTGAAAGTCAAAAGTATATCTGGGAGGAGTGCACAAATGCAGACAAATGAAGTAAGGGAGAAGTAGCATTAGGTTCAAAGAGAACTGACTGTGGCAAAAATTGGAGA
The DNA here is from genome assembly GCF_902686445.1 of Sciurus carolinensis. Taxonomy (NCBI): domain Eukaryota; kingdom Metazoa; phylum Chordata; class Mammalia; order Rodentia; family Sciuridae; genus Sciurus; species Sciurus carolinensis. The sequence goes on from NC_062232.1 coordinate 25,524,633, forward strand.
ATGTTTGGATGGAAGATGTCATTAAGGGTGGAGCTAAGAAGTGGGTTAAAATTGGGGAACTGAAAGTTTGTAGATGGGAATTTGTCCTTAGCTCAAAACTACCACACAAAGAACAGTCTTCCCTTAGCATTTTTTGGTAAGCAAAAATAAATATAAATAAAAACTAACAAACAAAGTTACTTATTCTTTTGTAACTAAATTGAATTTGGAGTCTGGAGAAAACCCCAGATCTTCCGAGCACCTCGAAACAAAGTCTTTTGCATTACAAAATTCTGAAGTTATTTTTAAGTCAGATAGTTAGCTACCTGCCTTCACACATAGAATAAAATATCTCAGTCAACAAGAACCATCAGGTAAGAATAACTCTCAGTATTTTTTTCATTGTTATATATAAATATATAAAAACTCCCTAGATGTCTGAAGAACATCTACAGCCTAAAAAGAGAAAATGACAAGATAACAGACAAATTCCTTGGAATATCCAAGTTACAAAAGCTGACATAGAAATAAAAGGTATCTTGCTGGGTGTGGTGGCATACACCAGTTATCCCAGCAACTCAGAAGGCTGAGGCAGGAGGATAAGTTTGAAGACAGTCCCAACAACGTAGTAAGATCCTAAGCAACTTTTAATAAAAAGTGCAGGGGCATGTGGCTCAGTGGTTAAGCACCTCTGGGTTCAATTCCTGTATACCAAAAAACAAACAAACAAAAAAAAACCACTACCTAACCATTCTCATATTTATTCAAGAAGCTGGATCTATTTTGAAAAACTTTCCCACAAAACATCCTATGCCTGAATGGCTTAACAATTACATTTTTGAAATATTTTAGGAAAAAAGTAATACCAGTATCAACAATTACTTGCAGAAAAAAAACAAAAAAAATGGCATGCTCCCAACTTGTTTTAGAAAGCCATTCTAACATTGCTACCAACACTTGAGACAGATTTTAGGAGAAAAATTTATAGACCAATTCCTGTCACAGACAAAGATATATAAATCCTTAACAAAATATTGAATCCAGCTATCTATAAAAAGTATAATACATCATTATCAATAATGTTGAGTTCCAAAATCTCAAAGTACTTTCACATTCAAAAATCAATTGGCTATGGCCAGGCGCAGAGGTGTACTCCTATAATCTCAGAGTCTTGGGAGGCTGAGACAGGAGGATCACAAGTTCAAAGCCAGCTTCAGCATAGGTGAGTCACTAAGCAACTCAGTGAGAACCAGTCTCTAAATAAAATATAAAATAGGGTAGGGGATGTGGCTCAGTGGTTGAGTGCCCCTGAGTTCAATCCCTGGTACCCACCACAAAAATTTCAATGGCTACAATTCACCATATTCACACACACCAAAAACACAAAAGCATTTTAATTGATGCAAAGAAAGCACTTTATGTTTATTACCTATTTATAATAAAAAACTTAGTAATGTGTGAATAAATTGTAATTCCTTATCTTGATTAAAACAAAAAAAGGCCTACAACAGATTCCATATTTAATGATAAATATTGAAAGCCTTCTACCTGACACAGGGAATGAGGTTTCCCATTATCGCCACTTTTTATTATTTTGGCATTCCTAGTCTGTGCAAAAAGGCTAAATGAATAAATACCAAAATACCTTTAAAATCATAAGGATTAAAAAGAGAGAAACTATCTCTATTTGATGACATGATTGTAGACATTAAAAAATTCATAACATTCAATGAACTTGTTAAATAAATTTACTTGTTAAGTCAATTTCAAAAGGTCACTGGATTTGTGTTCAATACAAAAATCAAATATATCTTTGTAGACTATTAACAGGGAGAAAACAAAATTTAAAATAGATCCCTTTTATAACAGTATATCACCAAATATTTGGGACTAAATCTAATACTTCATGTGCATGATCTCCAGATTGAAAGTGAAAAATATTACTAATAATTCATTAAAGAAGACCTAAATAAATGAAGAGATAGACAATGTTCACAGATTAGATGACTCGGTATTATAAAGATGTTAACTGATCTACAAATTCAACATAATTCTATCAATATCCTGGCAGGCTTCATAGAAAAATTGACAAGATTATTTTAAAATTTATTCAAAGAATAAAAGCAGGTAGGGCAATCTTACATAGGAAAAATAAAGTTTACATTACCAGATCTTTTTTTTTCTTGGCACTGGATAATGCACCCTGGGGAACTTTATGACTAAGCTATATCCCTAGCCCTTTTATTTTTTTATTTTGAGACAGGGCCTTGCTAAGTTGCTGAGGATGGCCTTGAACTTGCAATCCTCCTGCCTCAGCCTCCTGAGATGCTGGGATTATTGGCATGTGCCATCATGTCTGGCAATTCCCAAATTTTTAAATAAAAATGAATGTTATTTAAATAAAAATGAATGTTATAACTATAATATAGTTAAATATTATTCACTCATAAAAAGGAATAAAGTTTTGCTACATGCTACAACACGGATAAACCTTGAAAACCTCATGATTAGTGAACTATTCTTTGTACAAAGGAACAAATATTGTATGGTTCCACTTATATGAAATATCACAATAGGCAAATTCATAAAGGAAGAATACACTAGATGAAGAAGTTATGAGAGGCTAAGGGGAGTGGGTACATGGGAAAAATTGCTTACTGGTTACAGAGTTTTTGTTGGTGGTGATGAGAAATTTTGGAAATAAATGGTAATGATGGCTGCAAACAATGCCACTAATTATACACTTAAAAATAACAAATTTTATGTTATATATATGTTTTATCACAATTCAAAATAATAAAGTAATATATCAAAATCATTGAATTGTATCTTGCATGGGTGAATTTGATGGTATGCCAATTATATTTCAGTGAGTCTGGTTGAAAAACAAAAATGGTTGTAATTAAGTCTGTGGTACTAATTGGAGGAATAACATAATGAAATAGAAGATGATAAAGAATTCAAAAGCACATTCATATATATATGTTCACTTGATTTATGACAGGGTGCCATAGTCATGGGGAGGGAATTACTGTCTTTCAATAAATGGAACTGAGCCAGGAATGGCTGTGTACACCTGTAATCCTAAAGACCCAGAAGGCTGAGGGAAGAGGATTACAAGTTCAAGGCTTGTCTTAGTGACTTGGCAAGATCCTCAGCGTTTTGAAACTGTGTCTCAAAATAAAAAAATAAAAAGGACTAAAGATATAACAAAGCTATACAGTGCCCCTATATTCAATCTCTAAGACCCCCTCCCAAATAAATAACTGAACTGAATCAATGAATGATGGTTTTCATTATAAATTTATATGTACCGTTTGTTTCTAAAGAATAAGAATCTGTCAATTTGATAAACATTTTTAATATTAGAGTTTAAAAGTATCCTAGATGGAAAGAGAAAGACTCATAAGTGAATAAGTAGATAAGAAAGAAAGAAAGAAGGAAGGAACCCTCTGAGAAGGCTAGTAGCATCACTTATCAATTAAGTCTATATTATAGATAAAAATGAGTAATTTTTATTTATGATACTTGTTGAACTAGACCACCTCCATCTTGCTTAAATACACACTTGAACACTGAATTGATTACTTCATTATATTTTTAGTATTATTCTTTAGAATAATTTATGCAAAGAAATAGTGGTATATATTTTGGTGCTTGCTCACTAATGTAAAACCATCTACTATCACCATTTTTTCCCATCTACAACAGAACATACAGTCAAATCAAATGGTCAGATTACAAAACAAAATAGAACAAAACCATAATCCACATACCAGCTTCCTCTCCTACCAATAAAGCATCCAGGAAACAAAACAAATACAAACACTTGAAGCATTTAACACATGTGACAAAGAAGATGGTTAATGTCTAACCTTTATCCACTGGAGATTTGTCTGTTTGAGCTTATTTTCAAGTTTATCTTGCTCTTCTGGGCTTATGGGAGCACTTACAAGTGCTGTTCCTCCGGTTTCATTTAATTGTCTTAGAATTCCCTGGCGCAGAGGTAACTCTTCCACCAGTAACTGAAACAGACAAATGCAACAACGTTTAAAATGAATTACAGCACAATTCCAGCTACCTTGTCTTCACCTCTATTGATCAGTCTATTAAAATGAAGCAACTTGACTGAAGGCCCACTGGTACCTCAAATACCAACACTTTTCTACAGAGCACAGAGCTGATAGACTGAAACACCCACTCCCAAATGGATAAAACTTCTTACAAATCACTAGATTATTTTAGCCCTCAGAGATTTTTTTCCAGAGAAATATGTTACATGCTATGATGAACTCGAAAACAATACTCCAAATAGAGTCATTCTGAAAATACATTTCCATCATAAACAGAACAATCTGAATAAATTCACCATCATCCCAGGTACCATGGCATGTTTTAAGAAGTCACTAGTAAATTAATTACCCTCTCAATATACACAGTGCCAGATACTGTGCTAAGCGTTTCACATATATTGTCTCAGTTTATCTTCATATTATAATAATTCTATGTGATGGTTTCTATTTTCTTCAATTTACATAGAATGAATCTGGGACAGACAGGTTAAATATCAGCTCCAAGGATGTAAAACTAGGAAACAACGTAGCAGTGATTCAAACTTATGATATTTCCACCTGGAATCCTTATTTTTGACTTTTTCACATCCCTGAATTCTTTTTATTTTTCATTCAGCATTACATTGTTTACACCCTTTCCTAAGAGCTACAAAACCACCATGATGTTAATACCATGTTTTGTTTATTTATGACAGCTAGAGCTGAAGTTTCAACATAGTAGCCACTGGTCACATGATGTTATTATTTAAACTTAATTAAAATTCAATAAAATAAAACAAATTCCTCAGCTCTTCACTCACACTAGCCACCTTTCTTTTTTTTATTGTAAACAAATGGGATACATGTTGTTTCTCTGTAAATGGGGTAAAGGCATACCATTTGTGTAATCATAAATTTACATAGGGTAATGTTGTTTGATTCATTCTGTTATTTTTTCCCTTCCCCCTACCCCTCCCACCCCCCTTTTCCCTCTATACAGTCCTTCCTTCCTCCATTCTTGCCCCCCTCCCTAACCCTAACTCTAACCCTAACACTAACCCCTCCCAACCCCCTTTATGTGTCATCATCCACTTATTAGCGATATCATTCGTCCTTTGGTTTTTTGAGATTGGCTTATCTCACTTAGCATGATATTCTCCAATTTCATCCATTTACCTGCAAATGCCATAATTTTATCATTCTTTATGGCTGAGTAATATTCCATTGTGTATATATATATATATATATATATCACAGTTTCTTTATCCATTCATCAATTGAAGGACATCTAGGTTGGTTCCACAATCTGGCTATTGTGAACTGAGCAGCTATGAACATTGATGTGGCTGTATCTCTGGAATATGCTGATTTTAAGTCCTTTGGGTATAGGCCAAGGAGTGGGATAGCTGGGTCAAATGGTGGTTCCATTCCAAGTTTTCTAAGGAGTCTCCACACTGCTTTCCAGAGTGGCTGTACTAATTTGCAGCCCCACCAGCAATGTATGAGTGTACCTTTCTCCCCACATCTTCGCCAACACCTGTTGTTGCTTGTATTCTTGATAATTGCCATTCTAATTGGGCGAGATGAAATCTTAGGGTGGTTTTGATTTGCATTTCTCTTATTAACTAGCCACCTTTCAAAAGACACAGAGCTAATGGCTATGGAGATGGGTTAGGTAGAATATTTCCATCATCATGGAAGTTTTATTGGACAATGCTTATCTAGATTGTATATGGAGAATAGAAAATTGATGCATATTTATTAATAAGTGAATGCTGTTAAATATGTTTATAAAATGAGTCATCAATTATATTGCTATATAACACTCAATACATTTAGGAAAAATTAATTTCTAAGAACAGGCTGAGTTTGTTTTCTCAGGTTATAACCATTATTGAATGGTTTGTAGACTTTATTTTTTGAATCTCAGATATCTAGTATAATGTGTGGTATATAGTAAGTGCTCAATATTTGTTTACTTAAGTAATACTTTTATTTTAACATTTCATCCCCTGCTAGGGTGTAAATTTCCTGTTTCACAGAAATAAATGGTTTGTGTTGGATTCTAATTTGCATGTGCAAACTAACTGAATCATTGATAAATAAGTAATTCCATTTCCCTTTGATTATACAACCTTATAAAAGGATGATTATAGCAACCATTTTGAAAGTTTGATATAAAGATCAAATAAAATAGTTGTAAATGCATCTAATATTTGGCATAAAATAGGGGATGATTAAATATTAATTTCACTTCCCCTTTACCTTTCCTTAAATCCAAAAGAGTGGTTCAATCCCCAGCATGACAAGAAAAAAAGAGTGACTTACCCAAAAACTAAAACTATGAAAAATAATCCAACTGTATAATCATCAGAGCACTTTAGCCAATCAGGTGATGTAATCAGTAAGAAGTATACAACAGTAGGAATGCATGAAAAATCACTTGAAGAAGCTGGATGTATGTTCAACCTTTATGGAATGTGAAGCAACACTATGACCCACACCTCATACAAAACAAGTCAAAATAAAATAATGCTTCAGAAGAATCTAACACCTTTAATAAAGGCTGAAATAATGTTATTGATTTGGCAATTAAGATATTCCCTAAGAAATTAGTTTCAGTTTGACAAAGACTTTCCTCAAATCTTTTCATATATAGCCTAAGACAAATTTAAAGTGATTCCCATTTTCATTTAGATGTTATGATTTCACACTCTGTTATTTAGTTTTTGAAATTATTTTATTTATTTAGTTTTTATTCTAATTTTTTACACTGACAACAAGACTGAAACTGAAAGTCACTGGTCAGTCAATCATGTGTCACTGGAGATGCTGTGGCACTGGAATGGAACTTGCTAGCTACAGCCAGGCTGACAGGTTTAATTTTTTTAATTATTTGAAGCTGTGGAATTCTCAAATAAGTCTAAAATGAATTACAAATGAGTTGTAAAACTAACTGCCATGCATTATGCATGTATAAATACATTATATAGGCAATATATGCACCTATACAAATATATGTGTGTGTGTGTGTGTGTGTGCATAGGCAATACATGCACCTATACAAGCATATGTGTATGTGTGTACACACACATGCACACACACACACACACACACACACACACACACACACATATGTATGCTGGATCTGAGCCATCAGCTTAAGACAAAATAAAGTTGTAAGAAAAACACCTTAGTAAGAAAAACTATAAATAACAAAATGGGCAGGAAATTGAATATTAAATACATCTAAAATAGATTTTTATGTTCTTTATACAAGTAGACCTTGAGGGATTTTAGAAAATAAAATTACCTTGACTTGTTCAAGCTTTTCTTTTAGTTGCTGCTCATTTCCAAGTTCAAGTGGAATACTAGTAATGTTATCTCCTTCTCCCAACCATAAAACAAATTCATTTAAATCTCTTTGAAATTCTGACAAGATATTCTTTTGTTCTTCTAGCCTGGAGAAAGAAGAAATGAAATTGTTATGAATGACATATTTCTCAAATTTTTCTTTTTTAAGGCAAACTGGAAAAAAAACATGGCCAACACTTTTAAAAACAAGCATTCTAAAAGATGTTAGCAATGCATAATTTATGTTGAGAAAATTCATTCACTTCCAACAAAGCAATTTAAATATTTAAAAAATCTCTAAAAGAGATTAAAATCAGTCAAGAAAAATCATGTTTTAAAACTTCCAACATTATGTTATTCCATTTGAGTAAGGTTTCTCAACTTAAGAACTACTGACATTTAAGGTTGGATAATTCTTTGCTGTAAGGGGTTGTTCTGTTCACTGTGGGATAATTAGCAGCATTCCTAGCCTGTACACAGTAGATGCCATTAGCAACTCCCCTTCTCTGATAGTTATGACAACTAAAAATGTCCTGAGGCATAGCCTAATTTCCCCCTTGTGCGGTTAAAATTGCTCCTTTTTGGGAATCACTGGCAGTGCTAAAGTAAGTATATAATATGAATTTGCATGTTTTAAAATGCTTAATTTAAGGAAAATTTATGGAAAAGTTATGGAAAATTAAGGGACAAAAGAGAAATCATCAGTTTAAAATAAAAACACAAAATGATTTCATGTTAAAATGTTTTCTAAATTATGACTTACAACCTTTTTTTGAGGAAATATAAAAATTGATTTATAATACTTAACATATGTCCTACTAGTGGAAAATTTTAATTATAAAAATGCATGCATATACTGTATGCCATTTAATTAGCCATGAATTTATTTTTACATATTGGATAGGAAGACTTACAGCTGAACAAAAGGGTTTGCACTTAAGAAAATTTATGATTTTTTGTTATGTTGTCTTTGGGGAGCTATGTATATTTTCCATGTAAACTTTAGATTGAAGTATAGTATACACATAGGAAAGTGTATATATATATGTATATAGCTCAAAGAAATTTTAAAAATTGGACATATTATATAACTAAGGAAAAAACAGAATGTTATCTGAACCCAGAAATCTCCTCTTTCCCCTTTGCAATCACTACCTCCAAGTGAAACAAGTAACCTATCAGCTGTGGTTATTATGCCTGTATTGAGTATTAAGCAAATGAAATCAAATGGTATATGATCTCTTGTGTCATATTTCTTTGATTCAAAATTATGCCTTTAATAATCTGTGATGTGTGTAGTTTTAGTTTTTTCATTCTCCTCAATATATGGTATTCAATAGTATAAATATATCACTGTTGATAAACACTTGTATTGTTTTCCATTTTTTGAACATTTAACTAAGAATTGATTTTTTTAAATTGATATTTTGCTTCTGGTTAACAAATGTTTATTGGGAACTTGCCATCCTTCAGGAAATCTACAGGTATTAGGATTAATGATGGATATGTCATATACTTTGTCTTGAGGATCTCACAGTCTATGAGAAGAAAAAACACAGAAACCAAGGATTATATTTGAGTATTATAGGAGGATAAGTTATTTCTAGGCCAAGGCTAGAGAGACACCCCAGAGAAGATAATGTTTCGAGCCTTGGAGCATGTAGAGTCCCATGTTGTAGGAATAAGGCACAGCCTGTGCAAAGATAAGGCTTTGAGAGAACTACAGTTTATATACTTTCTCCAAACCAGAATCTGGTTATTCCGCTTGCCTAGATTCAGTTTGCTGTTTGTTAGGATAGCTTGTTCAAAGCTTGTTTGGGGACAGGAAAGTGACATTCTCTCCTCTTTCTACTCTCAACACAGGAACCAGAGGTTTTCTGTGAAACCTCAAATCAGATTATGTCAAATCTACACTCAAAGTTCTTCCATTGCTTCCTAATTTACTAAAAGCAAAAGCCTGAACACAAATATTATATTACAGAGTTCTACAAGGGTCCAGATCCATGCTCTTCAGTATAGTATAGGATACCATATGTGGCTAGTAAGCACTTGAAACATGGCTCTTATATATTGAGATGAGCTATGAGTGTAAAATACACACCAGACTTCAAAGCCAGTATGAGAGGGGAGGGAAGGGTCTCTGTATCTCTGCTCTATTTTGCTATAAACCTAAAATAGCTCTAAAAGATAAAGTCTATTTAAAAATTTACAAGAATATAAAAATATCTCATTAACACTTTGCATATTATACACAGATTACAATGATAATATTTTTAATGTATTGGGTTAAATAAATGTTAAAGTCAATTTCATCTGCTGTCTTCTGTTTTTTTTTAAAGTGGCAACTTGGAAAATTTAAATTAGGTATGGGACTTATCTACTTTTCTACTGAATGGCACTGATCTATAAGATCTGCTTATCCCTTCTCTTCTTACCTCCAACCACAGTTTCATCTACTTTCCCTTTTATCCTTCTTGAGAGTCATTGGCCTACTTGCTGTACTCTTCATACATACTAGGTGGGTTCCTACTTCTAAGCCATTATACTTGCTCTTCTTTCTGCCAAGGAAGCCCTTGCTTCAAATGTCAAACATGGCTGGCTTCCTCACCTCCTGCCAAGTCTTCCCTGATGACTCTACTTAAAATTTTATCTTCCCTCAGTATTTCTATTCTTTCTTCCTGTTTTTACTTTTCTCTCTAGTTCCTAAAATTAACATACTCTATTATGTGGTTACTTTTTTATACTGTCTCACATGTGAAATTAAGCTTCTTGAGAGCAAGGATTTTTGTGTGTTTTATTTAATACTATAATCTTTGCTCCTGAAATAATGTCTGACCCAGCATGATACATGTCGAGTGAATGAGTGAATGCTGCCATCAAGTATGTTTCTGCTCTAAAAGAATCTTTCCCATTCTTTGCAATACTGACTGTGAAAGGTGATCTAATTTACCCCCTAATGTACACATACAGTATTTCACCAGATTCAAGACACTTTCAGTCACAGGCTGCTCAGTACAGTTATCCTGAGTACCAATGGTATGGAGTGTGGGGGCAGGGAGTGGAATGCTGCTGTTTGAACTATGACCAATCACTTAAAGTTTTTATTTTACTAAGGAACTTGTTCTTTTAGATTTATCTATATTTTTGTCACATTCTCTCCTTGTGTATACATAAAAAGTAAAATATAAGGAAAAATTGGTTGAAGTATTCCTAAAAGTACTTGCATTTAGAATCAGACTCTCTTGTATCACTTTTCCTTTGGGGGCATAGGGTATGGAGGAGGTTGGACATTGCTAGTAGTAGATCTACTGCTACTGTTTCTTCTCTGTAAAACTTTTGGGGAAGTGGCTGGTTTTAGTTGCTGGCAGCTTGTTTTAGAATGTGGGATAGCATTATTCCCCTCAGATTCTGATCTCAGAAGCATTTCTAGAAGAGGAAAATTTTACAACAAACATCTTTTTTTTAAAAAAAACTTCATCATGTGATAGTTGTTCCTTAAATATCCTAAGATGATTTCAACACTTTGGGTCTAGATTTTAAGATTATATTTCATCTTCTTCTATTTTTTCTACTCTTTTTGCAAGTCTTTGTCTCTATTAGTATTTGACTACAGATCATTTTGTGCAGTAGAATAAAATTCCAGAAGCAAATACTTCCCCACTTTGAATATGTCTCATTGTTTACTTGAATATTTTCCCTCTTAATAGCATTCAGCCAAGAAAAAACAGGGGAGATGCACTTATTCATTATAATTTATATATATATATATTTATATAAAATATATATATATATTATATATATATTTATATAAAATATATATATATTATATATATATTTAAATATATATATTTTATATATATATATATTTGATTGGGATCAAACCCTGTAAACATTCTGTGTACCTAGCTTCTTCATTTAATATTTTACTATATTTCCTTAGGTCATTAACTCCTCTGAAAAATTGATGCTTTAAGATCTGAGTAATAAGCTATATATGAGTACATCATATTTCACCCTTTTGCTTTTAGTCATTTAGTTTGTGTCTAATTTTTCATTATAATAAATATCCTTACAACAAACACATTTGTTTCTGCATGTTAGCTCATGCTCATGTATCTACTCCATTCCTTAGAATAAGGAAAAAAGTTAAAAATAAAAATCCTAAGGATTTAGGTATATATTGCTAAATTTATTTGCAATGCTGGTAAGAGCACTCATAAATTCCCACCAATAGTTAGAAAATTCTAGCCTTACCACACTTTCAACACACTTGGACACTGTACTCTATATATTTGATAGGAAAAAAGTTTGTCATGGATATTTTACATTTTTATTAACAGGAATGTTGGTTGTATGTATGTACATAATTGTCATATAAGTTTCCATTCTCAATTATCTGCTGTTTTTTTTTCAGTTTTTCTCAGTGTTTTCTTATTTGCAAGAGCTTTCTTCACATCATGTATAAAGTACATTTATTTTTCCAGATTCCCTTTTGTCTTTTAGTGTTTTTACATTTGTTTGTTTCTAAAACAAAAATTGAAGATTTTTCATTGTTTGTTTCTGTTTTACAGTTGTCTAGATACTCACCTTTATTCTGAATTCTTATACTTTCATTTAAAAAAAGCTACATGATTAATCCATCTTAAATTTATATGGAGTTAAGTTTCTGACCTTGAAGGGGTTTTCAGAAAATGGTATTTTTTCCTCTGCACCATCTGTTCTCTATTGATTTGTGCCGCTTTCATTATTTCAAAAAAATATTTGTGTTACTAAGGTTCTGTCTGTTGATCTGCTGTAGAATTTTGTTATAGTAACTCAGTACTTTAATCACTGGAAATTTAAAATATGCTTAATTTCTGAAAAGTTAGCACCCTCTCTCACCTTAGCCAGATGAACTTGTGGAATGTGAATATCAGTTAAACAAATTATTTAAAAAACTGAGGATTCTGATTGGAATTACATCAAATCAATACATAAATCTGTGAAAAATTACTATTTTGCCAATATAATTCTAATAAATTTTCTATGATTACAGTGTATTTGGACACAGAATATTTGGGATTCATCTGTGCATTATAAATAATTAAGTACATTTTATAATTAACCTTCAGCTTTAGTTTGAAAGGCAGCAACTTGCAGATGATTTTATGGACATAAACTGTATACTAATTTAGAAGACTCTTAAGAAGTCCCGGATAGAATAAATCATCACTTAAAAAGTAAAAACTTTGGGTAAGTTCTTTGCTACAATTTTTCTTTTTACATAATGTGGAAAACTTTTCTGATTATTTAATTTTCAAAACAGTAGAGCATCTTTTAAAATATGAAAACATTTGGTAGTCATTTCTTGTCTAGATTTGTTTTTCGTACTTTGAAATATAAAAAAGATGGTGCCAAAATCCCACTGGGACCTTGTTATAATCTGCTTTTCCAAATGCATGTGTTTTCTGAGATTTCAAAAGCCTCGATTTGAAGTTTTAAAAGCTGCAATTTGAATTTATGTATTCAGATGACTGCAGAAAAGCAAAGGAACACAGTTAGCATTTCCAGTCTTGTCTCTTGACAGAACAGTTTACACGTGCTTTATATTGGCATTCATCACATGAAGTGTTATTTCTTTGTTTACCTACTTGGTTAATGCTTATGGTAGGATTGATTCAAGCATGTGGTAGTAATAATAATGAATGAGATATTTAACATTACCTATCTGCAATTAAGTGCTAAATATTTTACTTTTAGAGGCATTCCAATACATGTAACTATTTTTTAAAATAAAAGAATGCCTTCTGTTTGAAATATTGGCTCGGTTACCATTTACATTATAAATGCTCCTAATGCAACTGAAGGAAGCACATATTATGATGGTTAGAGATTTGCATAATAAGAAAGGAAGAGTTACTGATGTGTGGCTAAATTCGATGAATTTAACATCAACTCTTAATGAACACTTTCTGTGGGGTTGCTCTTATGGTAAGAGGAAAAGACTTCCAAATCTGATGGTCTTATTTCAGTGGGAGGAGGTATCTACTAAGTGTTTCAGGTACAATGCTATAAATGTTTATATTTGCATCTCTTTTTAATACATCTTTTGTATTGCCTTCCTAATGCTCTCAATGAAGAAATTAAACCTCAGGTAATTTAAAACCATTTACTACATTTAAAGTGATTATTTCATTTTTCAAATGAGAAGTTCCTCTCCAAGGAACTTGAAACTTTAACATAGAAACTTAAGAAAATGTAGATATAATAATCTCCCATTTATGTATAATACTTAATTTTGAGCATGCATGCACTACTTTAAAATTAAATACTACAAATTAATGTATTAATTAGATCCCATTTCTTCATTCATATTTCATGCAACAATTGTGTTCAAATGTTTCACATGTATCTTCAACATCATAATTTTCATCATGAAGGATGCACTTTTTGAGTTACCTATTAGATTTTCCAGAAAGTATCATTGTCACTTATACCCATGTGGCCTGAAGTATAGTACTGCTGAATCTATGTGTAATGTTCTGCTAGGCATTTCATTTCAAGCCATGCACACACAAAGACAGTTATATGTTATATAAATATGTGCTTTTTTTCTTTTTTCTGTGCCATATGTCCATAAGCTATACAATGTAATCAGTTACTGAGTTGCTTTGAATAGTGTTCTTTCCAAAACCTCATACCAATGGCATCTAACTCTTGAAATTGTGATGGAATATAACCAAAGTTAATCCCTATGTTAGTTTTCTTGAAGTTTTTTTCCTACTCTGTTTGCCTGTACAAAAACAACGAAATAAGCATCAGTTGAGATTGCACAGTCAATATTCCTTTTCCAGGTAGTAATTAATTTTGAACAAAGTAAACAAAAGCCTTGTAATTTGAGAAATTTTAGAGGGATTCAAATATGAGGGGACACTTGTAATAAAGAAAACACTCAATTTTAGACACACATAACTTCTTCATGTCACCCTCTATGGGACATTGTCACAGTGACTAGGCATCAACTTTGGTTAAATGAACATGCTTTCCATCCCTGGTTTGTGCTTCCTAGTTAGTGCTTGAGTAACAAGATCAGACATTCATTCATTTTGCCTAAAATTTTGCCTTATAAAATGAAGTGCTCCTAAGGAGGATAACATGTCAAGACTTTGCAAAGCATTTATTTATGCCTCACAATTAAGGAAATGATTAGCACCTTGGAGGTACATATGGTAAATGATGAGAGAAAGTCTGAAGCATAGCAGTGAGAGTACCTGAAGGGAAAAATCCAAACCTAAATGTTGCCAGTTTTCAGCTGAGTGTGTTAATTCAATCTCTATAAGCTTCAGTTTCCTTATCTTAAAATGAGGACACTGAACCCCTCATAGTGTGCTTTTGAGGATTATATATGTTCTCAGAACCCAAGTTTTAGCATACTGCTTCATTCTCAGCATTCAATAAGTGGTAGAGGAAGTAAAAGGAGATACGAAAAAGGAGACCATGGACTCCGAACTTTATTTGTAGCTCAGATTTTTGCCTAAGCTCACATGTTTATACACATAAAAGCATTTACAAGGCACCTAATAGTACACAGGTGGACTATTTGAAATCAAACTTTCTGATGTGCCATCTGACAGCTCTATTTCTCTCTTCTGACAAACTATCTTAACACATTTTTCTGGAGAAACACAATTAGAGTGTTAATGTCAATCTGTGAGTAAATATGCCACCAGATGAGACTCCTTGTAGGTGAAGCAGATGTATGATTATGATGTAAGAAACATTTATCAAAGATCTATGAGTGTCCAGTGATATGCAGTGAATATAGAAAACAATCCCTGTCTCATGGAACTTGCATTCTATTGGTGGGAAAGGGAGACATTACACAAGATAAAGAAATGAAATATATAGATTGTGAAATAGTGATAAAGGCTACAGAAGTAAAAGAAGAGGAAGCATGAAAGGGAGTAGAGAATATTAAAGGGGATGGGGAATGATTGCAATTTTATAAAGGGTGTCCAAGGGAAGGTCTCACAGAGAAGAGAGCATTTGAGTAAATTTCTTCATGGCAGAAACTGGTTAGCTGTTCATAGAGAAACCTGTCTCTCTTCTATTTTTTTAAATTTTATATTATAGATTCTTTTTAGTTATACATGACAGTAGAATTCATTTTGATATAATTAAAAAAGCAAGGAATATATCTTATTTTAATTAAGACTCCAACACCTCTTCCCTTTCTCTTTCCCCACCCCTGCTTACCTTTCCTCTATTGATATTGATCATTCTGCCATTTACCCATAGTTTTTTAAAAAAATTAATTTCTTGTGGATGCTGTCATTTCGTTTTCCAGCTTCCCTTATCTTTAGGTATGGCTACATGACTGAGTTCTAGTCAATAGTATGTGTGCAGAAGTGATGCTCAGGAATTCCAGACCTGGCTCAAAATTCCACTCCCATCCACCCACCACCACCCAGGAGATATTCCTTGTTCTTTCTCTTTCTAATGTAGAAAAGCACAGTGATTCTCAAAGTCATATGTTAGAGTCATCAGAGTCTCACAATCAAGGAATCCTGAAACCTCCTGATTCATCATTTGGATGGAAGCTGCTTACTGACCAGAAAAAGAAAATTTAAGTTTACATTAGTTGAGAAGTTTCTACTGGGTTCAGCCACTAGGATTTGTCTTTTTATAGCAGGTTGAATTAAGTTAGATACTACAGAAATAAAAGGGGTCAAGAAGCCAGTCATGTAAGTATTGTGAGAAAGAGCACTTGAGGCAGAGGGAATGAATACAAAGACTCTGAGGCATAAGTAGAGTCAGAACATTCCAAAATCAACAAAGTGAACAAAATGTTTGGAATGGAATGGGAGGAGAATATAAGAAGAGACTGGGTTAAAAAGTCAAATCTTCAAAGACAGTTCCTATTGCCAATAAAATTCAGTTCTTAGATGAAAAGAAATTCTAAAATAATATAATATAATAATATGTTTGGGAGATCCCACATTGAACTCATTCTCCAAACCAGTTTTATAGATCCAATCAACTAACTAAGCTTCAGAATTTCCCCCAGACATTTTTGTGTGCTCTACACAGGTGCTAGAACAGGCTTCTATAAACTATGAGGGTGTTCTGGAGCTTCCACAATTAGTGGTAGAGTTACATGATCTATCAGTAAAGCCTGTCACAAAGCCATCGCCATCTGGTGAAAGATGCAATAAAGAACGTATGACTTTGAACAGTTTTGTTGATTTCATTGCCACTTAGGCTTTTCCCCTTCTGATCCTCTGTCAACTTCAATGGATGGCTTCCAGTTTCTCAAGCTAGCAATCTGGACATCTCCCTCAGTTCCACAGCATATCAACAAGCATGCCCTTATAATTGCACTTGAGACATGTCTCTTGAATCCGCCCACTTCTCTCCGTCTTTACTAGCACTACATCCTTCTCCCATCTTCTCAGGATTGTTCCTAACAACCTCTCTGACACTGCTTCCTAATTGGTTTTTACCTCCTGTATTGTCTCCTTCTTATCCTTTCTTGACACTTCAGAATGAGAGATTTTTATAAAGTATGTCTCTGATCATGCCCTCATATCTTCAAAAACTCCCTAATGCCTCTGGGATAAAATCCAACCTCTTTAACATAGGTCAAAATTCTCTTTGTGATCTGATCTTTACTTACTTCCCCTTCTTTCATCTTTCTTTTTCATTCAATAATCCATAAAAGAACTAACTCTTCTTTGAAGTCCAGTACTATATCCATGTCAGGACTTGTCATATAATATTTTGCAAGGGATGCCCTTCCATATATCTTGGTCTAAGTAACTCTTAGTTACCCTTCTATTCCTAGGATAGACATTATTTCCTCTACAAAATTTTTCAAGTATAGTATATAGGTCCTGTTATATAGTCTCACAGTTCCACATAATGTTTCTATTAAAGGAAATATTGTAATTTCCTATCTCTATCAATGTGTTGCAAGCACCATAAGGGCAGAAACCCTGTCTATTCTGGCCATACTCTATTTACAGTAATTAGCATACAGTATATGCTTAATTATAAATTAAAAATCTCCATGACATAATCTTAATGGTGTATGTGAGACTAATAATATTCAAATTAGTCTTAGGAGATTTTCCATGAGAAACAAAGTGTATGTGTATGAGGTCAGGTTCTATGTAAAATTCACTGAATTCGTTCAGGGAAAGCCACATACCAGGGGTTTGTGAATAGGAGTCCATGAGCCAAATAGTGTCAAGCGTCTGATTTTCTTAATAAAGTTTTGTTGGAATACAGCTGTACCCATTTATTTATATATCATCTATGACTGCTTTTATGATGCAACAGCATTCTTGAGTAGTTGTGGCAGAGATTGAATGGTCTACAAATAAAAAAATTACTATATGGCACTTAACTGAAGTTTACCAACATCTGATATGAGGTAAGACCCTATTTTAGACACATACTAGGAAAATGAAGCTATGATAATTCTGAGGTAAGATATTCTGTATAATCATTTTAATCTAGCTATATGTGCAGTCAGGAAAATGTGTATGACCATTAAAACTGCCCTCTACCCTCCTTATACAATCATGAACACCTTACCCAATTGTTATTTCACAGGACCAACTTAAGGACAACTAATAGGAACATTATATACTACATTTGATTATAAATATATTAACATTCATTTTATTCAAATTTACTGAAGTTTCCAAATATGAAGCTATGTATACTTAATGTCGACTCAAAATGGAAAATAATCATTCATATAAGAAGACCATGCCTCTGTCTCAATTTTCTCTTTGCTTTTATATCATTCAAGTTTCTTATTTTTCTTTCTTCCTAATCCAAAATCAACTGTATTACTTCTTTTATAATTTCACATCCATTTTTGTTACTGAATTTTTTTCTGATTTTATGGTCATTTTATTACTACACCTATATTTGGAATTCCTTAGCATAGTCATAATTTGTACCCCCCAGAAAAATCATCTATTCTTCTGTGCTATGTCCATTTCTAGTGGAACATAAATACATTATATAGAGAAGGAATACCAAAGTTCTTCAGAGAGAGAGAGAGAGAGAGAGAGAGAGAGAGAGAGAGAGAGAGAAAGAGAAAGAGAGAGAGAGAGAGAGAGAGAGAGAGAGAGAGAGAGAGAGAGAGAGAGAGAGAGAGAGAACATTTTGTTCGCCACTTTCATCCTGGAGAAGAAAGGGCAAAGGGTACTTCCACTTCATTTATTTGAAATCCACACACAGTCCCAGGTAAGTTCTTCAGAAACACAGGTTACTATTCTTTGAAAGAATATAGCCACAGGAGGTACAAGAATAGTTATATTCCCTCAAACAGTAGTTCCTGAAGTGTGGTCTGGGGACTCCCGGGGGTCCTTGAGACCCATTCAGGGGGTCTGTTAGGTCAAAACTATTTTCATAGTAATACTAAGATGTTATTTGCCTTTATATCTCTCATTCTTTTATGAAATTTCTAGAGGATGCATGATGTGAGCTATAGCACCACATTCAAGAAGCAGATATAAGAACCAGCTGTATTCTCTTAAGCTAAAAATTAGATGTGAAAAAATGGAAAACAATGTCATTGTTCTCACTGTCTTTTTTGGTGTGCAAAATAGAATTGTTTTAAATAAATAAGACTCAATTTTATATCAACATGCATTTTTAAAATTAATAACAAATATTTCAAACATTTCTGTTTTAATTTCAAGTATGTTGATCTACAGAAACAAAACCTCTTTTGAGTCTTGAATAATTGTTAAGAGTACAAAGGGGTGCCAAGACCAAAAAGCTTGACCACCACTGCTGTAGAAGAATTGAATTTCCAGAATTTTGACAATCATGCAAAGTAAGTTAGTAGACAATTTTTTGAATAAAACATGTATTTCTCACTAGGCATAATTCAAGACAGCTTATCATGCGTGTCAAGAACACCAACATAGCTGGGTGCAGTGGTGCACACCTGTAATCCCAGTGGCTCAGGAGGGTGAGGCAGGAGGATTGCAAGTTTAAAACAAGTCTCAGCAACTTAGCGAGACCCTGTCTCAAAATAAAATAAAAGGAGCTGGGAATATGGCTCGGTGGTTAAGTGTCCCTAGGTTTAATTCCTGGTACACAAATAAAGAACACCAACATAAAGAAGACTTCAGGTAAGTGAACAATTCAGTATGAAAAGAAAATGAAAACATTCCATTAGGTAGGTATCCTGGGATATATAAACATTAAGCTAGTAATAACATGGAGAATTACATTAACACAAACACTAAGTATACGAAGAAAATTTAACATTGTCATATGTTATGGTTTAGATATGAGGTATACTTCAAAACGTCATGTGTGAGACAATGCAAGAATATTCAGAGGTGAAATAATTAGATTATGAGAGGTGTAATCTAGTCAATTGCTTAATCCACTGATAAGGATTAACTGGGTGGTAACCATAGGCAAGTAGCATGTGGTTAGAGGAGGTAGGTCACTGGGGGCATGCCTTTGGTGGTACATATTTTGTCCTGGTGAGTGAAGCTCTCTCTACTCCCTGATTGCCATGTCCTAAGCTGCTTTCCTCCTCCACACACTTCTGCCATGATGTTGTGTCCACCTTGGTCCCAGAGCAATGAAGTGAGCCATCTGTGGACTGAAACCTCTGAAACTGTGAGCCTAATAAACTTTTCTTCTTCTCATTTTTCTTCTCAGATCTTGAATGAAATGAAAAAGCTGACTAAAATATTATGAGAGTACTCCATTTATAAAATTTTAACTTAGGAACTTCCATATGTATGTTGCATCTAAAAGTTAGCATACATCAAATTCATGAAGAAATGGTATCAATGGTCAGACATAATGATTCTAGTTTGAGATACCACATTTTACATTATATATGATGAGTGCAAAAGTAAAGGAAAATTATTGAAAGTGCTTGGAAAATATAAAAAAAGTAACTAACAGGATGATGATCAAAGACCCTAACCATTTATATTTTCTCAGAAGACTTAATTGAACATCTGTTGATCTTCAAAATGGAGATATAAAGCCTAAAAAAATGTACTTGCTAATGGTAATTTGAAATGTAATCTGTTCCTAAGAAGAAGCAGCAGTATTGAATCTTATCTAGATTGAAAAGAATGTGCTTGTTTCCACAGTGAGTTCCTATAAGTGACATTGAAACAGCCTTGAAAAACATATACAGGTTGGCTGTATAAAGCAAAGGGGATAAACTTCAACACAGAGTAATTAGCATCACTCAAGGCAGAAAAATGCATCAAGATTCAGAGTAACTGTGACTAGGGTGTGTCAAGCAATGCAAAGAATATCAGGAGACAAGGCAGAAGGATGGACAAGGGCCAGGAGGACAGGGTAAGAATTTTATCTTATTTGTAATAGGAAACAATCTACTAAGGATCTGATGATCTGAAAGGGAGCCTAGGAGATATGTTCACCCTAGGAAACATATTCATTAAATAAAGGGGTAAAATATTTTAGAAAAAGAAACTGTGTAGACAAAGGTATGATAGTGTAAACATTCATGGCCTGTTTTATTATTTCCAAAGTGAAGAAACTCTAGAAAGGGATTGGCAAAAGACAGTGATAGAATGGTATTGTTGGGTCAGGTTCTAAAGAGCTCTACGTGCCTACCAAATTAGTACATTCCCTCCATAGTACCAGAGAACCATTGGCATCTTACAAGGAGAGCTATGGTATTATGATGTTCAAACTTCTAAAACGTATTTATTGGTCATTAGGGATATATACCTACATGAACTTTACTATTTCACTATTCATATCAGTTATCAGATTCATTAAACATAGTGTACAGAGGAACTTCAGAAGAGTTCCTCATAGATTGCTGAAAATACTTTTCACCCATAAACTACAATACTTCACTTAGCTAAGCACATATATAAAAATAGTAGAATTCAAATGACATCTCCAATAAAAAGAGATACAGTCACATATGAGAGTCATGGCACTGTTAGCTGAAATGTTCCCTGGAGTTTATGTCAATAGGGAAGACAAAAGATTGACAGGTTGAGGGGAGCTTTTCTCTCACCACTAAGAGCTAACGAACATCATTTCCCTGATGGATGTAAGGAGGAGGGTGTGTTTCCATTCTCAAGAGAATACTACATCATTTCTTCACTACATATTGAATAAGACAAAGTATAATGAAAACATGAATAAAATAAAATGTCACTAGGGAGCAAGTTGTACATATACATTTGTTTCATGTAAACAATCTGAGAGAAAAATAAGATTATCATCTCAAAAAGTAAGTATAGTCATACTTCGATTATAGTGGATAATGAGGGACTTACTTAAACCAGTTTTTTAAAATGTTTGAATTTATTTTAACAGCTTTATTGTGTTATAATTAACAAATGAAAATTGAACATAAATAATATATATAATTTGATGAGTTTGGATAAAGGCATATCCTCATAAATCTATCACTATAATGAAGGAAATAAACATATTTATCAACACCAAAAGATTTTTTGTGCTTCTCTGTTTTATTTCTCCCTCCCCATTTTTTGGATGGTAAAAACACTTAAGCTCCACCCTCTTAACAATCTTTAAGGTATAAAATACAGGCACTATGTTGTACAGCAGATCTCTAGAAATTATTCATCTTAGATTACTAAAACTTTATACCCACTAAATAACCACTCCCAATTTCTCTGTCTCCCATCTCCTGACAACCACCAGTCTAGATTCTCCAATTTTATGAGTGTTTATTTCAGACACCTAATATAAAATGTATGTAGTATTTGCTCTTCTGTGACTGGATTATTTCATTAAGAATAATGCCTTCTAGATTTATACATATTATCATTTAGGGCAAGATTCCCTTCCCTTTAAAGGCTAAATAGTATTCAATTGTAGATGTAAGTCAAAATTTCTTCATCCACTAATCCATCAATGGACATTTAGGTTAGTTACATATCCTGGATATTGTGAATAATATTTAAGGAACATGGGAATACTAATATCTCTTCAATTCACTGATTTTATTTCCTTGGATATATACCCACAGGTGAGGAACTTCCATATGGTGTTCTATAGCAGCTGTATCAGTTTACATTCTCATCAATATGTAGGAGTGTTCTAATTTCTTCGTATCATCAAAACTTACCTTTAAAAATAATGGCCATTCTAAAAGGTGGGATGTGGTATGTTTTCAGTTTTGATTTGTATCTCTCTGTGATTAGTGATGATGGGTACCTTTTTTATATCTGTTGGCAATTTTTATGCTTTCTATGGAGAAATGTCTATTCAAGTCCTTTAAAAATTGGTTTATTTGCTTTTTTGGCTATTTAATTGTTTAAAAAAAAACTTTGTTTCTATAAAGTACCAACAACATATCTAAAAAATTAGAATCAATCCCATTTACATTAGTATAAAAAGGAAGAAATATTAAGGAATAAACTGAATTACACAGAGGAAAGATATGTATAATGAAAATGAAAAATATTAAAGAAACTTAAGACAAAAACAGAAAGACATCCTGTGTTCATGGATTAGAAGACTTAATATTCTTAAAATACCCATGATAACTATAATGAAAATAGATTTAATGCTACCTATCCCCATCAAAATTTCAATGGCATTTTTTTCTACAGAATAGGAAAAAATCCTGAATTTTATGTGAAGTCATAAAATACCCCAAATAGATAAAGCAATCTTAAGAACAAAGTTGGAGACTTCACACCTTCTGATTTCAAAATATAATGTTACAGTGGTTATAGTAATATGGTACTGGCATAAAGGCATACATAGACCAATGTAACAGAAAAGAGAGAATATTCCAGAAATAATCCCAGGCATGTTATGTTAATTGCTCTTTGACAAGAATGGCAAGAAGATACAATGGGGAAAAAGAAAGACTCATCAACAAATGGTACCTAGAAACTAGACACCCATGGAAAACAGGCTGGGGTGTGGCTCAGAGGTTAAGTACCCCTGGTTTCAATCCCTAGTACCAAAAGAAAAAATGATATAACACCTGAAACCCTAAAACTTGCAGAAGAAAACCTGGGGGAATTTTTTTTTTTTACATTGATGTTGGCAATGATGTCTTGGATGTGACACTAAAAGCATATGCAAAAACAACAACAACAAAAAGTTAAGATGCACTACATCAAATTAAAAAAAACTTTGCATAGCAAAGAACATAATCAACAAAATGAACAGGCAACCTAAAATACAGGAGAAAGGATTTACAAATCACATATCTGATATGTGATTAAGAGCTAAAACTTTATTTTTAAATAATTGAGGCATTAAGAAAGCATAGTGGCCCTCTTTCACCACTTCTTTTCAATATCGTCCTTGAAACTCTAGCCAGAGCAATTAGACAGACCAAAGAAATTAAAGGGATACAAATAGGAAAAGAAGAACTCAAACTATCCCTATTTGCTGATGATATGATTATATACGTAGAGGAACCAGGAAATTCCACCAGAAAATTTTTAGAACTCATAAGTGAATTCAGTAAAGTAGCAGGATATAAGATCAATGCATATAAATCTAAGGCATTTTTATATATAAGTGATGAATCTTCAGAAAGAGAAATTAGGAAAACTACCCCATTCACAATAGCATCAAAAAAAAAAATAAAATACTTGGGAATCAATCTCACAAAAGAGGTGAAAGACCTCTACAATGAGAACTACAGAACACTAAAGAAAGAAATTAAAGAAAACCTCAGAAGATGGAAAGATCTCCCATGTTCTTGGATAGGAAGAATTAATATTGTCAAAATGGCCATACTACCTAAAGTGCTATACAGATTCAATGCAATTCCAATTAAAATCCCAATGATGTACCTTACAGAAATAGAGCAAGCAATCATGAAATTCATCTGGAAGAATAAAAATCCAGAATAACTAAAGCAATCCTTGGCAGTGAAGCAGGGGGTATCGCAATACCAGATCTTCAACTCTACTACAAAGCAATACTAACAAAAACGGCATGGTATTGGTACGAAAATAGAAAGGTGGATCAATGGTACAGAATAGAGGACACGGACACAAACCCAAATAAATACAATTTTCTCATACTAGACAAAGGGGCCAAAAATATGCAATGGAGAAAAGATAGCCTCTTCAACAAATGGTGCTGGGAAAATTGGAAATCCATATGCAACAGAATGAAACTAAACTCATATCTCTCACCATGCACAAAACTAAACTCAAAATGGATTAAGGACCTCGGAATCAGACTAGAGACCCTGCATCTTATAGAAGAAAAAGTAGGTCCAGAGCTTCAACATGTTGGCTTAGGACCAGACTTCCTCAACAGGACTCCCATAGCACACGAAATAAAAGCAAGAATCAATAACTGGGATAGATTCAAACTAAAGAGCTTTCTCTCAGCAAAGGAAACTATCAGCAATGCGAAGAAAGAGCCTACAGAGTGGGAGAAAATCTTTGCCAATCATACTTCAGATAGAGCACTAATCTCCAGAATCTATAAAGCACTCAAAAAATTCTACACCAAGAATGCAAATAATCCAATCGACAAATGGGCTAAGGAAATGAATAGACACTTCACAGAAGAAGATCTACAAGCAATCAACAAACATATGGAAAAATGTTCAACATCTCTAGTAATAAGAGAAATGCAAATCAAAACTACCCTAAGATTCCATCTCACCCCAATTAGAATGGCGATTATCAAGAATACAAGCAACAACAGGTGTTGGCGAAGATGTGGGGAGAAAGGTACACTCATACATTGCTGGTGGGGCTGCAAATTAGTGCAGCCACTCTGGAAAGCAGTGTGGAGACTCCTTAGAAAACTTGGAATGGAACCACCATTTGACCCAGCTATCCCACTCCTTGGCCTATACCCAAAGGACTTCAAATCAGCATATTACAGAGATACAGCCACATCAATGTTCATAGCTGCTCAGTTCACAATAGCCAGATTGTGGAACCAACCTAGATGTCCTTCAATTGATGAATGGATAGAGAAAATGTGGTATATATATACAATGGAATATTACTCAGCCATAAAGAATGATAAAATTATGGCCTTTGCGGGCAAATGGATGAAATTGGAAAATATCATGCTAAATGAGATAAGCCAATCTCAAAAAACCAAAGGACAAATGATATCGCTATTAAGTGGATGATGACAAATAATGGGGGGTGGGAGGGGTTAGTGTTAGGGTTAGAGTTAGGGTTAGGGAGGGGGGCAAGAATGGAGGAAGGAAGGACTGTATAGAGGGAAAAGAGGGGTGGGAGGGGTGGGGGGAAGGGAAAAAATAACAGAATGAATCAAACAACATTACCTT
The DNA here is from genome assembly GCF_902686445.1 of Sciurus carolinensis. Classification (NCBI taxonomy): domain Eukaryota; kingdom Metazoa; phylum Chordata; class Mammalia; order Rodentia; family Sciuridae; genus Sciurus; species Sciurus carolinensis. The sequence goes on from NC_062232.1 coordinate 25,550,301, forward strand.
ATGTAAATTTATGATTACACAAATGGTATGCCTTTACGCCATGTACAAACAGAGAAACGACATGTATCCCAGTTGTTTACAATAAAAAAAAAAAGAAAGCATAGTGGGTTCCCATTAACTATCATCCATATTAACCAATTACCAATATAGTACCAGATTTGTTTCATTTTTATGTCTCACACTCCTTAGTGCTTGTTTTTTAAATGACAGTTTCAATGAGGTATAATTTACATGCTGTAAAATTCACCTTTAAGTGTATAACTCAATGGCTTTTTGTAAGTTTATGGATATAGGATGTCTTTCCATTTTTTGTGTGTTTTCTTCAATTTATTTGATCAATGTTTTGTAGTTTTCTTCTTTTTTTATTTTTTTAATTTATTTTTATTGAAAACAAATGGGATACATCTTGTTTCTCTGTACATGGAGTAAAGGCATACCATTTGTGTAATCATACATTTACACAGGGTAATGGTGTTTGATTTATTCTGTTATTTTTCCTTTCCCCCCACCCCTCCCACCCCTCTTTTCCCTCTATACAGTCCCTCCTTCCTCCATTCTTGCCCCCCTCCCAACCGTCATTATGTGTCATCATCTGCTTATCAGCGAGATCTTTCGTCCTTTGGTTTTTTGAGATTGGCTAATCTCACTTAGCATGATATTCTCCAATTTCATCTTCTTTTTTAAAAAAATAGATTTGCCTTTCCTTCTGGGTGTAGTTTTCAATGTAGTCATCTCTTAAATCTTTGGTTAAATTTATTACTGGGTATTTTTGTAGCTATATTATATTATATATTGCTTTCTTGATTCCTATTTCAGGTAACTGGCTATTGGCATATAATAATACTGTTTTTTGCATGTTGGTATTTTATTATAAAAGTTTGCAGAATTTGTTTATTAATATTAATAGTTTCTCGATGGAGTCTTTGGGATTGTCTAGTATGAAATCATATAATCTGCAATGATACTTTTACATCCCACTTTCCAATTTAAATGTCCTTTATTTCCTTCTCTTGCCTGATTTCTCTGGCTAGGACTTTGCATATTTTATTGAATAATGTTGAAAGTGGATATCTTTGTCTTGTTCTTGATTATACAGAGAAAGATTTCAGTAAGTTGTTGGCTGTGGCTTTGTCATATATAACCTTTATTATGTTGAGGTACATTCATTCTATATCTCATTTTCAGTTTTCATCAAGAAGGGATATTGAATTTTATTAAATGCCTTTTGTGCATCTATTGAGATCACCATATTGTTTTTGTCCTACATTCTGGTTATGAATTGTATTATGTTAGAATGTTTGAGTTAGAAATTTCATTGTGGTTTTGATTTGTATTTCCTTAAGGATTAATGATGATTAAATTTTATAAGTGCCTATTAGCCATTTGTGTCTTCTTGGCTCATTTCTTAAGTTTGGTCTGCCTTCTTTATATTGACTTGTAAAAACTCTTTATATACTGTTGAGAAAAATCAGATGTATACTTGTAAATATTGTTTTCTGCTGTGTGGCTTGACTTTTAATTTTCTCAATCATTATTTTGAATAGCTCTATTCTTAACCCATAGTTGCAAAGTTTTTTCTCTTATATTTTCTTTATTGTTTAGTTCTTACATTTGTGTCTATAATCCATTTTGAGTTATTTTTATGTATGGTATGAGGGAAATATCTAAATTACTCATTTTTCACATAGATATTTAATTGTCCTAGCACTATTTGTTGAAGACTATCTTTTCCCCACTGAATTGCCTTGTCAACTTTGTCATTTGTAAAGTGAATATGAATGTAAGAATTTATTTCTGGACTCTCAAATTTATTCCTAAAATCTTAAGCCAAACCTTATGGCAGTATTATACTATCTTAGTCATCATAGTTTCATCCTTTTACATCAAATTTTAAAATCAGGTAACATACATCTCTTACTTTGTTCTTCTTGTCAAAGTTGCTTTGGCTATTGGTACTTTTGAATTTCTATAGAAATTATAGGATCAACTTGTGACTTTCTGCAGAAAAGTCTATTGAGATTTTCTTTATTGGAGCAGGGGCAGTACAAGGGAACAAATTCAGGGACACTTGGCCACTGAGCCACACCCCCAGCTCTATCTTGTATTTTATTTGGAGACAGGGTATCACTGAGTTGCTTAGTGCCTTACTTTTGCTGAGGTGGGCTTTGAACTTGTGATCCTCCTGCTTCAGCCTCCCAGGCTGCTGGGATTACAAGCATGTTCCACTGCATCCAGCATATTGAGATTTTAACAGACATTTTACTGAATCTATAGATCAATTCATAGAGAATTGTCATTTTATCAGTATTGAGTTTTTCAATCAAGAAGGTAGAATGTATCTCAATTTATTTAGATCATCTTTATTCTTTGTAGAATACAAGTTTACATTTATTTTAATAAATCAATGTCTAATTTTATTCACTTTTATGCTAGAGAAAATGGGATTGTTTTCATAGTTTAATTTTTGGTCATTCATTTTCAAATAGCCATTTTTTATGAATGTTTTGCTGTGGTTTTTAAGAACTTTTTCTTCTTTCTTGTTCTTCTTAGATATATATATAACAGTAGAGGGTATTTTGACATTTTATACACACATGGAGTGTAACTTATTCTAATTAGGATCTTATTCTTGTGGTTGTACATGATGTGGAGTTTCACTGGTGGTGTTTTCGTATATGAATATAGGGAAGTTATGTCCAATTCATTCTACTGTCTTTCCTATTCTCATCCCCACTTCCTTCCCTTCATTCCCCTTTGTCTATTCCACTGAACTTGTATTCTTCCCTCCCACTGCTTATTGTGTGTTAGCATCTGCATACCATCCATTTACCAGCAAAAGTCACAGAGTCATTCCTCTTTATGGTTATGTAACATTCATATATATACATATATGTCCATATATATATATCACATTTTCTTTATCCATTCATTTGTTGAAGGGCACCTAGGCTGGTTCTATATCTTAGCTATTGTGAATCTAGTTGCCATAAACATTGATGTGATTGTGTCATGTAATATGCTTATGTTATGTCTTTTGGGTATATACAGAGGAGTGGGATAACTGGATCAAATGGTTCCATTCCAAGTTTGCTGAGGACTCTCTATACTGCTTTCCAGCGAAGTTGCATCCAAAGTTTCTTCACAGCAAAGGAAACAATCAAGAAGGTGAAGAGAGAGCATACAGAATGGTAGAAAATCTTTGGCACCTGCACCTCAAAAACACTTAACACCAAAAAAGAAACAATATGAATAACCCAATCAATAAATGGGCTAAGGAATTGAATAGGTACTTCACAGAAGAAATAAAAATGGTCTACAAATATAGAAAAAATGTTCAACATTTCTAGCAATTAGAGAAATGAAAATTAGAACTACACTAAAATTTCATATCACTCCAGTCAGAAAAGCAATTTTTAAGAATACAATTAGCATTAAATGTTGGTAAGGATGTGGCAAAAACTTACACTCTATGACTGTTTTCAAGATTTTTCTATTTGTCTGTATATTGTAATAGTTTGTCTATCCTTTTGTGATTTGTTGAGCTTTGTCAGATTATAAAGTGTTTCCTCACTATTTTTTTTCTAATAACTTTTTCTGCCTCTTTATTTTTGCCTCTCTTGACCTGTCATAACACCTATATTGATGCCCTCTGTATTTCCCACAGAAGTCTGAGTCATTGTTCAAATTTTTTCTGTTTTTCAGATTGGATAATTTCTATTTATCTCAAGTTTGCTAATTCATTCATCGATCATCTCTAATGCTCCTAAGCACCATTAATACATTTTTCATTTCAGTTATTTTACTTATCTTTTATAGAAATTTCATTTGGTAATTTTTTTTATATGTACCCTTTTGTTGACATTTTTTGTCATGGTCATCATACTTTCCCTTAAATCTTTAAACATGATGTGCTTTGGTTATTTGAATGTAGTTATAATAAGATAATTCAAGTCTAACATTTGAACCAACTCAGAGTATTCTACTGACTATTTTATTTTCCCTGAGACTGGAACACAGTCCTCTTCCCATTTAGATATATCACATATTTTTCTTGAAATATCTGATATTTTAAATTATATGTTGAAGCGGCTCCAGATTCTGATTCCTCTCCTCATCCATAGGGTTATTATTATTGAAGTTCTAACAATTTGACTGGATGAAATTTGTGGAATTTATTTTGCCACCCTTTGAGGATACTGATATGCTTTTTCTGTTAAAAAAATTTTTAAAAAGTTATGCCTATTTTTCTAGAGGTAAGCAAAGCTTAGTTGTTATCAAACAACAGTTGGTCAGCAGTCAGGTTCAAACACCTTAATCAGCAAGACTTCCAACTTTTTCCTACAGATGGGTATATGTGTTAAGGGATATATTAAAAGTGTGAATATTTTTAAGTCTTCAAAAAGCAGATAAAAGAAATGCTTATACAGAATTGTATGTACCTCATTTCTCAAATACATCTGTTAAGTTTAATTGCTGTCCAGAATGCCATTCAGTTACTTGTCCTAAGCAAGACTGCAACTTTAGCCCAGATGAGGTGCTAGTCCCTCTATTCATTTATCACTGCTCTTCACCATGAGGCTTCAAAGCATGACGTTTTCAATATTTGGCTTCAAATAAAGTCAGCACCTGTTGTAGTGAAGCTGCTGGTTTTATGACTTGCTTTTTCCTGATAGGAATACTATATTGACTAAGCTGAGGCTGGGAAGTAAAAGCAACCCTAGGGAAATACATCACAGACTCACACTGTTCTTAAAGTTTATTTAAATAATCACTTTACAATTTGGCGTAGTCCCTTGATTGACTTCCATAGCCACAAAATATTCTTTCCAGCTTGTCCCATTTTATTTTTGCTTGTGCAGGGGAGATTTGTTGGGTTATTTCCTTTGCTATCTCCATACTCATGTGCTAGGCAAAGAGCTGGCCAATTTATTTCTATTATCTCTAATCCTTTTAGCAATCTTTCTAAATATGTATTATTATCCTTGTTTTGTAATGAGTAAAATGAGTCTCAGATGATTTGAGTAATTTGCCCAAGGAAAAAAATAGTAAAATAAAAATATAAACACAAAAGTACCATGTTATTTGCTTCCAAAGGTAATAAACATAAGTGGGAACATAGGTGATCATTACCCAGCATTTAGTTGGCAGGTTTGTTTAATTGGCCAACTTCAACTCCAATTACTCTTATTTTCCACTGTCTAGTGTAAAGGTTAATTGGCAAGGAAACGCCAAATAAATCAGTAGGAGGAACAAGCTATTTTTTGTCATGGATAGAATCTGATCATTAAAAAATCATTATATTGGTTCATGAAGTTAGACTTTGGTTCTCACAATATAATCCTAATAAAATTCAGGGACCCACATAATCCAGACAGTTACACTGACCAAAACCCAGTCCAATAACTTAACAAATCTTGGCAAAGGATTTTAATCCTAATTCACATTTCTTGAACAATAAAGGGAAACTACTGACAAGTTACAGAACATTTCAGAAATTGCATTTCACCTCCTCGCTTCTGTCATAACCATTAATTACTTCAGAATCTTTTGACCTCTGAAAATCCTCAAATCCTATGTTCAGGAATTCTTATGTTTACTGTGTGGATAAATGTTACCTCTTTCCTTTTACTCAGTCTTCTCCAGTCTTCTTTATTTAATCTCCACACCATTAAAATTCATAAATCTATCACCATAGTTAGTATTTTCCTTAGATACCATAGGAAACACAAGCCTGAGAAGGCTCTTTCATTAGCTGAGGGAAAGTCAAAAAGGTAGTGGGAAACACTCTTTAATTTCTCGTCCCTGTCATTTTTGTTAGCTGCTTTGTTCACATAGTTAAATCTTGTCAAAAATAAATATGGAAAGATTAATATGGTCAAGTGTAACTACATGGAGAAAGTTCAGATTTGGGTTTGAATCACTTTTAGATATACTAATACTGAATCACTATTAGATATACTATCCTTCTAAATCTCTCATTAGTCTTGGTCAAATATCTTAATATTTTTGAGCTGGAATATGAATACTGCAATGCTTTGCTTACCATCTGAGAGCCAGTTGAGTCGATGGACATGAAAGATCTTTAACACAGAGTTATTGTGATTATTAAGTGGTGAAACATCTTTAAAATTCTTAGCCAAGTCTTTTCTTTAATCATACAAAACTTTTTATTGATTTAATAATATCTCTTATAACTTCAAAGTTTCTTGTTGAAGAAGTGAATAGATACATCACTTACAGAAGATTTTGTGGAGGGACAGAAAATATTGAGCTTGGGACTTGGTGATTTTGAAGTGGCTTCCAAACATAGAAGAGGAAATGCTCCATTTGAAGCTAGATATATAATCCAGAGCTATTTATTGGACTGAATATTACATTTAAGGTGCAAAAGGAAACATAATTTTGGCAAAGACTAATTAGCTACCAACCCCATGATACATTTCCTTGAAGCTTGAATGTCAACTGAAACTTGGTATGGTAATCAGAATAAATTCTGGTCAATGAATATAAGCAAAAGTGTTGTTTGGACCTTCCATGAAGTCCCCTTAAAAGGGTGGACATATCTCCTTTTGTCTCCTTTCTAAATTCAGCAGCCTGGAATGTAGATGATCTAACAGACATCTTGCATCATAAGGGTAAATTTCACAACAAGGGATGGCAAATTTCTGGGAAAGAAGAAACTTGGGTCTTTAACATCACAGAGTAATGATACCAACCTTGAACTACACAGTGGAAATTTCTTTAATGTGAAGATGGATACATTTTTTTCCACGTTTTGGTCACAGTTTTTAAAAATCTCTCTGGATTTGATTCTAATTGGTACTCTGAGAACTACAATTGTGGCTATGAATAACAACCAAGAAAATTATATAGAGTGAGAAGAGGGAAGGGTTGAGGACAGATCCCTGAGACACATTAGGCTGTAAAAGGTAGTGAACAAAGAGTATCATCCAAAGTGAAAGTAATTATCAGAGAGGTAAGAATAACATCAGATCTTTCTTGTCTATGATAGCAATTCTAACTGAGCTGATGCTGGAACTCCTAGAGAATTATAATTAAATAACATAAAAGTATGCTTTTTACATTTTTTATTTCTACCTAGTATGTAAAGAGCAATAAAATTTTCTTTTATCAGAAAAAAATCAGATGAGAGTAGTGATATAGAAGTCTACAGGACAAAGTGTTAATATGAAGAAGGGTCAGTTAATGTTACATTGCTTGCATACACTAGAACTAAGATATATCCAGTAGGGAATTATAGGAGATCTTGCTATACTTGGGAAGGATGGTTTCAGAGCAGTGGTGGATTAAAAGGAGAGGGTTGTGATAATAGAGAACATGTGATGGTAAGTAAGTAATAGTGATTCTAAAGAAAAGGATTCAAGGGTCTGAGGCTGTAGCTCAGTAGTAGAGTACTTGCCCAGCATGTGTGAGGCACTGGGTTTGATCCTCAGCACCACATAAAAACGAATAAATAAAATAAAGGTATTGTGTCCATCTACAACTAAAATAAAATAAAAGGATTCAAATAAATAATAGTAACTAGGAAGTGGAAGTAAGAGAGATTTGTTGATATCAATTCCCCAGAATTTGAACACTCTGATTATGTATGAGGAAGTCCCAAGATCAGTTTGGAATTGATGTGATAAATTTAGTTTTTAAATGAGGAATGAGTGACAGAAGATTGCAAGGGACTATTTAGAATTATTTCCTGAAGCAGTATCATCATGCCATAGTGTCTGCAATAGTAGGATGGCCCATGGAAACACTGAGACCTAGCATAAGATTTGAGTGATACTTCTCAAAGCTGGTCCTCTCCTTTGAATTGTGCCCATTTCTGAGATTTTTTTTCTGTCCTTTTGCTTAGAAATAAGATCAGGCCTATATCCTTTTCAAAAGTCCATTTCTGCTTATATTAACTTTATCTGCTTGCTCTCTATGACAGTTAAGAACCATGGCAAAAATATTGAAACACAGTTGGAAAAAAATATTTGTAATGTATTTGTTTTCCAATCAGGGAGCATAAATATTCACCTGTACAGGGATAGGAAGGAAATAGAAAAAGGTCAGGTAGAATTGTGCTTTTGTACATTTGGAAGAGAATAATTCATTGGGGCAGGTTTCCTGTGAAGTAAAAGGCCTTTTGCTAAGCAGTATGGAGATTCCTCACAAAACTTGGAATGGAACCACCATTTATCCCATTTATCCCACCCATGGCATAAACCCAAAGGACTTAAAATCAGCATACTATAGTGATGCAGTCACATTTATGTTTATAGCAGCTTAATTCACAATAGCTAAGCTATGGAACCAACCTAGGTGCCCTTCAACAGATGAATGGAAAGAAAATGTGGTACATATACACAATGGAATATTACTAAACCATAACAGAAGGATGAAATTATGGCATTTTCAGGTAAATGGATGGAACTGGAGGCTATCATGCTAAGTGAAATAAGCCAATCCCCCAAAACTGAAAGCCAAATGTTCTCTCCAATATGTGGATGCTAACTCACAATAAGTGTGGGGGAAGGAATAATAGAAGTTCACTGAACTAGACAAAGAGTAATGAAGGGAAGGGAGTGGGGTTGGGACTAGGAAAGACAATAGAATGAATTGAACATAACTTTCCTATGTTCTCATATGAATACATGACCAGTGTAACTCTACATCATGTACAACCACAAAAATAGGAAGTTACACTCCATGTAAGTATAATATGTCAAAATACATTCTATAATGATGTATAATGATAAAGAACAAGTAAAAAATTAAAAAGGCCTTCTACTGAGAATAAAAAGATATTTATGTATCCACTATCGTAATAGTATGTGTAAAACTATTAGATTAACAGCTCATTCATGTACGGTCTTTCCATTTTAGACAGGGTGTTTTTTATTTTTGTACTAGGGATTGAAGCCAGGGGCACTTTACCACTGAGAAACATACCCAGCCCTTTTTTTCTTGAGATAGGATTTCCCTAAATTGCCCAGGCTAACCTCTAACTTGTGATCTTCCTTGCCTCAGTTTCATGAGTAGCTGGGATTACAGGTGTGTGCCACCATAACTGGCTGAATCAGGTTTTTAAAAATTTATTTATCATAGTTGAGAAAAAGAAAATAAAATATTTTAATTTGAATTAACCTATATAAATTACATTATCATAACTTTATATTTACATGAAAGGTTAAAATATTACAATATATAAGTAGGAAAATAGAAGACAATTGGTAAAGAGAACATGACAGCAAATTTAGCCTATTTAAGGCATCTTGTAATTATATTAAGTAAAGGGAAGAAATCAATAAAGTCATCAACGCTTTTTTTCAGGGCTTTGAGAATTCCTTTATAAAAAAAGCTATGTCTACTAACCTTGTGGATATTGTATTCCTTTTTAGTAGTGTAATGGTTTATAATTCTAACACAAAACACACTTTGGAAATAAGTGCTTCTGATATGAAATATGTTTCACAGGATAGGTGATGAAGGTAGACAACTTAGGTGTCTTCAGCAACAGGAAAATCAATGCAAAAAGCTTCTGTTTCAGAAAGATGGTACAGTCTTGGTGCAGCCATTGTTGGGTTAGAAGGACAAACAGACTTTATATAGCAAAAATCTTAAGAGGAGATGATTTCATTTATAAGATTCCAAATGAAGAGTTTAACTGCTTTGCTTTGTGTTTGTTTCCAATGTTACAGGTTCTCTACATTATCTCTGCATTGATCATTTGCACTATACTCAAATGAATACTGTATCTGAACTTAAATATACCTATAGACATCTTCTCTTTCACTAGGGTGCCCCAAACATAGAGGACATTTCTGACCTGTGATCTGTAGGATGGGCTCTTTGAACTTATTTTCCTCTATGTTGTGATAGATTTCTCCTGATTGTTCCCTCACATTTTGTTTGCCCATCCTTTTGATTACATGATGGTTTAGGGGGATAGTCTGTGTTCCCATGGAGATCCCACATATTACCTTAGTTCATTAGTCCACTAATGCTTATCTGCCACAGTGACTTCCTGACACACAAACTCCTCGACATAAGTACTTAGTGGTTAATATGTACTCTGGGAACTCTTTTTTTCCACAAGTTTGCAATTAAATATTGAGAGAAAAGGATCTCACTGAGATGCAGTTAGTTAACTGGGGATTGCTACTATCTCTACATTGAGAAAAAGAATGACTCAGTGTCTTCAGTCTTTGTCTTCTTATTGATTTTCAGACTTACACATCTAAATGCATGATACTGACCTTCTTGTTTTGATATTTAGCAGACTTTTCAGACTTATAATATCCCAAACTGAACCTGTATGTCTGATTTCTTTTCTTCTTTCCATCTGATTACTCCTCTTTGTATTTCTTATCTTAGCTACTAGTATTCCCTTTAGCCATGAGACAAAAACCTGGGGAAGGTGTCATCCTAGATTCTTCTCTTTATTCTCCTCACTCTTTCATCTAACCAATTACCAAATTATTATACTTTTATTTACCAAGTATTTCTTGAATCTATAACATAAGCTGAAGTTCTATTCTGCTCACACATTGTCCTAAATCTAAAATACTATAAAACCACTTAACTTGAGCTATCCTGCTGCCAGTCTCACTCTCTTTTCATCTGAACTCAAGCATCAAGAGGGGCCTATGAGTGTCCAAATAGAAACAATTTAAAATCTTTTGACATCCTTTTATCTTAGTCTAGGAAAAAAGTGTTTTGAGATTTAAAACCTTCCATGATCCAATCCATCTTTACTACTTCATTTATCACCACAGCATACTTCATTCTTTAGATACACAAAAGAACTCCCATTACTAATCCCAATTAGGATGAATAGATAAATGTGTTCTTTGGGGAAAAATGTTAAATTAGAGAGATTACATGAAGGCATTTATAGATATTCAAACATATTTAATTTTTTTCTTAAAATATATGAATGGTCATGCATTCATTTACCATTTGGTGTGAAGTTCTACACTTTTCCTGGAGTAAGGAACTACTGACTAGAGTTCAATATATCTTAACTTACATAAAATACTTCTACATTTCATCATCAATGGGACTTTTAGTTTGGTTTTGTTAAAGTTGAGTTATATTTAGAGACATAGGAAAGAGTCTGAAGGCAAAATATTTCCAGATGTTTTTCAACTTCTATCCCATCCCTAATCTTAAACATTTACCTCACCTACATTGAATTTAACATTTTAATTTTTTTTTGCTAATCACCTTATCAAGTCTTCCAAAGTATTTGATCTAGTTTTTATATAAATTACAATTTTCATCCTCTATACATTGCTATTCCATTGTCTATATAATATTTTACCAAATATGAAAATTAGAAAAACAAGAATAATTCATATAAATAAGTTGGGAACCAAACACTACTGACTTTTAGTAAACATACTTTCAAATGGTGAAGACAATGTACTTTGTACCAGAAAGGCTACTTGAAAGCCTTTCACAAACATCTATAGATTACTAGTATCTGTCATTATGTTTGGTATTGGAATGGCTGTTTTTATATAGAAAATGAAGAGATGAGGATAATTGGAAGAGCACATTAAATGAAAGTTGTTTAAGAGAACTTCTTTATATTAACTGTGTGTAGTCCATCAATTAGTGAATGATTTTTTTTCACGCTATTTTATTTTCCTTTGGCATGCCTGTTCATTCTTCACTTGAATACTCCTATCTGGAAGACCATTCTCAAAGATCTCCCTTCCTCAGTTACATGAAAGTTCATGGAAGGCCATGAATAAAGTATATTTACTTGTGTATCTATAGAAAGTGATATTGTCAGTACCAGCCACTGTGACAGCATATTTGGCTCCAGTTGGTCAGTTTTGCTAGAACTTGCCAAGTTGCAAAGAATAAAATATGACATAAAAGGATTAACTATGAAGCTAATTTTTCAAAGTCTTTTGATGAAGAATTATGAATGTCCTTGAAAGCTTTTCAAGAGTCATCAGAGAACAGATGGGGAGAGACCAGCTTTTTCATAGACACCTGTGGATGATAATGTCTGTACTATTCTCTCTGATCAATCTAAAAATAGCTCTTTGACAATTCACATTGCATCTAAATGTTTGAATCAAAGAGGTGGTTTTTGGTCTAAGTAGCAACGGAAACTGAAGTTGCTTGTCTCTTAAGTATATTAAATTCTGGAGAACACCTAAAATATTAATTGTTAACCAAACTCCTTCCAATTATTTTTAAGATTAGAAAGGAATGAGTCCAAATTCTAGAACTGAAAAATGTATTCATGGAAATGTGATAACATTATAGCAACATAAAAATTTGGTTCTGGCTCTGTAGATCTATTTTTAACCTATGTAACAATGTCAAGTGTGAAGATTTAAATGTTCAGTTTAATTTGAATATGAATAAAATTATTATTTAAGAAAATATTTATTGGCCGTTTATAATGTACCAGGCTTTCTGCTAAGTATTATGGGTCATAGTGATAAGAATAAGGTACTACTTTTGTCCTCACAAAGATTTCTATCTTCTGTGGGGAAAATATATTAATAGGTATGATAAATGACATATGTATAAAATGTTTTGTGAGTGCTATACAAGAAGGAGCATAAATAAGAGAGCAAACTGCTTCTCTAGAGAAGAGAATATCACATTCATAGAGCACTTAATTTGAATTTGGAATGATAGTTAGGATTTTCAGAAAAAAAAAAAGAAATGTAATTAAACCAAAGTAAATTTTTTTCCAAAAGTTGAAGGACAGAAACTGCAAGTCATTTTATGCTTGAGATATAAGCTGAAATAGTGGAAATGGCAGAAAACATTTTTGGAAAGATAGGTCAGAATAGTCCAATTCCTTTTATCCTAGCCAGCTAAATAAGTTGAAGGTTGGTGGGCAAAACTTAAGTATACACTGGAGAATAGTACAGGTCAAAATTAGTATTAAAATGCAAAATTAAATCTAGAGTAAGAACTCTGAAGTAAGATTGGGCCTGCATCCCAGTTCAAACACTTGCTAGTTGTGTGATCCTGGGCATGGAGATTCACCGCTTTATGCACCCATTATCCTTCTGTAAAACTGAAAGCAGACTAATACAAAATTGTTATAAGGATTATGTGATCTAAAAGACAAAATGCCTGGAAATATTAAATGTTATCAACACCACCATCACCACCACCATCATCAGAATCCAAGAGTTTGTATGAGGTATTATAACATCAAGTGTCTATAGGAAAGCAATTAATAAAAATCAACAAAGAGGAACAAACTGAAAAGGATGCTTGCTTATCCAAAGCAGTGCTTCTCAAACTTCAATGTACGAAGAATTACCTAGAAATCTTATTAAGCTGCTGATTGTGATTTATTAGATTCTGTATTTCTTAGCAATTCCCTGCTGATATGTGTGCACTGGACCAGAAACCACACTTTGAGTAGAAAGAGTCTGAAACATCTGCTACTCAGTTGCAGCTGATGGTGCCTAGAGAGAATGTAGGAATGAGTCCTTGTAGCCTGATCTGAATTTTCAAATGAAGAATAAAATCATATTTTTAAAAATATGAATGCTCTCAATTTTTAGATATTGCCAATTATTTCAACACAGTGCCTACTCAAAAACATTGCATGCATTCAAGCTAGATTTAGCTTGTGTGCACTCATTTTGCAAACTTGGGCAATGAAGAGAAAGTCAAGGTCAAAGCATGATAAGGAACTAGGAAAGTTCAGGTGTAGAGCAAGTGAACTGGGTTTGGAACTGGAGACATCTTGGGGGTAGAGTGTGAATTTATGAGCAAACTTTTAGCTCTGGTTTATATACATATGCCAGATATGTTTAAAAGATGGCAAACACTGTGAGGAGATTTTGAATCATATTAAAATTTTTGGCTTTTAATTTTTAGGAACTAAGGTGACCAAAAAACTTTTTGGTTAAAAATGAAAACTGAAAGCTATTTGACTAGGAAGTCTGAATGAGTGAGAAGAAAAAAATTAAGGAACACTTAAGAGAAAACAGTTGTCTTACAAGCAGGGCATAGAGTAATATGAATTGCTAATGGAGATTTTCAAGAAGAGGTCCTACTAGGCCTACTTTAATGAATTAGATAAGGCTCATTTCTAATTAACAGCATCCATTTGCATGCAAACAATGAACTAAGGTCTTTAAACAACAATTTCCTCCCTTAAGTACATTTAGGAGTGCTTCCCATTATCTTATTTATACTGTTAATTTGCTTGGCAAATGAACATAGATCATATACAGGTAAACTTTGGTTCAAAAATACTGAAGTAAAGAGGTTTAAATGAATAATAACTTAGTGGTTGAACATTAAGTCTTACACCACAAGGGCTTTTAAGTATGTCTAGCCTTACTTTGAACTTCTTTATACTCTGAAAGAGATTTTTCAAATGTCCTTGCAAAAGTAATATGAAAACACTATTTTGCATGGGACTTCTTGCCAAAAAGGAGCCAATATTCCTTTGAGAAGGGGATACCTCTCATATCTCAGTTTCTACATATGATTTCCCCTATCATAGGTCTGTGAAAAAATTGTTAATTCCAAATCTGGGGCAGGGAAAGTTCAAGGTGAACTTGGGACAATTGAGCAGGAAGCCAACAGTAATAACTATAATTCATGACAACACTGAATAAATAAGAATCTATGAGTCCATACTGACATCAATAAACAGAAAAACATAAAGCTTTTTTAAAAATCAGAACCAAGTCAGCTGGTAAATATAGGATCATGCCAGAATTAGGAAAACTATCAGTTTGCAAGCCTCAAATGTAATAGTGAGTTAAAAAGGAGTCTGAAATGGATACTAATGCTGTTAGATGACATATTAATTTCAAAGAAAAAAATACAATTTGACAGTGCAAGATCTGATGTTCATATCCTTAACCAGGTGATCAAATTTAGCAGCATTTAGAATGGGACCACCTCATATGATGCATCTCTGTAGGTGATGTAACATCAAGTATGCAGCAAAAAAGTATTTTCATTTTTAAAAAGTAGTTTTAGTTGTAGAGGGACACAATACCTTTCTTTTATTTATTTATTTTTATGTGGTGCTGAGGATTGAACCCAGTGCCTCACAAGTGTGAAGCAAGTGCTCCACCACTGAGCCCCAGCCCCAACCCCCATATGAAGAATTCTTGCCAAAAAAAGTTTGGCTAGACCCAACTCACAGTTTAAAAGAAAGTCAGACAACAGAGAACAAGTTAAATGATACCATGGCGGGGGGGGGGAGATTAAAGCCAAAGAGGAATATTTTTTGAAGCAACCAATATTTTTCAAATGTTAATTTTGGTATAAGAGGCAAGAGAGTTATTTTAGACTAAACAAAGAATAAAGAAATAAAAAAAGACAAAGACATCTTTCACCTATTGGAGAAATCTGAATATGGACATTAAGTAAAAATATGGCATTGTCTTCAATTTTCTTAGGCATCATAAACAAACATGGCTATATATGGCACACCTGTATTCCAAGGTGATGCATGCTGAAATACTTAAGGGTTAAGTCTAATGGTGTTTATAATTTACTTGCAAATATATATGGTGAAATGTTAAGTCTTCACTCTAAGAATTTAGAAGGAGAGGAAAGTATATGGGTACTCATTAAGCTGTTTTTCAACTTCACTATGTGCTTGAAACTTTTACTAAAAAGGTAGGAAAAATGAATTCAATCATAAACTAACATTTAAATTTAAAACATTATTCCTCAATATATATTACCACAATAATTACCTTATTTGTGAAATGAGGGAAGTGATACTGCATTTGTTTAAAATGAGAAGGAAATATAAGTTCTTGCAATAATGTTTTTATTGCTAAGATTTATGATACAGAGAATTCTCAATTTAGGAATTCCATTTCCCAATCCCTTGCTTCCCTCTCCCATTCAATCTTTTATCAGTCAACATTATCCTAAGTAAACTACTCTTCATTATGTTTCAGGAATCCACTACCTGAATGTGTCTCCCCACATTCACTTGCCCAACACATCTTCTAGAATATCCCAGAAAGAAAGGAGTGTCTGAATATGTAACTAGCATCAAATACACTGAAATTATACTATGATAGAGTAAGATTCTGGGAAAATAGACAGCTGGGTAGAAATAGTTAAAATGATTTTTTTTAAATGTCTTGGACCCCTTTGTGAAGTATCATGTCAGAATTAGGCAATTTGACATTTGGCAAACACTAGGACTCCTCAGAAAAATATTTTTAAGTCTATAACATAAAATAATGACTCTAAAGGGGAAAAATATATTGACATAAAGCTATGAAATGATTTTAAAAAATTTATGATATAGTAATAGATGCACTGTTTTATGAACACATTAAACAATAGAATCTTGGGGCATATATAGTAACTACTGCATTTTTAAGTAGTTATAGTTAGAAATTATAAGTATTAATCACAATAGGGTGACCATAGCTCACAAGATCATATTTTATATTTTATGAATAACTAGAAGAGAGGAACTTGAGGTTCTAAAGTCAAGATAATGAAAAGGAGAAAGAAATGTTAATTACTCTGTTTTGATTATTATATATTGTATACAATGTATGAAAATATCACACTCTACCCCATAAATATTTATAATTTTTATGTGTTGATAAAACTTTCTAAAAATGTTCAAAAGGAGTTAGAAAAGTGAACTACCCTAATAAAGTCATTATACACTGTGTATATATATCTCATTATCACACTATTCCTCATACATTTGTACACTAATAATAAAAATTTAAAAGCATGAACAATATTTTGAGATATCTACAACTCTAATATGATATGAAAATATTAGATTTTACAGGTCTTGCCAGAATTACTGTGATTCAAAATGGAAGGAAATGCTCAATTTCAGTTTGTGATTAGTGAAAACAAAGAGGTAATTTTTTTTCTGTATTCAAAATTATGGCACCCCTTTAATTCTATCCATGGACCAAGGCTAAAGAACCTTGGTACACATGTTTGCTTTCTTTGAACCTATCACTTCCCTTTATATCTCATAGGTTTTCATTTGTATATTCTTGTTTACAAAAATTATTTTGGTGGCAAAACATCATTGAACTCATTACTATCATGTTTAAACATGTAGATTTTATCCAGTAACTCTACTACATAAGCAACAGTGAATTTTCTGTCTTAAATTGCACAGCCAATTGACTATATTTTAAACTTCACTTGTTTTCAACATAGAGTAACACTAATGGATGTCCAATGCTATTTATATATTTCTGAAATATTTCTTTTCATAGTTCTTATATGCTGCATATTCAAAGAGAAAGGTTTAAAGTTGTGTAGCTAAAATGGCTCCAAATAGTTTTTGTACATTTTTTGCTTAAATTACACACTTTCTTTCATGTGTGCCTGTGAACTAAGGAATGTTAAATATTTCTAGCAGCTGTATTTAAAGACCATTGCACATGAAAAACACTATTGGTAGGTCAAAGAGTATCTTATATTTTACCTGTGCAGTAAATAATTTATCTTCCCTTTTAACTTCTACTTGAGTTGCATTGAATGAATGCCATTGATTAACAATAGTTTCATGATTACAACACTCTCACAATTGTTACATTAACATATTGTTTATGAAATATTATTTTATTTATATGTACTTGATTTGGTACTGGATACTTGGAAGTAGCTGTGAGTATATTGGGACAAATGACATGTTTTATTACAATTTTACTTTTCATAAAACTTTTTAAATGATATAAAAATCCCAAGGAAGTATGCCACAAAACTAATCTCAGTGGAAATTCAAATATGCTAACGTTTATTTTGTAAATGTAGCACAAAGTAGACAACTTTAAAAGCTGAGTTTAAAAAACAAAAACCTCAAGGAAGCTGATCTTGACTTTTTAAAACGCAAAAGTGCAACAATTAATGTAGGTCAAAATATTTAAATGAGAGAGAATTTTCTAACCAATTATTATAGCCAAATCCCTAGTGTAATTGACCTACAAGTTGGGTAATATTTCACAATAGAGTCAGCATATACCCCTTTCTTATAAAATTAGGAGGATCTAAATTTGTAGCGCATATTTGGTAAAATAGGCATATCCCATTTTAATTCATAAATTATAATTTGCATTTAGAAGCCAATGACATAGGATTGAAACTTATCAAATTGTTTTATGTATATATGCATATATCAAAATGAAGTTCACCATTTTGTATAATTAAAATGCACTAGTAAAATAAAAACCAATGACACATAACATTTTAAAAATTCAGGTGAGTAAGAGTTATCAGAGGAAATGGTAATATGCTCTGTTCAAATACTATATAGTAAAGTATTTAAAAATGAGAAACAACTTTATGAATATTAAAGTAATCTTTCAATTTAATCAACTTTATGTATTCAAGATACACATTTTTATAGAATTCTATTCATTTTTTCTAAATCTTTTTATTACTTACCACCTTATTTTAAACCAGGTTCAGCCTAGTTCAGAAATGGCATTATACAGGTTTAAACCTGTTCATCATACAAATATATTAGTCATTTAAATAATAGAATCCTTGTGCAATTAATAGAAGGCTTTCAATGTAGGAAAAATATGTATGACTTTCCAAGAAAGTAGTTTAGTTACCAAGTTTGGGTCTTTATTTTATGTATTTCAAATGAAGGATATTTTCTAAACTCAGATTTAATATAAAATATATATTTAGATTATGCTATTCATCTTTAACTTTGGCAAAATTTTTGTGTGTATATGTACATGTGTGTGTAGGCCAGCTAATATGCTTGTTTTGTATAAAAATACGAACAGTATCTACTTTCTGAATAATGCAACATAAGCAAAAATGGGAAGAGGAGGCAGGAAAAGACAAGGAACATAATTTGAAAACCTTCTAATATGTCTTAACCAAAGATGACCAGCAATGAGGTGTTCCAGTCTTGCATATTAAAATTTATTTTGTATATGATATGTAGGATGCTAGGACTTGGCAATAGAACCAGGTGTTCATAACAGTAGTCTCATTTGGTAAATAAAGGCCAAGTTCTCCTTTATGAAATAATTAACATTAGCATAAACAACTGGAAACATAATAGAAAATTCAATTTATAAAATATCTGTG
The DNA here is from genome assembly GCF_902686445.1 of Sciurus carolinensis. NCBI lineage: Eukaryota > Metazoa > Chordata > Mammalia > Rodentia > Sciuridae > Sciurus > Sciurus carolinensis. Next base: position 25,569,372 of record NC_062232.1, read on the forward strand.
CTCCGCAACTGCAGCACCATTCATTTGGCTGTCAATCCTTTTGATACATTCCAAGGTAAAGTTAAATGATGATTGAATGCCACAATAATCTTTTTTGGGTTTAGTGTTTTGTTTAGATTTAAACACTTTTGAACTAAATCCCTTTTTAAAGAACATACTAACAAATGCAGTGAAACCTAAAGTAAATATCGTAATGTTTTAAGCATAAAAATCATATTCATAGGTGTTATAAAAATCTAACTGAACAGCTATGTTTCCTACAAAATCATCATTTGTAATTGCCCTTTCACATCATTAAAAATTGAGATTTAGCTTGCTAAATTTGGAATATACTGAAGACATTCATATTTAAGCAAACATGTGTTTTTAAAAATAAGTTTAAAAGTTTAAAATAGCCAAGAAAGCACTAAGTAGCAACAAGTATATATTTTAGTATCTAAGAAAAAGAAATAAATTTCCTTAAGGCTATTGATTAACTTGATAGACTCTTTAATGCTAGTGCCCTTCACCTAGCTTATAATCTTCTTTCACAAAATCATTTTTTAAAGGACAGTTTAAATCTCTCTGCTTAAATTTTAGCATTCCTATTTTGTCTGTCACCCTACCTCTTTTTTCTTTCTGCCAGCTGTTTGCAGACCTCCTGCCAACGCAGATTCAGGCTTCCCAATTTTTCCTGTAGAATACTGGCATCTGATTTGGAGGACTGTTGAATTATTTCTTCTCCAGTTGCGTTCAGGGTTCTGACAATAGTTTGCCTCTGCCCAATGCCATCCTGGAGTTCCTGTGATACCCAAAAAGGCAAAACAAAAATGAAGCTCCACGTCCTTTTATTTGAGGAAAGATTAAACAATATGCTACCACATGCAGTTGTACTGGGAAAGAAAGAAATATAAAAGCTCCATGTGAAAGTTGCTCTACGAAACTGACATGCCCATATCCAAAGGATACAAGACAGAAAGACACCTTTATGTGTCAGTAAAAAAGCACCCTCTCAGTTCAGCTTCAGTTTTTATTTTTGTAAGCTTGTCAGTGAGAGAATGTTATAATGTCCTACAAATCAATTAGTTGGAAACCTTCTCAAGAGCAAATTTGATTTCTTGTCCCCACAAGGATGTTCCATGTTTAATAGTCTATGAAGTGTTGTAAAATTTAAACATGAACCAAGTATTTGGGGTTCCAATATAAGAAGTAAATATAAGAAATAAAAAAGAACATAGTTTAGTCATAGTATTTTTAAAAACTCTAGAGATTTTAAAATAAAATGAATTGCTATATTAAAAAGAAATCTGTGTCAAATTCTGTTTGCATCAATGTATCTTGCATTATAGGACTACATAAAGCTGAGAATTAATTTCTTTCTGGGGTAGCCAATCAAGAAATCTCTGAGGTACAATAATAAATTTTAAAATAATCTATAGCCACAAGAACATTTTTATGAGTCATTGATGGTGTCAAACTTAAATATCTTTTCCTTTTTATCTTGAATGAAATTTCAAGAGTAGAGTGTCAGAAATATTGTTCCATTAAAAGAGAGACTATTAAAACCAAGTACACAAATAAAGGAAAATGTCTTTTACCATTACATAAAACAACAATCCCTCTCTATTTACTTTCTGAAAAGGATAACAGAATTTATAGGGCAATTGAAATAACACATGAGTAAATCTGAAATTTGGAAAATGAAATAATATATAAGAACTTAAGATAATTTCATATTTAAATATAAGTGACTTTCAAATCCTTACATTACTGATAGAATAATGCAATATGTGAAATGTTCTTACTAACAGATATAATGAAAATTGTTAAATATTCTTATATTCCTCTACTCCTTGGTCCAGTATGAAGTTCATAGACCCCATACCATGCTTACCAAATGAATAAATAAATGCACGATTTTCTGAGACAGAGTCAAATCTCCCTTAGATTCTCATTCCACATAATGTCATGGTACTTTTTTACCACTTTTATGTAATATTACTGTTTTAATATTGGAATTTTTAGTATCATATATTTGATAATTAAAAGATTCCGCAAATCAACAAATATGATGACAAGGACATGGTATTTCACAACAAATAAAAAGTATGCATAGTTACTGAACCCTTCAAAGGTTGTTTTTACTATATTCATGAATTCCCATGAGATGTGTTCTAGTAAAGATGTGATATTTCCTTGCTACTAATTGACTTGGCTCCATTGTTTATATCCCATTTGTTGCATCCTGTCTACATTGCAGTTGAATGTGACAGTTAATGCTTAGTAACAGGGGTGTCACAATTTATAAAAAATTGTGTTCATATTCCTATTATATTCCTTGAAGTCAGTGACTGTCTTATGATTGTATCTTATTGCTAGTACAATACTGTACCTGGTGTATGGGGAGTTTCAGTAAGTATCTGTAGAGTGAATAAATGAATCTATTAATAAAGGAACTAGGGAAGGCAAGGAGAGAGGAAACAATGGAGGAAAAAAGGTAGAGAGGAAGGAAGAGAGAGAAGGAAATAGGTTCAATCTCATTATCCACATGGTATCACTAGTATTAATGAAAGAGCACTTTGAAATTAAAAACCATTTCCTGATAACTGCTCTTACTTCTTGCTGAGGGCAGACACCAACCAAGCTGAGAGTGACATGTTCTTTGACAAACTAAATCTATATATGTATTTCTCCTGACTTTTGTTTCTATAAATTGTAATTATAGCCAATTCTTTGGGACCCACCAGTGGAGAAACAATGTAACTGTTTTCCGCAGATTGATTAAACTGCATAAAGTTCATTTTTCCTTTTTTCTTTTTTCACCTCTTTCTTAGGTGGGCAGTCAAGTCTGGCCAGCCCAGGATATAGGCAGGCTCCCTGGGTAGACTGCCAGTAATATTAATACCTCTCATTGGGCTCCTAGAGATTTAAAAAATGAGCATAATTTTCTAGGTTTTAGGCAGTAATCTAGTTGAAGAGATTAGACACAGTTGTGAATGATAATTTATTATATTATGCGCAGTAGCATAGAGAAAGCAAATGCTCCATAAACAGTAGATCAGAAGAGGGAAAAGAATCTCAGTAGGAGGATGGACAGGGAAGACTGCCGGGGGTGTGGGGAAGGAGGGTTGGAATTTAAAATTTGAGTAGGACTTAAGGCATATGGAGGTTCAGGGATGGCAAGAGAATGGCTAAAGTCAAGGCCTGTGGTGTGCAATCTCTATGATCTTATCAGGGAGCATGAGAGCATGAGTTTAAGGAAAGGTGCAGCTGTGGGCATATACTGTGGTCTGGGCAGAGAGGACTTTGACTTTTATTTAGGTGTTTGCAATTGATTGGAATTCAATAGAAAACAACTCAATTTTTAAATATGGGAGTGTAAAGGCTAGAGCTGTGCTTCTGGATATCTCTGAGGCAGAGGACAGGCTAATGTCAAGGCAGGGAAACATGCAAAACAGCTAGGACAGGAGTCTTATAGATAAAAATTAGGGCTAATACTAGATTTGACAATGAATCATAAAGGAAACACTACAGAGAATATAAACAGTTAAGAAAGAATTAAAGGGCCTTTGAGTACACTGGATCATGCTAGCATGAGTGACTGCTGAAATGTAGAAAACTGCCTAAAACACCAAAGTCATTGAGGGGTTTAGAGAAGGGAAAGAGGACTCATGTGCATGACCTCAATGTTGTCCAATATTTACAACTATTAACTCATACTTTGAAAAATGCATGGGGCACAAATGAGATGACCAATCCTCAAACTTTACTGTGCACTTGGAAATCTTTTTAAAACTGCAGATTCTTATCTGATAGGTTTTGAGAGGGGCTGAAATTCTATATTTCTAACAAGCCCCAAGGAGATGATGATACCGCTCGTCCAGAAGCACCGCTACGAGTAATAACATGATAGAGAAAATGTCTCAGAGTCTTTGTTAAGTAATCAAGGAATTCTTATTGCTGGTTACAATGCCATAAACTAAAGTTGCTTCAGAATTTTTATCTCAGCCTCCTTGTACTGTATTTTTGATCTTAGCCTTTTACATTGTGGGTGATCGCCATGGTGGCTTTTATGACCCAATTGTAGAGCCAACAAGGGTTTTATTATTTCTGTTACTCAGATAACAGAGAGAATTGAATAGCTCAGAATGAAGCAATAACTTAAAATTGTTAGATCTAAATCTCATTTATATAGAATCCGAAATCAGGCCTTTAGATTTTTTTTTAATTTTGTGAAAGAAGAGTCCACTAAAGATTCTATTGCATTTGTGTGAGATTTTGTAACCAGGAGAAAGGTTTATAGTATATCATCTGCCAGAGGAGAATTTTTCAGTGATAAAATGTAAGAAAGCAAAATAATGGAACAAAACAGGAAGAAAAAATTTGCATGTGGTGTTTTATAGTTAGCCTCTGAGCCAGAAAATAGATAGCATTTGATTTACAAAAGTAAATGTAAATCTCAATCAGCTTTGTTCACACAGTGAAAAGCAGAAATTAAATTTAATTCTATAGCTTTTAAATATTTTAAGCACTGAATTATTCATTACCAATGAAACTTCTAAGCTTTGGTATCATATTAATACACTGTTTTCATAGGTATCCTTATCTATTTCTCTGGCAATTAACATCTAGTCTTAGTTTTAGAGAGAAAGAAAATCATAATTAAATCTTTTGGATTATTCATCATAGTTAGAAAGTTTATTGTGTTTTGATTCCAATATTAAAGCATTCATTTGTAATAAGGAGTGCATATCAGACTCCCCTAGGAGCTTTTTCAAAATATAAAAGCACAGAATTCTACCCTAAACCCTGAATCTCAGGGGGGAAAGGAATGAATGAGGGTATACAAAACAGAGTATCAAAGACATGTGGGCTAGAAATGTGGAGAGGACAGGGCAGCAGGAGGAGTATTTTTTAGAATGACTGCATTATTCTTAACTTCTTTCAGGCTTTTTGAATTAAGAATTGTTTTTTAATTACAGAAAGTGACACTGTTATATATCTAAGTCCTTCAAGTCTGGTCAAAGTGGATGAAAGAGGAAATATAGGCAAGGAAAAAACTGCTACATTTTTAGAGAGGGAAGAATAAGAGAAAAAGAAACTAGTATCTTTTATACAAAAATTTTATAAATTTTAGAAAAGTATTATTTATAAAAATTTCAAAAACTGTACAGAAACACAGTAATGGAAAATAAAATGTGACAGATGAAGAAAAGGAAAAGGAATGAGCTAAGAACAGTTATGACAAATTGTAAAATGACAAATTGGATGAGCTATGAAGGAGATAAATAATTGGCAAAAAATGTACAAACTAATGGAAAAGTAGGATAGACAAAATATGATTGTGAGAAAAGATAAAGATAGAGGGAAATAGAGTAAAGAAAATGAATCAATGAACAAGTATATGTATCAAGAATTCATTCCTAAGATTTTCTTGTAATTTGATAATGAATTATTTTGAGAGAGATGAATCATTACCTCAGTTTACAGATTGATCAAGTGAAAACACATAATAAAATGAACCCGTGGAGAGTTATAAAACTGGCAGGCAGTCACCAGTCTGTCTTTAAAGATTTTAATATGCATCAGAAAGTATCTTTCAAATTTTATTAGATGATGAATTTTTGTTAGGAAGAAACACAAATGGGCAAATATCCATGGCATGCAACAGGCACAATGACAGGATACATTCAGTTGAGTTCATCCATGGATTGGGTGATTCTACCCTGGTGGAAGACCTACTGATACTGAGTAAGCATTTGATGAGGACCTTCAGAAAGATTAAAAATTGACTAAAATTTAGAAATACATGAGTTGGAAAGAACAAAAGAGGGGCAAGAGTGGAAAAAAGAGTTATATATACATACATATATGTACATGTATGTATGTGAATATTTTTATATATTGACATTTATAAAACAGAAAGGGTGAGAAAAGAGTGAAACAACATGGCTATCATTTGTTTAGATGTGAAACATTCTTTTAAAATTCTTTACATTAATTATTTGAATTGTACATATTTAGGGGGTATAATAATAATATGATACATGTATACAGTGTGTAATTATCAAATCAGGGTAGTTAACATTTCCATTTTCTCAAGCATTAAAATGTTTTTTGATTAACATGTAATAATTGTACATATTTATGGGAAAATAACAAATTTTGAGTAAAGAATGAAAATTATAGGAGGTGAGAATCAAGGCCAGGAAGGATCGGAAAGAGGAGAACAAGAATCAGAACTACCCATTAACTCCAAGATCAAGTCAAACATTGGAGCGCAGAGGGAATGCCTAAAATACCTCCCCATCCTTTTCTCCCCTCTGCCTTTGCAACCTGCTCTTCTGCCACTTCCTACTTTCAAACTGAGTTAGCTCTAACTCCCAGTACAAAGGAATGATTTTCTGACTTCCTTGTGGGACAAGCTCTGAAATAGTCACTTTAAATGTTCCTTCGTGCCAGAGGTCCTATATAAATTGAAAGAAGAGCCAAGTGTTCCTCCTCCATATAGGTGGTTTATAAATATTTCTATTTAGTGTCATTAATATATATATATATATATATATATATATATTAAACTTAGCAAATAAAGTTGTAATGAATGAGTGTTTTCTTCTTTTCACCATATGCATTATTTTTCCAAATTTGAACTGAACAGATTCACCTTCTAGCTGTGGACCTGCAGAAACTTTACTAGAAATTCACAAATTAAAGCGGAACAGTCATTGTAAGTAAAGAAACAGAAATAAAATACATCTCTTTAGCCTCTTCTTTCTCCTGGTCTCAGTTTACTTTCATTTCAATAAACATTTATTGTATCCCATTAATAAAAGTGCTGTAATCATATGTATGCCTTTGTTAAGTTTGTCACAGGTACTAGAGTTAGGTTGGTCTTGTTAGATTTCATCTAATGTTCTCTTTTTCTTATGAGGTATAATAGTAGATATGCTCATTGGTACAATTCCCCATCTGTTCCTTACAATGTTTGCTATAAAAGAATAATGAGAATTCCTTCTAAAACTAGAATTAGATCATTTCTTTTCCAAAGTAAGTATTCTGCTGATGAACTAAAGAAAAATCATGTATAGTAGCAATTTACTTTAAAGAGACATTTACCTAATACCAAATTACAATGAAATTTCTTTTGATGTGTTTATCTCATTCACATCCATGATATATATGTTCATTATTATCACTAATAATGCACACCAAACAATAATAGTGCACACCAAAGGAATTCACTGTGGAGTTTTTCAAGTACCACATGGTTTAAAAAAGTATTGCTGCCTTTTTCCTCTTTCTTTCTTAAGAAATGATGCCCTAGGCAAAAAATTTTAAAATTAACAAATCATATGTTCTTAAATTTCAAGCAGAGATTCAATGTAGAGGGTTATCAAAAGGGAAAACTATATATGTTAAACTTCTGCCTACAGAGATGTGAAACTGTGGGTTTCATACTAAATTTGAGCTTAGACGTATTTTGGAAGTAGACATTTGTTTAATAATTTGAATGCCTTTAGGTGGGGCATGTATATATTCTACTATTCTTCAAAGGCAATTGAATAATGTTAAGAAAACTGTTGTCATTAAGTACACTACTTTGCAAGTGAATAGGTTTTTCTTTGTTAAAAATTGATGTTAGCCCTCTCTAGGTTCACAGATTTATTCATTCCTTCTTGATTTCTAAATCATTCATGAGAACTTCAGGGAAAATAACAGAACATCTAAGAACTGTTTTTCTCTCCATTTACTTAAATTTGTTAAGAAAACAAATTGGACTTTCTCTAATAAAAAGGAAGCTCTTGTCCATGGCCACGCTTGCCCTTTTATAAAGTGATCTTAGTTCTAAAACACATGTTTGGGGGCATGTAATTCTTTCTACATAATTCCTAGCACAGTTTTGAGTACATGGGAAATATTTCAAAGTGGAACCATATTGCACATAACAAAAACCCTGGCTTTTATGACAGATTATTTTAAATGTGACATAGGTCATTTAAAAATTCCTCATTTCTTTTCTTCTTAGAGGTATTATCAATAAATATTAATAATCAAAAGTCACTTGTAGGTAGAGTATGTATGTGCATCTTGGAATAGCAACCAAATTGTTTTTTAAAAGCAAAGAAATGTGCATGTGGGATTGATTATAGACTGGAAATGCTTGATTAAGATATCTAATTCATCATTTCTGAATGGGTTTGAATAGTTGACACACCTATAAAAAATATTCACTCTGTGATGTACTTTTTATTGAGCACCTCCTATTGTCCATGGCTTGCACTATTCACTGCAGAAGGAAGACTGGATTGGAGAAACTCTGGAATGAAAGTAGGGAAACTAAGTACAAAAAATATCATGGTAATTCAGATGAGGTATGATGGTAGTTTGGATTGGGGAGGAAAGGGTTGAAATGGAAAGTAGATGGAACCAAGTGACATTTGGGAAGTGAATAGAAAGAACTGAGCCATGCATTGAGAAAAGGAATGAAGAAAATATATCAGTTGGGTATTCTGATCTAGAGCTTAGAGGAAATAATCACAACTGAAAATATAATTGATAGTATTAATGGTAGAAGCAAGTCTAAGCCTCCTGCTTTGGGTTTGGCTCTGAATGTAGGTGGGTTCCCCTTTTTCACTGAAATGATTATAGGCAAATTCAAAACTAAAAGTCATAACCTAAAAATATTTGGGACTCCCTGAATATTTTTGATGACCATTTCATAGGAAAGTCAGGGTAGTAATTTTATCATTATTTTCCCTTGTACATTTACTATATTTTATTTTCATTTGCCAGCAGAGAGATAAATTAATATCATGAGCATAATGTAGAAAGTTGAAAGGAGTATGATTCCCCACAAATTAGAAAGAATGTAAAAGAATATTATTCTCCCAAAGCTGCTTGTACTTTGCCACCACAACTTCCACCCATTCACTGGTGAAAATCAATAGTCAAATATTATTTGCAAATATACTAGTGTTGCTCTATAAGAAATGAGGAATTATACTCACTTCCTAAAAATGCTTTCTATTCTGTATTTTAAAAAAATATTGCTTTATAGATATACATAAAAGTGGAATTCACTGTGCTATATTCATATACGTACATAGGATAGTTTGGTCAATTTCATTCCACCATTCCTCTGTTTTCCTGTCCTGCCTCCTCCCCCTCAATCCTCTTCCTCTACTCCACTCTCTCCTATTTTCATGGAATCTCCCACCCTTTTATTCCTTACTTCTGTCTAACTTCTCATCTATTTTTATACAACTACATGTACTTTGCTATATCATAATTTCAAAATGGCTATTTAATATAGGCAAATAGTTCAGTACAGGTAAATACTTTCTCCAATGAGATTTACTCTAACAAATAATTAGGGAAGCTACTCTCTATATGGTCCTTCTCAATATATACATAAAACTGCATAATCTCATGAATACTGAATTTGATAGAAGAGAGTACATCAAGCAAATAACTATATATAATGCTGTATTATAAAGAGACTTTGAGAACAAGATAGAACAATTAATTGTGTGATCATATGTGATTGTTGCTTTGTGTGTGTGTGTGTGTGTGTGTGTGCACGTGTGTAGAGAGTAAGGAAAAGAGACAGAAAGGTTGTGGTAATTATGATTATAAATGCTTTGGGGACAGATTTTTTTTTCCTATTCCCTGTATTATCAGGCACAGTGCTGAGCACTGTTTAGCTTGATAATTTCTTAAGAAATATTTTTGATAAATTGAGCAGAAATCTAGGCAAAATATCACAGTCCTCTTGATCAGTTTCTCATTTTGGAAATGCTCAAATGTAAATTTTAGGGACATATATAACACCCTGGAATAGAAAAACACATGAAAGAATAATTGGGTTTTGTCCAAGTTTCATCACTTACCACAAATAACAAGTTATTAAGGAAAGATTTAGTTTCTCAAGCTGTTGAGAATGGAAAGGCCCAGAAATAAGATAAAGAGGGATAAAAACAGATCTCTGTGTCCAACATCAATTAATTGACTTTAAGCATTTAGGTTAGATTACAGAAACCCCAAGATATCCAGTAACCTTCCATATCTAAGCCTTATATGTCTCTCTCCCAACTTATGCAGGGATTAAACATAAATTACTCTTTTTATTCCAGCCCTAATTTTCAAAATTAGGTTTCTTATTTTCTAATTCATTATCTTTTTGTATGATAATGGTCCTCACTTTCATGGAAGTAGATGAGAAGAGGTGATGATAAAAACAATTGTGAATCCTTATTGATTGGGCATACCCTCTTCAAACTAAAAACATCAGGAACAAGAATTGATTCTTTCCCTGTCATTAGCATATTTGTACTATTTCAACAATCTGTACCTTACTGAATCATATACAAACCTGAGGAATCTAAGAATAAACAGAGGACTTAAGCATGTCCTGTGCGAGAAATTCCACAATCATTTAGCAATCTAAACTGTATAGAGGAAAAGATGTTATTATCAAATGTAAATATTTTCTAAATTTTTATCCTTAATGTGCTTCCCTCTTATACTACCACTCAGCATCATTTCCATTTGACAAAAACCTCAAAGAAAATATTTTTTCAAGCATACATTAATACCATCCCTGGAACTGCTTTTTCTTGTCTCCTGTACTATTAGAATGACATCTATATTATCTTACCGACAAGGCTGGAAATTAACAAATCATCTATGTTTTACATGATTTTCTTTCCCCCAATCCAAGTGCTATCTTATAGATCCCATTTATTCTACTTCTTGCTCAGTTGATTCCATCATCGTCACTTTGTAAAGCTTTAGTCTGGGTGTTCATTACACGCCATCTCTGTTACAAATAAGTTCTCCTAATTGTTTTCCCTCAAACTCTTTCACTACATAACATCCTATACAATCTTTTCAGATTAATCATCCTGTGGACAGTTGTGCTGGTGGATTTTATGCTTGAAAATTCACACCAAATACTCAGCGCCGGCCTACTGAAGCCCAAACAGCTTAGATACCATTCAGAACTTTAGAGAATCCCTGGAAGAAACCTTGCCAGGCTCATCAAAAAGACTTGCCAATTTTTGATTCATGCATCAACACAACTGGTCAACTGAATTTGAATGGGGATCCCTTGGTCATTCCCCAGACCTTTGTCCACTGTCTCCCCTCCATGATGCATGTCCTTGTTTCTACTTATGGAATCCTTTCACTCTAATCCTCTAGACCAGGAACTTCATGACAGCAGAAACCACAGCTGTTTTTCTCAAACTAGTGACTAGCACTAGCTTGGTAGAGTTCAAAATACATTTGTTCAATGGATAAATAAAGATTCATCCTAATACTATCTTTCATATGAATAAATTCCCATCTAGAGTTACCCATCCTATAAAATCCTACCACACTTGGACTGTTTCTTCTTTATGGTTATTTTCCAAATCTAGAAAAATTAAACTTCATTATTTTGTTTGGAAATTTATGATTTTCTTTAGTGCAGAAACACTGTCTTCTTTAGCTTTGAGTTTTACACTAAACAAATCAGCTAAATTTTTTTGACTAAATGACTACATGATTAAATTAATCTTTTATTGTGTCATGTGAAATGGTAGGATTTGAGGGCATGTTGAAGGCATATCTAAGAGCATAACAGATGTGATAGAAGCTATGACTAAATTATATTTTTGTATTTTTAAATACCTAGTAGGCTTCTAATAAAAAATTTAGTGTTGATGTTTCTGAAGAGACTATTGTTAGCAGCTGGTCAAAGAAAATTAAAATGTTCAGCATTTTATATTAGTGACAGGGATACCATAAAGCAGTGCTTTTACACAGTCAGTGTACTCCTTCCTGAGCAGGTACAATACATTCCAATAATGTATATAGAAAAAACAAAATATAAAGGAAACCAAATAGCAAAATATTTATGATTCCAAAACTCCTGGTTATAACAATGACTTCAAAATCAGATTACTTTCACCCAGTGAAAAGAAAGGCTCAGCCTTGAACAGACATAATCTATGTGAATGTCCAGTGGGTACACAAAAGGATACTTTATATTGTCAATTATCAGAGCAATAATTTTTGTTGATATGTGAAAGCTAATCCACAATAAGGGGAGAGTGGAAGAATTCAGGATATTAGACAATGGGGAATGAAGGGAAGTGAGGGGGGATAGGAAAAGGAAAGACAGTGGAATGAATCTGACTTAATTTTCCACATATATGAATACACCACAGAAAACCTGCCATCCTGTACATCCACAAAAATGGGGTCCTACTTAGAATCAGATATATTCCATACTTATATAATTATATCAAAATTAATACTACTGCCATATATAACTAAAAAGAACCAACCCCCCAAACTTAAACCAGAGGAACATGCCACTTCACACCTTGTAAAATGGCAAAAATTAAAATCACTGACAAGATCAAAGTTTGAAAAGGATGTGGCATGAATGGAGCTCTGTACCAACACTAGAATCATTGTAAAATGTCAGAACCACTTTAGAAAAATGTTTGGAAGTATAGTATAAAGTGACAATATTTGACCCAGTCTTTTCACTTTTAGGTATCATTCAATATAAATAAAAATGTGTTCTCACTCAAAAAAAACTTGTGCACATATCCATTTCACCAAGCTGAAAAAAACCCTGGATATTCATTTGATGGATAGTATACAAATATATATACATATGAATATTAATCAGCAATAAAAAGGAATGAACCACTGATGTACTCCATACATGTAGGAATCTCAGAAATAGGATGCTGATCAAAGTAATGCACATCGTATGATTCCATTTATATGAATTCAAAACAAAACAAACCTAATTTATGGTGATGTGAAGCATAACAGTAGGTGTCTATAATGAATGAAGAATGGCTGAAAGGAATCATGAAGAAACTTTCTCAGGTGACGTAAGTGTTCTATTTTGTAATTTAGATGTCAGTTTTATGAGTGAAGGCACATGACAGAATTGACAGACTGAGTGCTTAATATCTATGATTTTGCCAGTTCTATGGACTTCCTCCTATATTTCCTCATATAATCACTACAATCACACACAGTAACAAATCACAGAAAATATATCAGATGGCTAAATCTGAATATTACACAAAAATATGTGGAGAGATCAAAATCATAAACTAAATGCAACAGGTTCAAATTTTATGTAAGAACAAGCTCTTCATCCCTTCACAAATAAAACGCTTCATTTTGTATAAATTTTTACCTCAATTAAGAAAAAGTATTACTCTCAACTGCTTGTTCACTTACACACTACCTTAGCTGTGCATCAAATAAAATTAAGTTCTTTCTCTCTTAAGTACATGTATACTCTTCATATGCAAGAAGAGAACTGAGACCCAGGATGATCTCCAAACTACAGTTATTTACATCCAGAATTAAAAAGGGTTCACAATCCTACTCAGGTTATATGAGGACAGATTTAGTGAACCAACAGGGATGGTGTATTACTCTCCCTTTTATCCCCATATACAATAATCAGATTGGACAATCTGTAAGACAAGTAAAGTGCCATCTGTCTTTCAATTCTGTATCCATGTATGTGCTTGTACATGTATGTATGTAAAGAAGGGAAACATAATGATCCCATGATCTTAAATTCTGTAAAAGAAAGTGGCTCAATAGGAGTGAGTTTTTAAGAACCAAACTTTGAGAATATAAAGGTAAATGATACCAATGAATGTAAAATAATGAGTGACATGAAATGAGATATATACCATTATATAGGGGATTCCCAAATGAGTTTCTAAGAGTTTGAACATGGGAAGAAATGAAGAGCAGATGAACACAGTATAGAACAACAAAGCCAAGAGGAAAAGTCAAGCCTGAAATAATTTGAGGTTTGTGACTATGTTAAAGTTAACATTCAGGGCCTATTTATTTCTGTTTGAAAAAGAAGAACCAGAAAGATGAACCTTCACTGATTGGGGCAGAAGGAGAATATTTAGGGATAGAGATGACACAGAAAGCAGAACTGCTCAGCTCCTTCTGCTTGTCTGCTCTGTCAAGGAGAATGTTCATCAGACTGGAAAAGGCATAACCGTATGAGGGAAATGAAGCCCAAAATAGGTGAAGGAATTTTAAAAGAACACCTTGCTGCTCTAAATGAGCTAAAATGTCTGGCCCCAGACCAATTAAATTCCAGGCAAATGAGAAAATTTGTACAACACAGTCCTAAACTGCTGTCAGTGGTCTTTGAGGAACTATGTTAACACTGAAAATGGGCAAATGTCATCCCAATTTTTAAAAATAGGAAGAAGTCACTGCAGTTGCTTTCCATCTATTCCTGTTAAAGAGCCTTTCTGGATGACTGAACAAAGAGCAAACAAATACTTTTGTTAACAAAGACAACATGGAGGCAGCTAAATTGTATTTGTATGACAACTTATTTGTATAGTGGACCACATAAGTGTCTGTGTTTTGGGTTTAATCCGTTTGCAGTATAAAAAATGATTTCACATTTTTAACAACTTAAAAATAACTTATTTCTTTCAGTTAATAAAATTTACTTAGTTCATAAAATGAGGTAACTATATAAGTACTTCTTTGAGTTTCAAAAGAGCAGTATGATGTCCAATTGCTCACCACTAGAACAAGTTTGAGATCCTCTGGTATAAAGACACAATAACCTGCCACATGAACCATTTTATGTATTTGGCACAGTAACAAATGTTTGTTTAAAAAAGAATGGAACAAGAGGAATTAATGTTACAGGGGAGTTGAGAAATTTACATAGGAGGGAGAATCTTCAAAAGAAAAGTATTTAGAGCTATATGAATACTCAGAAAAAAACACTAAAGGCAATTTTATGAAATGACATATTTATTTTATTCATTTTGTCTTATTATTTTGAATATATTTTCACAAATGAAGTAGTATAGTTTTATAATTAGAAAGAAAACACTATGCTTATTTGGGAAGTAAATTAATATACTCTCACCCAAACAAGATATTTTTATATGGATATTTTACTCAAGAGTGAGAAAATAGAAAAATTAATCTTTTCCAGTACTGTATTTTAATCACTTAACTGCCATATTTTCAAACAAGGTTGTCTCTTTTTATCAATACTGGTAGTAGCACTTGTAAGTTACTACCACAATTACTTAAGTAGATAATACTAAAGTTCCTTTATGGATATAACCATGTATGGTAGACAAAATATATCCAAAACATAAATAATATTTCATTATTTCTCAAATAACTTGTTAAGATCTAGTATCATCAGTTGGTATATCTCTTTAATGGTATTTTTTACATATTAGTTTTGAACAAATGAACGTGTACCATGAAAATGTCTAGGGAGAAAGATTTGCTTTAAAAGGTTGTTAAAACTGCCATATTTGGGGACAGGACATGTAGCTCAGAGATAGAGCATGCACCTAGCATGTACAAGGCCTTGAGTTCAATTCCTTGCACTGCAAATAAAAAATAAAAATGCAAGTTTTTCTAAAAAACTGTCATATTTTTAGTTTATTTGATGTCCTGTGGAAATGGTAATTTAATTACAACAAACAAACAAAAACAAAACAACAACAACAACAAAAACCAGAGACAGCTGGGAGTAGTGGTGCACACCTGTAATGCCAGTGACTTGGTGGGCTGAGACAAGAGGATCTCAAGTTCAAGGCTAATCTCAGCAACTTAGGGAGTCCCTAAGAAAATTAGTGAGACTCTGTCTCAAAATAAAAAGAAAATATATAAAAAAGGGCTGTAGCTCAGGGGTAAAGTACCCTTGAGTTTAATCCCCAGTACAAATATAAAAAATAAAAACAGAGACAAATACTCAAGTGAGAACTTAAAATTATCAAGATGATAATATTTTAGGGGAATGGCTGTAAGTAGCTCTAATTTTATTATATTAATTCATTTATTTATTGGTACTGAGGATTGAACCCAGGTTCTCTTAATCACTGAGCCACATCCCCAACCCTTTTTAGTTTATTTTGAGACAAGATCTTGCTAAGTTGCTGAAGCTGACTTTGAACTTGCAATCCTCCTGCCTCAACCTCAAGAGTCACTGGGATTACAGGCATGTGCCACTGTGCCTGGTTTATTTCTCTAATTTTAACATTCAAGATAGAAGAGTAATAGTATTTGTCATAATTTGGAGGTGTTACCTCAAACCCCTACTCCATATCATCCTTTTTCTGCATTTACCTTCTGTTTTCTTATGTTAAATCTTAATATAAAGCTTTATTCTTTATCTCCCCTGATTCCAATTTTTTCTGTTAATATTTCATTTTAGACTTATGAAATTTTGTCATACACTGTCTCAAATCCTTTACAGATTGAAAAAATGTATAAATTAATAAAGCCTAAAACTCAATTTGCTCCTTTAAATAAACACTTCAGATATTTTAATCAGTAAAAAGAAACAAATAAAGTTAGCTCTATATCTGATATTTAAAGCCATATCACATTCCCAATGTGAAAAGAAAATTGAAAGAAAAAAAGAGTAAAAGGATCAACCTGAGATATTTATGATGCATTCCAGATTCAGCAACAACTTAAGTATCTATACATACCTACTCATATTCCCAGTATAATCTTTTATTACAACCAACAAAAGCTTTTACCATATAGAAATTCTGACAGTGTCAAACAGACCAAGATATAATGATGTGAATCCAAAGAATGAAAACTATAAACCCAGAAAGTTTCAAGATGATATAGAGAGGACCACAGCATCCAAAGATTAGGTTACATGTTTCTGTAAAGTTGCTGTAGTAGGATGTCATGCTGACATGATTCTTGATAATGTATTTAATGGTTAAAATATGCATAGTGAACATTTGTATAGAGCTTTTTGAATTTAATTTTCTGTTTTCCTTTGAAAGAATGTGAATGATGCAATTGTGGTATTTCTGCTGTTAAACTTAATGAAAATTCTGTCCACTATCAATCAAATGGATCTTTTATTTTTTGTTGTCCAAACAAATATGCTCAAAAGAAATTTATTTTTATTGAAAAGTCCTGTACTAACATGCTGAAAAAAAACGCAAACAAGGCTCTAATTTCTTTCAAATGCACCTGCCGGCAAGATATACACAGGGAGGGAGTTGGTAGGGGAAGCTTTGTTCTTATATTTATAGAATCCAGTTATGTAGATGTGCCAGGTATTATACAAATGAACAGATTTTTAAACTATCATATTTCAATAAATATTACTGGTCAATGTTCAGAAATTAATATAAGCATAATACTTCTTACTCTAAAAAAATACGTTTGAATGAGATTTGTTTAAAATATTGCTGCAACTGTGTGATGTCTTCCTTGAGCAATAGTAATGTAGGATGATTTGCCTCAGTGTGTTCTTTCAGTAAAAGGTCATACTGTGATAATGACAGGTCAGCAAACCACATTGCATAGCATAAAACCAATGATATATGCAAAATACTTTCATTTTCCAAGGATTTAAATATCCATTGTATTTTGAAGACAATCATACAAATTAGAACCAATGTGAAAGAATCAACATGGTAATAAGTTATTATAAGTTCTTTCAAAAGGAAAAGAATTCATACAATTAGAAGTCAAGGATTCAGAAAAGAGCCATAAACATTAAAATTTATATTCTACCATTCTTAATTTAGCATAGAAAAGTAATTTGTTTGAAACTCTGCCATTCATAGCTGAGAACCATAAAACTTCTGCATGATGGTTAGCATTCTTTCTACATAGCAATATTCAGTGTTTGCCAGTTTTAACAATATTAAGAAAGGTATGGCTGGTTGTGGGTATAGTGTAGTGGTAGAGCACTAGCTTAGCATGTCTGAGGCCCTGATTTCCATCTCCAGGATTGGAAAGAAAGGGAGAAAGAAAGGAAGTAAGGAAGTAAGGAAGTAAGGAGGGAAGGAAGGAAGAGAAGGAAAGAAAGGAAGTTCCTACTTCTTACCATAGATTAACTTGACAGAGCTCTTACATGCTCAGTTAAACACTGACATTTACATTTAATTGACAACTAACAATAAAAATTTAGCCCTAGATATTTATGAATATTTTTATTTATAATGTTTACAAATATTTTTATTTATAAATAAAATTACAATATTTGTTTACAAGACTAAGCAGATTAATTAATTTGTTCAATAAATATTGATCGAATGTACTGCATCTGGCATACAGACAGCGCCTGACCTTATAACATTTGGATTGGGCATAGACAAAGAATGAAAAAAATATATATACATAGAATAAATATAAATTGTGGTAAGTGCTATGAAAAAAGCATCAGGAATTATAATTGAGAATGATGGAAAAAATGTCCAATAATTGAAAAATTATTAATTATATTTTAATTTTAGATTAGGTAGCCTGCAATGGCTTTTGAGATAAGTTTGCTGAAGTCGGATATGCGCAAAGAATGATAGAATTAACTTCCTGATGGAGAAAATAGAATACATGAAGTCCCCTAGTCAGGAAAGAGCTTGATAAGTCTGAGCAAAAAGAAGCTGAAAGAAAACGAGAATCACTGGAGCCCATTGAGTACATTGGAGGGCAGTGTGACATGATTATAAATATGCAGATTCATGTATAAGGATGATCATGACCAAAATTTGGAATTGACCCAAATGTCCAATAAGTGGAGAATAATTTAGTTAATTATTTACAGTCATATTTGGGGTTTTAATATGACATTTAAAAATAAAATTAAGAATTTATAATGAATA
Organism: Sciurus carolinensis; assembly: GCF_902686445.1. Classification (NCBI taxonomy): domain Eukaryota; kingdom Metazoa; phylum Chordata; class Mammalia; order Rodentia; family Sciuridae; genus Sciurus; species Sciurus carolinensis. Next base: position 25,588,028 of record NC_062232.1, read on the forward strand.
TAATTATTAAATAAAATATTGGGAAAATATCAAAGAAAGGATAGTAAATTTTATATGTAACATTTCACCTTATTAACAGAAAAAAATGAGAAAACATCAAAAGGAAGAAAGCCAGGGTAAAATATATTAACAAAGGCAATGTATGTGAGAAATACTGAGTGTTTTAGTTTTTAAATACTCATCTCCATTTTCCAAACATTTCTACAATGAACTTAAAAATTTTAAGCAAATATTTTAATACCTTTATTTTACTTATTTATTCTTATGTGGTGCCGAGGATCAAACCCAGTGCCTCATATATGCTAAGCAAACACTCCACCACTGATTTGCAATCCCATCCCCATAAGCAAATATTTTTTAAAAATGCAACTACCATATGCTTTCCCCAAATATTTTAAAATAAGCTTAACTGGGCACAAAACAAAAATGATATTACTACTCTGTGCATGTTCACAGGGAGAAAAATACAAAGTGAGACAAAATGTTTGAATCTTCATGGCTATTGAAATGGAGTGTGTCTAAATACATGTGAATGAAGAGGAAGGTCATCTCCATCAATGTATCTATCTATCTATCTATCTATCTATCTATCTATCTATCTATCTATCTATGTATATATATTGATATATCTATTATGTATCATAAGTCTAAGACATTTAAAATAATATTTGCGATTGAGCAAATCCCAAATCACTATTAAAACACAGAGTTCAATATGACTCATGAAGAAATTAAGACCATTATTTGTATTCATGAATGTTGTGGGTAAATGCCTAAATGAACATTTGTTAATATTAAGCTGACCCCTGCTCTTAAATCCATTTGCTTACTTATCATCTTCTCTTGGCATCAAGAAAGAATGGCAAGGTCACAACCACATTAAAATATGTGGATCCTTATACTCAAAAGTTTTGCCTTCCCAGGTGCGGTGGCACATGCCTGTAATCCTAGCAGCTCAGGAAACTGAGGCAGCAGGATTACAGGTTCAAAGTCAGCTCCACAATTTAGTGAGGCCCTAAGCAATTTATTGAGAACTTGTCTCAAAATAAAACATAAAAAGGTTGGGATGTGGCTCAGGTTCAGTGGTCAAGCACCCCTGGGTTCCATACCTGGTTAAGAAAAAAAAGCACTGCCTCTGTGTTATGTCTATTCTGTGGTATTCAAGCATACAATTCTCTAATTTGAAAAAATAAAAACAACATAACATTTTAGTATCAACTCTCACTATTTATTTTCTAGCAACATCTAAATAACTGTTATCTGAAAAGCTGATATATACTGCCTTGTTTGAGAAAAGTGTATTATATATAAAATCTGACTAAAAACTTACTAGTTTTCTACACTTAAGATAAATTTGTGCTTTATCACAGATTTTCAGGTGATTGATTTAATACAAAGTTCAGAGGATAAAGAATTATGAGACACAATTTGTCAATTTATCAGTTAGGTGATTCTAAGCAAGTCAACTTATCTTCTTCAGTTTATTCATTTGTAAAATGTAAAATATATTAGTAGCACATACCATTTAGAGTTGTGTGGATAAAATTAGATCTTATGAGTGAGTACCTGGTTCTTACATATTAATTTATTATTTTCCCCTGCTTTATATGCATTGACAGTAAGAATTATCTTCTAAATATTTACATATGATTTCAGGAGCAGTTATTACTTTGAAATGTGACTTAATGGTAGGTTTTTCTGGGAATAGTAAACCTGACCTTAAACTACATGTAATATAATTAACTGTAATTTCATTAACTACCTATTTAATCCAAAAGCACTGCAGTAAACCAAGTTCCTCACTGTCTTTCAATCAATTTTTAAAGATTCTTGTTCCAGTCAGATGAATGACAAATATTGATACATTCACATTTGTAGTAACTCCTTTACAAAGAAACAATGCTGTTTTGATTTTCCAAGTTACATTTCAGACTAAGTTTCCTTCTAATACATGTTTTCACTGAATCATAAATGTTCTCCCATACCTCTAATATCAGTGAATGGATTTCTAATAACCATAGGTATGTTTTTGGACCTGTTTTTTCTTTTTCAGAAATGGCAAAATGTTTGCTATATTATATAAGAGAGCAATTCAACCCTGAACAAAGGCAATCAGTTTGCATGCTTAGTAAAGAAAAGTAATAGTAACAGGAAATAGGCCAGATGCCAGAATTTGCTTGTACTGGCCCAGGTTCTGCTGTAGTAGGTTATATACATCTATCTTGGGTAACAGTCAACTCATTAAACATGGCTTCCTTGTTACTGAGAATTACTCTTATAGTCAGGATAATGTTTTTAATCAAAGACTTTTGACTATGTAGATTGAAAAATCAATCAACCCAACAAACAAAAATCAGTCAAAAGAATACTTGGAGTTTTTAAAATTATGCCTAGTTTCAAAGGAACTTTATTGTTACTAAATGGCATTGATCTTTAATGTTTTAGGAAAACACATGGAATTTGAGGACATGTTATGGTTTTCAGGAAAGTGCTAAATGAACAAAATTTATAAAAACGTAATAGAGGAGAAAGTTTTCTGCTAATATTTTATTTGTATAAGGTATTATGATGTTCTGTTCATATTTTTCCCCTTCTATATTTGAATAACAATATTTCCATATTCAGTAGGACCAGGTGGTCTAAAATATTTTTTTCCTAATACCAGGGAGTTTTATGCATTCATTTCAACTCATCATTAACTTTAGTCAAAAATTAGAATTTGAGAAGGGTTCTTAAGTTGGAGGGGGGAGATAATGGTCAATATTGTTTGTTCAGGTGTCTAGTAAACATTAGAGAACAGCGGTTAATACCAACTAAAAAGGAAAATTAATTTCAAGATATCCACATCTGCCGGGTATGTCTAAAGTTTTGATGTATGAAGTATTATAACAATGCCTTTGGCTTAGGATATTTGCCAGAGTAAAATAGCAACAGGGTTTCACAAATTAAAAAAATCACACAAGGAAAAATGCTATTTAAAAATAGTATTAACAGCTATTCTCTCTTCAATTCTTATAGTATTGAATGACCTACAAAATATATTAATTAATTTTTAAAAATGAATTCTCTAAGATTAACATTAACCCTATGAATATTAGGACCACTCTTTATACCAGTTTTATAACTTTAAAGAGTAATCTGATTTTATTCATCAGAAAGGGAGAAGAGAAAGAGATTTGTTATAAGGAATTGACTCATTATAGAAACTGAGATGTCCCAAGATTTTTGATTCATTCTCCTGGAAACCCAGTATACTCAATGATATTCAGTTATGCCTTAGTCATGGGAGACTGGTTCCAGGACTGCCCCTTCAGCTAACAAAATCTGCAGACAAAATGGTAATATCGGTAATATATGAAAATATTCACGTATTACCTATACACATACAACTACATACTTTACATTATCTCTAGATGACCTATGTAAATTTTATAAAAATAGTTATTATAATATATAGCCTCAGAAATAATGACAAGAAAAATGTACATGTTAAGTACTAATGCATCTTTGCCACATTTTTGATACATAATTTTTTGACTCATTGATTCAGAACCCGTGGATAAAGAGGGTTGCCTCTAGTTCCAGTGTGAATCTAAAGTCCTAAGAACCAAAAAAGTCAAAGGTATAATTTTCAGCCTAAGAACAGAGGCTTGAGACCCAAGAAAAGTCAAGGTTTCAATTTGAGTACAAAGGCAAGAAAAGATTGATGTCTTACCTCAAGCCATAAGGCAAAAGGACTTCTTTTAAATCAGACTGCTTTATTCAGGTCTTTAATTGATTGAATGAAATCCATGCACACAAAGGAGGGAAAGATGCTTTACTCACTCTACCAATTCAAACATTAATCTTGTCCAGAAATAGTTTCAAAGATACATCATGAATAATGTTTGACCAAATGTCTGGGTACTCTGTGGCCCAGTCAAGTTGATATATAAAATTAATCATCACAGAAATGATAATTTATTGAAGTTCAGTTGATGAGAATTTTATTATCCATCAGTTCCAACTTGTAGCCCAATGTGGCTTTTCTTCATACTATATTAAATGTCTTATGCAAATGTTCTTCAAACAAATTTGCAATTGACTTTAAATTTCTTTAGCTTAGAGATTCCGCTCTATTTAATGAATTAAGAACTGGGATGTATCTGTTTGAGAGATCTGAAGCACTTACTGTCAGTTGTAAAGGTTTCAACTACAGATATATGTGTTTTTTTATCTTTTTAGTTGTGGCACCAAGATTGAATGATGTGAGGATAAAAACATGCTAATACAGGAGAATACATGGGAAGAGAATTTTTACAACTCACAAATAAGCTTGTACACAGTGAAGAGCCTGTTTTATTCTGAAAGAGGATCTAAAATATAAGTTAGAAAAAAAGAAAGCTTGAGAGGTAACTGTTGGATTACATACTCATTTCTTTTTGGAAACTTTCCTTAATCTTAGGGAAATATTCATAGGAAAAGCTGTACAAATATTTTCAGTGATGAAAATAATTTTGAAATTATGCTTTCATTAGATGAGATATACAAAAATGGTTTTTGAATAAACTTTTTGGTGCTGAATATCTTCATAAATTAAGTGAAAAAAAGAAAATATACTGCAAGACATTTATTTCATAAAGCCTTGGTTGGTTTTAATTATTTTTAATTAAATACTTCACAGTCTTTCCTGTGAGTTTTTTATATCATTTAAAGTGTTCATTCAAATGGCTCCTCCTGGAGTCAACCTTAAGGTACTATACTATTCTGAAATAACGTATTTTCCCCTATAATTTGTTTTTTTTCTACATTGGTAGAATATCATCTGTGTGCTAAGGAAGTACACATTTTCTGTTTGTCATTGCACAATATTGTGGTTACCATAATAATTAAAGGAGCATACTAATGTTTAGGCTTCCCTTATAATATGATTATACCTGTTATTTTCCTTTGCACTTGTTGGTATTTCATAAGAATTATTAATATACACATACACAAAGTTAATAAGTTGTGATTATGAGAAAATGGTATAATAAGTCATGTAATAGACCAAAAGCAAATGACTCAATTACTCAAATTCATGTGGTGCACTTTTAATAGTGCCAATATTTCCTCAGATTAAATAGACAAAAACATTATTAACTCAGATCAGCATATGTTTACTGAGTTCCTACCATGTGTAAGGCACTCTACTAAATCTGAAATTAAAATAAATAAAGGATTAGACTATTACTCTCCAGAAGCTTAACACTGAGATAGGAAATATGATGTAAGCATATAAAAAGTTAAAGTTTTAAATAAAGGTTCAAGGCAATAGAAGACATGTCATTTGCATAACTTTCCAATGTTAATATATGAATACATGACAAGTGTAACTTCATATCATGTACCCATAAGAATGGGAAGTTAAATTCCATACATGTATAATATGTCAAAATACACTCTACTGTCATCTATATCTAAAAAGAACAAAAACAAAATAAAAACAAAAGACATGTCATTTGGCAGTACATGATTAATTTCCAAATGGATTACAGAAACAAAGATTGTTGTTCAGAGAAAGTAGAAAGAGAGAGAGATCTTGTCAAGGATGTTAAATGAAAGTCTATGGAACAGCAATTTGTGAGTTTTCCTGAAAACTAAATATATTTTGAGAGTTGATGCTATATACTTGATGGCATGTATAAGAACTGAATAGTAGAAAAAAACAGATTTATGGGAGCATAATATTGAGATCATGTTAGAATTAGCCTTGAGTGTCAGGAATGGGAATTTTATACCAGAACTTGTAAATAAAGGGGACCTACTGAATGTTTTAAGCACATAAGTGACATTATAAAAGTGATTTTATGGCTAATCACAGAATTACAAATGGATTGGAAAAGAGAATGTTCAGGTGTAGAGACTGGATAAGAAGCATTATAAGTAATGTACTATGATTTCTATCTAAGAAAGAATGTGAAGTAAAAAGAGGTATTGAGAAAAGTGTGACCCACACTTGGAAATTTAAATTACAGGCTTGAACCTAAAGAGACGGAAAGAAACAGGAGGGACTGACTTTGAAGGGGAGGGTGCAGATAATTTTGTTAAGGTCTTATGGAAATTACATTAATAGAGAGATACCCAACTATAATGTCCTCTAGGAGTTTGTATATACAGGAATAGTAGTAGGATAGGAGATAGAGTTTGAAATATAGATAAGCAAATAGGATCAACAAAGTCAAGTTTGGATAAAACCAAATGTGAGGTTAGAGAGAAAATGAGAAAAGAAGCCTAAACCAAGGATTTAGACATAAGAGTAGGAATAAAAAAGACATATGAATTACCTAAACTGAACCAGGAGGACATACATAATTTAAATAAACCAATTTCAAGCAATGAAATAGAAGAGGTCATCAATAGCCTACTAACAAAGAAAAGTCTGGGACCAGATGGGTTCTCAGCCGAGTTCTACAAAATCTTTAAAGAAGAGGTCATTCCAATACTTCTCAAAGTATTCCATAAAATAGAAGAGGAGGGAACCCTCCCAAACTCATTCTATGAAGCCAATATCACCCTGATACCTAAACCAGACAGAGACACATCAAGGAAAGAAAATTTCAGACCAATATCCTTAATGAACATCGACGCAAAAATTCTCAACAAAATTTTAGCAAATTGCATACAAATATATATTAAAAAGATAGTGCACCACGATCAAGTGGGTTTCATCCCAGGGATGCAAGGTTGGTTCAACATCAGAAAATCAATAAATGTAATTCACCATAACAACAGACTTAAAGTCAAGGATCACATGATTGGCTTTCTTTCTCCTCCTCGCTTTTCCACTCTCTCCAGCGCTCACCCTTCCTCTTTCCTTTCTTTTTTTCCTCTCCTTTTCTCTCTTACCCTGCAGGGAGACACTCTGTTTGCTTAATAAACTCCCTTATGTGATTTCCCGTGTCCAGTGTGGTTTTCGTAGGTTTTCTTACATTGGTGCCGTGACCTGGATGGGCTCTTCCACTGTCTCTTAAGCAAGTGGAAACCCATCTGATGCCTCAGTGACCCCCGGACACAGTCTCACCTTCCATTTTGCCTGGATGCTCTGCTCTGCATCCATCATCGGACTTCAGATTGGTGAGTCCTCTAGGCGGGTTCCCCTAGGCCGGTTTATCTGGGACGCTCAAGGCAGCTGAGGGGTGGGAGTACCCCAGCCACAATTTTATAGTTATGGTTGGCCCCTATAGTCGGTCTTATTTGCCGGGTGGGTTCCTGATTTTATGGTGGAGATTGTCTCTCAGGGTTGAGGCTCGTCTTCCTCATGCTCACTGACACTTGAAAACCCTGATATCAGGTTCTCAACCCTCTCGGCTTTTGCCTGACACACAGACTGATGCTTGTGTGATGACACCATCACTGTGCTGCCTCCTCGACTCCAGCCAACTACTCTGTGGTCTCGGGACGCCAGGGCACACACTCAGCTGTATCAGTCTCCACCATGGGATCTGGGTCCTCCATTCTGGCAGATTCAACCCTTCACCTGACTCCCGACTTATATTTGGCCACCGTATCTTTAGAAAATAATCCAAAATTGCCACATAATGGCACACAGCTTCCGTGAGCGAGCGGGCTTGAAGAAGCCAGAGCGGTCATCAACCCCCTTTCCCTACAGCAGTGAAGGAGTTCCTAAAATTAGAGGGGTGAATGAAGCCAGAATTGGGGACAGGCAGTTAGTGTAGAAATAGGGGATCAGTCAAATCAAGGAAATGAAGCCCATGAGAACCATCTGCCTCTGGAAGTCTGGAAGTTGAAGACTGCCCCTGGGAGAATGGACTTTTTACATCTCACTTGCAAAACCAGCCCTAGTCACTTAGGCAGGAAGGAGAGAGAAGGCGGGAAAGAACTGGAGAACAAAAGATTTTCTTATAAAAACAGAAATGGGGGAATGTAATACAAAGCTGCTCCCCCGCCCATTCCATTGCATCACAACCTAGCTTATCAGTCTGAAAGCTGCTCTCTCTGCCCTTTCTGGTGTGACAATTTTTTCCACCTCCCAACTACTTGTCAGTCTGTGAACATCCTAGCTAGCTGTTGGTTCATCAGTCAGCTTGCAAGTATCCTCCGTTATTGGTCCCCTGTTAGCCCGGCAGAATTCAACTGCTTAAGGGTAGCTACCCCGCCATCTTTTCTTATGCTTTCTCTCCCAATGACTCACTTTCTTTCTCCTCCTCACTTTTCCACTCTCTCTAGCACATGCCCTTTCTCTTTCCTTTCTCTTTTCCCTCTCATATTCTCTCTTACACTGCAGGGAGAAACTCTGTTTGCTTAAGAAACTCCCTTATGTGAAAAAAAAAAAGAATCACATGATTGTTTTGATAGATGCAGAAAAAGCATTTGATAAAATACAGCATCCTTTCATGCTCAAAACACTACCAAAAATAGGGGTAGTGGGAACATTCCTTAATATTGTAAAGGCCATCTATGCTAAGCACATAGCCAATATCATTCTAAATGGTGAAAACCTGAAAGCATTCCCCCTAAGAACTGGAACAAGGCAGGGATGCCCTCTTTCACCACTTCTATTCAACATTATCCTCGAAGCTATAGACAGAGCAATTAGACAGAAAAAGGAAATTAAAGGGATACGAATAGGAAAAGAAGAATTCAAACTATCCCTATTTGCTGATGACATGATTCTATATTTAGAGGAATCAGGAAATTCCACCAGAAAACTTTTAGAACTCATAAGTGAATTCAGTAAAGTAGCAAGATATAAGATCAATGCTCATAAATCTAATACATTTTTATACATAAGTGATGAATCTTCAGAAAGAGAAGTTAGGAAAACTACCCCATTCACAAAAGCTTCAAAAAAAATAAAATGCTTGGGAATCAATCTAACAAAAGAGGTGAAAGACCTCTACGATGAGAACTACAGAACACTAAAGAAAGAAATTAAAGAAAACCTTAGAAGATGGAAAGATCTCCCATGTTCTTGGATAGGCAGAACTAATTATTGTCAAAATGGCCATACTACCAAAGGTGCTATACAGATTCAATGAAATTCCAATTAAAATCCCAGGGATGTGCCTTACAGAAATAGAGCAAGCAATCATGAAATTCATCTGGAAGAATAAGAAACCCAGAATAGCTAAAACAATCCTTAGTAGGAAGAGTGAAGCAGGGGGTATCACAATACCAGACCTTCAACTATACTACAAAGCAGTAGTAACAAAAACGGCATGGTATTGGCACCAAAATAGACAGGTAGATCAATGGTACAGAATAGAGGATATGGACACAAACCCAAATAAATACAATTTCCCCATACTACACAAAGGTGCCAAAAATATGCAATGGAGAAAAGATAGCCTCTTCAACAAATGGTGCTGGGAAAACTGGAAATCCATATGCAGCAGAATGAAACTAAACCCCTATCTCTCACCCTGCACAAAACTCAACTCAAAATGGATCAAGGACCTTGAAATCAGACCAGAGACCCTGCATCTTATAGAAGAAAAAGTAGGTCCAAATCTTCAATATGTCGACGTAGGATCAGACTTCCTTAACAGAACTTCCATAGCACAAGACATAAAAGCAAGAATCAATAACTGGGATAGGTTCAAACTAAATAGCTTTCTCTCAGCAAAGGAAACTATCAGAAATGTGAAGAGAGAGCCTACAGAGTGGGAGAATATCTTTGCTACTCATACTTCAGATAGAGCACTAATTTCCAGAATCTATAAAGAACTCAAAATACTCTACATGAAGAATACAAATAATCCAATCAACAAATGGGCTAAGGAAATGAATAGACACTTCACAGAAGAAGATCTACAAGCAATCAACAAACATATGAAAAAAATGTTCAACATCTTTAATAATAAGAGAAATGCAAATCAAAACTACCCTAAGATTCCATCTCACCCCAGTTAGAATGGCAATTATCAAGAATACTAGCAACAATAGGTGTTGGTGAGGATGTGGGAGAAAGGTACACTCATACATTGCTGGTGGGGCTGCAAATTAGTGCAGCCACTCTGGAAAGCAGTGTGGAGATTCCTTAGAAAACTTAGAATGGAACTACCATTTGACCCAGCTATCCCACTCCTTGGCCTATACCCAAAGGACTTAAAATCAGCATACTACAGAGATATAACCACAACAATGTTCATAGTTGCTCAATTCACAATAGCCAGATTGTGGAACCAACCTAGATGCCCCTCAGTTGATAATGGATAAAGAAACTATGGTATATATATATGTGTATATATATATATACACAATGGAATATTACTCAGCCATAAAGAATAATAAAATTATGGCATTTGCAGGCAAATGAATACTAAATTTTTAAAGAATAAACTGGCATATTCTTTTGATAAGAAGCCAGTGGTGAAAAGGTTTTGAAGATAATTCATATTAGCGATCAAGAAATCAAAATTGTGAAGGGAGATGATAAAATTAGGGCATTACTTTCATGAACAGGCAATTAAAACTGTTTGTATGGAAATGTTGAAAGAAAAATGAAAACTCTGTAATGATGGTGCTACATTTCTGAATTTATCCTCCATTATTGACTGCAAATTAAAATGCATTGTAATTTTATTTTAATTTGTAAGGTTTTTAAATGTACACATATATAATTTAAAATAGTGCATAAATATGCATAAGTAGTCTCTCTTGTCTTTTCTCCTTTGCTTGACTCACCCATCTTCTATTCCATTCACATCAAACTTCCACCATTAAAATAAAAGAATTACATATTTCCACAAATTTCATCACTCAGTATTTTCCTGTAGTGTATATAATCATGTGCAACACAGTTTTACACACATACAAATAATGCACATATTAAATATAGAATATTTTAAAATATAATCGATAATTGATCGTGTAAACTTTTATGCATGTGACTTTTGTAATGAATATTATCAGTGTTAATGATGCCTAGTCATAAGGTATACTCAAATTCGTACTTTTTAAATGACTTCATAAGAGTCTATGTTTAGATGTTCTGGAATTTATTCAGTGATTTCCCTAATGAAATATAGTCTTTGTTTCCATTTATTTTATTTATTTTGTTTCCTTATGGACAGTGCTGCAATAAATATTCATATACATGTATCCCCTGTATACTGGGGATTTTTTATTTCATTTGTAGGTCCACAGGAACTAGATTACTGTGCACTGTATTTTCCCATCTCTTCACTCTATTTTCACCCTTATCCTATAAGAAAGGCCACTTTTCCAACTTTCAAACTCCAAGGCTTACTTAAATATCACATGCTATATTTAATTAAAATTTTCCTAGCTTCAGCATTTGCATGCACTTTGTATAATTATTATCTGTATACCATATTCCATATTCCATTCTTAGAGATAACATTTTTGAGAGCAGGAAACATGTCTTAATATAATTTTATATCCTCATACATGCTAAGCAGAGTGCTTTTCTCATACAAGCCAAAAAATATAAATGGACATTGTGATATGTATAATAATCTTTACAAACACTACTTGTGAACAATTTTTAGGAAATAAACACAACAATTATATTCCTTCCTTTAAAAAAGTCTATTGTTGTATGCATCCTAGGTCTCCTTATAATTCCTTTCATATTCAAGATTCTGGTAGCTTTCAATCAGATATTGATAACTGAGAAAACTAATTCAATAAGAGAACTGGAAAAGATACACACTGTTACCTTACCTGAGTTGTACAGCTATAAAATAAATTTATAACATTAAAATATATATTATTAGAAATATTATAGCCTATCATTATGTTTTCACTCTCTTTTTCCTAGATTGTACAGTTTTGTGGAACAGAGGGTAAGAGGAGATGCATATGCATAGAAAAAAAACTAGAAAGAAACTAAAATTCCTTACCAATGTAAAAAGAATTCTTATATAGTCTTATGATAGGGCATTGTCCTTCGTGATTACCAAAAGTCTACAATACAAAAACCAACCAATTCCTTTGGAGAGTACAGAAAGTTTGGGGAAAATCTAATTACATTTTATTTGCAGAAGGAATCAATACGGAAGTACTTCTCGAGTTCAATTCAATCACAAATGTGAAGAACAGATTTGCATTTACATCTAAGCAGAAGCACAGTGGATTAAAAAGATTTCAATACAATGTAGCCATCTCTTTGTCAAAATAGGGCATTCATTGAACATAATGACACTCAAGGCCATCCTTCCAATAAATTACCCTATAAAAGTTCCATAAAAAATTTAATATGGTACAGGTTGGGGAATATAGGTAATTAAATGTGTTGCAGAGTTAGAAAGAAGACCCTGGGAAAACTAAAAACTTGTAATTAAGAGTTGAAAGAATAATTCTGAAATAAATACATTATTTTAGTAAAATCTTATCAGTATGCTAATCACTTTAGTTCCCTTATCGTTGAAGAGAATCTTAAATAGGGGTTTGGGTCATTGTTGAAGAGAATCTTAAATAGAGGTTTGGGTCAGTGGTAGCTAACCCCTTGGTGTTTTCAGATGCTAGATGTTTCATGACAGACAGTCTCTAAACCTTGATTACTTTTCTAATAAGAACATTGTTGCTTGTCAATCTCCAATCTTTTTAATACGCTAATGTCAGAAGGAAACAAAATCGACTCCTGGATGGCAAGCAAGCTGCACTGGGTTTGGGTAAGGCTAGAAACCATCATCTGCAACACAGAGATAAGCAAGGCTGAATTCTCTGTGGTCTTTTGAGACTATATAACGCGAAATGAAGAATTTACAAGCAGAAACAGTAGCTAAAATCTCATTATTAATGACTTTTGGGTAGCCATGGTTTCTGGATTTTCATGTGAGTCTATAAGAGATTGAACAAAGAGGGGGAATGCAGGCACAAAGAAATTATAGCAAATAAACAAAATCTGGGACTAAAATAGGAAAATGTAACTGTGTCTTGAAAGCATTTGTGATATTGGCTGAAAGAGTGAACTGTACGGGGCTTGTTTAAACAAAAGTTATGTAAATCTTTGCTCAGCTGGTTGTTCAGGAAAATAAATGGAAGCAAACAGAGGAAAACAGACTACAGGCTTTGAAGAGTTTGTCAAGAAGTGATAACGGGCATTGAAGCAACAGGATTTAAAATGATCACCTGGCCTCTGTAAATAATGCAAGCTCTTTAGGATGCTCTAGAGACCCAATTCAGCAGCATAATAATTTTAGCTAAAAACCTGCTCTTCCCACTGTGAGACTCCATACACTAAAGAAGAAAGCTGAGGCGTTTCACATACCCAAAACAACAACTGTTAAAAGCATGGGAAATCTGGCACCTTTAAACCTCTGATTTTACCCCTTAGTTGCCATGATATTGCCTGGGAGTTTTTGCAGCACTTAAACTGGAAGAAAAAATATCTGGGATTTTGTCTAGCCATGATAAAAATAGGAGTGACAGGGCTGAAATAAAAATTTTGGTTGTTTTATGTAAACAAAATTCGGTAGAAAACATAAAAAGTAAAATGATTACCTATGAGCTAAGGATACACAAGTAATCTAGGCAAAATTCCCACAAATGGTGTCCCTCCCCCTAAATACTTTACTTCTCACTGAAACCTTTTACCGTCAATAAAGTTGGCAGGGCAGGGGAGAAAAATCTTAAGGAGACCAAATTAATAATCCCGTGCATCATCTGGAGAACACGTAAGCAGAAGTAGAATTTAGAAAAGGGGGAAATACAGTGAATTAGAACTTCGTCAAGAGAGCTACTGCTGATGTAATCCACACAGCATGAATCTTTGAAATACAAAAGTTTTAAGAAGTAAAAGTGATGATCACCAACATCTTTCTCTAGGGTAACTCTAATGTATATCGGGAAACAACTTCAAGAGAAAAATGTAAAATATTGGGGAGAAAACAATTCAGTCCCCAAACACTGCTTATTTAATGGTCATCATTCCAAACTCCCAGGGAAAATAATGACCTCCAAATACCATTCCAAAACAAATTACAGAGAACATCACATCCTTTCTAAGTCCTGAGTTGCACAGATTTGTATCTTGGCAATTAGGAACAAAAAGAGCAAATTTGGTGGAAATGTAGTTGAAGAAAATTTATGTAGTTGAATAAAAATTCATATTTTAAGCACTGAATTTTGAGTAGTTATGAACAGAAAATGTAAGTGGGCCTTCAATTCTTTATCAGCTATGATAGTAACTGGGAGACTTAATTCCTTGAACTTCAAGACTGCTTCTTGTTTGCTACAGTATCCCTAGCATCCAATAGAGTTAAAGACATACAGCAGGTTCAAAACAATAAAAATTGCTAAATTAATAAATTAATGACTGAGCAATTAAACGAATGCATGTTGAAGTAGATAATGAGTAATGGTAATGAATAGTGAACTCTTAGACAAAGATCAACATTGAGTAACAATGAACTTAACTATACCAATGTGATGATGTCATCAATATCAAAGGAAAAGAGAAGGGCAACACACTTCCACAAAAAAAATCATCATTTATCATTTTCTCAGTGTCAGTTCAGTTCTTATTAATCTTTTGTTGCCTATAAAATGAGCTAGTTAGAAGAACCTAGTTAAGTACTGCTGCAAAGTAGTGCCTGAATCAGTTGAATTCTAAAGAAAATTTTGATATCCACATTAGCAAGAATGAACAGACTACACTTTCTAGTACTTTGTTTATGGATCTTATATCATTTGCATATTTAATCTTGGACTGGTCAGTTTCTCCTTTTGGGTCTTAGGGTCTTCAGGGCCTTCATACCAAGTTTACCTTAAGTCAAATGAGATTGTACATCGGATCACAAAGGAAGCTTAAAAAATCCACATTCCCAGGCTTCATGCTAGTCAAATTAAATCAGAATTTGTGCGGAGGCACACAGATATCTCTACATTTTTTGAGTTTCCTGCTTAGTTCCAATGTGTAGCTAAGATTGAGAACACTTCTTTAAAGAATCATTGTTGTCAACTTAGTAAATTAAGTATACTTTAATTTCAAAGCCATAAAATAATTCACTCTTTATACAGTGTTATGCCTAAAGTTACAAATTTCTAGAATAAAGATTCATGTGCCTATTTTTAAAAGGTGCATGGCTTGTCTTTTTCATTGCAACTTAATGCAATAATTAATATTCCAAACTTGCCACAAATTTTCATTATTGCTTGGTATTTTCAGGCATGGATGGCTCCATAGTTCAAGATTTCTGACTACTTAAAAGCAGTCGCCTAAAGCATATTTTAGTGTGTCAGTGGATGTATATTCTTCCTGCTTTTAATAACGAAAATTTCATTTTAAGTGATAATCCCTAAAAAGGATTTCCTGGCAGAATAGTTTATATCATAAGAGCATATGGGAGTTAAGAATAATTATGCAGAGAGTATCTTTCTCCAAAGAGCTTAAAGCACTTTATGGAATTCATCTAATTAATGCTCACACTATATCCCTGTGAAGGCAGTGGACAGTGAAACATGTATGATTCTGAAGTCAACTCCCATTCCATTCAGTGAGAGACAGAATAAACCCAGCACAAAATGTACAAATGTAGGGCTCATATAGTCTGCCACTGCTCAACAGTCTGTAACAAAAACTACATTTTCTTACATTAGAATCAAGAAGAAGAAATTTGGTACGTCAGTTATCATTCTCCTATAATTTCAATTATTCAAACACTTAACACCTAAAATATCAGTTCCTTTAAAAATTCCAGATGCTATAGCCTTATATAAATATGGACAAAATTTGATTAAAATTGGGGCTTTGGTTAAAATGTAGAACAAACATTGCTTTGTATCCACATGATAAGTGATAAGCTTTGTCAATATGCATGGACATTTTTAAAGACTTAAATGTTACCAAAATATGACTGTGTGCTTTGATCCAAGACAGCCTGAAGGATTAAAATAATTTTAATATCACCTCAAGAAAAGCATCAATTAAATGCATACCTGTTAAAACATTTTGATGGAATAGAACAAACATAAAGATGATATTGCCTAGTAGTTAAAAAGAGAAGGTTGATTTGAAGAAATAAAACCAAAACAAAACTCAGTACCTTTTTCCTGTTTTAAATTACAGTCTGTAGTTGAGCTTTCCCACTGGGATCACGTCTTAACCTGACCTGATTTCCTTAACCTGGTCAGATTTCCTTCAGAATAAAATTAATAAAAGAATCCACAGAAGGCTTATATTTTCATTAAAATAGATAAAAAGTTTTGACTTCATAAAAATTTCACTGACAAACTCAAAGACAGACAAAGGTACTTGTAAATTCTACAATGCATCAACTGAGAAATCTTTTTATTTTGAAAACAAAGTTTTTAGCAAATAGTATTATTTGCCTTTCCACATAGTCACACCATGCTGACAGAAGATAAATATAAGGACAATAGTTCTCCTTCAAAGACATCTATTTGTACATTTGAGACATGCTCAATTTATCTCCTTACTTTGATTGTAAGAGAATTATTGGTGAATATTTCCTGCCTGAAAGCAGAGAGTCAACTCTGATGATTATCAATACAAATAAAAACCATTGTCTTTTTAGAGAACTGCAAGCAAAGGCATCAACAAACCAATAGTAAAACTCCTTAATGTTAATCTTTTTATGCTATCCTTTCTAACAATTCATAACTCCATTCTTTCCCATTTAAAGTACTTGCTCATTAATTTGATTATTAGATTACTTGGAATTAATAGTACTATCAAATAAATGGATAACCTTTTAAATGTATTTCCTTATCTATATGCAACATACAGATGGAAATTACAGACTTTTCTATGAGAAATTTACCCTGACAGAAAAACAGTGATGCTATATAATGCTTTCATTCAGTTTAAATATAAAGCATTTCATAAAAATAAAACAAAATCCTATTTGAACACAGACTTACCCTTTCGAGTTTGACTAATCTTAATAATTCTATAACCATTAGCTTCAACAAAGAAAAAATATAAAAGAAGTGTCCAAAATATTTTCAAGTAAATGATTGGTGATTTCTTACATATCATATACAAAC